>NC_139566.1:46157579-46760575 GCF_965112155.1 Podarcis liolepis
TCCTCTGGACACGTTCCAGTTTGTCAGTGTCCTTCTTGAACTGTGGTGCCCAGAACTGGACACAGTACTCCAGGTGAGGTCTGACCAGAGCAGAATACAGTGGCACTATTACTTCCCTTGATCTAGATGCTATACTCCTATTGATGCAGCCCAGAATTGCATTGGCTTTTTTAGCTGCCGCGTCACACTGTTGGCTCATGTCAAGTTTGTGGTCAACAAAGACTCCTAGATCCTTTTCACATGTACTGCTCTCAAGCCAGGTGTCCCCCATCTTGTCCCCCTGATCCATCTTGTAGGATCAGGCTCAAAGCCTCTCTGGCCCAGCATCCTGCTTCCCACATAGGCCAGTCCAATGCTTTCAGGAAGTGCGCAGGCTGAACATGAAGGAAGTAGCTCTCCTTTGCTGTTACTCAGCCCTTCTGGATCAGACCAAAGGCTCATCTAGAGGTATATTTTGGAACATGCCCTATTCTTTTGATCATAATTGGTCTTAACTAGTTTTAATATTGTATTTTTGAGTGGTTGTTACCCACTCAGGGACCTCAAAATGGAGAGGTGGAGAAGAAATCTAATCTTGTTGTCTGTGTGCTTGCTTGATCTGCGTAGCTCAGTTGGTAGAGCATGAGACTCTTAAAGTTTTTAGTGTTTGATGTTGTAACTGTGTTTTTACTATTTTTTGTTGGGAGCTGCCAAGAGTGGCTGGGGCAACCCTGTCAGATGGGTGGCTTATAAATAATAGAGATTAATAAAAACAACCACCACCACCACCATCCCAGGGGTGCAGGTTCAAGCCCCAAGCTGGGAAAAAAGATTCCTGCATTGCAGGGGGTTCGACTAGATGACTCTTGTGGTCCCTTACAACTCTACAGTTCTATGATTTAGACATCTTAAGATACTGTAATCAAATTTCAGATGAAGGAGCAGATTTTCTTCTATTTTTCGAAACAATTGAACTCCATTTGGACCCAGGATGGTGGAACAAACTTGTCAGAACAGGGGTTTTCTCTGTCTTGACCTTAGACTGGTTCTGGACTTTGCTTCTTGAGTTGCCCCTGTGTTTTTACTATGGAATTGCTTTTTGGATTGCCCTGAGTGTGGACTTGGGGCAGCTGGGTCCCACAAGCAGTAGTGAAGGCCACCAACTTGGATGGCTTTAAAGGAGGATTAGATAAATTAATGTGCCTAAGGCTGTCAATGGCTACTAGTCACAATAGCTATGTTCTGCCTTAACGGTTCAGAATGTGCCTCTGAATGTGCAAGTAGCGTGGGGTGGGGGGAGCACTGCTGTTGCTCTGGGGTCCTTCTTGCAGGATTCCTGTGGGGAACTGGTTGGGAAGATGATGATCGAGATGGGCCCTCGGCCTGATCCAACAGGCTCTTCTGCTGCTCTTAGCAGGCTGCTGTTTATGTCTGGATGCCATTTTCAACCAAGGTGTGGACGGAATATTTTAAAACGGCACTGTTTTTAAAATTTTGTTTTCTTAGAGTTCCTGGGCAATGCTAGAAACTGCCAGTACTTTGTATGTTGACACTGGAAAGCAGATGTCAAGGTTGAGCCCTGCTGTACATGAAGCCTGGAAATCAAGTGCTGCAGTTTCCCAGAACAACTCAAAAGTTTGCCCAGACCTGTATTGATCAGAGGCAGAAGTGGGATGCACATCCAGATCACTAGGAGAAGTTGCTTTTACGAGCCCCCTTGGCCCCCTGAGCTAGTTTGCCTTAATGGTAGACAAGCAGGGAAGAACCAAGCCAAGTAGGCATGACTTGCAAAGTGATGAAATCCAAAATGCAAAGCAAGACTGTTCCCCAAGGGCATGGGAAAATAAAACTCGGATGTCCCTGTGCCTTTAAAAGAAGTCAAATGGAAATGGATTACAAATATCAAATAAATAAGTATGCCTTCTGTTGTTTTATTCTTGTACTATGTTTTAAACTTCATGGATCCATCCCCTTCATGGATCACTGCCTTGCCGTGGCAAAGGGGCTTGAATAGCTCAGAGTAGCTATGAACTATGCCGAGCAGGGCACCCAAGATGAACAGGTCATAGTGGAGAGTTTTGACCAAATGTGATCCACCTGGAGGAGGAACTGGCAAGCCACTCCAGTATCCCTGCCAAGAAAACTCCATAGACAAAGACAACAGGCACCAAAAAGTTATGACGCTGGAAGATGAGCCCCTCAGGTCGGAAGGCGTCCAACATGCTACTGAGGAAGAGTGGAGGACAAGTACAAGTAGATTCAGAGCTGATGAAGCGGCTGGGCCAAAGCCGAAAGGACGCTCAGTTGCGGATATGCCTGGAAGCGAAAGGAAAGTCCAATGCTGTAAAGAAAAATATTGCATAGGAACCCGGAATGTAAGAACCATGAACCTTGGTAAGTTGGATGTGGTCAAAAATGAGATGGCAAGAAAAAATATTGACATCCTGGGCATCAGTGAACTAAAATGGATGGGAATGGGCGAATTCAGTTTGGATGACCATCATATCTACTACTGTGGGCAAGAAACCCATAAAAGAAATGGAGTGGCCCTCATAGTCAACAAAAGAGTGGTGAAAACTGTACTGGGATGCAATCTCAAAAATGATAGAATGATCTCGATACGAATCCAAGGCAGACCTTTTAACATCACAGTAATCCAAGTTTATGCACCAACTACTGGTGCTGAAGAAACTGAAATTGAGCAATTCTATGAAGACTTACAACACCTTATAGAAGTGACACCAAAGAAGGATGTTCTTCTCATTATAGAGGATTGGAATGCTAAAGTAGGGAACCAAGAGATAAAAGGAACAACTGGCAAGTTTGGCCTCGGAGATCAAAACGAAGCAGGGCAAAGGCTAATAGAGTTCTGTCAAGAGAACAAGCTGGTCATCACAAACACTCTTTTCCAACAACACAAGAGATGACTCTACACATGGACATCACCAGATGGGCAGCATCAAAATCAGATTGATTATATTCTCTGCAGCCAAAGATGGAGAAGCTCTATACAGTCAGCAAAAACAAGACCTGGAGCTGACTGTGGCTCAGATCATCAGCTTCTTATAGCAAAATTCAAGCTTAAACTGAAGAAAGTAGGAAAAACCACTGGGCAGGTAAGACACAATCTAAATCAAATCTCTTATGAATACACAGTGGAAGTGAGGAACAGGTTCAAGGATTTATATTTGCTGGACAGAGTGCCTGAAGAACTATGGATGGAGCCTCGTAACATTATACAGGAGGCAGCAACGAAAACCATCCCAATGAAAAGGAAATGCAAGAATGCAAAGTGGCTGTCCAACGAGGCCTTACAAATAGCGGGGGAGAGAAGGCAAGCAAAATGCAAGGGAGATAGTGAAAGATACAGGAAACTGAATGCAGATTTCCAAAAAATAGCAAGGAGAGACAAGAAGGCCTTCTTAAACGAGCAATGCAAAGCAATAGAGGAAAACAGCAGAAGATCTGTTCAAGAAAATTGGAGATATGAAAAGAACATTTTGTACAAAGATTACCATAATAAAGGACAAAAGTGGTAAGGACCTAACAGAAGCAGAAGACATCAAGAAGAGGTGGCAAGAATACACAGAGGAATTATACCAGAAAGATATGGATACCAGAAAGATATGGATGTACATCACAGATAGTGTGGTTGCTGACCTTGAGCCAGACATCCTGGAGAGTGAAGTCAAATGGGCCTTATAAAGCACAGCAAATAACAAGGCCAGTGGAAGTGATGATATTCCAGCTGAACTATTTAAAATTTTAAAAGATGATGCTGTTAAGGTGCTACACTCAGTATGCCAGCAAGTTTGGAAAACTCAGCAGTGGCCAGAGGATTGGAGAAGATCAGTCTACATCCCAATCCCAAAGAAAGGCAGTGCCAAAGAATGCTCCAACTACCGCACAATTACACTCATTTCGCACGCTAGCAAGGTTATGCTTAAAATTCTAGAAGGAAGGCTCAAGCAGTATGTGGACCGAGAATTCCCAGAAGTGCAAGCTGGATTTAGAAGAGGCAGAGGAACCAGAGACCAAATTGCAAACATGCGCTGGATTATGGAGAAAGCTAGAGAGTTCCAGAAGGACATCTACTTCTGCTGCATTGACTTTGCAAAAGCCTTTGACTGTGTAGGCCACAGCAAACTATGGCAAGTTCTTAAAGAAATGGGAGTTCCTGATCACCTCATCTGTCTCCTGAGAAATCTCTATAGAATCATAGAGTTGGAAGAGACCACAAGGGCCATCGAGTCCAACCCCCTGCCAAGCAGGAAACACCATCAGAGCACTCCTGACATATGGTTGTCAAGCCTCTGCTTAAAGACCTCCAAAGTAGGAGACTCCACCACACTCCTTGGCAGCAAATTCCACTGTCGAACAGCTCTTACTGTCAGGAAGTTCTTCCTAATGTTTAGGTGGAATCTTCTTTCTTGTAGTTTGGATCCATTGCTCCGTGTCTGCTTCTCTGGAGCAGCAGAAAACAACCTTTCTCCCTCCTCTATGTGGCATCCTTTTATATATTTGAACATGGCTATCATATCACCCCTTAATCTCCTCTTCTCCAGGCTAAACATGCCCAGCTCCCTTAGCCGTTCCTCATAAGGCATCGTTTCCAGGCCTTTGACCATTGGTTGCCCTCCTCTGGACACGTTCCAGTTTGTCAGTGTCCTTCTTGAATTGTGGTGCCCAGAACTGGACACAGTACTCCAGGTGAGGTCTGACCAGAGCAGAATACAGTGGCACTATTACTTCCCTTGATCTAGATGCTATACTCCTATTGATGGAGCCCAGAATTGCAGCCCAGAATCTATGTGGGACAAGAAGCTACAGTTAGAACTGGATATGGAACAACTGATTGGTTCAAAATTGGGAAAAGAGTACGACAAGGCTGGATATTGTCTCCCTGCTTATTTAACTTATATGCAGAATTCATCATGCGAAAGGCTGGGCTGGATGAATCCCAAGCCAGAATTAACATTGCCGGAAGAAATATCAACAACCTCAGATATGCTGATGACACAATCATGATGGCAGAAAGTGAGGAGGAGTTAAAGAAGCTCTTAATGAGGGTGAGAGAGGAGAGCGCAAAATATGGTCTGAAGCTCAACATCAAAAAAACGAAGATCATGGCTACTGGTCCCATCACCTCCTGGCAAACAGAAGGGGAAGAAATGGAGGCAGTGAGAGATTTTACTTTCTTGGGTTCCATGATCACTGCAGATGGTGACAGCAGCCACGAAATTAAAAGACGCCTGCTTCTTGGGAGAAAAGCAATGACAAACCTAGACAGCATCTTAAAAAGTAGAGACATCACCTTGCCAACAAAGATCCGTATAGTAAAAGCTATGGTTTTCCCAGTAGTGATGTATGGAAGTGAGAGCTGGACCATAAAGAAGGCTGATCACCAAAGAATGGATGCTTTTGAATTCTGGTGCTGGAGGAGACTCTTGAGAGTCCCATGGACTGCAAGAAGATCAAACCGATCCATTCTTAAGTAAATCAGCCCTGAGTGCTCACTGGAAGGACAGATTGTGAAGCTGAGGCTCCAATACTTTGGCCACCTCATGAGAAGAGAAGACTCCCTGGAAAAGACCCTGATGTTGGGAAAGATTGAGGGCACAAGGAGAAGGGGACGACAGAGGATGAGATGGCTGGATGGTGTTCTCGAAGCTATCAGCATGAGTTTGACTAAACTGCGGAAGGCAGTGGAAGACAGAAGTGCCTGGCGTGCTCTGGTCCATGATGACTAAACGACTAAACAACAAATGTTTTAAAAACATATATTTAATTTACAGGAAAATCAAGTTGTTACAATGTGGTATGATGAACATATGTCTAAAGAAACCAATAGAAAAGAACAGCAAAAAAGAAGAAGAAAGAACAGAAGCGGCAGGCAAAGCTCATGGCATGAAGATCAGTGAATCTCTGCATGGCAAGCAGACAGGGGACAATATCAGAAACTGGTAACCCCTCACTGGTCTCACTTCTAAATTCAACACAGTAGCAGAGCTTCTATTGGCCAGCAGAGGGTGCTGCTCTTCAGTAAATTCAAACTTTCCCCTTCAACTCAGAGTTGATTGCAAATATTTGGGCGTGGGGGCAGGTGGAGTCAAGGAGAAACACCAGTCTGCCAGCCAGCCAGAAAAGAGCCCCGTCATGTTCTTGTGTCTTTATCAGTAGGAATCAGCAGCAGCCCAAAGCATTCACAGTTATCACCATCTGCTAATGTCTGCACACTAAATTGTGACTTCCAGAACACCACGGGGTTCTCAGTTCTGTTTAATAATTTTAAGGTCCTGATGCTGGTGGCAGGAGATGGATGAAGGAGAGATGCAGAAGCTGCAATAAAAAGTCCCCTGGAGGGAGCAATGGGAAGGGCTAGCAGAGCACCATCTAAGACATGGGTAGGCAAAGGGGTGCCCTCCAGATGTTGCTGGATTACAACTCCCACAATCCCTGGTGCCACTGGGCTGATGAGAATAAGAATCCCAAGAACATTTGGAGAGCACCATGTTGGCTACCCTTGGTCTAAGATGTAAATTGCACCAAACCGTGCTGGTCCACAACAGGAGAGAGAGCACTTGGAAGTCACCTGTTGTGAAGATCTCAAAATATCCCAAGGGCTGCCACATGGAAGACGGAGCAAGCCTGTTTTCTGCTGTTCCAGAAGGGAAAACTGGAACCAATGGATTCATATGATAAGAAAGGAGGTTCTGACGCAACATTAGGAATAACATTCTGGTGGTAAGAGGTACTCGACTGTGGAACAGGTTCCCTTGGAAGCTTCTTCATTGGATGGGCATCTGTCAGAGACTCTTTAGCTGTGATTCCTGAATTTCAGGGGGCTGAACTAGATGACACTTGGGGTACCTTCCAACTCTACAAGTCTATGATTCTGTCTCCCTTGCATGGAATTCTGCCTTGCTCAGATCTGCCCCCACTCCTTGCCTCAGCCCATACAGCTGCTGAGGCTCCCTCCTCATCCTTGGCTGTGTGCCAGCTTAGCTGGGAATTTGATTAAAGTTCTTCTTGGAAGCCACTTGGATAATCCCACTGGAAAGCTGACATTTTATAGTAAATCGTGGCTTCCTGTCAAAAGACTGTTTTCCTGGTGGCATTTATGCCTGGTAACACACAGTCCCTTCTTAGACACAAAGTCAGAAAAGCTAAAGCACAGAATGAACTCAGGCTTGCTAGAGAGGTTAAAAGCAACAAAAAAGGCTTTTATGGGTATGATCGTAGCAAAAGGAAGAACAAAGAAACAGTGGGGTCACTCAGAGGAGAAGATGGTGAAATGCAAACAGGGGACACAGAAAGGGCTGAACTCCTCAATGCCTTCTTTGCCTCAGTCTTCTCCAATAAAGAAAACAATGCCCGACCTGAATAATTTGGAGCAAATGATTCAGCAAAGGAAACACAGCCCAGAATAACTAAGGAGATAGTACAAGAATACTTGGCTAGTTTAGATGTATTCAAGTCTCCAGGGCCAGATGAACTGCATCCAAGAGTATTAAAAGAACTGGCAGATGTGATCTCAGAACCACTGGCAGTCATCTTTGAGAATTCCTGGAGAACAGGCGAAGTCCCGGCAGACTGGAGGAGGGCAAATGTTGTCCCTATTTTCAAAAAAGGGGAAAAGAGAGGACCCAAATAATTACCGCCCAGTCAGTCTGACATCAATACCAGGGAAGATTCTGGAGCAGATCATTAAGCAAACAGTCTGTGAGCACCTAGAAAGGAATGCTGTGATCACCAATAGTCAGCATGGATTTCTGAAAAATAAGTCATGTCAGACTAACCTGATCTCGTTTTTTGACAGAATTACAAGCCTGGTAGATGAAGGGAACACAGTGGATGTAGCCTACCTTGATTTCAGCAAGGCATTTGACAAGGTGCCCCATGATATTCTTGTAAAGAAGCTGGTAAAATGCGGTCTTGACTATGCTACCACTCAGTGGATTTGTAACTGGCTGACTGACCGAACCCAAAGGGTGCTCATCAATGGTTCCTCTTCATCCTGGAGAAGAGTGACTAGTGGGGTGCCACAGGGTTCTGTCTTGGGCCCGGTCTTATTCAACATCTTTATCAACGACTTGGATGATGGACTCAAGGGCATCCTGATCAAATTTGCAGATGACACCAAACTGGGTGGTGGTGGTGGTGGTGGCTAACACCCCAGAGGACAGGATCACACTTCAAAACGACCTTGACAGATTAGAGAACTGGGCCAAAACAAACAAGATGAATTTTAACAGGGAGAAATGTAAAGTATTGCACTTGGGCAAAAAAGAAGAAGAGAGGCACAAATACAAGATGGGTGACACCTGGCTTGAGAGCAGTACATGTGAAAAGGATCTAGGAGTCTTGGTTGACCACAAACTTGACATGAGCCAACAGTGTGACGCGGCAGCTAAAGAAGCCAATGCAATTCTGGGCTGCATCAATAGGAGTATAGCATCTAGATCAAGGGAAGTAATAGTGCCACTGTATTCTGCTCTGGTCAGACCTCACCTGGAGTACTGTGTCCAGTTCTGGGCACCACAGTTCAAGAAGGACACTGACAAACTGGAACGTGTCCAGAGGAGGGCAACCAAAATGGTCAAAGGCCTGGAAACGATGCCTTATGAGGAACGGCTAAGGGAACTGGTCATGTTTAGCCTGGAGAAGAGGAGGTTAAGGGGTGATATGATAGCCATGTTCAAATATATAAAAGGATGTTACATAGAGGAGGAGAAAGGTTGTTTTCTGCTGCTCCAGAGAAGCGGACACGGAGCAATGCATCCAAACTACAAGAAAGAAGATTCCACCTAAACATTAGGAAGAACTTCCTGACAGTAAGAGCTGTTTGACAGTGGAATTTGCTGCCAAGGAGTGTGGTGGAGTCTTCTCCTTTGGAGGTCTTTAAGCAGGGGCCTGACAACCATATGTCAGGAGTGCTCTGATGGTGTTTCCTGCTTGGCAGGGGGTTGGACTCGATGGCCCTTGTGGTCTCTTCCAACTCTATGATTCTGTGATTCTTTTCTCCTAAGAGCTGAGGAGAGCACAACTTTAATGGGTTCACACAGAGAGCAAAAACCTTCTGATTCTGAGGACTGCTCCAAATACGACAAACAGACACTGCAGACTGGAAAAGGTCCTACCCTGGATTAGAAGGCTGACCAAAGATTTGGAGAGGGAAGGGTTGGAGGGATCTTCCTTCAACTTCCTTCAAGGGTGGATGTAAATTGCCCTCTTCTTATTCTCAAGTCACAGGTCAGCCAGAAAGGGTCGTGCTACTGCTACCCACACACCTGCCAATCACTACTGTTTGTGACCTGCAGAGCTGTGAAATCCAAACCCCCAAAGCCAGCAACCGGCATGTCATTGGCCCGAAGTGCAACGCAAGAGGGCACCCTTGCAGGGGTGGGGCGAGGGGACCTGCTGTCCTCTGACTGGAGCTGGCAGCCACCATTTAGATGTGGTTGCCAGGCTGTTGTAGTAGTTGCAGACTCTTCAGAAGCAGCAGCTGGTTCAGAGGATGGGCCCTATATTGCATGTTAAATAAGCATAAGGTCTGCAGTCTTGAACTGGGAAGCCCCTTTGGTCCCCTTGAAATCTCCAGGTGCTGCTTCCAGAGGTGGAAAGCCTGCAGCTCACACTTGCAACTTTTCCGCAGTGTCCACATGGCATCACTGGTATAAAAAAGAATAGCCTGTATTCCCTACCCCCAATCCCTTAATCCAGATTTTCCCTATCCATGACAAATCCAATGCATTATTTAAAACAAACAGACAGACAGGCAGGCAGACAGACAGACAGACAGACAGACAACTCATGCAGTTGCTGGCAGCTCTTTTGCAATTATCTATGTGACCTGTTTGTGATGCTAAGCCCCCATCTGGAGTCCTCCCAACTCTGGGGTGCCTTCATCTCCAGCTGCTCTTTGGCCCCTGGCAACTAATTCCCAAGGATAAAATGCAGTCGTCCAATGAATATTCCTAAATGGCAGCTTCGCTCAGAAATACACAAATAAATTGGGTCTCCCGCTACATGTTTAATTTCTTAACATCCGAATCATAGTTAGATCCCATCTATGAATTTCAGAGCAGTGTCCATAATTGTTTCCCCATTTCTTCCTCCCAATAAGCCTGCAGTATAGGCCAGACCAAGAGAGAGGGGTTGAGCTTCATGGCTGGAGTTGGGGCCTTTCCTCACCTATTTACCTCTCTGTTGAATGTTAGGAGGGCATAGGAAAATATCTGCGTTGTCTGTCTCTGTACCTAGACAGGGGAAGAGGAATGATTGGCCAGGCAGGGCCAGACTCTGGTAATATGGCACCCTGAGCAAGGACAACGTTGGGCACCACCCACTAAATATTTCTTATTTTCACAATAATTCATTTTGGTGCAGTTGCTTTTTATGGATCTTCTCAGTAGATACTCGTATCAATATAGGGATGATGATGCTCCTCTTCTGCTCAGTGCCCGGGGGGGGGGGGGGGCTGCCCGCAATGCCCTGAGTCTGCTTCTGGGCCAGGGAGACAGCTGTGCCAGCATTGGTCTGCCAGCCCCGCAGAGACCGTCTGTTTGCCTCCATGCTGCAGTCAGAAATCTCAGCTTGGTGTTAGATGGGAGGCGTGTGGATTTATTGCAAGACAAAGACCCATCAGGCTTAAATAAATGGAAGGCGGGTATTTACAAAGCCTTCAGTGAGCTCAAGTGGTAAATAAAGTTGTGGAACTAGCTCTTGCCTAAACCGCAAAGCGGCTTTTGCCAAGGGAATTTCTCTCTGATCCCTTCAAGCAAGTTGGAGGGTGGAGGGCGACTGATGCTAATGGAGCTGCTCCGTAGGAATCTATGCTGTCTGCCCTATTATCAGATGTGATTTGCCTGCTGTAGCTACTCGGCAGCATTTTGTGCATGCTCAGAGACATTTGTTTTCTCCATCAGTTTCTAGTGTATAACAAAGCTGTCCGCTGCCTCATCTTCCTGTCCCTCCCTTCCCCCTATGCCACCCCCCCACAAAAGATCGCGGCAGCATGCATATAATTCCTTTTCTAATCATCATTGGTAGGGAAGTCTATACTGAGAGCCAGAGATTTGCTCAAGGCCTCCCAGTTTCCTGGCTTGAGAGGATATCTACACCTGGATCTTCACTGGCTAATCACAACCATCTCTCTGTTCCCCTGACTTGCTCACTTGCTTTATCCTCCATTGCCAGACATCTCCCTGTCTCTCCACCCTCAACGTGTGCAGGGAGGCTTTCATATGTGGAGGGGAAGAATCAGATGCCTTAGGGGACTCACTCATTAGTGGGGTCCTGGCAAGAGGGGGCAGGGGAGACAACAGCTCTGTCCTGGACATCTCGGCTTGAGCCTGCAGGCTGGTCTCCTGCCCATCAGCTGATCTTATTTAATAGAGAGCCAGCAACTGCATGTGGAGGAGTGGAGACGCAAACCCAGTTCACCATATTATGAGTCTACCGCTCTTAACCACTACACCACACTGGCTCTCTGAGCATGCACATCCTTCTGACACGCTGTCATTAGAAAGCATTCCAGACCCTCCATCACCAAGAACCCTGTGAGCCTTAAAAGTAGGAGAGCAAAGAGCTCAAAGACAGAGGGCACATAGAATCATAGAATCATAGAATCATAGAGTTGGAAGAGACCACAAGGGCCATCGAGTCCAACCCCCTGCCAAGCAGGAAACACCATCAGAGCACTCCTGACATATGGTTGTCAAGCCCCTGCTTAAAGACCTCCAAAGTAGGAGACTCCACCACACTCCTTGGCAGCAAATTCCACTGTCGAACACCTCTTACTGTCAGGAAGTTCTTCCTAATGTTTAGGTGGAATCTTCTTTCTTGTAGTTTGGATCCATTGCTCCGTGTCCGCTTCTCTGGAGCAGCAGAAAACAACCTTTCTCCCTCCTCTATGTGACATCCTTTTATATATTTGAACATGGCTATCATATCACCCCTTAACCTCCTCTTCTCCAGGCTAAACATGCCCAGCTCCCTTAGCCGTTCCTCATAAGGCATCGTTTCCAGGCCTTTGACCATTTTGGTTGCCCTCCTCTGGACACGTTCCAGTTTGTCAGTGTCCTTCTTGAATTGTGGTGCCCAGAACTGGACACAGTACTCCAGGTGTGGTCTGACCAGAGCAGAATACAGTGGCACTATTACTTCCCTTGATCTAGATGCTATACTCCTATTGATGCAGCCCAGAATTGCATTGGCTTTTTTAGCTGCCGCGTCACACTGTTGGCTCCTGTCAAGTTTGTGGTCAACCAAGACTCCTAGATCCTTTTCACATGTACTGCTCTCAAGCCAGGTGTCACCCATCTTGTATTTGTGCCTCTCATTTTTTTTGCCCAAGTGCAATACTTTACATTTCTCCCTGTTAAAATTCATCTTGTTTGTTTTTGCCCAGTTCTCTAATCTGTCAAGGTCATTTTGAAGTGTGATCCTGTCCTCTGGGGTGTTAGCCACCCCTCCCAGTTTGGTGTCATCTGCAAATTTGATCAGGATGCCCTTGAGTCCATCATCCAAGTCGTTGATAAAGATGTTGAATAAGACCGGGCCCAAGACAGAACCCTGTGGCACCCCACTAGTCACGCTTCTCCAGGATGAAGAGGAACCATTGATGAGCACCCTTTGGGTTCGGTCAGTCAGCCAGTTACGAATCCACTGAGTGGTAGCATAGTCAAGACCGCATTTTACCAGCTTCTTTACAAGAATATCATGGGGCACCTTGTCAAATGCCTTGCTGAAATCAAGGTAGGCTACATCCACTGCGTTCCCTTCATCTACCAGGCTTGTAATTCTGTCAAAAAATGAGATCAGGTTAGTCTGACATGACTTATTTTTCAGAAATCCATGCTGACTATTGGTGATCACAGCATTCCTTTCTAGGTGCTCACAGACTGTTTGCTTAATGATCTGCTCCAGAATCTTCCCTGCTATTGATGTCAGACTGACTGGGCGGTAATTATTTGGGTCCTCTCTTTTCCCCTTTTTGAAAATAGGGACAACATTTGCCCTCCTCCAGTCTGTCGGGACTTCGCCTGTTCTCCAGGAATTCTCAAAGATGACTGCCAGTGGTTCTGAGATCACATCTGCCAGTTCTTTTAATACTCTTGGATGCAGTTCATCTGGCCCTGGAAAGCACCTGTAGAGGAGACGATGACCAATGAGGAAGTGGGAAAGAAGGAGGGGTGGAGATTCACTTGGGACAACGCCATTATCCAAGAGGCTGGGGTCCATAGCCTCTCTGTGTAAAGATTAAAATAAAAAAGGACTGCAAGGAACTTTTCCTTGTCTTTATCGTTGACAGCATCCTGACAGTGGCATGTACAGCATGTGAGCATTCAACATTAAATGTGCTTAGATGCTTGGGATGCTTTGAAATGTTTTCAGCTGGTTTTAAATGTTTTTAGTGTCATAGAAATTATAGAAAAAATAGAATTAAAATTTGAAATGTGTGTGAGAAAGGCTGAACAAGTGAAGGTTGGAAAGTGAAGGTTGTGATTGTGGGAGAAGCTTCTGAGAAGGACAGAATGAGACACATGCAGGAGCTGTTGCTATGACTGTTGAGGGCAAAGGAAGGAGGGAAAGATAAGAAAGTTGTGATGCCTTGTGATTAAACCAGTATAAGCTGGAAGATGGAAGTCCTGCCATAGAACTGCTGCTTTGCTTCCCTTTGCTTGTAAGTGTATACATGTTTGTGCCTTTGCTATATTTGTGTTGCCACCTCTCAACTCCTTGCTGGCTGAGGTTGTGTTACACTGGCCTTGCAACACCTAAATAAATGTCCTGCTTGACTGACAATTGGACTCTGGCCATCCACAATTCAGGAGCCAACAGTGTGACGCGGCAGCTAAAAAGGCCAATGCAATTCTGGGCCTCATCAATAGGAGTATAGCATCTAGATCAAGGGAAGTACAGTGGTGCCCCGCAAGACGAATGCCTCGCAAGACAAAAAACTCGCTAGACGAAAGGGTTTTTCGGTTTTGCGTTGCTTCGCTAGACGAATTTTCCTATGGGCTTGCTTCGCAAGACGGAAACGTCTTGCGCTTTTTTCTTAAAGCCGCTTGAAGAGGCGCAGTTGCGATGGACCGTGCTTCGCAAGACGAAAAACATCGCAAGACGAAAAGACTCGCGGAACGAATTATTTTCGTTTTGCGAGGCACCACTGTAATAGTGCCACTGTATTCTGCTCTGGTCAGACCTCACCTGGAGTACTGTGTCCAGTTCTGGGCACCACAGTTCAAGAAGGACACTGACAAACTGGAACGTGTCCAGAGGAGGGCAACCAAAATGGTCAAAGGCCTGGAAACGATGCCTTATGAGGAACAGCTAAGGGAGCTGGGCATGTTTAGCCTGGAGAAGAGGAGGTTAAGGGGTGATATGATAGCCATGTTCAAATATATAAAAGGATGTCACATAGAGGAGGGAGAAAGGTTGTTTTCTGCTGCTCCAGAGAAGCGGACACGGAGCAATGGATCCAAACTACAAGAAAGAAGATTCCACCTAAACATTAGGAAGAGCTTCCTGACAGTAAGAGCTGTTTGACAGTGGAATTTGCTGCCAAGGAGTGTGGTGGAGTCTCCTACTTTGGAGGTCTTTAAGCAGAGGCTTGACAACCATATGTCAGGAGTGCTCTGATGGTGTTTCCTGCTTGGCAGGGGGTTGGACTCGATGGCCCTTGTGGTCTCTTCCAACTCTATGATTCTAGGAGCAGCCACTGAAAGGGCTCCCCTGGGTCATTCCCAGCTGTGCCTCTGGTTTGAATGGGACCAAGATGGGACCAGAGAGAGAAGGTGCTCACCTGAGGATCTCAGCATATGGCAAAGCCATCTGTCAGGTAGCCTGGGCCTGAGCATCCCCATCCATTGTGTGGAGGATGCTCTATAGGGTCTGAGCAGCAGGTTTTGCTGCATCACAGAGAATGTCTGCTTAGTTATTAAAAAGTCTTTATCCCGTTCCTTTCCTTGCCTGCTTGCCTTTATCATATAGAACTGTAAGGTCAGAAGGGATTCCGGGGGTTATCTAGTCCAACTGCACTTTCACCAAGGAACTGGCTAGAGATAATTTACTTTATTATTTACTAAACAATATTTATATATTGCTCAACTGTAGGAAAACCCTCTAAGTGGTTTACAAAAATATAATATAAAATATAAACATGTCAAAAGCAAGTATTTAAAAATATTCAAAAGATAAGGGCAGTGGTTAAAATCAGTGCAGCTTTGAAAGGTCCATTCTGCCATTTTTACTCAAAATGATATCCAGTTATATCCAAACAGACATGCAAGCCTGCTCCTTGATATTGAGAGCCACCAAGCAAAATCTGGTCATGATCTCTTAAGAAGTGTTCAAATGCATAGTGAACAAGCAACTTTTCAAAATATTGTGTGTGTGTGTGTGTGTGTGTGTGTGTGTGTGTGTGTGTCAGCCAGTATGATGAGTCCCTTCAATGGAGCAATGCACACAGCTGAGAGAGGCACTCAGTCCAACAAGTAGGAAAACTACTCACAACTGGATGTCCAGGAAAATGCGCTTCTCCTCTCCGACGTGCACCCTCCAGACACAGTCCTCGCCCTCGGCATAGGGCTCCGGCCAGTTGGGGGAAAGGATCACCCCTGCCCCGGTGGAGAGCTCCCCTCCGCACATTGCTGTAACATCAAGAGAGGCCAGATTTAAATGGCCAGGATGCAGCTCAGAGCCACTTGGGAAGGCCAGATCTGAGCCGCCTCTGCTATCGTTTGCTAAGGAGTTGCACATGGAGTCTGCTCAGCCTCTGCTGAGGATGAGATCTGCTCCTGGGGAACCAAAAGGTAGTGGCAGGCCTTGGTGAGAGGCTGCTGTGAGGTGAGTGAAGCAGAGGGTGGCTTGCTCTGGGCAAAGGACAGAAAGGCCATCTGAGAGCAGCACAAGAAGCAGAAGAAAAAAATTCCTTCCAGTAGCACCTTAAAGACCAACTAAGTTAGTTCTTGGTATGAGCTTTTGTGTGCATGCATACTTCTTCAGATACACTGAAACAGAAGTTGCCAGATCCTTCTATATAGTGAGAAGGTGGGGAGGGGTATTACTCAGAAGGGTGGTGGGAATGGGAGATTGGCAGATAGCTGAGATGAGCCTGTTGACGACTCTTAACGACTGCAATAGGTCTTACAGGAAAAGGCAAGGGGTGAGAAGGTGAAACATGGCTTAGCTTCTCTTTGCCAACTTTGCTGCCACATACACCCGGACAACACCATTACTGGCCCCAACAACATCACACATACCATCTCGGGACTATTTAATTGCTCATCGTCTAACAAGAGAAGCTGCTGAATTGCAACTCATTACCAAACTCAAAACCATGGAGAGACCTGGTCTGAACAGAGACATTGGATTCTTATCTCATTATACACGACTAAGCCATTTTTCACCTTCTCACCCCTTGCCTTTTCCTGTAAGACCTATTGCAGTCGTTAAGAGTCGTCAACAGGCTCATCTCAGCTATCTGCCAATCACCCATTCCCACTACCCTTCTGAGTAATACCCCTCCCCACCTTCTCTCTATATAGAAGGATCTGGCAACTTCTGTTTCAGTGTATCTGAAGAAGTGTGCATGCACACGAAAGCTCATACCAAGAACTAACTTAGTTGGTCTTTAAGGTGCTACTGGAAGGAATTTTTTTCTTTTGACTATGGCAGACCAACACAGCTACCTATCTGTAACAAGAAGCAGAGGTGGTGCTGGACTGAGACCTGGGAGACCAGAGTACTAGTGCCCTCTCAGCCAGTCTCAGCCTTACCTACCTCATAGAGTTGTTATGAGGATAAAATGGGAAGAAGGAAAACCATGGATACATTGGCTCAGGGTACAAATAATATTACCAACTCTCCAATCCCTGTAGTTTTGTACATTATTATTATTATGCAAATTGTAAGGAGAAGGGTGAATCTATACATGACACACATATTGCACAGCAGCTGCCCACCCTGGTGGTTGGTCCTTCTGCTCTGGTGGGTGGGAAAGGGGCCCAAGAGTGGCGGCTAGCTGACCCATGTTGGCTGTTCAGTTGACTTTATGCCATTTTTAGTTTATCACATGTTCATTATTGTACCCTACCCTGAGATCTACTGTGATGAAGACTAGGCTATAAATATGCCTAGCAAACATGCAGAAATAACAAAGGCAAGGACCCCCTGTGTGAATGGCCCCCTGCAACCATTGTTATGCCCATTTTCATCCTGGTACAAAACAACAGAAAGAAAGAAAGAAAGAAAGAAAGAAAGAAAGAAAGAAAGAAAGAAAGAGGACTTGTGTGCGCGCATGCGTTTGTGAAAAAACATTCCCCAAGAACAGGTGAGTTGAAGCCCTGCAGTGCGGAGGTCTTCCCGCTCCTTCCTCTCACCTCTGCACAGTGGCTCAGTGTCATTCCAGTAGGGCTCCCTGATGTTGATGCACTCAATGATGGCTGGTCCTTGCTCCAGAGAGTGGCCAGGTTCACAGGTGAACTCCACAATGGTCCCAAGGTTGTAGGTGGGATCAGAGGCGGTGAAGTTCCCATTCTGGATGTACGGCTCATAGCAGTGACCTTTCTCAAAAGCTTGAAGGGAAACAGAAGGACAGCCATTGTTTGCATGCACACCCCCACCTCCTCCCTCTGCCAGACTGGGCCCTCCTCTGATTGGATCAGGCCTTCCCTTCTGTATTCTAGACAGAGAGAAAGAGGAAAAGAGGAATAATGAGAGGCAGAGAGGCAGGAAGCACAACAAAGAAGGACTAGGAACTTGTAAGAACATGAGAAGAGCCTGGTGGGTCAGCCCAAGGGCCCACCTAGTCCAGCATCCTGTTCTCACAGGGGCCAACCAGATGCCCTTTATGGGTAGCCCCAAAGCAGGAGCTGGGCACAGCTGCCACTCTCCCCTCATGAGCAGGAGCAGGGCAGCAGTTGAAGAAGGAGCAAAAAGGGGTTTCTTGTGTGTGTGTGTGTGTGTGTGTGTGTGTTTCTCTGTGGCTGATTAGCCGCTCTCCCTGTGCAAAGGTCAGAGGGGGCAGGGTTTCTGTTGAGGAAGGTGATTAGCTGTGGGAGGAGCTTATCAGAGCTTGCAGGGCAGTTTGATCCATCTTTTAGATTTAGGGGAGCTAGTCTCAAACGTTTGTTGGGGGAGACCTAGGTTTTTGTGTGTGGGGGGAGTTATTTGTCCTGTCTTCACGCTTTTTATGATGGAGGACCGCTGTAGCCACCCCCAACGACACGTTCTCAAGATGGAGGGGGGAGGGAACAGCTGCAGTCGCCTGCGGTTCCTGCGCAATGTTTGCCATCTTGCCAAAGGTTGCAGGCAGCTTTACCTGCAGCAATTGCATGTTGATTGCCCTCTTAAAAGACAAAGTCCAGCAACTGGAGGAACGTGTAGTTACGCTCCAAAGAATTAGAGAGCTGGAGCTCTTCTTGGAAGCAACAGAGCACACCGTCTCCACCAAGGAGGAGACAGGGGACTCCCCTGAGAAGGAGGCTAGTTCACCAACACAGGAGCCAGATATATGGAGAAACATGACTCAAAGAAGTAGGAGGCCCAGGGTTCGCTCTGAATTGTTTAGAAATACACAATCGCTTTGAAGTCCTCTCCCCTAGCATGGAAGACGAAGAGCAGACTCCATTTGAGGATCTCTCCCTCATTACAGTCGATCAGGTATATGAAGACGAGCAGCAAAGTCAGTCCTCAGGGAATGTGCAGGCGACCTTGGAACGGACAGCTCACGGAAGAACCCCGACCAAACCTAAGAGGAGGCGTGTAGTGGTGATAGGGGATTCCCTACTGAGGGGAACAGAAGCAGTGATCTGTGGGCCTGACAAGATGTCTCGGGAAGTGTGCTGTCTCCCCGGGGCTAAGATCCAAGATGTAACTGAACGACTGCAAGGAATCATAAAACCCACTGACAAATACCCCTTCCTCTTGGTTCATGTGGGAACCAAAGACACTGCAAGCAATAGCCTTCAGAAGATCAAAAGAGACTACGAGGCTCTGGGCAGGAAATTGAAGCAATTAAATGCACAAATTGTCATCTCATCTGTCCTCCCAGTTGAACGACGTGGCCCAGGGAGAGAGGGGGAAATAGTGGAAGTGAACAGCTGGCTTCGCAAATGGTGTAAACAGGAACGGTTTGGATTCTTAGATCACGGACTGCAGTTTCTTGAAGATGGACTTCTGGCAAGTGATGGGCTGCACCTCACAATGGTTGGGAGAAATGTTTTTGCCAAAAATCTCAGAAACCTCATCAGGAGGGCTTTAAACTGACTAATGTGGGGGAGGGAGACAGTGCTCCTGAAGGTAGGAGTCTATCAATTGATGAAGATGATCATCCAAATGTCATAGACCAAATGGAGCAAACAGCACACAGACCTAGTGGTGGGAGGAAAAAATCCTTAAATAAGAGACACGGGGGAATGATTAATGGACTTCAATGTCTGTACACTAATGCGCAAAGCATGGGAAATAAACAAGATGAGCTTGAGCTCTTGGTACAGCAAACTAAATATGACATAATAGGCATCACTGAAACCTGGTGGGATAAGTCCAACGATTGGAATGTAATAATGGGGGGATACAATCTATTTCAGAGAAACAGACCAGACAAGAAAGGAGGAGGAGTGGCGTTATATGTCAGGGATGTGTATACCTGTGAAGAGATCCAAGATTTAGAACCTCAAAGCCAAAGTAAGAGCATTTGGGTCAAAATTAAGGGAGAGAAGAATAACAGTGACCTCATTGTGGGAGTTTACTATAGATCCCCAAGCCAAACGGAGGACATAGATGATGCCTTCCTGGAACAGATGGCCAAGCATGCAAAAGGAAGGGAGATAGTAGTAATGGGGGACTTCAATTCCCCGGATATTTGTTGGATGTCAAACTCAGCCAAGAGCATAAGGTCAAACAGATTCCTCACTGGCCTTGCAGACAACTTCATTGTCCAGAAAGTGGGAGAAGCAACAAGAGGAACAGCCATTTTAGATCTGGTACTAACCAATGTTGATGACCTGGTTAGTGGGGTAGAAGTGGAAGGATCATTAGGCGCGAGTGATCATGCTCTTCTGAAGTTTACTATACAGCGGAAAGGAGCAGCCAAGCATACTAGGACTCAATTTCTTGACTTTAAGAAAGCCGACTTCATAAAACTTAGGGAAGTGCTGGGTGAGATCCCATGGACAGTAATACTAAAAGGAAAGGGAGTTCATGATGGCTGGGAGTTTGTTAAGAGGGAGATAGTAAAAGCACAACGTCAGGCAATACCAATGAGACGGAAACATGGAAGGTGCCTAAAGAAGCCAGGGTGGCTATCTAAAGAACTTTTAACTGAGTTAAGATTAAAAAAGGATGTGTACAAAAAATGGAAAAGGGGGGAAACCACCAAAGAGGAATTCAAACAAATAGCCAGCACGTGTAGACACAAAGTCAGAAAAGCTAAAGCACAGAATGAACTCAGGCTTGCTAGAGAGGTTAAAAGCAACAAAAAAGGCTTTTATGGGTATGATCGTAGCAAAAGGAAGAACAAAGAAGCAGTGGGGTCACTCAGAGGAGAAGATGGTGAAATGCAAACAGGGGACACAGAAAGGGCTGAACTCCTCAATGCCTTCTTTGCCTCAGTCTTCTCCAATAAAGAAAACAATGCCCGACCTGAATAATTTGGAGCAAATGATTCAGCAAAGGAAACACAGCCCAGAATAACTAAGGAGATAGTACAAGAATACTTGGCTAGTTTAGATGTATTCAAGTCTCCAGGGCCAGATGAACTGCATCCAAGAGTATTAAAAGAACTGGCAGATGTGATCTCAGAACCACTGGCAGTCATCTTTGAGAATTCCTGGAGAACAGGCGAAGTCCCGGCAGACTGGAGGAGGGCAAATGTTGTCCCTATTTTCAAAAAAGGGGAAAAGAGAGGACCCAAATAATTACCGCCCAGTCAGTCTGACATCAATAGCAGGGAAGATTCTGGAGCAGATCATTAAGCAAACAGTCTGTGAGCACCTAGAAAGGAATGCTGTGATCACCAATAGTCAGCATGGATTTCTGAAAAATAAGTCATGTCAGACTAATCTGATCTCGTTTTTTTACAGAATTACAAGCCTGGTAGATGAAGGGAACGCAGTGGATGTAGCCTACCTTGATTTCAGCAAGGCATTTGACAAGGTGCCCCATGATATTCTTGTAAAGAAGCTGGTAAAATGCGGTCTTGACTATGCTACCACTCAGTGGATTTGTAACTGGCTGACTGACCGAACCCAAAGGGTGCTCATCAATGGTTCCTCTTCATCCTGGAGAAGAGTGACTAGTGGGGTGCCACAGGGTTCTGTCTTGGGCCCGGTCTTATTCAACATCTTTATCAACGACTTGGATGATGGACTCAAGGGCATCCTGATCAAATTTGCAGATGACACCAAACTGGGAGGGGTGGCTAACACCCCAGAGGACAGGATCACACTTCAAAACGACCTTGACAGATTAGAGAACTGGGCCAAAACAAACAAGATGAATTTTAACAGGGAGAAATGTAAAGTATTGCACTTGGGCAAAAAAGAAGAAGAGAGGCACAAATACAAGATGGGTGACACCTGGCTTGAGAGCAGTACATGTGAAAAGGATCTAGGAGTCTTGGTTGACCACAAACTTGACATGAGCCAACAGTGTGACGCGGCAGCTAAAAAAGCCAATGCAATTCTGGGCTGCATCAATAGGAGTATAGCATCTAGATCAAGGGAAGTAATAGTGCCACTGTATTCTGCTCTGGTCAGACCTCACCTGGAGTACTGTGTCCAGTTCTGGGCACCACAGTTCAAGAAGGACACTGACAAACTGGAACGTGTCCAGAGGAGGGCAACCAAAATGGTCAAAGGCCTGGAAACGATGCCTTATGAGGAACAGCTAAGGGAGCTGGGCATGTTTAGCCTGGAGAAGAGGAGGTTAAGGGGTGATATGATAGCCATGTTCAAATATATAAAAGGATGTCACATAGAGGAGGGAGAAAGGTTGTTTTCTGCTGCTCCAGAGAAGCGGACACGGAGCAATGGATCCAAACTACAAGAAAGAAGATTCCACCTAAACATTAGGAAGAGCTTCCTGACAGTAAGAGCTGTTTGACAGTGGAATTTGCTGCCAAGGAGTGTGGTGGAGTCTCCTACTTTGGAGGTCTTTAAGCAGAGGCTTGACAACCATATGTCAGGAGTGCTCTGATGGTGTTTCCTGCTTGGCAGGGGGTTGGACTTGATGGCCCTTGTGGTCTCTTCCAACTCTATGATTCTATGATTCTATGAAACTTCCATCAACTGGCATTCAGAAGCATCCTCTGAGTTCCAGTGTTATCTGAGAGGGAGAAAAAGTTTCCTCAGCCCACCTTCTCCAGGCCAGGCATAATTTTATCTTGCGGGGGTGAAATGGAGCCAGTGCCTGAGGATGAAGGAGAGGGGCTTGGCAGGTGGTTCTCAGTTTACCAGAAGAGGTAAAGAATCCTGAACATCTGCACTTGCTGCAGGTCCAGGGGCATAACCAGGGTTTTTGTTTGGGGACAGCACTTTTTTAGGGGAGCAGAAACAAGCTTTCTGTAGTATGATTGGTCAGTTAAGTATTTTTATTTATTTATTTGATGGGGGGGGGGACAGCTGCCCGCCCCCTCCCCCTTTGGCTACACCCATGTGCAGGTCCAGCTTGTTCAAATAACAAAGGATGAACGTAGACCACCTTTCTGAGAACTCTTCTTTCTGTCAGCTATCTCTGATTGGCATGAAGCAAGGGAATTTGGCTGTCACTAAAGGTTTAAAACAATATTTGTCCTTTCATACTTGAGGGATATGTCACATTTCTGGTGCTTGCATGTGAGAATCCATGTCACTCTAATTGATTTAGGGCTTTGCTTTGTCAGGATGCCTTTTGTGTGAGCAGGGAGGAATAATGAGAGGACTAAATGAAATCTTAATCATAACTGAACAGGATAGCAAAGAACAAAGCATCATCCTCTACCCAAACAAATGATTTTTTTTAAAAAAGATGACTTAAATCTGCTCTACTGGTCAGTTTCTATATCTCACTTGTTCCCTGTTTCTGAGTGAAGCCTCCTTCCTTGCAGGTCCAGAACATTTTCTCCCTTCTAAAGCATTTGCATCCAGCAGTGTTTGATCTGCCTTGAGTATTTCAGCTCCAGGTTGCAAAATACCTGCTGGAGAACAAGCGGTAACATCACACGCTGTGTTGGCAAGCGGTGTATTAATAAGGACTGAGCTGGGATGATACGGAGATTGTGCAAAGACAGTGGAGTGTAGCAAGACAGATCCGCAAATGCAGAAGAACACGTTTTCATGCCACGGGCTGCAGATTGCCTGACAAAGATGCAAAGAGAGTCGTGACTGCAACCCTGAGTCTTTTTTCTTTAAAAAATCCCTCCTGACGCAAAGCCAGCACAGAGTCCCCATCCCCCGAAAGTTCCTTGTACACTGCCCAGAAACACCGCCCTGCCTCAGGTCTTGTTGTGGGCTTCTCCAGGGGCACCTGTTTGGCCACTGCCGGGACCATGGCTTTGGGCTGATCCAGCAGCCAGATCTCCATCTGCTCTTCATTCCCTGGTGAGGAGCTGGAATCAAGGAGATTTCTCTGCCTGGAAGGCCATTTCAAAATAATCCCTGACACCACCAATGTGACTGGAGACAAAGAGATACAGCAGCCTATGTAGCTGCTTTAGATAATGCACTTGTCTTTTATAATCTTATTTGGCTTGTCAAGCTTGCAACGGGATCCACTCTTTGCATTCAGTTTTGCACACAGAATACCTGGGGGGGGGGGAGAGAACTGTTGTTCCCTACATTCTAGATTAGGAGCTGCCACTACGAGAGTGGATGATGCCCCCCTCTTCCTGACTCACACCACATTTCATGGCAATCTCCTGAGGTTTCCATGTCCAACTTGTGTCTCTGCACCCCTGCATCTACTCAGCTGTATTTATATTGCATATATATGCATTCCGGGTTGATGTTACAGGAACGAGAGGGTTGATGGTCCAAAATGCTCAACACTTCAACAGAAAAGTGGGACTTTGGGGGTTACCTAGCCCACCTCTCTGGCTCAATGTAGGATCTGCAACTACAGCTCTCCCCGACAGACAGCCGCCTTAGCCTCTAAGAACGTAAGAAGAGCCTGTTGGATCAGGCCAATGGCCATCTAGTCCAGCATCCTGGTCACCCATGGGATGCCCCAGAGCAGCACCCAGGGACAAGAGCCCCTCCCCTCCTGTGGTTTTCAGCAATCACGATGCAGAAGCATTTCTGCCTGACTGTGGAGGCAGAGCAGAGCCCTCCTGGCTAGCAGTCCCTGATCACCGTCTCCATTCAGCAGTATAATTCTCTTTTAAAGCCATCCAAGCTGGAAGCCATCCCTGCCTCCTGGGGGAGCGAGTTCCAGAGCATCACTATGTGCCTCCCCCTTCAACACACACATACCTTCACTTGCCACCACCTCCCACCCCAAGTGCTCTCGTGCAGGCATGGAGTACAGCTGGCCTTCCAGATGTGGTTGGACTCCAACTCCTCCGGCTTGTGCCTGCCGGCCATGTTGGTTCAGGCTGCAGGGAGTTGTCGTCCAATCCCATCTGGAGAGCACAGATGTCCATTCCTCCTCTTTCCTGGTAGGGAAAGTGCCTCTGCCCTCTGGTCCTGCTGGTTGCCCTCTTCCACCCAGCCCAATAGCATCCTTGTTGAGCTAGGATCACTGGAACTGCCCACAAGACAGCTTTGGGGTGGTGGGCTGTTGTTGTTTCAGCCAGATTTTGTGGGGGCCCAGGCTTCACCCCTGCAGGGCCTTCCTTACTGCCAGACCAACTGAGCCTTGTCCCCTTTATAACTGGACAGGCGAACCAGCAGTTTCCCCGGCGCCTGGCAAGTGTTGCAGTGAAAATTGCTGATGCCCAATGAGGCCAACTCTCTCTGCTCTTGCCCGGGACATTACAATCAATGCCTGGATTAATTGCCTTAATCTATCGTGATCAGCAGGACTGCAAAGGGACTCCCTGCTGCATTTCCATCATCATCAGAGCCGCAAGTGGGGAGGGAATCACCTTCGAAGCGGATGTTGAACGTAGGGATGGCGCTGGGGTCCTCCGAGGCAAAGTCGATGCGTAAGGTGGTGCCCTCGCTGATCACCCCCTCAAAGGGGACGCTGTCGCTCTGGTGGGAGTTGTAGAGCACGGCCGACTGGTTGCTGTCTCCGTTGTAGACCAGTATGCTGCGGGTGTGGGGGATGGGACGGGACAGGCACAGGGTCAGGAAGGCCAGACGGAAGGTCCAAGGGCTCCCTCCCAGAATCCTCTCCTGCCACCTTTCCCAGCTTGCCTAAGGCAATTGCTTGCTTTCTGGGAATTGTCCCTCTTTTGCCTTTGGGAAGAAGGAGTCTCCTAGGTGCAACTCTAAGAATATTTCCTAGACTCGCCTTTAAAAATCTCCTCTCCCCCCAGTGCCATGTGTCCTCAATAATAACATTATGATGAAAGGAAAGATCAAAGTGCTGGGACAGCAGACATGAAAGCAATGAGATCCAGCAGAGCTATAGCATCCCTGCACAGACACATCAAAGAGGAGGCAGGGATGTCTTCAACCAGTACACATTACCTGTTTGGTTTCCCTGGCCCTGCACCCCCACCCCTCCTATTAATGAAGCAATCATCTGAGCATGTGCAACAGCTGTCTCAAATGGAAACACCTCGTTGAACTGTGAAGTTTTCCATTTGGATGGGAGCTGATTTGAAGGGAAACCCATCAAACAGCTGCATTTTTCAAGAAACTACAGGATAGATATGGATTGTGGTTAACCTTGTGTGTATATATCTCCAAAAGCCAGTGGAGGGAGTCTGGGGGTTGCAGAGTAAGCAGCAATGTGTACTCTTGTCATGTGTGGGGAAGCGTCATAGCTCAGTGGCAGAGTGTCTGCCTTGCAAGCAGAGGGTCCCCAGGTCAATCCCTGGCCATCTCCAGGAGTGGTTGTGCGAGAGCCCTTCCCGAAACCCTGGGGTGCTGCCGCCTGCCACTGTTGACAATTTTGGGCTTGTGGGCCTGATAGACGGGCTTGGTATACAGCAGCCTCCTTTGTTCAGTCCAATGCTCTCTCTGTTTCTCTAGTTCACATTTGGTTCAGCTCCCACCAACAAACCTCCATTTTTTTAAAAAACAACAACTAAGAGCAGGGGATTACCATTAACAACTCTCTGTGAGCCCTTTTGCGACTCTCTCCATCCCATAATTTTCATCTTGGTGAATTGTCCCACCCTGCTCATTCCTCTTGCTCTTGCTCCTGCTCCTGCATGAAGCCATTATTTTAGAAGGATTATACAAGCTGAAACTCTCTCTCCACCTATGTGTTTACTGCAGTCCTAAACAGATGTTTTACTCCTGGATTTCACTACAGCTCATAAAGTTGCTTTATTGCCCATTACCAGACTGCATTTTCTAATGCTCCTTTAAACACAAGCGTCAGTTCCTTAAACAGCCTTGTGTGTTGCAGGAGGCCTTCTGTCGACTGGTGCTCCTCCTTGAGGCTTGGGAGTTCCAGCAGGATTGTTCTGGGGTTGGGAGGAGAACTGGGCTCTGGACATGCGGCTTCCAGGCTACCAGGACTGGCAGTCATGTAAGGAAGAGAGTGAACGGCCTTCCCTTCCCTTCTGTCACAGGGGCAATTTTGAAGACCATGTTTGTTTGTCAGACATTTTCACCAATACAATCCAACCTACTTTTCTGTTCTCATCCCAGACCTGTGGCGTAATCGTTCAGTGTGTCTGGCTGTTAACCAGAAGGTTGGTGGTTCAATTGCTGATTCTTTGATTTCTTTTCTTTGCTATGTTTGCACCTTTTTTGTTGTCAATAAATAAACAGTTAAGATAAAAAAATTCCTTCCAGTAGCACCTTAAAGACCAACTAAGTTAGTTCTTGGTATGAGCTTTCGTGTGCATGCACACTTCTTCAGATACACCCCCCCTCAAAGGGCTACCTATCTGTAACTTAAACAGTTAAGGTAATTTCCCTGAATAACTCATCCATCAGAATTATTGGGAGGGGCAGAATTTTGCAGACAGATCTGGAGTGGGACCCAGTGGATTTGCACATCTTATGTGTTTCCCCTCCTTCCCCAGCAGATGCCAGCTGGGCCACAACTCAGAGATCTCTGCACTCACTGAGCTGGAGCAGCAGCTGTAAGGAGACCTCACCTTTGCTTGTCTCCCAGCAGGAGCCTCTCAAAATGCAGGTGGAGCTTCTGGTCCCCCTGGGTGCTGATGGTCCAGGTGCACAGCATGCTCTCAGTGTGATTCCTCCAATGAGTCGGGGCCAGGATGCGTCCGATGATGGCGTTGTGCACTGTTCCTCCACAGGGTGCTAGAGATGCAGGGGGGGGGGAGAGAGAGAGAGACGTGTGTGTGTGTGTGTGTGTGATCATCAGACAGTGACATCTTGCACCAGGCACCCACATCCTTGCACTCCCAGCTCTGTATACCTGAGCAGATGGGCTCTGGGCTGCTCCAGTGCGGCTTGGAAGCATTAATGCAGGTCAGAACTTCTGGACCTTCCAGCTCATAGCCCAGGTGACAGTGGAAGTGTGCTGTGCCACCAGGATGCAGGCCCATGACGGTGACTTCCCCAGAATCTGGTCTCCGTGGGAAGCTGCAGCTCAGCATAAATACTGCAATGGAAGTGAACAGATGGGATTACAATCAGGCCCTGGAGGAGCACCTACCATGTCCCTAAGGGATGTAGCATATCTAGGCTGCTGGGTTTTGCAAGACTGTGGTTTTTGAGATCCTGTCTCATGAATATCATCTGGCCAATGGCAAGAGAGAACATAAGAACATAAGCAGAGCCTTCTGGATCAGACCAGCACCCCAATTGGAAGGAATCCAAATGTTCTGTATCCTCCAGGCATGCTTGGAGTTGTTCAGCAACCACCCACTCAATTACCTTGCCCAAGAATGGAAGATTTGAGACTGGGCAATAATTGGCCATATTGGCCATGTCCAAAGATGGTTTTTCTAATAAGCGCTTTAATAACCGCCTCTTTCAGCAGGTCTGCGAAGGCTCCCTCACAGAGAGAAGCATTCACCATCCTATGGAGCCCATTGTCCAGCCCTTCCTAGATCACTTTTATGAGCAAGTTGCATATGATCAGTTTCAACTCCCAGGCCCACAAATATTAGTGCTTGGCCTCCACATGTCTCTCTCCTGTTTCTAAAAGCCAGAAGCTGCTCTCTGCTTCTTGAGTCAGGGAGGGAAAAAAGAAAGGCAGGTGGATGGAGCTCTGCTCTAAGGGGCCAGAAGCAGCAATAAATTCACTCCTTAAAGAGATTTTTGGAGCTGCTGCTATTCAGTGTCCGAGATCAAATTAGAGGAACTAGTGGTCTGACTGGTGTAAGCTATCTTCTTAGGTTTCTCCATAAAGAACTTCTGGAATTCCTTGCTTATCAGGTGTTAGGCATTAAAATCCTAATTAAAAGCCCCCCTTTTTCTGAATGCCCCAAATATTTCTGGGGGAATTTGGGGGAAACTGGGGGTTGATATGGGTTATTGGGGAGGGTATGAATGTGGGAGAATAAATCAATTAAAGATTACTTCAATCTGAGATGCTTTGGGGGCTGCTGAAGAAGAGTTGAACTGATTCAGAGAAGGATCTGTTGGTTTCCAGCAGGCTAGCTCTCCGATGGTGAAGACCACGCTTTTCAGAAAGCCATTAGATTAGTTATGCTGCTCATCATATTATGGGTTACATAATAGTAACTGCAGGTGCCCAGGACTCTGAGCTTTCATTCTTTCCCTCCACTACCTGTTTTTAAAATATGTCTCTACAGTGGCGGGCACACCGGGGGGGGGGGAGGGAGCCCACTGCTGCTCACTGACTCTCCTCCAATCTTGTCCCAGGTCCAACCTGACCTGGGAACAGAGCTGCAGCTGGGCGCGAGGAAGCTGCCTAGTCCTTGCATGACTCTCCATTCTGCCTCTGGGTCAGGTCTGATCCGGGAGTGGAGCTGCAGTCAGGAATAAGGGAGCTGCTAATGCAGCTCTCTCTCTCATGCAGTGCAGCCAAGGAGAGGGGTAGCAGCTCTGCTGCCAACTCTCCTCCACTCCGCCTTGTGGGATGTGAAACACAAGAGCAGTCAAGTACAACATTCCTAGAGTGAACATGTTTACACATGGGGAGGAATGTTTGTCCAGCCAGCAGGTAAACTTCCTGTTTCCTTCTGGGCTGGGACAGACTTTCTCTGCATGTGACTAAGAGGTGGGTGTGGCCTCACCTGTGCAGGTAACGACAAAAGCACAGGGCAGGGCAGCCATCTCTCTCTTTTTTTGACTACATGCATCGAAGAAGCAACATCTGCTTTGCCAAAGATGCCCAAAGGGACTGTCTTCTTATGAGATAGTTTCTAGGTATATGTTACTTTTCTAAGCTAAGTCTGCCTTCTGGGATCCTATTGTGAACAGAATGTTGTGTGAGTAAACCTTTTTATACTTTTATAGAAGACTGTGTCGTGTCTTATCTTTTATGAGGGAATAAGGGGAAAATCCCAGAACAGTTATTATAGAGGCTTTAGCGAGCCTGACGAAACGCATCCGCTGCAAGTTTAAAAAGGGGAATGTTACTCTGCTGAAATTGTGGAACTTGTTAACACAAGTTGGAAAAAGATATAATCAAACAATATACCCTCTCCTGCATCCCTGAACATTCCCACACAACCCCTGGGACAGACCTGACCTGGGAGCAGTGCTGGTGCTGGGTGCACACTGGAGGCGGGCTCTGATAGGAGCTTGTTGTGGTGTGCCTTGTCGCACCCCCTCCCAAAAATGGGCCTGGGGCAACACACACACCCAGCCCTCCACACTATGCCAGTGTTTCTCTAGCCACCATAGAAAAAAAGTTATGAAACAAAATGTGCAGGCAACTTTCTGTGAAATGAGCCAGCCAGACTGCTATAACCTGGCAGTGTTTTCCATGAAGTCATCAGGCTGTATGAATCCCTGGGGTCCCAAAGAGTTTCTGTTTAGTGCACCTTCCCTGTTTTTGCTGTTTTTCTTGCTTGTAATAAAATTATTGTTATTATAATAATTATCTGTCTATATCAGAAAGAAGTCTCTTTGTGTTTAATGGGGCTTACTCCCAGGTAAGTAGGCACAGGGTGTTGTTGTTGTTTATTTGTTTAGTCGTGTCCGACTGTTCGTGACCCCATGGACCAGAGCACGCCAGGCACGCCTGTCTTCCACTGCCTCCCGCAGTTTGGTCAGACTCATGTTTGTAGCTTCGAGAACACTGTCCAACCATCTCGTCCTCTGTCGTCCCCTTCTCCTTGTGCCCTCAATCTTTCCCAACATCAGGGTCTTTTCCAGGGAGTCTTCTCTTCTCATGAGGTGTCCAAAGTATTGGAGCCTCAGCTTCACGATCTGTCCTTCCAGTGAGCACCCAGGGCTGATTTCCTTAAGAATGGATGCGTTTGATCTTCTTGCAGTCCATGGGACTCCTCCAGTACCATAATTCAGAAGCATCAATTCTTCGGCGATCAGCCTTCTTTATGGTCCAGCTCTCACTTCCACACATCACTACCGGGAAAACCATGGCTTTAACTATACGGACCTTTGTTGGCAAGGTGATGTCTCTACTTTTTAAGATGTTGTCTAGGCTTGCCATCGCCTTTCTCCCAAGGAGCAGGCGTCTTTTAATTTCGTGACTGCTGTCACCATCTACAGTGATCATGGAGCCCAAGAAAGTAAATGGCTACTTCTTGAAAATACAGACATTTTGGATTTAGAAGGTTTTAACAACGTATTTGGATGGCATGCATATCTGTGGTATGATAAGGTCAAAGCACATAAAGCATTTAAAAATCATATTGTCAGGAAAGCATTGTTTAATGTTTGGATAAGATACAAGGACTTATTGGAAAATAAAACCCCAAGGTGGTTGTCACCGATGGAAGTGAAAGCTCAGAAAAAGCTCAATATGGAGGTCAAATGGCCGAAATATTGGGAAATTTTAGAACAAGATGGAGATAGACTGAAATTGCAGAGTTTTGAGAAAGTAAAAAACAAAGTGTGAGACTGGCTTCATTATTATCAGATAATGGAGGCATACAATTTGGACAAGAAAATTGGCTTCCAGGTGGAAAAATCAAAATTGGAAACAGAACTGTTAGAATCCAAAACTAAGAATTTGTCAAGAATGTATAACTTGCTGTTGAAATGGAATACTCAGGATGAAACGGTGAAATCTGCTATGATTAAATGGGCACAAGATGTTGGACATAACATAATGATGGCTGACTGGGAACAGTTATGGACCACAGGTATGACGTTTACGGCATGCAATGCCTTAAGAGAGAATATTATGAAAATGGTATACAGGTGGTACATGACTCCAGTCAAGCTTGCAAAAATCTATCACTTGCCCGATAATAAATGTTGGAAATGTAAAGAAACTGAAGGTACATTCTTTCACCTTTGGTGGACGTGCCCAAGGATTAAGGCTTTCTGGGAGATGATATATAATGAAATGAAAAAGGTATTTAAATATACCTTCTTGAAGAAACCAGAGGCCTTTCTCCTGGGCATAGTTGGCCAATTGGTGCCAAAGAAGGACAAAACTTTTTTTATGTATGCCACAACAGCAGCACGAATACTTATTGCAAAGTACTGGAAGACACAAGAGCTACCCACTCTGGAAGAATGGCAGATGAAGGTGATGGACTATATGGAACATGTAGAAATGACTGGCAGAATCCGAGACCAGGGAGAAGAGTCGGTGGAAGAAGATTGGAAGAAATTTAAAGACTATCTACAGAAATATTGTAAAATTGATGAATGTTAAAATGATGTTGGATAGAAATTAAGTGGTTTTCAGCTGTAATATTATAAGGGAATATGAAAAATGGATTATTTAGGTAAAAACGTAATGTCATAATATTTTAAAATCAAAGACTAGGATAAACAAAGAGGGTAGGGATTTGCTGAACCAACAAACCGAATTGGAATACAAAAAAGGGAGGCATGAGGAGGTCCGGGAAATAAGCTAATGAAAAATAAGTAATGGAAAGATGGAGTTGATTTTAACCATTTTGTTTATTTTGTATTTTTTTCTTTTTTCATTTTTATTCTGTAATACTTTGAAAATCTTAATAAATATCTTATAATAAAAAAGAAAGAAAGTAAAATCTCTCACTGCCTCTATTTCTTCCCCTTCTATTTGCCAGGAGGTGATGGGACCAGTGGCCATGATCTTCGTTTTTTTGATGTTGAGCTTCAAACCATATTTTGCGCTCTCCTCTTTCACCCTCATTAAAAGGTTCTTTAATTCCTCCTCACTTTCTGCCATCAGGGTTGTGTCATCTGCATATTTGAGGTTGTTGATATTTTTCCAGCAATCTTAATTCCGGCTTGGGATTCATCCAGCCCAGCCTTTCGCATGATGAATTCTGCATATAAGTTAAATAAGCAGGGAGACAATATCCAGCCTTGCCGTACTCCTTTCCCAATTTTGAACCAATCAGTTGTTCCATACCCAGTTCTAACTGTAGCTTCTTGTCCCACGTAGAGATTTCTCAGGAGACAGATGAGGTGATCAGGCACTCCCATTTCTTTAAGAACTTGCCATAGTTTGCTGTGGTCGACACAGTCAAAGGCTTTTGCATAGTCAATGAAGCAGAAGTAGATGTCTTTCTGGAACTCTCTAGCTTTCTCCATAATCCAGCGCATGTTTGCAATTTGGTCTCTGGTTCCTCTGCCCCTTCGAAATCCAGCTTGCACTTCTGGGAGTTCTCGGTCCACATACTGCTTAAGCCTGCCTTGTAGAATTTTAAGCATAACTTTGCTAGCGTGTGAAATGAGTGCAATTGTGCAGTAGTTGGAGCATTCTTTGGCACTGCCCTTCTTTGGGATTGGGGTGTAGACTGATCTTCTCCAATCCTCTGGCCGCTGCTGAGTTTTCCAAACTTGCTGGCATACTGAGTGTAGCACCTTAACAGCATCATCGTTTAAAATTTTAAATAGTTCAGCTGGAATATCATCACTTCCACTGGCCTTGCTATTAGCATTGCTTTCTAAGGCCCATTTGACTTCACTCTCCATGATGTCTGGCTCAAGGTCAGCAGCCACACTACCTGGCATATAAGAGACATCCATATCTTTCTGGTATAACTCCTCCTTGCCACCTCTTCTTCATGTCTTCTGCTTCTGTTAGGTCCTTTCCACTTTTGTTTTTTATTATCGTAATCTTTGTACGAAATGTTCCTTTCATATCTCTTTACAGCATTGGACTTTCCTTTCGCTTCCAGGCATATCCGCAACTGAGCGTCCTTTCGGCTTTGGCCCAGCTGCTTCATCAGCTCTGAATCTAGAATCATAGAATCATAGAGTTGGAAGAGACCACAAGGGCCATCGAGTCCAACCCCCTGCCAAGCAGGAAACACCATCAGAGCACTCCTGACATATGGTTGTCAAGCCTCTGCTTAAAGACCTCCAAAGTAGGAGACTCCACCACACCCCTTGGCAGCAAATTCCACTGTCGAACAGCTCTTACTGTCAGGAAGTTCTTCCTAATATTTAGGTGGAATCTTCTTTCTTGTAGTTTGGATCCATTGCTCCGTGTCCGCTTCTCTGGAGCAGCAGAAAACAACCTTTCTCCCTCCTCAATGTGACATCCTTTTATATATTTGAACATGGCTATCATATCACCCCTTAACCTCCTCTTCTCCAGGCTAAACATGCCCAGTTCCCTTAGCCGTTCCTCATAAGGCATCGTTTCCAGGCCTTTGACCATCTACTTGTACTTGTCCTCCACTCTTCCTCAGTAGCATGTTGGACGCCTTCCGACATGAGGGGCTCATCTTCCAGCATCATAACTTTTATATGCCTGTTGTCTTTGTCCTAGGGTTTTCTTGGCAGGGATACTGGAGTGGCTTGCCGGTTCCTGCTCCAGGTGGGTCACATTTGGTCAAAATTCTCCACTATGACCTGTTCATCTTGGGTGCCCTGCACGGCATAGCTCATAACTTCTCTGAGTTATTCAAGATGAATTTTAACAGGGAGAAATGTAAAGTATTGCACTTGGGCAAAAAAAAAATGAGAGGCACAAATACAAGATGGGTGACATCTGGCTTGAGAGCAGTACATGTGAAAAGGATCTAGGAGTCTTGGTTGACCACAAACTTGACATGAGCCAACAGTGTGACGCGGCAGCTAAAAAAGCCAATGCAATTCTGGGCTGCATCAATAGGAGTATAGCATCTAGATCAAGGGAAGTAATAATGCCACTGTATTCTGCTCTGGTCAGACCTCACCTGGAGTACTGTGTCCAGTTCTGGGCACCACAATTCAAGAAGGACACTGACAAACTGGAACGTGTCCAGAGGAGGGCAACCAAAATGGTCAAAGGCCTGGAAACGATGCCTTATGAGGAACGGTTAAGGGAGCTGGGCATGTTTAGCCTGGAGAAGAGGAGGTTAAGGGGTGATATGATAGCCATGTTCAAATATATAAAAGAGGGAGAGGAGGGAGAAAGGTTGTTTTCTGCTGCTCCAGAGAAGCGGACACGGAGCAATGGATCCAAACTACAAGAAAGAAGATTCCACCTAAACATTAGGAAGAACTTCCTGACAGTAAGAGCTGTTTGACAGTGGAATTTGCTGCCAAGGAGTGTGGTGGAGTCTCCTACTTTGGAGGTCTTTAAGCAGAGGCTTGACAACCATATGTCAGGAGTGCTCTGATGGTGTTTCCTGCTTGGCAGGGGGTTGGACTCGATGGCCCTTGTGGTCTCTTCCAACTCTATGATTCTATGATTCTATAAGCCCCTTCGCCACGGCAAGGCAGTGATCCATGAAGGGGAGGCACAGGGTGGCAGCCCACAATTTGCTTTAGGGTTGGCATTGGTGAAAACATGGCTCTTCTTGTGTGTTTGACAACTGCATCTCCACAATCGGGATCAGTAGGAGAGATCTGACTTCCCCTTGTAAGCCAAGGGAGGAAAATCAGCAGACTGTGATTTTATGCAACATCCCCCTCATGGCAGCCATTTCGTGACTGGTGCCCTCAGCATCCTCTCAAAATGTGAAATGTGCTCTAATAGTTCAAAAAGGTTGGTGACACCCCCCCCTGCCGCCAAATGCACAGTAGCTGCATAATCCAGGGCTTCCTCCTCAGCTTGGCAGCCCCCCTGGGACAGGGAAGATGTTCTGCCCCTAACAAAAAGCCCCTGTACCTTGATAATGCAGCTGGAAAGTCCCAATCACGTCGTCTTGGAAGGTGCGGAAGAAGACTGAGATGGTATTGGTGGGGCTGCGTATGACTTGGCCCTCCACCAGGAGTGTCTGATTGGCCAGGACTATCAGCTGGTCATCATCCATACTTCGGATAGACAGCACTTCCCCCTCGGAGAGGTTGACGCTTTTCACCTGTGTCCCAGGGAAGGAGAAAGAGTGCCATGAGATGCCCAGGATTGAGGGAAGGTTCATCCCTTGGGTATCTCCCAACCTGCAGAATGCTCCCCCTCACGCACAACAGGCAGGGACATTGCTCTCATATGGCACCAAGTCAAGATGTCATTGGGCACTGATGTATTTTTTTGTAATTTTGTTCTAATTTTAATTTTCTAATGCACAAAAAGCAGCAACAATAAATAAGAAAGAGAAAGGGAAGAGATCAAAGCAAGACAGGGAAAGGAATGGAATAGACAGACATGAGGAGAGAGGAGGCAGCAGGAGTACAGTATTAAAAAACATTAATGACTTTTAATTCCATACAATTTTCCTTCATAAACATATTCTCTTAGAATGTTTTCCCAAAGGAATCCATGAGGAGACGACAGCTGCCAATCTCATTCCTTTACTATGATGGGTTCACTAAATGGATGCTAAACTTTAGAAAAGTTGTCCTTCATATTTGAATTTTGTAGGGACGCGGGTGGCACTGTGGTCCAAACCACTGAGCCTAGGGCTTGCTGATCGGAAGGTCAGTGGTTCAAATCTCCATGATGGGGTGAGCTCCCGTTGCTCGGTCCCAACTCCTGCCAACCTAGCAGTTCGAAAGCACGTCAAAGTGCAAGTAGATAAATAGGTAGTGCTCTGGCGGGAAGGTAAACAGCGTTTCCGTGCACTGCTTAGTCATGCTGTCCACATGACCCGGAAAAACTGTCTGTGGACAAATGTCGGCTCCCTCGGCCAGTAAAGCGAGATGAGCACCGCAACCCCAGAGTCATTTGCGACTGGACTTAACTGTCAGGGGTCCTTTACCTTTACCTTTTTAAGTAATTTAAAAAATGGTTTTAATTGTTTTGAAGCCTTCCGTGCCATCTCTGTTTATATCTTGATGGGTTTGCTGTCTGTTTTTATTGATTTAGCTGTTTTTACAACATCCACTTTTAAGTAACGGTATCATTGAATAATAGGCTATAAACCTTTCAAACAAATAGCTTAATAACTGGGGCTGGATGAATTTGTTCCTCTCAGTTTCTCCACCTGACAATTCATAGGTATTTGTGTGTGCATTTCCTTTAGTATACACATTTGTATACACAAGGTATACACAAAGCAATTTTCTTTAATATGAGGTTTCACTAAGGCACATGTTTTTACCCCCAGTTCCTCCTCCCCATGTGTGCTGGTATCATCATTGTTCATTGTTTTCATTGAATTAATTAAACTAAATAATTTTAATTGGATTTTGAACAAATGTTCAATTGTTTTGAATGTTATTTTGTTCTGACCTTTCTTAGTGGCTCATGCAAACTTTTGTTCTGAATAGTATTTTTATAGGGCAGGGTGGAGGGCCCTGGGATGGGTTCATGGAACCAAGGGGGTGGTGTTCTGAGAAAGTTTGGGAACCACGGTTATGATGCATTCTGTATGAGGCTGCTGTTGAGAACAGTCCAGAAGCTTCAACTGCTACAAAACCCATTTGCCAGAATTTTAGTAGGATTCCCCAAAGTGTCCCATGTGACTTCCATTCTAAGGAGCTACAGGGGCTCCTGGTTCACTTCCAAGCACAGTTCAAAGTGCTGATGATTACATATTAAAGTGCTAAACAAGTAACAGCCCAGGGCCCAAATACGTGAATTAACATCCTCTTCCTGAATCAATCTGCCTGTTCACTACAATAGTCATGGCTCCTTCTTTGTGTTTCTCCTTGGGGAAAAGCACATCAGCTGCATAGTTCAGTTGTTTAGAGAGTGGTGCTGAGAATGCTGAGGTTGCAGGTTCAATTCCCGTAAAGGGCAGCTCCATATTCCTGCCTTGCAGGGGGTTGGACTAGATGATCCTCAGGGTCCCTTCCAGCTCTCTGATTTTATGTACAAAAGAGTGAGGGGATCTTTTTTGCAGTGACATTCCCAGCTTTGGGATGGATGCCCTCCAAAGGGACATTGGCAAAGGGTCAATTAGACCAGCCCCTTCATCAACACGGTGCCTTTCTATTTGCCTGGGCAGTTGTAATTATGGTATTGTTTTAGCTGATTGAATGTGTCTAATTCCTTTTAATTTCATTGTATAGTTGGTTTTTGGAATTTTGAAGTTCATTTGTATACCACCCTGAAAATCTATTTGTGGATGAAGAGCACTTTATAGGAATTTCTAAAACCTTCTCTATATTTTGGAAAGGGCGTCTTTTCATCTGTCCTCTACAGGCTCAGCTGCCTCGCAAGGATTCCTGAGGTGAGGGTGGCAGTTGTTGCTGATGTTTAGATGCCAACTGCCATTTTGAATCGAGACTGAAACAAGACTTTGCCCCTTTTTGGCAGAGATTTGCCCATCTCTCAAGATACCCTCAACCAACTCAGGATGGGGTTCAGGATGTTTGGATGCCGAGCACCGTTCTGATTTGAAATGGCAAGTTGAAACATGACTTTGGCATGATTTCACCTGCTTTTTGGTGTGATGGGACTAAACTCACAAATTACATTATCCATTAAAAGTCACCCTATTTGTTGTTTTCTAAAAAACCCCAAGCAGTACTGGGGACTCCCCACTAGGAAAGAACCAAGCCAAGCTTCATGTTAGGAAGAGATGTTCAACAGAAACCTGAAAAGAGTAAAAGAGGGGGAGAGAACCACCAGGGCTGGGCGTGCATTGGACATCCTTTATGCTGCTTTGTCACCAGCTTGTCACCAGTGTGTTTGTGTGTGTGTGTGTCTCCTGGTTGCCAGGTGATGAGATGTGACATGAGCAAGGCCAGGAGAAGAGGCTGCCTTGTCAGCCTGCAGCAAATCCAAGGCTTGTGGACAGATCCACAGCGACTGTGAAGTCAGCTCAAAGCCGTCCTTCTGCCAGGAAGCAAGCCAGAAACTGACAGCTTTCCCCAGACAATTTGAGAGGTGATGTCAAAGCAGAGCCATCTGTTAGCAGCTGAGCAGCCCTGCAGAAATGCAGGTTGCTCAATCTGGACCTCTCTTCTTAAGCCTCCCGGAAGCTGCAGGGGATTATTTTTTTTAAGGGAAGGGGCAGCGATGGAGCAGTACAGAAAGAAAACAAAACAGTGACAGTTTGGTTTGGAGAAGGCAGAATGTCCTTTGTGACACATTGCCTGGCTCCTCCAGCTCTTGGGAAAAGAAAATGGAGACTTCCTTTTACAACTGGAACACTCCCATTTTCCCACCAACCTCACTATCCAAGACCCCCCTCCCACATTGCCTGTGCTTGAAGCTGCTGAAATGCCTTGCCTGTGCTGACTTCTTCTTCTTCTTCTTCTTCTTTTTTTAATATATATTTTATTCAGGATTTTCTTGTTTTACAGAAGTGTAGTGCCTCATATATTCCCCCCCCCTGTAACATTTTTACAATTCCGTTTCATTTGTTGAGGCATTAGGGGGAGAAGAAAATAAAAAAGAAAAAAGAAAGGGGGGGTGGAGAGAGGGAAGATGGATAGAGGTGGGGTCGTGTGGCGGTGTTTCTATTATGTTTAATGTATGTAGAGTTTGGTGTCAGCGTTGCTTGTGTTGTTCACTTGTGTTCCTTTGGTGGTGAGAGAGGTTGGGGTTGGCCTAGGGTGTGGTTGTTTGTTTGTGATTGGCTGTGGTGATCTTTGTTTTCGTGTGTGGGTGAGGTGGGTGGGTGTTTTGGATCAGGTTAGCCATATTGATTTGTATGCTGTTGGTGGATTATTGTCACTGTCCTGTTGGGCTGTGTATGTGATAAAGGGGAGCCATACCGGGGTGAAGGCGTCTTCTTCTGTTTGTCCCCGTGTTAGTTTCAGTTTATTAGTTAATTTTTCTAGTAGGGCTGTTTCCCATACTATTTGGTACCATTGGTCCATGCTTACTCCTGACAGGTCTCTCCAGTGTCTGGTTATGGTGTTTCTGGATGCTGAGAGCAGGTGGGTTATGAGTTCTTTGTGGTGTAAATGGGCATTGTTGTCTTGGAAGATGTTTAGTAGGGCCAATTCTGGGGTGATGCCTATTACTTGCTTAGTTATTTTACATATTTCTTGTATGGCTGTTGTCCAGAATAGTTGGATTTTGGGACACTCCCACCACATGTGGAGGTATGTGCCTGTGGAGGTGCACCCTCTCCAGCATTTTGGTGAGGTTCCTGGGTGTATTAGCGCTAGTTTCCTTGGTGTTAGGTACCACCTGTAGGTGAGTTTCAGTGTGAGTTCTTTTCTTTTCGTTGATATGGATTTAAAGGGGGGTTTAGACCACATTCTGGTCCATTGAGTGGGGTTAATCTCATAGCCTATGTCATTCTCCCATTGTTTTTTGATTGCATCTAGGGGATTTGTGGGATTTTGGAGTAGTATTTTGTATATTGCGGATATCGTTCCTTTACCGTTTCCATTTGTTATTAGGAGGAGGTTTTCGAAGGTTGTCAGGGGCCTGGTTGCTGCTGATTTTACTGTTGGGTTGTTTAAGAGGGCATGTAGTTGGTGTTGTGTTAACCAGGGCATTTGGGTGTCTTCTAGTTTGTCTTGTATTTCTTGTGTTGACAAGGGTTTGTTATTTTTATAAATGTCTATTAGGCGATATAAGCCTTTGGTTCGCCAGGTTTTTATCTTGAGGTTTTGTGCTGCATGGTGGAATAATGGGTGGTATGCCAGGGGGATTAGTGGGGATGGGGTTGGGGATAGTTTGCCTATTTGTGTTTTCCATGCTTTGAGCATGGTCTGTGTGTACCTGTTAAGTGTTGTGGGAATTTTCTTTAGTTTGTTTGGGAGGAGTGGATATGTTGTGGTGCAGGTGTTTTCAATTGTGTCCCTCTCTAGGTGTACCCATTGTTTTGTCTCATCTTCTAGTATATATGGGATTATATGGCGTATTTGGTTGGCATTGTAATATGCTTCTATGTTGGGGATTCCCCATCCTCCTTCTGAGGTGGGGAGGTGCAGATATTTGGGGCTTATTCTTGGTTTTTTATGTGAGAAGATGAAAGAGTGTAGTTTTCTCTGCCAACTGCGAAGTTGGGTTGAGGGGATCCAGATTGGGAGGGTTTGGAATAGGTAGGTTAGTTTTGGGAGTGTGATCATTTTGATCATGGATATTTTGTCTGAGAGAGTGAAGTTCATGTTATTCCATCTCTTTAGGTCTTTGTTAATTTGTCGCCACAGGGGCTTGTAGTTGTGGAGGTACAATTTATTGAGGTTTCTGGTTATTTGTACCCCTAGGTATCTGAACTTGGTGTGGCAAAGTTTTATTTTGGTGACCTTCGTGAGTTCTTTTTGGGTGTGAGGAGGGGTGTTGAAGCACATAGCTTCTGACTTTGTAAAATTTACCTGTAGGCCCGACACCATTGCAAATGTGTTGAGTTCTCTGATTAGGGAGGTTGCTGTGCTTATGGGGTCTGGTGTTGTGACCATTAGGTCATCTGCAAAGAGCCCTAATTTATAGGTTCTGCCTTTTATTTCCACTCCCTTGATGTCTGTGGCTGCTCGGATTCAGATTGCTAGGGGTTCCAGAGCCAGGATAAATAAGAAGGGAGACAGTGGGCATCCTTGTTTCGTGCCTCTTTGGATAGCTATAGTGTTAGAATCCATATTGTTAGTTCTGCATTTTGCTGAGGCTTGGGAGTATATTTGTTTGAGGATTTGTAGGAAGTTGGGGCCAAATTTCATGTTAGTACTGCTAGTATGTATTTCCATTCCAAGCAATCAAAGGCTTTGAGGATGTCTAGGGACATAATTGTCAATGGGAGTTTGGTTGCCTTGCTGTGTTCGATCAGGTTCAGTAGTTTCCTGATGGGGTCTGTTATATTGCGGCCAGGGACAAAGCCAGTCTGGTCTGGGGCTATTAACTTGTGTAGGAAGATTTTTAGGCGGTTGGCCAAGATTGATGTGAATATCTTGTAGTCTTGGTTTATTAATGAGATTGGGCGGTATGATTCTACTTTGAGGCTATCTTTTAGTGGTTTTGGGATGGAGACTATTCTGGAGTGGGTCCAGGTTTTGGGGATGGGGCCCCCTTTTATGATGTCGTTGAATAGGCGGGTCATGTAGGGCATCAAGGGTTCTTTGAATTTCTTATAGAATTCTGCTGTGAAGCCGTCTGGGCCTGGGGCTTTGTGTGGTTTCAGGTTTTTGAGGACCGCATCTATTTCCTCTGGGGTGATAGGGCTGTCCATGAATTCCTGTTCCTCATCAGTTAGGGTAGGTATGTTCAGTCCTGCTAGAAATGTTCTGATTTCCTTCTCTGGTGGGTTATGGGAGGTGTATAGGTTGGAGTAGAATTCTGCAAATTCTGAGGTTATTTCTTCTGGGGAGAATGTTATGTTGCCGTCTTTTTTGGTGATGTAGTGTATTCTTGTTTTGAGTGCTTTTTTCCTACATCTATTTGCTAGTAATCTGGAGTTTTTCCCTCCATATTCGTAGAAACGTTATTTAGAGTATAGAATGTTGATCATTGTTTTGTTAATTTCTAGGGAGTCTAGTTCTCTCCTTTTTTGTTCTATAAGTTTGAGGAGTTTTTTAGATCCTGTTTGTTTGTAGCGTGATGAGAGGGCTGTGATGTCTTGTTCTGTTTTGCTAATTTTTGAGGAGGTTTGTTTTTTAAGGAATGTTTTCTCTTTTATGCAAGCTCCTCTGGTGACCGCTTTCATTGCGTCCCATAGGAGGGGGGTTGTTATATTGTTTACATCGTTTTCGTTGAAGTAGTTTTGGAGGGTTTTTGTGAGACTCTCTCTAATTTGTTTGTTTGTAGTTAGGATGGGACTGAAGGACCATGATGGGGTGGTTTGTGTTCCTTCTCCTATTTTCACAATGACTTCTACTGGGGCGTGGTCTGTGATTTTAATGTTACCTATGTTTGTTGATTCCACTGAGGGGATCAGGCCCTGTGTGAGTAGAATGCTGTCCAGTCTGGACAACTGTATCATGGCGTCCCGATTGGAATGTATGGCTGATGTCTCCCGGGTTTTGCTCACCCCAAATGTCGTAGAGACCCCTGTTTTTTAGCATTTTTAGTAACTTGTAAGAGTTCCTGGTTGTTGGGGGTTTACTTCGGAGGAAGGTTGCCCATGGGGTTGTGGGGTGGATATCTTTCAGCGATATACCTTTCATATTCAGATTGAGGTCCCCTCCTAGGATTGCTTCCCCTTCAGAGAAGGAGAGGAATTTGTTTAGTGTCTTCTGGAAGAATTCTAATTGTTTCGTGTTTAGGGCATATATGGAGCCGATTGTCAGTTTGATTTTGCCATCTAGTGTCCCTTTAGCGAAAATGAATATGCCTTTTTTGTCCTTGAGGACTGTTGTGGCAGTGAAGTTCAGGTCTCTACTGAGTATTATGGCTACCCCACGAGCTTTCCCTGAGCCTTGTGCGACCCACTGTTGACTGAAGAGGGGGTCACTCAGGAGTTTGCTGCCTTTGGGTGGGTTGTGTATTTCTTGTAGGAAGGTGATGTGTGGTTTCATGGTGTTTATGTATGAGGTGATGCGTTTTCTTTTGATGGGGTTTCCCAGCCCCCTCACGTTTAATGTAATTGCTTTTAGGTTAGCCATCTTGCTTATCTATTATGTGGGGCGATTCCCTGCCAACCCATTCAGGTTGTCTTGTGTCTCTCTCTTCGTGTTGTTTAAAGTACCAGTGGGGTTGCACTGACCTAGGGTGTGGTGGGTGGGGGGCTAATGGGATTAGAGTAAGATTTGGGTTAAAGAGTAGGGGGTAAGTTGTAGAGAGTTTCCTATATGTAGTCATATAGGTGTTTGTTTGAGGTATTTTGGGCCATCTGGCATTTAGCCAGTTGGTCCTAGGTCTCAGCTGGTGTGGAAGGCTGTGATCAAGGACAGGCCATCCCCCCTGTTGTTCGCGATAGGGGGTGGTCAGTGAGACAGTGTGAAGTGACTTTGTAACGTCGCTGTCAAGTATAAGGTTCATAAACAATGTTGCCAATGTTATGAGCAACATTGTTGGTGTGTTGGGGTGGGGATGTGGGTGCTGGTATGCTCTGGTGCCACCATAGTGCTGGTTGGGTATCAGATTTTAGCCTGATTGTGGGTTGTGTTATTAAGGTTGGAGGAGTTGTTTTTCCCTAGTATGGAGTATGGGGGTGTTGAAGGTGTGGGTGATGGGGAATGTGGTTGAGGTCGTCTGGACTGGTGTTGGGGTGGGGATTCCTGTGGGGGTGCGGGGCTGGGGGGGGATGTTGATGGTGTTAACTAAATCTATGTTTGGGGGGGAGGGGGGGAAAGGGGGGGGAATCACCAGTCCTTCAGTTTGTGGTTTTTCCTGGTTGCTTCATTCAGCTGGGGTTGTTGTTGTTGTAGGGTTGTCCATCTGCGATGAATTGGTTTGGTTAATCTTGGTCTGGTTTCTTGTGTTGTATGGCTGGCGGGACGGTTCTGAGCATGATGCTTGCCTGTATTGGTTTGCGTTGTTGTGCCGCTTCTGTTGTTTCTTTTTCTTCTGTACCGTTGTCCAGTTGTTTGCTGTTGTTTCCTCGTGGTTGGGGCTGTCACTTGGTGGGTTTGTCGGTTGCCATTCCGGTGGGAGGTCGAGTTCAAGATTCTTTAGTAGTTGCAGGGCCTCAGGTATGTTGGTAGCCATGTGTTGCGTTGTATTGGTTGTTACAATGAGGCGGAAGGGGAAGCCCCATCGGTATTTGATCCCTGCTTGTTGGAGACGCTGGGTGCATGGGCGCAGGCTTTTCCTCCGGTTTAGGGTATCCTGAGATAGGTCCTGTAAGGCCAGAATAGGGGTTTCTCCATATCGAAGGTTGGTTGAGTTTTTGAGGTGGTGCCATACCTCTTCCTTCTTTTTGTAGCGTGTGAAGCATACAACGATGTCTCTTGGGGGGGGGGCGCTGGGCTTTGGCATAGGTTTTAGGGCTCTGTGAGCCCTCTCCAAGTCATCTGCCTCAAGTTTCAGGCTTGGGATTGTGTTTTTCAGCCAGCGTATAATTAGGTCTGCTGGGCTTTTCTCCTCTGTTTTTTCGGGAAAGTTGCGGAAGCGGATGTTACAACGTCTATTGCGGTCTTCAAGGTCGGCTTGCTTAATTTTCATCTCTCTGTGTTCTGCTTCCATTTGGTTTACCAGTTCGTCCAGTTTCTTGTTCACACGTGTGTTCTCCTCCCGGTATTGCTCTATTATTCTTTCTTGCATTTGGTTCTTGTTCTCTAGAGCTTCCACTTTGGAGGTTAGATTGTTGATGCCTTCAGTGTTTCTTCTAATCGTGCTTCTAATCTTGCTTCCATTTCCCTCAGATCTCGTTTCGTTATTGGGTGGTCATCATCTTGAAGGGGAGTTACCGTCTTAGCATTGTTTGCCATCTCCCTGGTTGGTGTCATCTCGGTCTCCCTGATGGTATTGGTTTGAGGTTGGCTTGGCGTCCTCTTGGGGTAGGGCGTGTGGTGGTTAGGAGCTGTGGCAGTGGTGATTCCTGGGTATTGTTGGGTTGATGATCAGGCTTTGTTGGTTGGTGGCTTCTACAGAGCGTATGGATTAGGTGGTCATTTGTGTCACTTCTAGCCTGTGTTTTAAGAACTTCTCTAGGGCTTCTGTAGATGCCTCAGCGGTGCCGCCGAGGTGGGGGGGGGGGCAGGTAAGCAGAGATGGGTAGACTAACGGACAGACAGTTCATATAAAGGGAGGGGGGTTAGCAGGTAGAGATGCAAGAGATTAGAGGGGTGGGGCCAGGGGAAATATGTGTTAGGAGGGGGTTGTATATGCCCAAAAGCGGTATTGGGGTCCAGTTAAGGTGGAAGTTGGGGTTGGGAGTGCGCTCAGGAACAGAGACAGACAAATAGGCTATATGTAAAGGGTGGAGGGAGAAAAAAGGGAAGAAGAAGAAGAAGAAAGAAAGAAGAAGGGGGAGGCGGGGGGGGGAGAGGGGAGATTGGAGTAAAAGAGAAGAGAGAGGGAGAGACAAAAAGAGAGTTGAAAGAGAGAGGAGAGATAGTACAGTAATATCAGCGGTAAAGATTCAAATAAAGGGTGGCTGCAGCAGCACAGCAGTGGCCCCTCTTTTAAAAAGAAAAGTGATAAAAGTAGGTATATGGGGGGGAGGGATTATATATATATATATATATATATATATATATATATATATATATATATATATATATATATTAAGGGGGAGGGAGGGGGAGGAAGGGGTTAAAAAAAAGGGGTTGGAAAAAAAAGGAAGGAAAAAAAAAAGGTAGTTTCTCCTTTGTTTTGCGCTTCTCTGTGTTTTCCTTGCCGCTTGGAGCTCCCGGTCCGGGTTCAGCCACGTGTTGTTGTTGTTGTTTTCCGGAGCCTTTTTTGCCTTCCCGTGCTCACCTACCTCTCCTCTGCTTTCTCCTCGGCAGAGATGGGGGCAGCAGTGGTAAGTTTGGGGCTCCTTTTTCTTTCTTTTTCTTCCTCTATCCCCCTTTCTATCTCCCTCTTTGCGTTAGCTCCACTGTCCTCCTGGTTTTGGAGCTCCTCTCCGCTGTTGGGGGGGGGTGGTCGGGTGCCTTTCCGGCTCAATCTCAGTCGTGGGGGGGGGGTGTGTTTTGGCTCCTTTGTTAGATACCCGGGCACCCCGATTCCTCTCCGCTGGCGGTGCTGGCGGCAGCAGTCCTGGGAGCCCGGGAGTCGGCCAGACAGAGCCTTTTACTCTGGCTGGCTTCAGGAGCTCTTTTCTGCTGTTGCAGCCGCCATGCTGCCTTGCCGGAAGTCATCGCCTGTGCTGACTTCTAAAGCAGGGAAGGGTCTCTATTGAAACAGGACGGGGATGGACAAGAAGCTTTGCAGTAACCCTTTGGTGACCAAGGGGAACTGCACTGAGCTGCCTCTGAATTGCACTGGAGTCAATAAGCCCCCTAGAGCAGAGGTCAGCAACCTTTTCCAGCCGTGGGCTGGTCCACTGTCCCTAAGACCATGTGGTGGGCTGGACTATATTTTGAGGGGGGGGGAATGAACGAATTCCTATGCCCCACAAATAACCCAGAGATGCATTTTAAATAAAAGGACACATTCTACTCATGTAAAAACACGCTGATTCCTGGACCATCCGTGGGCTGGATTGAGAAGGCATTTGGGCTGCATCTGGGTCCCGAGCCTTAGGTTGCCTAGAGGTTTGCTGAAGGACTGAAACATTCAAAAAATTCAAACCAGCTATATACTAAGGATCCACACACCAGGATGCTAGATAGTTGGGTAGGCTTGTTGAAACAAACATGTTCATAGCAGGTGCTGGAAAGAACACAGTGAAGGAGCCTGCCTGGTCTCAAGAGGCAGGGAGTTCCCAAGTATGGGTGTTGCCACATTCATAATTGATTCTTGCAGTTGCAGACCAGGTACTATGTGGCCCCTGAAAACCATGCCAGTTCCGCCTATCTGAGAAGTCGAGAGGCTTTTATGAGGCAAGGCAATCTTGCAGGCTGATAAGTTTATGTGTGTGTGCCAACCTCAATTTTATTGTTGTAGGTGTTTCTGGGATTCCTTAATCTTCCCAGCAGAGAGGTGGGTCACCCACCCTGCTGGTCTGTCAGTACACTAACATATTTTAAAACCCGGGGATGAGAGTTGCCTCCCCCCTGTCGGCTGAGCGTTTCCCCATGAGAACCTAAGAAAAGCTCTTCTGGACAAAGGCCCGTCACATCCAGCATCCTGTCCTCGCAGTGGCCAGTCCTTCCTCATAGGGAACTTGCTCCACCCCCTTAATAATTTGGGAGGCCTTTTTCTGAACCATTTCTGAATCCACTTTGCCCTCTCATAGCATAATGTTGCAAAATGTGGATTCCTCCAAGATGCCTTTGGAGGCGAGGTGAGTATACTTCAAATGCTGCTTCCCTGGAGCTTTGCATCGTCTCCTTCTGCTCTCCGTCGTTCTCCTAACTGCCCCTTGGCCTGGAACCCCCTTTTCCACAACTGAGCTGACATCTTTGCTGAACTATCCATTATGAGCATTGTAATGGAGGTGAGCTCCCCGGCATCCCTGAGAGATGGCACTTTCTTGCCCCACCAACACACACAGTTTAATACTGGTGAGAGCCTAGCTCCTCATACCTCTGAAGGGTCTCTCTGAAGCTCAAAGTGTTTAAAGAAAATTCTGTTTCGGGTTAGTCTGTAACTAAGAAGATAAAAGGCAGAATGTACAGCAATTTTAACTCCCCTGAGGTGGTGGAGCCTCCCTTTTGTAACAGAGAGTTGAGAGGAGGGGTCAGCCAGCCTGCGTGAAATCCCTTTTTGCTTGCAATAATTGGCTGCTTCAGACAGGAAACTCATCTCCCAATGAAATAGTTATTCAAAAGCATGGAAGTGGCTTACAAAAATGTGCGGCTGATACTTTCCCAGCTCAAATTGTTTTGCAACATGGCCATTTGCAGATAGCATGGTGATTTGGGAGAGGAGGCTGCAAAGCACAGGGCCTTGAAAATGTCTGAGTAATAATACCCAAGAGGGACAGACACAACCCACCAGGAAGGTCTCCTGCACAACTTCCTCCTCCAGTTCTGGGTTCACCACCTGGTTTGCAAAACTATTCAAATCCTACAAATCACAAACTTAGAAGGAACCTCAAAGGTCATCTAGCCCCAACCACCTGCTGCTGATTTACTACAAAGAATCAGAGTAAATAAGTCAGACTGCATTTTCCTGCCCTCCTCCCAACATAATAGTACTCCTCTTTATCATCTTCTGAAGTCATTTTGACTGGTGTCCATTACTGCCTAGGGAACCATTACTGGTTCCATAGTTTAACTGGGTGCTGTGTGAGGAAGTCCTTCCCCCTGAATCTTCCAACATTCCACTTCCCTGGCTTTCCATGAGTTCTGGTGTCAGGAGAGAGAGAGAAAATATTTTCTCTATTCACTTTCTCTGTGCCACGCACAATTTTATAAATCTCTCCCCTTTTCTCTAAAAGTCCCAAATGCTGCAAGCATTCCTCATAGGGCAGTCACTGAGCACCCTGGATCGCTTTGGTCCCCCTTTCTCTTCTGAGCCTTTTCCAACTCTGCAAAATCCCTTTTGAGATTGGCAGCCAGAATCACACCATAGATTTGTATAATGGCATGATTTTATTGGCATTTTATTTTCCATCCCTTTCCTAGTGGTCAGTCTAGCTCAGCCCAAGGGATACTCTTTGTGATGCTGTCACTCACAACGGTGTGAAAGAAATCAAAGAAACCCGGTTTGCATTTTGCAGATGCCTCTTGCCTTGAGTGTTTGCTTCTGCCAAAGCAAGATAGATGTGGGGTCGGGGTCAGGTGGGGACCCTTTTGAGAGAGCCACGCCCCTGCCTCCCTCTGACAGCGGCCACCTGCCTACCTCATGGAAGCAAATTTATCTTGCCTGCCTCTGCTAGGATCGGCTTAGTGTTTCCCTTCCCTTCCTTTCTTTTTATCCTTTAAGCTGGAGGGATACGATAAGGGTGACCCCTGTAATCGCTGGGAAATTCTCACTACTAAACTCCACCAGATGTTGCTCTGCTCTGGCTGTGCAATCCACTGCACCACCCCAGCCTCATTCGCTGGGGCTCCTGTCTCCATCTCCAGCTCTGGTGTCCCTCTCCCAGAGCAAATGCTGACACAGAGTCCACCCCTGAGGTTGTTGCAGAAGTCCTTCCAGCTGCCTTCCATAGATGCCCTCATCTGCCAGTGCTGAGGGCACCCTGGAAGTTTGTGGAATTGATACGTGGATGTCATGACCTGGGACCCAGGTGGATGTCATGGCCTACGACATGCACACCAATGTTCACACCTCTGTCCCAGAGTACATTCCTGATACACGATTGACCTCTGCCTGCTAAGTGCTGAATCTGCATAAACATGTTCTCACAGCCACAGCCACAAGGTATCTGTATTTTGCTGGCATTGCACCCATTGTAGGCCTTTCTTATCAGCTTTCAAAGCAGAGAAGAGCAAGCTAACCTTGAGGAGAAGAAATACTGGGGAATCTTCAATGATGAGTAACAGTAGATTCTCCTCACCCAGACAAGTCTTCATATAGCAGATAGCAGAAAAGCAATATTTTGTGTAAACTTTGCTTAAAGATACCTGTAGCCATAGTAATTAGGGGCAGGCTGTTCTGACCAATGAAATTTGTTTTAGGGGTCCACAAGCTGTCCATGCATTCTGTTATCCAATCATATTGCTGAAAAGGATTGTGCACAAGGTGATCACACATGTAAATATTATAAAAGTGTCTTGAAATTTGAATTCAAGATCTAGAATTTGGAGAATTCCTCTGGATCGGTTATTTTTGCTGCAGCCTGCAATAAATATGAACTCTGCTGTCTTTATTTGGCTAAAGAGGACTGGCGTATTGCCAGACCCCCTTTGTAGAGTAACGGAATCACAGAACCTCTGTGCTCAGAGACCTGTGCTGGTTGCCCATCTGCTGCCAGGCCAAGTTCAGGGTGTTACCATTACATGTCCTCCAAAATTTGTCTGATGAAAATAGGGCTGTCCTAGTCTGTAATTATATATGTATATATATATATCCCTCCCATCTGACTGAGAGGCCCCAGCCACTCTGGGCGGCTTCTAACATATATAAAAACATAATAAAACTATACAGGGCTGCCTTCAGATGCCTCCAGGATCAAATCAGAAACTGGGACGGCTTCTGTAAATCTGGGACTGTCCCTGGAAAACAGGGACACTTGGAGAGTCTGTCCTTAATATAAAGGTAAAGGGACCCCTGAACATTAGGTCCAGTCGTGACCAACTCTGGGGTTGCGCCCTCATCTCGCTCTATAGGCCGAGGGAGCTGGCGTTTGTCCACAGACAGTTTCCGGGTCATGTGGCCAGCATGACTAAGCTGCTTCTGGCGAACCAGAACAGCACACAGAAACGCTGTTTACCTTCCCGCCAGAGCGGTACCTATTTATCTACCTGCACTTTGACGTGCTTTCGAGCAGCTAGGTTGGCAGGAGCAGGGACCAAGCAACGGGAGCTCACCCCGTCGTGGGGATTCGAACCTCCAACCTTCTGATTGGCAAGCCCTAGGCTCTGTGGTTTAACCCACAGCGCCACCCGCGTCCCTGCCATTAATATACAATGCCCTTAAGAACTTGGGACCAGTTTACCTGCGAGATCACCTCACCCCATATACGATGCCTGTTTGAATGCTTCAAACAGCAGAAGTGTTACAAAGGCTGCATAATCCCCGTTTTACATTTGTAAGAATTTAATATTTTAGTGTGGCATGTCAACTTTGGACATGTCTGATCATTCACGGCACTCTTTCAATGCCTGCTAAGAGCATTTTTGTTTAGACAAGCCTACCCACATGTTTAGAACGCTGACACAAGTTTTAATATGTTTTAGTTTATTGTTATTTTAATTTTTCAAAAGTCTTACATTGTTGTTATTAATTCTTCTTAGGAATCGTTTTATTACTATCTTTTTAGTAAACTGCTTTTTTAAGCAATCTAGCAGTGTATAATTTTTAAGAAATAAAAATGAAATAAATAAAACAAGTCCAATCCCCAATGGCAGCAGCATCTCCAGAGAACGCTGGGAGACACTCTCTGCCTGACCCTTGAGAGACCCTGTCAGTCCACAAAGACGAGACAGAGCGAGATGCACCGAGGGTCACACTCAGTAGATGGCAGCGTCCTACATTCCATGTAGCTCAGTATTGCCCACACTGACTAGCAGCTGCTCTCCAGGGTTTCAGTCTGGCAGAACTGCATCCCTACTTGTACCTGAAGATGCTGGGGATTGAATCTGGGACCTTCTGCACTCTAAGCAGGTGCTGTACCACTCGGCTATTCCTCCCTCCCCTCTGCATTTTTTCCTGTGCATCTGCTCCAACTGCCCCTACTAACCAGGCACAATGGGTATTTTTTACGATGTATGTACACTGTTTAGATATATATTACATGTTAGTTTTCCAAAATTAATTTCAACAATGGTGGTGATAAAGGAAAGGCACTCTGCACATGATCAGAGGCACTCTGCTTAAGCATTGCTGCTTTGCATGGTTCAGAGCTTACACAGAAAGCAAGACTTGAGGGCTCCAGCTCAAACTGAGCGCAGACCAGCTTTGACATTTGGGTCCAGGTTAGCCTAGTCAGGTGGGGGCTCGCACACTCACACCCACACCCTGATGTAGGCTAGGGCTGGGCTGCCTCCCTCTTGCATGCCTACCTGCAGTTCCACCCCATATCCAGTGTAGACAGTCACATTGTAGGTGCATTCCAGGAAACGGTTCCACGGCAGAGGTGGGTAGTCGGTTGAGTCTATGTATCCTTCCGGCTCGTAAAAATTCACGCCACAGAGAACTGGAAGGAAACTCCATGTTAATCATAGACTGACCTACCCCATAAAATGCATAACCAAATGTCCACTAAAGTCTAGGCTATAACCAACCAGGCACTAATTCCCCTTAAAAGATTCATTTGTTTGTTGTCAATTGTTGTCAGGGCTAATGCCCTCCATATAAACTTTACAATGCTTACTAAAAAATTAAGTAAAAGCATAATGTGCTTTGGGGAAAAAATGGGTTGGAGGCCTTGTTATTCCCCTTCCATCTAAGAGCCATACCACTCTACCCAGTTCTGGGAGTGGGTTGGGACAGTTAAATGCCAAAAGTAAAGGAGTGTTTAGTGGTGGGGAGGAGTCCATTTGGGATGGCAGGGCTGAGAAGGAGAAAGAGGCAGTGGTTTGCTTGGGACCCTTCCATGTTGTGGGACAGACTACAGCCCAGGCCAGAACAGAAACCAACATCTGGAGGTCCACAGATTCCCCATCCCTGGCTAACGCTGAGTGGCAGTGGCCCTCCAGGGTCTCAGGCAGAGGGTCTTTCCCAGACCTATGCAAAGCTGCTCCCATTTGCTTTCTGCAAGCAAAGCAATTATTCTGCTGATGCTCTGTGGCCTCTGTCAAATGCACATAGTTCCTCTCTTCATGCCTCTACCCTTCTGCCTTTGCCCTCCCCATCTGCTGTCCCAAAGACAAACGGCCGTTTAGCAAATGCACTGACCATCTGGCAAGTCAGCTGTCTCCCACTGCCCTGCAAATTTGTAATAAAGCAGCAGCTGTGACCACCCCAACTCTCAGAAGAGGGGCGGGTAACATGGTGCCCACTAGAGGTTGTTGGCCTCCAAGTTCTATCATCTCTGACCCTTCTTCACTGATGGGATTTGGAGTCCAGCATCCTCTGGAGGGAACCCCGTGGGCGACCCCTGCCTCAGAGTATGGGAAGGCAGAGGAATTTGGTAACAAGGGGAAATCCCCAGGGGGCACAGGCAGCCCCTGGAATGACTTTGGCTAACACCACTTTCCCTCCCTGCTGACTTCTTGTGTGCAAATCCAGCATTTCTGTCACAATGACATCATTGCAGAAGTAAGATGTCTTACTTGGAGTTTGCTCAGTGGTGATCACAGTGGGGGTGATGATGCTGGGTATGGCTGTGTCTCGGCTCTCCTTGGAAAAAGGCCCCCTCTTCGTTTCATCCTCTGGGCTCTTGACCGGAATCTGGGCTTCGCCCTCTGGAAAGGCAGCCACAAGCGGCTCTGTGGCTTTGGGGCCATGAAAGAAGGTCTGTGGGATTGTCGGCTGCATTGTAAATGGTGAGATTTGAAACAGGGAGTGACTGGTCACCTCACGGCTTCCTTTCCTGCTGCCCCATGAGGTCTGCTCTGGCGTTGTGGGCTTCTCCTTGTGAACTATAGCCATCATGTCATTGTTGTCTCCCCAAGTGTGCAAGTGGTCTCTGGAAAGGGATGCCCTTGATGTTGGCAGGCTGGGCTGGGCAGCAGCTGTGGTGGTTCTGAGTTTCTGATGTTTCCTGGCTGTGTTTCCTTGCTTGGAAGAGGATGGCTTCTTCTTGGAAGGTTGGATGTGTCTCGTGTTGGTGTAAGGGGGAGCTGTCAGTTTTGGGGACTCACCCATCTTATTCATTGGGAAAGCAAAGATGTCCTCTGTTGACAGAATGAGACTCTCAGGGGTAGGGTATCTTGACTCCATGTTCTCTCTTAGCAGTGTGTTGTTGGTGAACTCATCCGAGTGGTGTGGGGATGCCTTCAAAGAGTCCCTCTCCAATCCAGAGTTTATGCCTGTAACAGAAGGTCCAGAGAAAGAGACTTAAAAGCTCTGGCATGCATTAGGTACATTTGCATTGAAGGGGGTTGGACTAGTTGCCTCTTGGGGTCTTGGCAGAGGCCAGGAACACTTTGCTCATTTCATAGGATCATAAACTAGTAGAGTTGGAAGGGACCCCAAGGGTCAACCAGTCTAGCCCTCTGCAATGCAGGAATAACAGGTAAAGGTGGCTTTCTTCCAGACCTCTTGGCATCTGTAGCATTCCCAGCTTCAATGTAGCTTTGCCAGCCTGGGGCCCTGCAGCTGTTTTAAGAGCACAACTCTCATCAGCCCTAACATCCTCTGCCTGGGTTGGTTGGGGCTGGTGGCAACTGCAGGCCAAAACATTCGGAGAGAAAAGGCTACTCTAACGCCTCCAAAATATGGTGGGCAATGGCTTTCACTCAAGATCTGAATGTAGCCCCACATGCTGAACCTACTCAAGTTAAGCAAGACAGTTGACTTGGAAACTACCAGTAAGCTATGTCAAATCTCAGGTGCTTGCATCAAAACCCAGAGCTCTTTAAAAGCTCTTTCTCTGTATACAGATAGTGGGCATTTATTTCAATGTGAAAATAATAACAATTTATATGCTTGGTAGGAAAGCGCAGTATCCTCTTGGGTCAGGAAAACTTTGCCAACTTGGAACTGGTCCCAGAAAAGACATCTGAAGGCAGCCCTGTTTAGGGAAGTTTTTAATATTTGAAGTTTTATTCTGTTTTAGTCCTCTGTTGGTAGCCACCCAGAGTGTCTGGGGAATAAATAAAATCATCATCATCATCATCATCATCATCATCATCATCATCATCTTTGCTCAGTCAGAGATTTTCCATTTCTGGCATACTAATGGGTAATTTATTTGCTGTCTTAAAAAAAGGCCCTTCACCTGTGGTTTCACTTGGGGTTGAGGAGAAGTGCCACCTTCAAAAAGCAAATACAGAACCGCCACATGCACACACCAATCCACAGATACGACAAATCCCCTCCTGCATTTCAAGCCTCTCATTTCACCTCAACCCAAAGCAAAGAAGCCCACTTGCTTTCACAGAAAATCTTAAATTGAGTGAGATTTGGCCAGAGTGGGTTTAGCACTCTTCCCATGCACGTGCCATCAGACCAGAATGGCTAAATGGTTGTTTGTGCTCTTCCTCTACAGTTTTAATGCTTTTGCTTGAGCTGCTATGGCAAATTGTTTTCCATAAAAGAGGCTTTAGAAGTCACCTCTGTAGAGCACAGTGGGTGGGAAGAGAGCCCAGTGCCCCTCTTAGCTGCCCTGCCCTCAGTACAGAGAGGAAGCCAATAATAAAGAACAGCAGTGACAATGGCAGGCTGATGAGAAAAGTGGCATTCCACTGCCTTGCTGCCATAGCTCTCTTTCAGTGCTAAGGAAACTCTGGAAGGTCGGGGAAGTGTGCGTGGGTGATGGGGCTGCTGGCATTTTTGCAGTTCTGAATGGGCTCCTGGGTTCCAAGAGCAATCTCCATGCTGGGTGCCTGCACCAACCTACACACCACATCAGAAAGCCCACGCTAATGTTGCCAGGGGGTGCATCCAAGTGGAATCCCCCTAACCGAGCAATGCTCTCAAGGGAAAGCGACTGCAGGAACCCACTTGATGAAATAATTTCTGAGCTGGTTAAAATGGAAAAAACAAGGGAACTTGAATGTGCGCAAATAAAGAAACTTTCCTTTTGAACCCTTTCAGACTCCTGTGCCTCCTTCACCTTATCACGTTCCTTTATCTTTGAAAGGAGGCAGAACAGGGGGGAGATGAATGAGCATGCAAGGCAGGAAAAGGCTGCCTTCAAAATGACACTCCCCACCTTGTGGCTTTGAGCTGTCTGTGCTCCGGTTTGGTGGGAACAAGCATCTTTCTCCACACCCCACACCCCTTGATTTCTTTTTTAAAATATCAACTCCACCAGATATTGGGCTGCAGGCTCTTAATTTCTTAAGTAAATCAGTTGAATTGTTTAATCAAATTAGTTAATGCTCTCTAGGCCTAAACTCAGGACAGCACACTGAAAGGCAAATGTTCTTTCATTGCTGCAGACTTGGTGATTAAACTTTAAGAAAGGATAAAACATACATTGCAGGGTTTGCTGGGTAGTGATGATCAGTTTTGGTGAGGCATGGCACCCCCCCCACCCCCAGTAAAACACCCCATCCTCTGGAGCTTGTGGAGAAATTTCACTGTCCTGTTCCCCCCCCCCCCAACACACTTTGGCCAAATGGATTTTATGGTAAGGAGATGACATTAAATAAATGTCAGTCTCTTGTCAGGCCCTCAAACAAGTACCAAGCAGATGCTGCTCCTCCTCCTCTTCTAACTTGCCTTCAGAGCTGTGTTATGGCAAGGGCGAGGGCCATTTGGGCTGGTGGTCACCGGCTGGAGTAAGTAGAGTGTCTGTGCCAGAACCACCTTTGGCTTCTCCTTGCCATCCTTGGCCAGCAATCAATGGATTTGGGAAGTTTCCTGAATGTAATAAGTTATTGAAACCCACGTTGGAAACCTGTGAAATCCATACATTGTGTCAGTTCATTGATTGGTGCTTTTTTGTTTGATGTTTTGAATAGAATTTATTCTCACTGTAAAATAATTGATGGCCAGAGAACATTTGGTGTTGCCCTGAGAAAGCAGCAAGGAATTGTTGAGTACCCAGGATGTAGGGGACTCGAGCATCAGATCTTGCTGGGTGTTGGTGTCACTGGCAGGCAGCAGAAGCATTTCTTGGCTGAGTATGAAAACCTCAGCGCCTGTGTGGTCTGGACCTTTTCCAAAGCTGCAGGTGCTCAAGCTCTCCCCGCTGGAAACAGAAGGAAGAGGTTGCCATTTCTTTGATAAAAGCGGCTTTATCTCATTAGTCTTAAGAACTAAATCATAATCTTGTTGCAATTAATTACATAAACACCAGGCAAGGATGGGAGTGATAATCAGGAAGGCAGGAAATGCTGATGGAATTGGCAGATTCCCTGCAAGGCAGTAAGCTGAAGGATTTGTGGTGCATTAGCGAACATGCAGAGAATTGCCAAAATCTGGTGGAAGGGGGATACATTATCTCTCTGAAATTTGCAAGATGGAGACATTTCTGTGGCCAGCAGAAGTGACTAGGAGCTTTGCAATTGCTAATCCTGCTCATTCTAGCATACCTACAATTTGAGGTGGGGGATAAATTCATTTGACAAATTTGTACTTCCCGAATAAATAGGTAAACAGAAATGCCTGTTTCTGTCGTGGGTCTCCAAACCGCCCAAATGCCTTGTTGATCCAAAGGATGCAGACAAATATGCCTGTGTAAGAGGAAAGTGTTCTGGTGAAAATAATGCACAGAAATGAATTGCATTAAGGAAAACTGAAATGTGTATATACACAAAATGTGTCCAGATGCTTATGTGAACTCTTCTTCTTTGAAAAAAATTGCCTGAATTAGGCCAATGGCTCATCCTGTTTTCACAGCGGTCACCCAGATGCTTGTAGGAATCCCACAAGCAGGACCTGGGCACAAGAGTCATCTTTCCTCCTGAGGTTTCCAACAGCTGGCATTCAGAGGCATTGCTGAGATCAGCTGTGGTGGTGTAGAACATGGTGCCCGCGCAATTTCCAACCTGATAGGCAGAATTTCAGTGGCAAGAGCAGAGAAAGGCCCACTGGTGTGTGTGTCATTCCTAATGACTGGGTAATGGGTAAGGAGCCCATCACAGTGAGGGATGGAGAGGCAGTCTTTTGCTGCTGTTGATCCTCTTGGATTTTCTAGATGGCTCTGCTCCACTCAGCAGCACTGTGAGGAATGAGCTCTGGAAACCCATTACCCTGAAATTGAGCTATTTCCTAGGAATGCAAGAAGCTGTTAAGGGAAATAAATGGCTCCTTTCACTAGTTTTCTTTCAGTAAATGGCTCAGCCAAAGAAACAGGCAGCTCCTGCTGCATTCGACCAAAACTGATGATGGGAGATGGCAGCTCTGGGTCTAGCAGGAGGGGAAGCTAGAGGGAGTTGGGAGAAGCCACCTCCTCACTCTATGCCAAAAAAGTCCTCCCTACTACTTTCCAGATGGACCGGATTCCCTCCTCTTGGGGTACAATGGCTGGATCAGGCCAAAGGGGGCCTATCTAGTCCACAATTCTGTTCTCACAGCAGCCAACGATGCAAAGCTTGTCACCAACATCACGAGCAAAAGGCTGAGGCCACTAGTCCTGGTCTTCCTCAGAGCAGACCCATTGAAAGGAATGGGCACCTTTGGTCCATTTATTTCAATGGCTCAGCCTTTGGGTCAAATTAGCATTGGGTACCACCCAATACAGAGTCATCACGACTGATAGGAACTGATAGCCTCCTCCTCAGATTGGCCTAATCACATTTTAAAGCCATCTGTGTTGGGGGCCATCCTTACATCATGCGCCACAGGAACTCAGAAGTGCAGGTGCAGTGCTGAGAGCAAAGAAACCTTGATTCTGTGTCCACCTCCCACCTCTGTGCAGGGTCTGTCATGGAGGAATCTTGCAAGGACAGAGCCAGACTACATTTCTCCAGCAAATCCAGCAGAGGGGAGTCCTTCGCTCCCTCTGGTCCTGAGGCAGTCTGTTCCGCAGCCAAACAGTCCTTACCCTTAGGATGTTTCTCTGAATCTTTCATCAGAATTGCTTTGCTGCCATTTCTGCCAAGTTGTCCTAGTCCTGCTCTCTGGAGTGACCAAGAAGTCTGCTCCATCTTCTGTGTGACAGTCTGCAGGGACGCCTTGCTTTTGAGGTGAGCGTGGTCATGCTGGGGCTATCCAAAGTATCTGTAGGGCACCAGGTTTGCAAAGGCTGCATTAAATAATCACCTCAATATTTGGAGTTAACATGCTTAGCCAAGTCAGGTTACTCATGAGCCAGGTCCAGGGTTCCAGTATTAATTTACAAAGCCCTGAACAACCTAGGTCCCAGGTACCTCAGGGATCACCTGAACCCTTGCAAGCATCCCAGCTTGATCACCAAGATCAGCCGCAGGAGCATTGCTGGTTGTTCCCTGAGTTGGTGAGGCTCACTTGATAACTATCAGAAACTGAGCCTGAAGTGTCATCGGCCCAGTCCTGTGGAACTCTTTCCCACTGGAGATTCAGTGTGCACCTTCTATGCCAACTTTTAAATGTCTGCTGAAAACTTTTCTATTCCCCCAGGCCTACACAGGAAATTAAGAGCACATTCTTCCACAATGGTGAACTGGTGTCATGTTTTTATTGCTATAACCCCTTTCCCCCATATAGAGACAGTGGTGTAAAAATATTGAAATAAATAAATAGGGCACTGGTGGAGGAGCACACTGTACCCAGGATGTAATTACACCAAGACTCTGTGCTTGGAAAACAATAAAGCTAAGTTTGTTAAAGGAAATACCGTACATGCTTGATAGGCAAGATCTTATTACAGTCCAAGTACGGTAGAGCCTAGGCCTGCTCTTTATTCTCAGCAGGAGAGACACAGAAAGGCATCTCCTCTCCTGGATCTCTTAGGGTGGGAGGTTGGGGGAAGAGGGGGAAGTTCCCAGGGGAGGGCTGGGAGGGTTCACCCTCCTTTGTGTGGAACAAGGGTTAAGATACAATTTTGATAGAGGGCTTTGTATTTTCTTTCACTTTTCTTCCTTTCTATTTTCTCTTTTCTTTTTAGTTTTGCTCTTTTTAAATTTAGATTAGGTTTGCTTTTATTAAATTTTATGCTGAAATTTTTAAATAAAATTTATCGAACATTGAGGGGGGGGGGGCAAATATGTCTTCTCTCCCAAGGTGAGCAAGGAGGAGGAAGGCGAGGAAATGAGGTCAGCAGCAGTTCCTCTCTCTAGCTATACCCATCCATACCCATCCATGCAGACACATCAAGCTACAGGGCAAACCGAGTTGCATCCCAACACAACCACTGTTTCTGTACCTACTGCCATTCACTCTGAGTGCATTAACACTAATTGTGCAGCACTGAAGTGCACCAAAGTGTTGGAAGGAGATAGAATAACACAATAAAGAAAGAAAACTTTTTCTCCCCCTTTGCTTACCTCAGCCTGCGAGGTTTGTTTGCTATGTGCATTAAAGTCATTTTCAAAATCCTTTAATGAACTAATTTATGAGAAAGGAAGGGGGATTAAAATTTATTTCTGAAAAGCAGTGTGTTCCCCCCACCTACCCACTCAGTGGAGGTAAAAACGCTTCCCAAGATTGTTATTTAAAATGGTTGTTGCCATTTAAAATAATATGACTAATTTCTCATTAGAGCCTTTGCTAGAAAGCACTGGAATGTGCCGCCTCTTCAACAAGGCATGAAATGAAAAATGTAGCACCACGAGCCCATGATGAGATCCATTCAAACCCCTTAATTTCCTAAAGACACTCTTGTTGGTTGACTCTGCGGGATGAAGTTGGTTCATACTGAAGCCAGAAAGAGTGGCTCCCCCATTAGCCACCCCCCCACCTCAACTCCATGAGGATCCAAGCAGGGGCCTCGACGTTTTGCTGCCTGAGGTGGGGCAGCCAAGAAGGACTCCCCCATCTCCCTAGGCCCCCCAGGCCACGAGGCCAGCCCACAGGCCCAGCTTGCTTAGCATTCCCTTCCCCCAGGCTGGTTGCCTCCTATCTCGCTAGCCTTCCCCATCCGGAGACCCCCCACAAGCCCACCGGCAGGGCATGAAAGCGACAGCCCTCAATCTCTCCCTGTAACCCTTAAGAAGTCCTGCTGGGTCCAAGGCACAGCTAGCCCAGCAGCTGATGGGAAGCTCCCAAGCAGGACAGGAACTTGTGGCAGGGAGCTGCTGGGAGCCTTATTTGCTGTGACAATTGCTACATCCCTTTAAGAAACCACCTGCCTCCTGGCAAACTTTCTGAGATTGGCAGAAGAGGCCTTCTTGGTAGTTCCACCATCCTCAGAAGCTTGGGGGCTGGGGGCTCAAGGGAATAAGAGGGCCTTCTCTGTGGTGGCCCCCAAGCTTGGGAAATCCTTTCCTAGAAAGTTACATCTGGAAGTCTCATTGTACAGGGAATGCTGAAAGTGCACCTCTTTCCCTCAACCCTCTCAAGATGTGTGTTTTCAAGACCCGCCTTATTTCTGAGATTATTTCAAACTGCTTTTAATATTGGGCTTTGTGTTGTTACCTGCCCTGGGACCTTACAGTGAAGAGTGAATAAGAACAACAACAACAGCAGCAGCAGCAGCAGCAGCAGCAACAACAACAACAACAACAACAACAACAACAACAACAACAACCGTTGTCTTATGGGAGTGAATGCCACAATTTAACTCTGTGCTATGTGTCAAAGTCCTTCGTTTTGTCTCCTGAATTTTCCAACAACATTCTTTGGCTACAGAGGGGAGGACCCAAATCAATGGATTCCAATGGCAAGAAAGGTGATTTTGACTGAACCCTGGGAAGAATTTTCTGAGGGCAACAATCATTGGGCAGTGGAACAGACTCCCTCTGAAGGTGGGGGACTCTCCTTCACTAGAGAACAAAAATGTATCCATACAGGACGGAATAAATAAAAAAAATTGTCCAGTAGCACCTTAGAGACCAACTCAGTTTGTTCTGGGTATAAGCTTCCATGTGCATGCACACATCGTCTCAGGAATTGGGTAATCACCATCTCAAAGGAATGGGCAGACTACCAGGAAAGGCAATCAGATAAGGCATTATCAGATAACCTGACAACATTCAAATTTCTGTTGTAGACTGCCTTTTCTCCTATCATACACCCTCCCCCAGCGGCAACTCCATGGGCTCATTGGATCTCCTCCAACTTCTTCCTGCTCGGTGGAGAAGTTGGCTCTGGGCTAGGCTCCTCTTTTCTGGTAGTTAATCCTATCTCTTCCTGACTACTTCCTTCACTGGAAGCTGGCTGGGCTGGCTCATTCATGACAGGAGGCTTCCGAGGCCAAGGAGGAGGGGGCTTCAAAAGAGGGGGGAAAGGCTATAGTAGAGCCCCACAGACATGAAGGTGTCTTCATCTGCCAGGGAAAGGAAGATGCACTGGTCACACACAACATGGAGCCTTGGTGAGTCTGTTTACAGAGAGAAGAGGGTTTCTGAGGACAATGGCAAACTGAAGGTGGAATGCTGCACCTGGAAGCCCTTCTGCTCCAAGTTGGTTTGTGCACAGACAGCTTTCCGGGTCATTGGCCAGCATGACTAAACTGCTTCTGCCGCACAGGACATCTGAGTACCAGGGTGCACAGAAACACCATTTACCTTCCTGCCACAGCAGTACCTATTTCTCTACTTGCACTGGCATGCTTTCGAACTGCTAGATCGGCAGGAGCTGGGAAAGAGCAAGGGGTGCTCACCCTCTTGCATGGATTCGAACTGCCAATCATTTTGTGTTCAACAATCCCAAGAAGCTCAGTGGGATCAGCAATCCCAAGAGGCTCAGTGGTTTAGATCACAGTGCCAATCACATCCCTACAATTAGCAATAGCTCAACAGTGGAAGAACCAGACTGAAATACCCCATAACATATGGGAAAATAATTTCTGGGATACAGCAATATCTGAGCATCTCACCAGACACAGGAGGGCAATTAAAAGCGTAACAAATAGAGATACCTTCCAGGAAATGTGGACCCCTTTTGTTAACTATGTTAATGACAAAAATCATGACCATTCAATATTCAATATTCTCTGTGGAAAGGTTACATTAAGTAATATGTTTGAACACTGCATGTGTAAGTTTATGTCTAGAGTCAATAGATAGAATAAACACCATTAGATGTACTGCTGGATAAGTGTTTAATGGTTCCTATATTTGTATTTGTTTAAAAACCAATAAAAACTAGTTTTAGTTTTTTTAATGTGCTGCTTGAAAAAGTGCTTTCTTTTCTCTGTCCTTCAGCTTCCTTGGATGTCCACATGTTCCAACATTAGAATGACGCAGCTGTTCTTCAGTCCTGCCACAGGGCTTGCAGTGCTCCTCCATCAGGCTGCCTTGCCTAAATTTGGCGCGTCCTCCTCCGACTCCTTCCTTCTATCTGTCCCCAAGCAACACACTTGTTTCTCTTCCTCTTAATTCAGCCTTCCCCACCTCAATTTGTATTCAACTTGCACAGTTGCCTGCAGAGATCCACATTAGGAGGCAAAAAGGCTTGCATCTCTAATGTGCTGGGAGCCTCTCTCTCCGTGTGTCTGACTGCAATTCAGGTGAAGGGGTGATCTTAAGCTGAGGTGGGGCAAGATTTATAAGCAGAGGAAGTTCAGTGAATGTGTGCATACAGAGGAAGGGCAAACCATGGGCAGGGAGTGAGGTAAAGGAGTTAGTCAATAAATACACCATGAAGAAATGGAAGAAATGGAGCAGGAAGACTACTGTAGCCCACCCAGGAGGGACATAGATAAGTGAGGCACAAAAATAGACTCGGGAGATGGGGAGGGGCATGGAAGTGTGCAAACATTTGTGGGCTGCAAATTCTGCCCTTCCCCTATTCCTCATTCCACAGCCTATTCACCATGTTATATAGTTATAGAACAGCAAGCATGTGGCTAAGCTTTAGTTTTGCCACCTCGGGGTTTGAGAAGGCCCAAGGCAAGACCCCCTCTATGAGGGCATACCAGCTAGGCTTGCCAGACCTCCAGGCCTGACTGGAAGTCTCCAGGTTTGCCTGGACCCCTTCAGGTGGCAGCTTGAAGCTCTAGGTGGGCGAGAGTGCCTTGAAGAAGAGGAGGAGGAGGAGATGACTGTGTGCAGCTTGCAGGCTTCAGCCTGGCAGGAGCTGGCTGCAAATTGTTGCATGTACAACTGGAGAGGTTTCCCCCCTCCTCTGTTTCCTCCTCCCATCTCCCAATTAACCTCCATCTCCAGGGCTCAGTGATGGGAGGGAGCACAGAGGAAGAATCACTGGGGCCTACCACTCTGTCTCAAGTTTGAATGCTGAAATCTCGGTGTTATGTACTAAAGTTCTCACCCTGGGCCAGCAGGGGGATAGTGTAGATAGTTTTCACTCAGGTCCACGTCAGTTATTTTAGGCGGGAAACCCTGGGTTGTTGCTGCTACAATGTTGATAGCCGGCTGCCTATAAAAGCAGGCCGGCTGAGCTGTTTGCTGTTCAGTTCTGTCCAGCTTACAATAAAGAGCTTCTCTGGAGAAATCACTGTGTCATCTGCTATGTTCGCCCACAACTTAACACTGGCGACGAGGATGGGATTGATGGACATCAGAGGACAGCCAGATGCAGCCACCTCTGAGCAGAGCTGAATCACTGAGCTGAATCACTGAGCGAAATCACTGAACAGAACCAATTCAGAGCTGACTGTTCTGGCTAGAGCACGGTGTTCCATCCATCACCCTTCACGCCGGCATCGGAATCATGGCTTCACTTGTGCCTCTACCGCCGTTTGCGCCAGCCTCTGAATCATGGGACTCCTACCTCGCTCGGTTCGACTGCTACCTCCAAGCCAACGAGCTGACGCAAGTATCACAGGAGCGTAAGCAGGGCCTATTCCTCAGCCTCTGTGGGCCTGAGGTGTTTGAGATGGCCCGAGCATTGGTTGCGCCTGAAGCAGTCCAGGCAACACCGTGAGACACGATCCAAGAGAAGCTCCGCAACCACTACGCACCAAAGCCGTCCAAGATTGCTGCCCGTTCAAGGCTTGGTTTAACGTAAGTCATTATTCCTCTCTTTTTTTACTTCATCTGAGGAGATAAATGCAAATCCTAACTTTGGGTTTATCAGAACTTTTCTATGGTTTCTGTTGACATGCGTTTCTTGTAAACATATGATATCAAGCTTTTTTCACCAATACATGTTCTATATTGTTTCTCTTTTTCTTTTGATTTAATCCATTTACATTCCATGACAGTAATGCTAAATTTGTATTTTATTCGTTAAAACAAACAAAAATAATTACAGTAAGAAAATTTTAATAATAGCGTGCAGTAGATTTTGTTGGAGTTTCTAGTCACTTTCAGAATTTCGCTCCAGAACCACAGGTTTAGGACTGGAGTCACCATCTTTTCTGTGTCTTTGTCCTCCTAACTCCTTCCAATATTTCCTCCACAAAATATTGGCGTCCTCAATTGTTTCTAGTTTTCTCCTTTTCCATTTAAAATTGAAGGAAATTTCTTCCAGGAATTCCCACTTATAAAATATTGATTTTGCTTTAAGAGCTTTGGTCAGAACCTGGAATTTATTTCTTTTTTTAGTAGATGGGGTGGTATTTCTTTCAGAATTATGATTTCATTTCCCTCGATTTTAAATTTTCTTTGGCCTCTTGTTTATAAAATTTGGTTTTTTAATTTGTTCGAAGTGAATGTAATTAGACAATCTCCCAGCCATTTATTTGCCCTGGCTTCTTTTTAAAATTTACTCTAAATACAATCTTGGTTTTTTTTATTATTTCCTATTCTTCCAAGTCTAACTAAGTGGCCAGTACCTTTAATAATTATTGTTTGTATATTTTCCTCTGGGGTTTCTGGGACCCCCAATAGAGTTTTTTCTCTAGTCTGCATCTGTAGAATAGCCATTGCGTCCCATGTTGCTTCTTGCATTATTTTAAATGCTTCATTTTCCTCTTTAGTCCTTTCCCATTTTTTCTTGTTTTCTCTAAATTCTATTGAGGATTTTTTTGGATGTTTCTTCCATATTTTGTGTTTTATTTTGTAGTTCATGCACTGTTTTTGTTAGTTCATTATTTTTTCCAGTAAGGTCATTTATGTTTTTTTCAGTTCTACAATTGATTTTGTGTTTTCGTCAATTTTGCTACCCATCCTATCTAATTTATCATTGATTCCTTTAACCTTCTCACTCAACTCTGTTTTTAATTAACTAAAGTCTTTTTTCATGTCTCCTGTATCACTTTTCAAACTCCAAATTATTTATTTTAAATCCATGTCAGAATCAAATCCAGAATTCCTCCTTCCGTGCTGTTGTGCATAGAAGATGTGGGGTTTTTTTGATGGCAGCATATTTGCCCTTATATCTTCCATTTTTTTAATTTCAGTATTTTGTTATTTTGGTATTTCAGTATTTTTTGGGGGGATTTCAGAATTTCCTTTTTGAATTAAATCCCTTAATTTCAAAAATACTCCACAGTTCGTTATTACCTGTCAGGGAACTGCCATCAGAGGCAAGAGGAGAGGTAAGACACTCCAATGATGCAGGGGAGGGAACTAGCAAGGAGAGAGAGAGAGCTTCCGCTGGGGAAGGAAATCCAGGGGACACCAGGGAGAAAGGGGAGGCTGAGAGTACTGCGGAGGGGAGGCTCCAAGACTCTTCCAGTGAAATCAGCGGAGAGAGCACAGGACCTCCGCTTGGCACGCCCACGCTGAGAATCTAGGAGGAGACTTGGCGTCAAAGAATTTCTATGTTGGAGGAAGTTTAGGAGACGCCCACTCACGGATTCTGCCAGTGACTAAGACAGTCGCGTTGTAAGGGCTGTCAAACCAGGGAAAGGTTTAGCTATACGACCAGCTTGGAGCAGTTTGCAGTTTATGCAGAAGCAACCCCAATTCCCATTACAGCAATCCGTGAGTCCCCAGTTGCTTGTGCGCGGAATAGCAGAGGCAGCATCATGAGTCAAGCTGAAGGAGCAGGCGCCGGAGAGGGAGCCAGGAGAGAACCAACTCTTGAAGAGAGAAACAGAGATTTGGAGCAGCAACTGGCTATACTAGCGGCGCGGCTAGATGAAAGGCAGACTCAGGATGCCCAGGGGAAGCCCACCCCCATCGCAAGGAAGGTACCGGGACTAGTGCAGAAGTTTTCAGGCAACCCCAGAGATTATAATGCATTTAAGACAGAAGTGCAATACGCGCTGGACCTGCAGTATGGGGACTTTGTAGACGATGGGGGGAGAGTCGCTTTTGTGATTGGGCATCTGGAAGGCGGGGCCAGAGAATGGATTAGGCCCTTAATGGCATCGGAGAATGCCGCCTTAAAGGACTTGAGGAAATTTTTTAGCGCCATGGACCATATGTTCTCGAGTGATGTGGAGCAAAGCGTGACACGCAAAGAGCTGATGGGGTGCAAACAAGGGAACCAATCAGTGAGAGAGTACTGGTTATGATTTGCAATGCTAATCCACAAACTCGGGTGGGAACTGGGTTCAGAACCAGTGCAAATGTTATTTGAGGAAGGCTTATCCCCTTGGGTAAAAGATGAACTTTCCTGCTCGCCCCACCCGCAATCGATGGACCAGCTGACTAAAATGGCGCTTGCTGTGGGAGTACGCCAAGAGGCGCGTGCTCTGGAAAGGCGGGAAGGGAGAGTGGAGCGTTGGCATGACAATCGCATTCCAGACGTGCCTGAGCAACCTGCGCTGCCCGCGACGCCCATGGAACCAATGGAAATTGGAGGAGTGTGCGTGCGCGGGGTTTCAAACTTTGGCGAGGTTTGCAAGAAGGAAGGGAAAACGACCAAGAAGTGTTTTCTCTGCCAACAGCAGGGACATTTTGCCAGAGTCTGCCCTCAGAGGACGGCGTGGCAAGGAATGGTGGGGGCAGCTGGTGGTGAGCAGGAGCAGAGAAACGGTAATGCTTGGCTGCAGGAGAGCGGGCACAGCAGCCAGGCGAGCAACCAGTGAATGTGCCCAAACCAGATCCCCCCGGGCAGCCATAGCCATAGAGGTGGTGTTAGAACTCCCTAATGGACACCCTATTAAGGTGAAGGCATTGCTGGATTCTGGCAGCTCTTGCAACTTCTTTAGCAGGGATTTTGCACTAGAACACCAGCTCCACGTGGTGCCTCTAGAACAGTGTTTCCCAACCTTTTTTGGGCAAAGGCACACTTGTTTCATGAAAAAAATCTCGAGGCACACCACCATGCCAGATGGGGAAAGGTCACTTTTTACTTATGTAAAAAAAAAATAAAAAAATAGTAACAGCATAGAAGGTAATGGTTAGGCTAGCATCCCTCTTCCAAATATGCTAGGTTTTTATTTGCAGGGACTGTTCTACATGGGAAAGCATTCAGCACTGTCATTCTCCCATCTGCCATCTGAATTGGTACTATTCTGGGTCAACTTACTCTGCTGCATGTGTAGATGAAAATGGCACCAAGTGTGGGGGAGGGGGCAGAACAGGTTTCAGATACAGGATATTAAGCATACACGTACTTCAGATTGAACTGGTTGCTTGCTTTGCAAGTTTTCATTTCCCAAATGACTGCCTTGGCAAGCGCAATACCTACCAGGCTCAACGCCGGTCTCGCGCTGCCGCTTCCCGCGCTCTCAAGGACCCGGGAGGAGGAAGGCGTGAAGGGAATCCCGAAGGCGCGAAAACCTCGCGCATGCGCAGGCCTTCCGCCTGCGACAGCCCAGTAGGCCGGCCGAAGCGAGCGGTGATGGGATGTGGGAGCTCGCTCGCTCGCCGCCCCGCGTGTGCCTATGTGGGGCACGTTACAGCCCCGTGACGTCAGCGCCACGCAGGCAGCCAGGCAGGCAGACGGCGAGAGCCCCGCGCTGGGCGGCCTCTCCTTGCCGCCGCCGCCCCGCCTCCCTCCCACGGCACACCAGGCAACGTCTCGCGGCACACTAGTGTGCCGCGGAACACCGGTTGGGAAACACTGCTCTAGAACACCCCCTGCAAGTAACAACCATTGATGGGAGAGAACTCTTGGGGGGGGGGAGTGACCCACCAGACCCCTCCCATGAAAATGAGAGTCTCCAGACACACTGAGACAATTGCCTTTCACGTTGCCACATTAGCCGGGCCACCAATCATACTGGGAATGAGCTGGCTGGCACTGCACGATCCAGTAGTGGGGTGGCACCAGCAGACAGTCACCTTTAGGTCAGCTCACTGCGTAGAGCACTGCCACGAAGGGGAAGCCCCGAGGATGGCAGTAGCTAGGGTGGCAGGGATGGCGGTGGGAGAAAAGGGGAGAGTACCACCTCAGTATGCAGACCTGGAAGAAGTCTTTAGTGAGAAAGAGGCGGATAGACTGCCCCCTCACAGGCCCTTTGACTGTCAGATCAACCTACTCCCAGGGGCTCAGTTACCAGTGGGTAAGCTGTACGCCATGTCGGACAGGGAGATGCAGGAGTTGCGGAAGTTCATTGACAAGAACCTGAAGAGGGGCTTCATACGAGAATCAAGGGTGGTGGTGGGCAGTCCAGTGTTCTTTGTGGACAAAAGAGCTCCAAAGAGCCCAGATTGGTCGTAGATTACCGGGCGGTGAACCGGGTATCAGAACCAGTGACCTTCCCTATGCCCAGAATTGATGACATTTTGGTCGGTATGGAAAGGGAAGGTCTTTACCAAGCTGGACCTTCGGGGGGCGTACAATTTGATAAGGATGAGAGAGGGGGACGAATGGAAAACCACTATGTTCACCCCTCTGGGGGCCTTTGAGTACCTAGTTATGCCCTTCGGATTACAATCTGGTTCGTCCTGCTTTCAAGCTTTCATGCACCACGTGTTGGGGTCCCTGCTGTACAAGAATTGCGTGGCTTTCCTAGACGACGTGCTAATCTACTCGGAGAAGAAGGAGCAGCATGTTAAGGATGTCAGGGAAGTGCTGAAGAGGCTGCAGGAGCACCAGCTGTGGGTCAAACTGGAGAAATGCCAATTCCACGCCCGAGAGGTTGAGTTCCTGGGCTACAGGTTGTCGGACAAAGGCTTAGCAATGGACCCAGGCAAGGTGCAGGCGGTACTAGAATGGAAGACTCCCAAGACCCGGAAGGACATGCAGAGTTTTCTGGGGTTTGGAAACTTCTATAGAAAGTTTATCAAGAACTTTGCCCACTTAACGGCACCCATAACTGATTGTCTCAGTAGCAAGAAGAAGTTTGAATGGACAGAAGCGGCTCAGCAGTCTTTTGAAAAGCTAAAGAGGGCGTTCGCTTCGGAAGAGCAACTCTTACACGTGGATCTGCAGAAGCCTATGAGATTGGAAACAGACGCGTCAGACAGAGCGGTGGGAGCTGTGTTGCTCCAGCCGGGAAATCGATCAGAGTGGAAGCCGTGTGCTTTTTTTTCAAGGAAGCTGAACAAGTCAGAACAGAACTACACGGTGTATGACCGGGAACTGCTTGCAATTCATGAAGCCTTTCGACGTTGGAGACATTTTCTAATAGGCGCGCAGCACAAGATCCAGGTGTGCATGGACCATAAGAACCTGGAATATTGGAGGACTGCACGAGTTCTCAACCAAAGACAGGTGCGATGGGCACAGGGGTTTTCCAAGTTCTTCTTTGAAATTCAGTATGTGCCGGGAAAGGAAAACGTCAGGGCAGATGCCCTGTCCCGTAAACCAGAGTACTTGGAAAGAGAGGGAGCGCCGGAAGTACGACATGTTATACCCGAGGACCGATGGGTGTGTGGGGGAGTGTTGGTAGGGAGACAAGAACTAGCCGGGTTGACGAGGAATGACGAGTATGCACAAACTAAAATCAGGGAGATACGAGACGCAGAAGAAAATCAGGGGGGTTTTGAGGAAAGGAGGGGGCTCTGTACTATAAGGGAGCATTGTACATACCAGAAGGGGACCTGAGGAGAAGAGTACTCAAACAACTACATGATAACCACACAGCGGGCCATTTTGGTCAACACAAAACCATGTTGCTTGTCACCAGGCAGTTCTGGTGGCCAAGAGTGAGGGAAGATGTGCGGGAATACGTACGGGGGTGCGAGCGCTGCCAGAGGGCTAAAGGGGAGAAGGCAGCACTGGAGGGTTACTGGAGCCCTTACCCACCCCGGAAAGGCCATGGGAGGTGGTATCCATAGATTTTATGACCGATTTACCCAAGTCCAGGGGGAAAACAGCAGTCATGGTGGTAGTGGACTTGATGATCAAAATGTGCCATTTTATTGCTTGCTCGCATGCAGTGACAGCAGAGGAGACAGCTAGGCTGTTTATAGATCACGTTTTCAGGTTGCATGGCACCCCCTTGAGGGTTTTGTCCGACAGAGGCAGGCAATTTACTTCCAGATTCTGGAAGAAGCTCATGAGCCTGCTGGACGTCGAAGTGAGCTTCTCGACAGCCAGACACCCGGAGACCAACGGACAAGCAGAAAGAGCTAATAGCGTACTTCAACAGTACCTACGCTGCTACATCAACAAAAGGGAGAACGATTGGGTGGAAAAGCTAGCGCTGGCCGAATTTGCATACAATAACGCCGAACATGTGTCCACGGGGATGAGTCCCTTCATGGCCAATTACGGGTGTCACCCCAGGGCCTTCCCAGGGGAGGGGGAGGGGAGGTGGAGTGTGCCGGCGGCCGAACAATTTGTGGAAGAAATGGAAGCTTTTCACCAACAACTTAAGGTTAACCTGGAGAGGGCTAAGGAAGTGTACAAGAGGCAGGCAGACAAGCACCACAGAGAAGGGGAGACAATAAGGGTTGGGGACCAGGTGTGGTTGTCAACCCAAGGGTTACCGTTCAAAGGGGGGTGTAAGCAATTACGGCCAAGGCGACTGGGACCCTTCAAGGTAACCCAACAGGTGAATTCTGTGACCTTTAGACTCAAAATGCCCACCAACATGAAACTACACCCGGTGTTCCACAGGTCCTTGCTCTCACCGTACCGGGAAGGGAGGGAATTTCAGGGGCGAGAAAGAGAAATCCCCATGCATCCACTGGTGGAGGAAAGGGAACTTAGTGGTCACACAGCGGAAATTCTCGATTCAAGGTGGAGAGGGAGAAGGGTGGAATATTTGGTGGCTTGGGAAGGGGAACCAGAGTCGGAAAACACTTGGGTTCCTGCAGAAGAGATCAGGGATGAGTATCTGCAGGAGGAGTTTCATAGCAGGTTCCCAAGGAAGCCGAAACCCCTAGGAAGGTTCTGGGAAGAGCAATTTGGCACCACGGATGATGAAGAAGAGTTTGAGGGGTGGCCAGCCTCCGAAGAGGAGGAAGGAGGGGTATCCGAGGCAGAGGAATCCAACTGGGGAGATTGGGCAGCGGAAAGAGACAGCAGCAGATGGGGAGCGGTGTTTGAATCTTCTGAGGAAGGGGATAGCTCCTTCCCGGGGTTTCCCGCATCGCCGTCCAAGGAACGGACAGAGGAGGGGGAGGGCCCTGGGAGGGAGGTGGATGTCAGGGAACTGCCATCAGAGGCAAGAGGAGAGGTAAGACGCTCCAATGATGCAGGGGAGGGAACTAGCAAGGAGAGAGAGAGAGCTTCCGCTGGGGAAGGAAATCCAGGGGACACCAGGGAGAAAGGGGAGGCTGAGAGTACTGCGGAGGGGAGGCTCCGAGACTCTTCCAGTGAAATCAGCGGAGAGAGCACAGGACCTCCGCTTGGCACGCCCACGCTGCGCAGAAGGCTTCCGCGCAGAGAATCTAGGAGGAGACTTGGCGTCAAAGAATTTCTATGTTGGAGGAAGTTTAGGAGAAGCCCACTCACGGATTCTGCCAGTGACTAAGACAGTCGCGTTGTAAGGGCTGTCAAACCAGGGGAAGTCAAAATAAAAAATTCCTTCCAGTAGCACCTTAAAGACCAACTAAGTTAGTTCTTGGTATGAGCTTTCATGTATCTGAAGAAGTGTGCATGCACACGAAAGCTCATACCAAGAACTAACTTAGTTGGTCTTTAAGGTGCTACTGGAAGGAATTTTTTATTTTGACTATGGCAGACCAACACGGCTACCTATCTGTAACTGAAACCAGGGAAAGGTTTAGCTATACGACTAGCTTGGAGCAGTTTGCAGTTTACGCACAAGCAACCCCAATTCCCATTACATTACCTTATTGTCACCTTCTGAGTCCCTTTTAACACCATTAAATTTGAGGCTGAACTATTTCTCTTGACACTTCTTGATGCTTCTTATACCCTTCTTACAGTCCACCCAGTCTCATTTCAAATTAACAGTTGAAAAATAAACAGTGAGAATTAAAATTATAAATAATTAATTGTATTTCCTCCCACAATAAATTATATAATTCACTTTAATATTCCCAGTTCCCAAATTTGACCTCTTTCTGCTAATACAGTGGTACCTCGGGTTACAGACGCTTCAGGTTACAGACTCCACTAACCCAGAAATAGTACCTCAGGTTAAGAACTTTGCTCCAGGATGAGAACAGAAATCGTGCTGTGGTGGCGTGGCGGCAGCGGGAAGCCCCATTAGCTAAAGTGTTACCTCAGGTTAAGAACGGACCTCCAGAACGAATTAAGTTCTTAACCCGAGGTACCACTGTATATTATAAATTCATTACTTTTAAAACTTTTATCTATTGCCTTCTAAATTCTTTTCCAAAAGTTCCAAAAATTCTTTATAGACAATTCATAGAATCATAGAGTTGGAATAGACCACAAGGGCCATCGAGTCCAACCCCCTACCAAGCAGGAAACACCATCAGAGCACTTCTGACATATGGTTGTCAAGCCTCTGCTTAAAGACCTCCAAAGGAGGAGACTCCACCACACTCCTTGGCAGCAAATTCCACTGTCGAACAGCTCTTACTGTCAGGAAGTTCTTCCTAATGTTTAGGTGGAATCTTCTTTCTTGTAGTTTGTTTTTTTTTCCTTTTTATTATTATTATTAATATTTTATTAAGTTTCCTCAATATAGAAGTTCAAAAAGAATACAAAAACAGAAGAAAAAAGTACAAAAACAGAAAAATACAAAGTCAAAATACAAAAATACAAACATTAAACACAAAAAAGAAGAAAAATGAAAAACACATAAAAGAAAAAAAACCAAAACTCCCTCTTTTTTTTTTTACAAACATTTTTTATTAATTTACAAACATACATTTCATACAATCTTTAAAAATATTCAAACATACTTACACTCAATCCCACAAATAGTTCCTTTCCCCATCACCATCCACCGACCCTTCACCCCACCTTTGTGTTGACTTCCAATCTACTCAATTACAATATCTTTCCACTTCTATTACTTTCTTTCACACACCTTTACCCTAATTTCATACTTCTTTTTCTATTACACGTTGTTTTCCATCTTATTTTGATATTTCAGTATTTGAAACGGAACTTGTTTATTCTAATAGGAGTTCTGATTTTTTGATATGATTTTGCAAGTATCTTTTAAATACCTTCCAGTCCCTATCTATCTTTTCTTTTGAAATCCTTCCAATTTCTTCCATTGTTTTGGATATATTGTAATACTCCAATAATTTGGCAAGCCACTCTGTTTTTGTCGGTATTATACCACTTTTCCAGTTTTTCGCAATCAATAGCCTTGCTGCTACTGTTGCGTATAAATATAAGGTCTTATCTTCTTCCTTTAGGCTTCCTGGTACTATTCCCAATAAAAAACCTTCTGGTGTTTTCCTAAATGAGTATCTAAACATTTTTTTCATTTCATTATATATTATTTCCCAAAATTGTTTGATGTTTAAACAATTCCACCATATATGTATCATAGTACCTTTTTCCGTGTTGCATCGCCAGCAGATATCGCTACAATTTTTATTCATTTTTGCTATTCTTTCAGGTGTTAAATACCATCTATGTTGCATTTTAAGGTAATTTTCTTTCAGTATATAACACATGGTGAATTTCATATCTTCTTTCCACAATTTTTCCCATTGTTCAAACATAATATTTTTCCCAATGTCTTGCGCCCATTTAATCATTGATGCTTTAACCAGTTCATCCTTTGTTTCCCAACAGTGTGACGTGGCAGCTAAACAAGCCAATGCAATTCTGGGCTGCATCAATAGGAGTATAGCATCTAGATCAAGGGAAGTAATAGTGCCACTGTATTCTGCTCTGGTCAGACCTCACCTGGAGTACTGTGTCCAGTTCTGGGCACCACAATTCAAGAAGGACACTGACAAACTGGAACGTGTCCAGAGGAGGGCAACCAATGGTCAAAGGCCTGGAAACGATGCCTTATGAGGAACGGCTAAGGGAGCTGGGCATGTTTAGCCTGGAGAAGAGGAGATTAAGGGGTGATATGATAGCCATGTTCAAATATATAAAAGGATGCCACATAGAGGAGGGAGAAAGGTTGTTTTCTGCTGCTCCAGAGAAGCAGACACGGAGCAATGGATCCAAACTACAAGAAAGAAGATTCCACCTAAACATTAGGAAGAACTTCCTGACAGTAAGAGCTGTTCGACAGTGGAATTTGCTGCCAAGGAGTGTGGTGGAGTCTCCTACTTTGGAGGTCTTTAAGCAGAGGCTTGACAACCATATGTCAGGAATGCTCTGATGGTGTTTCCTGCTTGGCAGGGGGTTGGACTTGATGGCCCTTGTGGTCTCTTCCAACTCTATGATTCTATGATTCTTTTACTATCTCCCTCTTAACAAACTCCCAGCCATCATGAACTCCCTTTCCTTTTAGTATTACTGTCCATGGGATCTCACCCAGCACTTCCCTAAGTTTTATGAAGTCGGCTTTCTTAAAGTCAAGAAATTGAATCATAGAATCATAGAATCCTAGTATGCTTGGCTGCTCCTTTCCGCTGTATAGTAAACTTCAGAAGAGCATGGTCACACGTGCCTAATGATCCTTCCACTTCTACCCCACTAACCAGGTCATCAACATTGGTTAGGACCAGATCTAAAATGCCTGTTCCTCTTGTTGCTTCTCCCACTTTCTGGACAATGAAGTTGTCTGCAAGGCCAGTGAGGAATCTGTTTGACCTTATGCTCTTGGCTGAGTTTGACATCCAACAAATATCCGGGTAATTGAAGTCCCCCATTACTACTATTTCCCTTCCTTTTGCATGCTTGGCCATCTGTTCCAGGAAGGCATCATCTATGTCCTCCGTTTGGCTTGGGGATCTATAGTAAACTCCCACAATGAGGTCTCTGTTATTCTTCTCTCCCTTAATTTTGACCCAAATGCTCTCACTTTGGCTTTGAGGTTCTAAAACTTGGATCTCTTCACAGGTATACACATCCCTGACATATAACGCCACTCCTCCTCCTTTCTTGTCTGGTCTGTTTCTCTGAAATAGATTGTATCCCTCCATTATTACATTCCAATCGTGGGACTTATCCCACCAGGTTTCAGTGATGCCTATTATGTCATATTTAGTTTGCTATACCAAGAGCTGAAGCTCATCTTTGTTACCTATCTTACAATCAACTTGTATTATTGTCACTTTATGTTATTACCACTTAATTCATTAATTGGTTTTCTTATTGTCCTCCATCAATGGCTATTCTCGTTCGCTTCTTCTTATTCTTATATTATTGCTGTCTCAGTCCCATTTGAAGTCTCTCTCTCTCTCTCTCTCTCTCTCTCTCTCTCTCTGGTTGCAATTATATTTTCTGCCACTTGGTGTCCCTATTTTCTCTTCTTCCAGTTCAACCAGAAGCTCTTTTCTTTCCTGTTTTCTCTGGGTTGCCTCTTTTATTCAACCTCCTCCTGTGCTTTCCATCATCGCCAAGGGCGCAGGTCCAAAAAGCCAACATTTAACCATTTATACAAAGCAATACAAAGTGAGAGCTGGACCATAAAGAAGGGTGATTGTCCAAAAATTGATGCTTTTGAATTATGGTGCTGGAGGAGACTCTTGAGAGTCCCATGGACTGCAAGAAGATCAAACCTCTCCATTCTTAAGGAAATCAGCCCTGAGTGCTCACTGGAAGGACAGATCGTGAAGCTGAGGCTCCAATACTTTGGCCACCTCATGAGAAGAGAAGACTCCCTGTAAAAGGCCCTGATGTTGGGAAAGATGGAGGGCAGAAGGAGAAGGGGACAACAGAGGATTAGATGGTTGGACAGTGTTCTCGAAGCTACCAGCATGAGTGTGACCAAACTGGGGGAGGCAGTGGAAGACAGGAGTGCCTGGCGTGCTCTGGTCCAGGGGGTCACGAAGCGTCGGACACAACTAAATGACTAAACAATACCACAAAGCAATAAAAAGGAATACAAATGAACTGGTGGGTTTATTTTTTCCCTATTTTGTCCCTTTTGTGGCTTACTGCTGGTTTCCTCTTGGTATTTAAATCCCTTCAGCCAGTTCTTTTAGTCAGTATGCCGCTCTTTCTCTTTGCTTACTCTCTCCTTTGTGAGGTAAAGTCAATTATGGCAGATTTTCTAAAGTTTCACTCCGCTTTTTTACTGAGCCTTGCATTAAGTAGCTGTGCTAAAGTTCAAATACAATGAGAATAAACTCTGTTTATATTTCCTGTTGGGGGTTGCTTTTTGTTGTTTTGCCGTTTACATAAGTTGTCTAATTGGCTTTGCATTCAGCTCTTGTTATGACTTCACTGTTTTAGGTTGTTCACATTGAATATCGTACTCCCCTTTACGCACTTTACTCTTTTTTAGCCATTTGTTTCCTTCTACCTCGGGGAGTTATTTTCAGTCACCAATTAGTTACAGTTGTAAAGTAGAGTCTGGAATTTTTTACCACACTCTGTGCCATTTCAGGTCTGAGGCCTCTTGTTGTGGGGGAGGCCCTCTCCTTGTGTCTGGGCTTCCCCCTCTATCACTTAACGACAGAGAAAGGGAAATCCCTTTGACGCTGCTGGAACTGCTTCAACTCAGAGTCACCCCCTGAGCTTTTTTTTTGGGTCGCGTAGCCTCCGTGTTGCCCCCAAACCCCCTTCAACAACCGCTCCTTCTCTGGAGAGCCCATGGAGAATGCCCGTCCTGGTCATGGTAAAAACCGGAAGTCCAAAATCAAGAATGGAAAATTTTTAAGGAGTATTTGAAAAATTATTGCAACAACAAAAATCTTCTGGCAGAATTCAGATGACTCTTGTAAAATAAATAGTACAGATAACAACTCTTTTCTTGATAAGAACAAAGAAAATAACATGGTAATTTGAAACTGTGCATAAAACAATAATAGGAACAACAGTACAATGAGTCTAATCGGAAGTCAAATTTATTTTTCTCTCGATTCCCTCCTTCTTTTCTATTTTCTTTCTTTCTTCTTATTTTTCTTTTTTCTTTTCTTTGTTATGCAACCAGATACAGATAAAAAAATGGAATGTTGATCTAGTCAATGTAACATGCATTGTTAAGGATGGTTAACTGTAGTGAATGGTAAATTTTTGTGTTAGTTATTGTTGATTGTTATAGTAATTGTTGAATGTCAAATAATGGTTTAATTATTTTTTAAAAAGGAAAGTCACTGCCAGTTGGTGTACATGGCACCAATGGTCTCACTCAGTATAAGGCAGATTATATTTTCATGTTTTACAGAGGGCTAATTCTGCAGGGTGGTGTGGCAAATGCTCATTAAGGTGGTTCAGCTCTTGCATTAACAACCTGAAATCTTCCAGAGTCTTATTTTGTCTTTCTTTACTCATTTGGGGCTTGTGTTGTTGTTGTCTTTTAACAGTGACACCAATATCACAACTGCTCGACTCCTTGGTTCCTCAAGGGCATTTTGTGATGAAAAACTTCCTCACTGTCTCTTGGCAGCCTCCCAGAGTGATTTTTAAAGCACCTAATGATTCCCCAAGGTGACCCTGCTTCCCCAGTCATTAGTGCACATAATGTGCTGTCTCTCGGTTGGGACTGTTGTGGACTGCAGATAGATCTCCCCCATCTTCAGATTTTGCCCCTGGGTGTGATTATCTCTGCAGGTTGCACTGTTGATTCAGCTGTCTGACTTACCTGACTTATCTCCTGACAGGAGGAAAGAGGGGACTAGGACTTGCCGATCGTCAGGTCAGCGGTTTGAATCCCCGTGGCGGGGTGCGCTCCCGTCGTTCGGTCCCAGCGCCTGCCCACCTAGCAGTTCGAAAGCACGTCAAAGTGCAAGTAGATAAATAGGGACCGCTTACCAGCGGGAAGGTAAACGGCGTTCCATGTGCTGCGCTGGCTCGCCAGATGCAGCTTGTCACGCTGGCCACGTGACCCGGAAGTGTCTGCAGACAGCGCTGGCTCCCGGCCTATAGAGTGAGATGAGCGCACAACCCTAGAGTCTAGCAAGACTGGCCTGTACGGGCAGGGGTACCTTTACCTTTACTTTTAAATCTGGGATAAATATTTGTGGGTCTGTGGCAGGGTGGGCCTTGAGATGTCATTGTTTCCTGTTAGGAAGTGGAACAGGCACACAGAGCTCAGGCTTTGCTGCAGATGTTCCTGGGCTCCATTTTTTGCATCCCCAATGAAAAGCAGTATGGGAAATTCTGAAGTTCAGGCACTCTCCATGACAACCCCCTGTAGCCTCACCCCTTTGAAGATTACACCTCAGGGAGGCACTTTTGGCCAATACAGACATATGACTTCAGCTTCAATCTAGATGTTTAACATCCAGCCTGATGAAGAATTCTGGTGCACTCAAATGTTTGCTCCCCATCACGTGACTTTCTGGTAGAGATTTTGGCATTTCCCCAAAATAAAAGTGGCAGCTCAGCCCTGAGCCGGCAGTGGAACCTTTAATCTTCTTGGCTTGTTTGGGGCATTTCCCTCTAGGGAAAGCTTCTTCATCTGGCATGCCAAGGACTGGCGAAGAGCACCCTGGCAGAACAGGGTTGCCCTGCTATGAAATAAGTCGTGGTGCTTCACCCCTGCTCCACAATGCCACCAGGTGAAAAAGGAAAACTGGAAAGCAGGATTGGGAAAGGCCCTGCTCTGCCTGGGAACCTGGAGAGCCACTGCCATAGGTTATACTGAGCACCAACAACCTGAGCTGGCCTAAAATGGCTCCTGGGGAAGGAGAAAGAAACATCAGCACCAGACTCATCAACTCCACCACCAACATCCTTGGTGGGCAAAACAGAAGACCTGACCCTGTTTCTTCTTTCCTTCAGAGGCCATCTCTTCCTCGTGTTCTTCAGTGAACGGTCTTCAGAGTGATAAAGCCACTGAATGGTCAGCAGTGGTCAGCAGACATCTTCTCCATGTATTTGTTTCATCCCACCTGCCTCATATGGTCACAGCAGCCACCCAGCTGGGTCCCTTCCATGGAGCGGGGAAAGGCTGTCCTCTCAGGATGCAAAATGTCTTGGACTGGCTGCAGGGCTACTGCTGAGAACTTGTAAACACCCCTCAAATTCTAGCTACTGCCTCTGATCAGTTTTCTTCCACTGTTTCCCCTGACAAAACACTGTACATTTATCATGCACTGAGATGATTATGCTGGACCCTGCTTGTGGTTGTAGCAACATCGAATATTGGCTTTAACCTTGTCAGTTATCTCTTGAAAGCAACTCTATGGCTTCAGTCTTGTATCTTTCTCTGCTGGCGAGACTGAGACTCCAAGCCACGAGAGGAAAGACATGGTCAGAAAATATGTTATCTTTTAACTATGTTATCTTCCCACTGCATTCAGACTGAGCAAAAACCAGTTTGTAAGCACCACAACAGAGTTTGGCTTTGTACCCCTCATAGGTTTCAAGGGACCCACTAAAGCACAAGTCTTCATGGAGATTAAATTCAGGGAAGACTGACCTCAGTCTCTGGGATTTCTACATTTGGATTCTGGGCATAGAATTTCACTTCCTGGGAATCTAAGTTTCTGGCACTCAAAGACAACACAGAGATCATTTGGAAGCAAGTAGTTGGAAGCAAGTGGACATTTCCAGGTGGAAACCAAAGTGCCTGTCCCCTACTACTTTTAACTATGGATCCATAGGCGTCGACTCCATGGGGCTTGAGGGGGCCCGAGCCCCCTCAAAAATTCGTTTGGGGGGGCTCTGCCCCCCCAATAATCTCCGGCGCCCCTCCAGCAGAGCGCCATCGCCGCCCCTCCCCCAGCCCAAAATGCACAGGGTCGGGCTGCATGCCTCCTGCCCTCCCGAGCAAAAGCTCCACCCAATTTCCGCTCCGGAGCTGATTAATAGGCGCAGCACGCTCTCCCCTATTCGCTCACGAGGCGGCGGCGCCACTTTATTTGCATATTCATGAGCTTATTTATTATTCATGAGCTTTCCCGGGGCCCCCCAATATTTTTTATAAGTCCGCGTCCCTGTATGGATCACTAGGACGACTCTACCTATGAAAAAGAGAATATATGGCAACCTTAGGGTGAGGATAAAATTGAGAAAGAGGGAAGGACCAGGTTAAGGAAGGATAAACAAAAACTAGAACTGCCTTAAAATCATAGAATTGTAGAGGTGGAAGGGGTCATCTAGTCCAGCCCTCTGCAATGCAGGAATCTTTTAGCCCAACGTGGATTGAACCCGCAGCCCTGTAATTAGGAATCTAATAGTAGAGTAGTAGATAGGTAGCCGTGTTGGTCTGCCATAGTCAAAATAAAAAAATTCCTTCCAGTAGCACCTTAAAGACCAACTAAGTTAGTTCTTGGTATGAGCTTTCGTGTGCATGCACACTTCTTCAGATACCAAATAGTAGAGTATTATCCTTGTTGGATCATACCTAGACTAGCCCTGAGTTTTCAACTGGAGCCAGTCAAATGCCTCTTAAAATAAACATGAAAGAAAGAGAGAGAACCTCCCTCCCACTGCTACTGCTTTGTCCCAGCAGATGCCACTTGAAGATATACTACTTCTGAGCATGGATGTTCCATTTAGCTGTTGACAGAGCCTTGAAGAGGACATCTATCTCCCATCCAGGCACTAATGAGACCCCAGCTAAGATCAGATCATCCTCTGGGCTCACAGTCTTCAAAACGCATCTGCTGCTTTCTCCCTGGGTTTCTTGTTTACCTTGTCTATTTAACAAAATAGACAAATACCTTGTCTATTTAACAAACACACAGAAGTTGAAATGCAGAATGAAGACTTAGATGGACAACAATGAACAACAATTCTAAAAGCAGCAAGGAAAGCAGACAACAGCAGCCAAATTAATAGCAGGGCAGATTAGCAGACATTCAATTTAAAACAAAGAAGTCTTTAAGATATCTTAATGACTGGGGATTTTTGTTTTGTTTTACAAACTAACAGTTTCTGAAAAGTGCTCTTCTCTCTCTCTCTCTCTCTCTCTCTCTCTCTCTCTCTCTCTCTCTCTCATTTCCCCTGCCCAGCCTTCCCCATCTTGGTGCCCTCCAGGATGAGGTTGAACTGCAACCAAGGATAAATTACGAACTTTAGAGGTTCTAAGCACTGAAAAGATGGTGGTGTCCTCCCCATATGTGATTCAACATGAAAACAACTTTTAAAAAGCCAAATAACACACTATGTTTTGTGTATACATACATACATACATACATACATACATACATACATACATACGGTGTTCAGGGCGTTAGAGGAGAGGCAATACTTGGGGGGGAGTTAAGTTGTGGGTGAACATACCAGAAGGCACAGTGATTCTTCAAACAGCACTTGTTTATTCACAGGCCAGAACAGAACTGAACTGAAGGCTTCAGCCAGCCTGCTTATATAGAGCTCCACTACAATACAACAGTAACCACTTTCTGTAACTATCCAATCACTGTGTATCTGAAGAAGTGTGCATGCACACGAAAGCTCATACCAAGAACTAACTTAGTTGGTCTTTAAGGTGCTACTGGAAGGAATTTTTTTATTTATCCAATCACTGAACATCACTTTCAATCCCTTATTTGCATATGTGGACTTGAGTGAAAACTATCTACAGTATCCCCCTGCTGGCCCAGGGTGAGAACTTCAGTAAACAACAGGGGGGACATGCCATACTCCTTCTGGGATTGTTTGCCCGCCTTTGCACCCCACTCTGCACTCAGCTGCCACCTGTGGCTCCTAGAAGCTGCCAACATGCAACAGCAGCCACAATCCTGGTGCTATAGGAATTCTAAGATCTCACATATATATAAATCATATGTTCATAAATCTACAAGGCAAATACATACATAAGTATATAAACCATATGTCTTAAATAGTACAAGAGAGCAATCCTGAAGCCATTTTGACTCTTCCAGTGACCTCAAATATTCTCTGCAGTGAGGAAGAAAATGGGAAAAGCCTCCCCATTGTCTCTTTGCTCACAAATTTTGTCTTAAGGGTGTATTTGTGCATGAATAGGGTGAGCCTGTGAACTGGATTCGAGAACTAAATATTTAGCATCTCAAAAGGAATGGCCAGGCCCCCAGGTAAAGCAATCAAGTGACCATTATCAGTATCCTACCAGGCAGGATTTCTGTTGTAGACTGCCCCCTCCTGTGATGTATTTCTGCTGTAGCCCACCTCCTTCTGTGATGTATGTATGACGTTTTGGAGGGTGGTCACGAGCTACAGCGTGGACAGTTTCAAAAATCTATATAAGGGCTTGCGCACCATTGTTCTGGGTTCCTCCTCCCTTCTGCTTGTGGTGAGTGAGCACCCTGTTGCAACAGTTTAATAAAGATCAGGCTTACTAGCTGCTTTGCTTCTCAATATTCTCTGGTTGGCCTCTGTTATTTTCTCCTACCAATAGGGAACCTATGTAAGGACTCTAAATGGACGCATAAGGGATATAGGAGCAGTTTTTTCCTATAACACTGGGAACGGCTTTGACTGGCTGGCTAAACCAGGGGAGGGGAGCCTCAAACCCTCAGTGACAGCAGCGTAGCTAGTCGCTTGGGCAGGGTGAGCTGCCCATGGGGGCAGAGCGAGCCAGGGCAGGGCCTGCTGCACAGAGCCTCCATGGAGTCCACCTGCTGCCTCCCCTTCAGCAGTAGGGCGGCTGAGGGGAAGGCGGTGGAGAGATGCAAGCCCCACACTGCCATTTCAAGAGTCCCAGGAGAAAAGTGTGGCTCGGGCGCGCTGCAGCCCCCTGGCAAATGCCGCTCTTCGCGGTGTCCCCCCCCCCCCGCCAGCTATACCTCTGCTGAGTGATTGGGACTTCCCCTGCAAATGAAGACAGGCTCTGATGGATGGAGCGGATGGGACAAAAGTGGGTCCAACAGTCTAGAACAGGGGTCAGCAACCTTTTTCATCAATGAGCCGGTCCACCATCCCTCAGACCATGTGGTGGGCTGGACTATGTGGTGGGGAGAAATGAAAGAATTCCTATGCCCCACAAATAACCCAGAGATGCATTTTAAACAAAAGGACACATTCTACTCATGTAAAAACACACTGATTCCCGGACCGTCCATGGGCCGGATAGAGAAGATGATTGGCCCACATCCGGCCCCCGGGTCTTAGGTTGCCTACCCCTGGTCTAGAAGGAGGTTTCTGTCCATGCTTTTAAGAGAAGTGAGGGGCAGGTGGGGCTCATCCACGTGGGAAGGGAGCTGTCAGAGAATACAGCCATACCTCGGTTTACAGACGCTTCAGGTTGCGGTTTTTTTGGGTTATGGACCCGCCGAACCCTGGAAGTACCGGAACGGGTTACTTCCGGGTTTCGGAGGTCATGCATGCGCAGAAGTGCTAAATCGAGCTTTGCGCATGCGCAGAAGCACCAAATTGCAACCTGCGTGTGTGCAGATGCGCCGCTGCGGGTTGCAAACACTGCGGGTTGCGAACAGGCATCCCGCATGGATCACGTTCACAACCCAAGCGTCCACTGTACTCTGAAGATGAGGATTGGGAAAGGCAGGGAGATCAGCTTCTAACAGAAGAGAAGGGGAGCTATTCACCCCCCTTGCTTTCAGCGTTTCCAGAAGCAGAGAGACAGGCAGACACAGATCTACCCAGCTTTGAGATAGTTGCTGAGCAGCCAGAAGGGAGGGAGCAGCTGGGTGAAACCCTTCCCTCCCCCAAACTCGGAGGTATGAGCGTGTCAGAGAACAAAAGATATGCAGGGGAGGAGGGACATCCCGTTGGTGCGCTTCTTGCTCGGAAGTGGGGGGGGGGGGGAGGAGTCAGAGTGAGCAACGTCTATCCTTGCAGAGAGATGCCAATCTGTGTTCGCAACATGATACTGTAATAAAAAGACTATAAATCTACCAGATGTTCATTAATTCTTATCGGTGAGCTTCCAGAAGAGAGAGGGGAACTCCCGCACTTGGCAGGAGCCCATCAAGCAGAAGGGAAACTGATTCTAAACCTCTGCTGCCTTGTGGGATATCTTTGGGGGAAGAAAAGGCTTAGGAACAAACCCTACACAGAGCCGGAGTGGAGTCCCTGAGACAGTTGCTTACAAACAGGCGCAGAAGTCAGCCAAGCATGAATGGCACCAAAGACGTTGGCAAGCGTTGATTGCCTCTAAGCTTCACAGCTCTCGTGGTTTTTGGAATTTAATCAACAAAAGATCAAGGAAATACCCATTGACGGTTATACCAGCCCTGACATGGGAACAATTTTTAAGAAAATATTTCTCCCAGACAGCTATCCCTAACATTCATTCTGATACTCTTTCATGTCATTTGCCCATATGGCCAGATACGGACCCGGAGGAAATAGTACATTTAATTGCCAAACTGAAAACTGATAAAGCACCAGGGCCCGATCTGATCCAGGCGGAAGCTATTAAACAACACCCAGCATGGTGGGCCAAAATTCTTGCAAAAGTTTTTGATGCAATTAATGCCACGGGCCAGATACCAAGATCATGGAAGGAGTCCATCATAATTCCTATATATAAAAAAGGACCACCAGAGGACCCAGGAAACTATCGTAATATCAGTTTATTATCACTCATCGGAAAAATCTACACTCGCTTCTTGCTAACCAGACTAACCCAATGGGCTGAAGATTCCAATCTGATAGGCAATGAACAGGCCGGGTTTAGACCAAATCGTGCTTCTATTGACCAAGCACTAATTTTATATCATTTGGCGTGGAAGTATTCTTCCCCCCTGCATGGTCTTTTATGTGCCGCTTTTATAGATCTTTGACAGTATCCCTAGAGAGCTGCTATGGGAAAAATTAGCAAAGTGGGGCATAGATAAAAGGCTGTTGTGGCTTATGATCAAATTACATGAAGGGACGGCCGCGAGGGTGAGGTTAACACCCGAGGGCGATCTCACAAACTCTGTACCAATAAATAGGGGGGTACGACAAGGGTGCATCCTTGTCCCCTATCTCTTTAACCTCTATATTAGTGATATGAGAACTCCCCTAGTTGAGGCCCAAACCACCATCCATGCACCCAGGCTTGCAGACTATCGCTGCCCCTTACTATTGTAAGCGGACGATGCGGTGATCCTCTCATATTCAAGAATCGGTTTGAGGAGGGCCTTTAAGATCTTCTCGTTATATTGCCAAACAAATTTACTTACTATTAACCATTCTAAATCTAAAGTCCTAATTTTTTCCAGGAGTCGTAAATTGTATAGGTGGGAACTCGAGGGGAAGCCAATTGAACAAGTCTACAAATTTCAATTATCTAGGAATTTACTTCCAGCAAAATATGGGATGGAAGGCGCATATCACATACTTACAAAATAAGGGCAAAGCCCTTCTCTACGCTCTATTGCGTTTTTTCTTTACGGAGGGGGCTATGCGTGTTCCATCTGCCTTAAAAGTTTATAGTGCAAAAGTGGTTCAGACAACTATGGCCTATGCGGTCCCTTTATGGGGCGCTTTTGTAAACCTCATGCCTCTGGTGACATTGCAAAATCTTTTTCTCAGACGCCTTTTGAAGCTACCCTCCTGTGTATGCAATTCTGCTATTCGCTTAGAACTTAAGACCCCCTCCTTAGAGATCCTGATGTGGAGACATGCTTTTAATTACTGGCTGTCCCTTTGGCATAAATTGCCCAATTACCATCTTATTCAGTGTCTTTGGAGAGATGAATTTACCAGCCCATGGGCAACAAAAATCCATTCCAAACTGTTGACATATGGAATCTCTCCTTCCGATATACTAAATTTAGATCTAATTACAGCAAAAAAGGTCATGAAACAAAGATTGGAAGAGGTTGATTTGCAACAAAATCTTACTACAGGTGGAGGTACATGTTCCCCGATAAACCAGGGCATTACATTTATGCCCCAGATACCTCGATATTTGTCTACCTTATCCGTTGCATCGCATAGATTCGCTTTTGTTAGAGCCAGATTTAATGTGTTCCCCTCAAATGTGCTTAGCAATAGATTTTCTAATGGTAAAACCTCTGTTTTATGCGCATGTGACAACAAATCAATAGAATCCCTTCATCATATCTTGTTTAATTGTCCTTTATATATTGTGCCCCGATCAAGGATTCTGAGTTCAATCATTTTGGAAACTCTTGCAAAACCACCTGAATCGCATCTAGCCTATCTACTCCAGGACATTGATTCTTATAGAACATTACAGGTTGCCAGATTCCTGAATTCAGTTCTTTCATATAAAAGACTTCATGGAATGCTGCATGACTATTAAAATCTAGTAAACTCTATCCACCATCTTTATAATCAAGGCCACAATATGGTACATCTAGAGAGTGTATGTAAGGTGAAGGAGAGTATGCGTTGAAATATTTTAGTTGATATTTTAGAATTTAAAATGCTATTTTATTTATTGATTGGTTTTTACCTTGTGGGCTTATAGCCGAATAAAGTATTATCTATCTATCTATCTATCTATCTATCTATCTATCTATCTGAGACAGTTGGATGGCGCCTTGTACACTTCCTTCTCGCAACTCCTGCAGCCAAGCTGGTGCCCAACACATTGCTCTGCTTTCCCTTGGGCCACATCAGCAAAGCAGTCTTGTCATCTGGGCAGCCCAGAACCCCTTCAACTTTAGCCCTGTGAGGTAGGCAGGGGCCATTTCAGTGACTGATCTGAAGATGCCCAGGGAGCCCCACGGCTATGCAAGATTCAGACACACCCCTCCTTCACCCTGTGCTGTATGACATCAGCTCCTCACATACTTATTTATTTCATAAAATTTATACACCACTGTATAAATTATTTATACACCACAAAGGAGTTTACAAAAAAGAATAAAATAATATTATTGATACAAACAATGAAAAACAACTATGTTAAACATTTGAAAAAATTAAGGATGTTGAGAAGCTGGAAGGTGTGCAGAGGAGGGCAACCAAGTCTTATGAGGAAGGGTTGAGGGAGCTGGGTATGTTCAGCCTGGAAAAGAGGACCTAAACCAATGGTTTTTCAAGCAAATTCTGGATGTTCCTCTGTCATGGATGTTTTAGCTGAGATTCCTGCATTGAAGGGGTTGGACCAGATGACCCTTGGGTCCCTTCCAACTCCACTATTCTATTATTTTATTATTTTTGTTTATGAAGTCCAGAAACTGGTATAATAATAATAATAATAATAATAATAATAATAATAATAATAATAAAAATTTTTATTTATATCCCGCCCTCCCCAGCTGAAGCCGGGCTCAGGGGGGCTAACAACACTAAAATAGTGCAGCATTCTAAAAACATTATAAAAATTAATTATAATCAAAATTGAAGGCAACCATAAACTAAAGTTCTGTAAAGATTGCCAAAGAAGGGAGTCAGGCTGCGCCCTGACCAAAGGCCTGGTGGAACAGTTCTGTCTTGCAGGCCCTGCGGAAAGATGTCAAGGCCCTAGTCTCTTTTGACAGAGCGTTCCACCAGGTTGGAGCCGCAGCTGAAAAAGCCCTGCCTCTAGTTGAGGCCAGCCTAACCTCTTTGTGGCCTGGGACCTTCAAGATGTTTTTATTTGAAGACCGTAAGTAATTCTGTGGGGCATACCAGGAGAGGCGGTCCCGTAGGTATGAGGGTCCTAGGCCGTATAGGGCTTTGAAGGTTAAAACCAGCACCTTAAACCTGATCCTGTACTCCACCGGGAGCCAGTGCAGCTGGTATAGCACCAGATGAATGTGATCTCGCAGCGAGGATCCCGTAAAGAGTCTCGCCGCGGCATTCTGCACCCGCTGGAGTTTCTGGGTCAGTCTCAAGGGCAGCCCCACGTAAAGCGAGTTACAATAATCCAGTCTGGAGGTGACCGTCGCGTGGATCACAGTGGCTAGGTCAGGGCGAGAGAGGTAAGGAGCCAACTGCTTAGCTTGGCGGAGATGGAAAAATGCTGCCTTTGTTATAGCTGCAATCTGCGCCTCCATGGAGAGGGAGATGTCGAAGAATACACCCAAACTTTTAACGGACGGTGCTGGCACTAATTGCACCCCCGCAAGAGATGGGAGTTGCCCCCCCCAATCCCATATCGTCCTGTCCCAGCCAGAGGACCTCTGTCTTCGAAGGATTTAACTTCAACCAGCTCCCACGTAACCATCCAGCCACAGCTTCCAAGCATCTGATCAGTGTGTCTGGGGCCGAGTCAGGATGGCTATCCATCAACAGATAGAGTTGGGTGTCATCGGCATACCGATGGCAGCCCAACCCAAAACTCCGGACAAGCTGGGCGAGGGGGCGCATAAAGATGTTGAAAAGCATTGGGGAGAGTATCGCACCCGGAGGGACTCCACACACCAGGGAGTGGCGCGATGACAGTTCCCCCCCAAGTGCCACCCTTTGTCCCCGACCAGAGAGAAACGAGCGCAGCCATTGAAGAACTGTGCCCTGGATCCCCACGTCGGCAAGGCGGTGGTCCAGGAGTTCGTGATCGACCATGTCAAAGGCTGCTGACAGATCTAGAAGAATCAGCAGCCCCGACCCGCCTCGATCCAGCTGCCTACGGAGATCATCTGTTAGGGCGACCAGAGCCGTCTCGGTCCCATGACCAGCGTGGAAGCCGGACTGGAATGGATCCAGAGCCGATGTTTCATCCAGAAACCTACCAAGCTGTTCAGCAACCGCTCTCTCAATCACCTTACCCAGGAATGGAAGATTCGAAACCGGGCGATAATTGGATAGATCTAAGGGATCTAATGATGTTTTCTTTAAGAGCAGGCGCACCACTGCCTCCTTCAGTTCCCCTGGGAATGTCCCTGTGCCAAGGGACAAATTGATGATATCCCCCATGGGGGCCCGCACCTCGTCTGGACACACTCTAATCAGCCAAGACGGGCACGGGTCGAGAGGACAAGTGGTGGGCTTTCCAGCTCAGAGGAGTCTGTCCACATTGGCTGGGGATATCCGGTCAAAGTGGTCCAATACTGGACCTGAGGACAGTCGAGGGGCCTCCAGTTCCTTTATTGTATCCAAATTGGCAGGGAGGTCATGGCGGAGCAACAGGACCTTCTCCGCAAAAAAGCTCGCAAATGCCTCACAGCTGTGTGTCAAATTGTTATTTACCGTATTTTTCGCACCATAGGGCGCACCGGACCATAGGGTGCATCCAGTTTTTAGGGGGGGAAATCAAGAAAAAAATATTCCCCCCCCCAGCCCCAAAGAGCAGCGTACAGGCTGCACACAACCACTCCCAGCCAGAGGGGTTGCGCGCAGCTATGGAACAAGCCAAGGCAGCGAGTGGGATGGATCCCACTCGCTGTTTTGGCTTCCCCTTTAGCCCCGTGCAGCCTCTACCTCCTGGGAGAGGCTGCGTGGGGCTAAAGAATCCATAGCCCTGTGCAGCCTCTCCTTGCCGGAGGGGTTGCGCGCAGCTATGGAAGAAGGCAAGGCAGCGAGCGGGATGGATCCCGCTCACTGTTTTGGCTTCCCCTTTAGCCCCGTGCAGCCTCTCCTTGCCAGGAAACGCTGCGCAGGGCTAAAGAAGCCATAACCCCGTGCAGCCTCTCCCTGCCGGAGGGGTTGCGCGCGACTATGGCACAAGCCTGCATTCGCTCCATAGGACGCACACACATTTCCCCTCAATTTTTGGAGGGGAAAAACTGCGTCCAATAGAGCAAAAAATACGGTAAATTTGGCTGTCCTTCGAGGGACGTTAAAGACCTAATTATACTAAATAATTGCGCCGGGCGAGAGCTAGCGGATGCAATGGAGGCTGAGAAGTAGGAACTCTTAGCGGCCTTCACTGCCATCTCGTAGGTTTTCATAAAAACCCTATAAGATGTTCTTGAAGCTCCAACCCACCAGGGAAGAATGGCAGATGAAGTTGATGGACTATATGGAACTGGCAGAAATGACTGGCAGAATCCGAGACCAGGGAGAAGAGTAGGTGGAAGAAGACTGGAAAAAGTTTAAAGACTATTTACAGAAATATTGTAAAATTAATGAATGTTAGAAAAATGTTGGAATGAAGTTATATGGCTTTAGTAGAAATGTTATAAGGAATTAAGTACAAATAGATTAATAGAGTATTAAAGGAAAAAATAAGGTTAGAATGTGTTAAGATAATTATAGGATAGAAAACAGAGGAAGATGGAAAGGAATTGCTGAAACAATTAACAGAAGTGGAATACGAAAGGGGAGGTGTGAGGAGGTCGTTGAAATAAGTGAATGAAAGATAAGATATTGAAATTGTTTGATGTGTCTTAAATGGTTTTTGTTTTGTTTTGTTAGTTTTATGTGTTAGTGTTATATAGCGTTTTTGTATTGTATTGTATTGTTTTTCTTTTTTGTATTGTATTGTTTTTCTTCTTTTTTTGTAGTGTTTAAATTGTTGGAAAAGTAATATTTATTTTTTTAAAAAAAAAAGCTCCGTCACGGGCACCCCACCATACTCGCTCTAGCCATCTGAGGTCCCGCTTCATTTTCCGGAGCTCCTCGGTAAACCAGGGAGCCCGGTTTCTGCGGGGTTGCAGAGGGCGCTTAGATGCGATCTCATCGATGGCTGCCAGGAGCTGGGTATTCCAGCCCTCAACAAGCTCAGTCAATGTGTTGCCAGGGGGAGAAAGGTCCGGCAAGGCTTGGCGGAATCTATCAGGGTCCATCAGCCTCTGCGGGCGAGCCCAAATCGGCTCACCACCTAAGCAGGGTGGGGGTGGAACATCAATCCTGGCTTTCAGAGCGTAGTGATCAGACCATGGTACCTTCATCGAAGGAGACATGATCACATCTATACCGACGCCAAAGATCAAATCCAGCATGTGGCCTGCTTGATGTGTGGGGCCCGAAACAAACTGGGAGAGCCCTAGTGTCGCCATGGAAGACACCAGGTCCAGAGCCTGTGAGGAGGGAGTGGCATCAGTATGGATGTTGAAGTCCCCCAATACCAATAGGTTAGGGAACTCTAAGGCCCAGCCAGCCACCGGCGCCAGCAGGCCTGACAGGGTGGCTGCTGGTGCGCTAGGTGACCGGTACACCAGCCAGACAGCCAAGCTCTCCTCGGAGCCCCACACTAGGCCAACACATTCAATGCCGGGGATCGATGGAGATGGTAGAGCCCTGAAAGAACAATCTTCCCGGATTAATAATGCCACCCCTCCCCCCCGGCCCACAGTCCGCGACTGGTGGAGGACGGAGAAGCCCGGGGGCGCCATCTCTCGTAAGGTAACTGTTTCCCCTTCGCGCACCCAGGTCTCCGTCACACAAGCCAGGTCGACACCCTGCGAGGTGAAGAAATCTCGGAGGGTGGTGGTTTTGTTGCCTATAGACCTGGCATTGCACAACACCAGTGACGGACGTGAGTAATCCTTGCTCACCCTACCCTCGTCCCTCGGGATGGGGCGCAGACTGGAAGGGGTACGAGCATATACGTATCTCGATCCCCTTCGCCTATGACATCTGCCCCCACCGCCATCCCTCCCTCGCCCCCCCCACGGTAGGAATCCCAAGCCTCATACTAGCCTCCATTTACAAAATATAAAAGCAAAACAAACAAAAAATAATTATATCAAAACAAAACCAATCCCCACCCCACTCAACAACCATCCCACCCCAACCCAAAATAAAACAAAACAAAATAAAAATACATGAATAAAAACCACCGTTTATGGTGGTACAACAAAGTAAAAAGTAAAAACACTTTAAAAACACTTTAAAATATATACAAACATTTTTAACATTTGCTGCAGCAGCACCAGTGTCCTTAAAGTTGTGGTGGTGGTGAGTGTGGGCCCCGCCCCCTGGGCCTGATGGAATGGGCTTGCAGGGGGAACAGTCCTCCCCACAAACTCACAGCAAAGCGGCAGCAGCAGTATCCTAAGGAATCCATGGTTCTATACACTAACAGTTTAATTTCTTACCAATGTGGAACAAGTATTATGTGGCACCTGTAACAGAGCCAGTTCCTCAAATCACAAGCGGTTGAGAGGGTGTGTTTGGGGTCAGGGAATCTTGCAATTAAATGTATCTCATCATGTATGGATGACTTGTGCAGGGGCCCAGGGTGCCCACAGTTTCCTGCACAGGAGTGATGTTGTGGGTGTCAGAAGTTTCTCTTGCATAAAGCAGCCTTAGCAGATCCAAGAACTCCCTGTTCTCTGTGTTTCCGCTCAGCTGGCTTTTCATTCTGAGCTCCTGGCTTGTTTTTTCCTCTGCCTCTATCAAAAATCTCAGCATGTGCTTTGATGCAAGAAATTTAATATTTTTGCGGGATCTTTGGAGACAAATGGAGTTGGGGACAGCCAGGACATTTTACTGCTTGAATGGTCTTTTGGAGCAGCCCTCTAGATTGGACCTTTAGCTTCTGGAATAGAATATATTTAGCTACATTACTTTTAAACATATATATCCCTTTAGCTTCTACGTGACAAGACTACAATGATAAACTCCCCGTGTGCAGGGTGAATTTCAGTTGGTAAAGCTTGGATCAGTCAGGGCAATCCTTCCTCCCTCCCCCACCATCCCACTACTATCACCATCCACCTTTAAAACAAAACTTTTCTCCATATCATTGCTATTGATACCTTTCCCTTCCCCCCTCCTTTCCCCCCTTCTCTCTTTCTTCATCCCCTCCTTCTCTCCTTCCCCCCTCTCCTTTCCCCCCTTTCTTATTCTCTTTAAAGAGAACACATACATACACACTGTTATAAGAATTTTAAGGTCTTATATATAGAAAGTAAATGTACCAAGCAAACACATACATAAATGTATAGACCACATGTCTGAAACCCACAGAAAAAGTCCTGAAACCATTTGTCTGTTCCAAATTGACCTCAAATATTTCTCTGCAAGGTCGAAGGAAATGGGGAGCCTCTCCATTTTCTCTTTGCTCACAAATCCTGTCTCAAGGGCACAGTTAAGATATGAATAGGGTGAGCCTGTGACCTGTGACCTAAATTCAATAATAAAATGAAAACGATACAACAGAACTACTGAAAGTGTACAATGACCTGACCTCCAAAGTGGAAACTCTAAAGAACAAGAACCAAATACAAGAAAAAATAATAGAGCAGTACCGAGAAGAAAACACATGTGTGAATAATAAATTGGCTGAACTGGAAAGCCACCTGGAAAGAATAGAAGCAGAAAAAAACAGAAAGGAAAATCAAACAAGCAGACCTTGTAGATCGAAGTAGATGCTGCAACATTCGTTTCCACAACTTTCCTGAAAAATAAAAAAATTCCTTCCAGTAGCACCTTAAAGACCAACTAAGTTAGTTCTTGGTATGAGCTTTCGTGTGCATGCACACTTCTTCAGATACACAGCATCCTTAAAGACCATCTAAGTTAGTTCTTGGTATGAGCTTTCGTGTGCATGCACACTTCTTCAGATGCCAGTGTATCTGAAGAAGTGTGCATGCACACGAAAGCTCATACCAAGAACTAACTTAGTTGGTCTTTAAGGTGCTACTGGAAGGAATTTTTTTATTTTGACTATGGCAGACCAACACGGCTACCTTTCCTGAAAAAGTGGAGGAGAAGAGCCTAGCAGACCTAATTGTACGCAGGCTGAAAAATACAATCCCAAACCTGACACTCAAGGTAGACAACCTGGAGAGGGCTCATAGAGCCCTAAAACCCATGCCGAAACCCAGCACCCCCCCAAGAGATATCACCGTGTGCTTCACTTGCTACAAAAAGAAAGAAGAGGTATGGAACAACCTCCAAAACTCAACCAGCCTTCGATACGGAGACAACCCCATATTGGCCTTACAGGATCTATCTCAGGACCCCCTAAATTGGAGGAAAAGCCTATGTCCATGCATCCAGCGTCTCCAACAAGCAGGGCTCAAGTACCGATGGGGCTTCCCCTTCTGCCTCATTGTAACAACCAACACAACACAACACAACACAACACAACACAGCACATGGCTACCAACATACCTGAAGCCCTGCAACTACTGAAGAACCTCGAACTTGACCCTCCACCGGAATGGCAACCGACAGACCCACCAAATGACAGCCATGACCACGAAGAAACAACAACAAGCGACTGGACAACAGTAAAGAGGAAAAAGAAATCACAGAAGCTACCTGACAATGCAAAGCAGCACAGTCAAGCACCGCACACAGAATAGTCACACCGAACACATACCACAAGACACCAGACGTGTGCCTTGATGTCCTTATGTCCTCAACCGGATCCACCAATCCAACACATCATGGATGGATAACCCGGTAACAACAACCACAACTGAACAAAGCAACCGGAAAAGACCTCAAACTGATGGACTGGTGAACACCCCCCCCTTTTCTCTCCTGCTAGGCCATAAATATAGCTAACACCTCCAATACCCCCCCAGCCCCACACCTCCACAGAGATCCCCATCCCAGCACCAGTCCAGACAATTTCAAATCACATTCCCCATCACCCAACAACCCACAACCCACACTTTCAGCATCCCCCTACTCCATACTAAGTAAAATAACTCCTCCAACCTCAATAAAACAACCCACAAACATGCTAAAATCTGACACCCACATCCCCACCCCAACATACCAATGATGTTGCTAATAACCTTGGCAAGATTACTTATGAACCCTATACCCAACACTGGCGTCACAAAGACGCTTAACACTGTCTCACTGAACACCCCCTATCGCAAATGACATAGAGGAAAGCCTGTCCCTGAACAAAGCCATCCACACCAGCTGAGACCTAGGACCAACCAGCTAAACGCCAGATGGCCCAAGATACCCCAAACGAACACATACATGACTACATATAAGATACTTTCTACAATCTATCCCCACTCTTTAACCCAAATCTAATTCTAACCCCCTTACTCCCGCACCCACCACCAACCCCTGACTTAATGTATGTGTGGGGTTTTGTGTTAGCGACGCTTGTGCAGGTTCTCTTTTCTATTCGCTTGTGTTCCTTTGGTGGTAAGAGAAGTTGGGGTTGGCCTAGGGCAGGGGTCGGCAAACTTTTTCAGCAGGGGGCCGGTCCACTGTCCCTCAGACCTTGTGGGGGGCGGGACTATATTTTTTTGAGGGGGGGGACTACAGTGCCCAAAATTGTCAGCGGAGCTAAGAGACATTTAAGGATGAACAACAGGCACAGGTGGCCCAGACTAAAGCCCTTTAAAGTCTCACCTGCCCAAAAGTCCTTAAAGAGAATTTACGTCCTCAGTTTCAGGGTCCAGGGACCCAGCGCTTGCAAGCAGCAGCAGACAGCACCATTAAAGCCGCTTTGGAGTTACCAAGAATCCGAGTTACCAGAAATCTGAAGTTGTGAAGGATGAAGCGAAGCAAAAGGAAGGGAGGCGGGCTGGGTGGGTGGGTATACAGATGACGGGGCACCCTTAGTGCCCCCCCAACCCGCAAAGGAACCCACTAATGGGCTCCGAAGTGAAGAGGGGGAAGTGGCGCGGTGCTGTGAGTCAACTGCTATTTCCGTGGAGCGAAGCCGCACAGCCGTTGCCGGAGAGCGGTGCCTTTTTCCTGGGACAATTTGGCTTCTAAACTAAGCACCCGTGAGTACTTAAACTTTGAACAATTGGACTTTAAATAAGGACTTGCGAGCAGAAAGGAATTGGACTTAAAATTTTATTTTAATTTGGTACTGAAACGGGAAGGTCTAAACAGGAAGTCAGCCTTCCGTTTCTTTGTAGACAGAATAAAGCAAAGACAACGTAAACTAGAGCTCAGAAAATTGCTTCTAAAGGATTGTGTCAGAGCTGCTCCCAGATCCTAGCTCCCAGAGGATCACGCTAGCCAGCGTTCACTTTATAAAAGTCTTTATTGAGTTACAGTTTCCATTTCCAAGCGGCCGCGTGCAGCTCTACGTCTTACAAGCTAGACCGGCAAAGCTCCGTCTGAGTCTCCGCCCCCTGTACACCAACTTAATACCCTAGCCTTACTCCACCTTTTCCGCCTGACCGTTCTTCTCTGGGTCCCTCTGCCCCCCGTGGTCTCTTCCTTCCTGGACTCTTCTGACGCTGACCCCCCGGACCCTTCTGTCTCCTTTCGTCGGGCTTTAGGACCTGGCTCCCTTTCCGGGCTGCTTACTGCGCCGCCTTCCTGTGCATTTGAACTTGGCGCGCGCGCCCAACCTTCCACTTTCCGCTTGACCGTTTCTTCGCTCCCCGATGGAGGTGTGGCCACTCCTGACTCATGCCCTCCCCCCTGCGGCGGGCTGCCGGAGCTCGATACCTGGCGCCCTTCCTCTCCACTGCGCTCTGTTGGGGATGCTGGCCCCGATTTCCAACTGCTGCCCTCTGAACCCCCTCTGGACCCTTCCTCCTGGGGTGTCCCCCTAGGCTCCCCCCTTGCTCTGGCCACTGGCGCTCCTTTCTGTGAATCTTCTGATTCACTGGAAAGACTCGGAGATCTCGGGTCGTCGTCATCACTCATCTTTTCTTCGGACTCCTCCCCCTCGCTCTCTGTTTCCTCCCTTGCCCTCGCCTCTGCTCCTGAACCCCTGACAGATTGGCTTTCATCATTTATTGTTGAACCCCCCTTCGGTAGCAGGAGAAGAAGGGGGATCTTTTTTGGACTGTTTAAACCTGCAGAAATGAGTTTAAAGTAAAGTAACTTTTCACCGTCCTGATCCTGGAGCGGAGTGTCAGGACTGACGTTTTGAAGCTCATTGACCAGAGACAAACGTTTTTGACAGATAGTTAAAGGAAGAGAAACATAGTGATTCCATTGGTTCCTTTCGCACTTTAAAGGAACAAATATTGACAAAATATCTCAAAAAGGAGACTTTGTTGCAAGAACAAATAGAAGTTCTCCCCCTGGAGGGAGACTGTGAAACTGTAACTAATTCCAGGGAGCTTGCAGCTGTCTCAGATTACAGTCGTGGGAATGGACTTGTGACCTTGTAGGACAATGTATTCAGAGGCTCTGTTGTGTGCTCTCTGTAAAACAAGTGCCCTACTGGAACAGTTAAGTGAGAAGATGGATTTGATGACTAATGCGGCCAGAATTTTTGAACAGGCAGTGGGAAACTATGTGGAGCCCACCCAGGAATTAGATCAGGAGTGTGTCCTGACAGAGCAGATGAGAGAAGAGCATGTTGCTGAATCTTGGGCACCAGAGATGGAGGGAGCTGCGGCCTTGCAGGAACAAGAGCTTTTGGATTTGACAAATGAACTTGGAAAAAGCCAGATTTGGAAAGATAAAGTTTGGATTGGTTTGGAAATGGGGGGTTGGATAGACCACCCTATTCAGGGATGTTTGGACTTTCTGAGTCTGGCAATGGGCCGCGAGATGTTTGGAGTTGTGGGGGCTCTCAATTTTGGAGGGATTCTGAAACATATTCTTAAATACCACATGGAGTTGAGTCTGGACTATGGAAAGGGGGCTGATTTGTTGAAAAGGGTCAAAAACATCACCAAGCTGGAGCTCCCATGAGTGAAAGGAGAATATGAAGAAGAGCTGTGGAAGGGACATGGAAGAGATTTAAGGGCCTCAGATATAAGGTTACCAGGTTAATGCACTAGATTGATGGGATAAAAAGGACTGACAAAACCCGGGACCAGGAGGAAGGGACGCTGGATGAAGATTGGATTGTTTTTATTTCTCCTTTTATTATCAGGATTGTTTTATAAAATTGATGAATGTTATAAAAATGTTGGAACGAAATTACTTGGCTCTAGCAAAAATGTTTAAAGAATTAGGTAAGAATATTATGGTTGTGAGAAGTCGGTAAAAATAAGATTTAAGTTTTAAGTTTTTAAGGTTTTCCTTAAGATAAGATGAAAATAGATCAAGCTAATGTAATGACAGAATACTATGAAATATGGAAAGGATTTGCTGCATAATTATTAACCAGGATACAAAAAAAGGGAGGAGGAGGAGGTCAAAGAAAGAAGGTAATGACAGTTGAGGATTTGAGAATGATGGATTTATTTTTGTTTGTTTGCGGTGTATTTTTGTTTTTTGAATTTGTATTGTTGGATGTTGTTTGTTTTTTCTTTGTTTTTTCTATTTTCTTTTTCTGCTTTGTTTTTTCTTTGTGATTTCAAAAATTTTCAATAAATATCATATCAAAAAAAGAAGAAGTGTATACAGATGACGGGGAACGGGAGGATGAAAAGCAAAATGTGGCGCTCGAAGCCAAATGACTGTCGAGGGAATAGTTGAGTAAGAAACTGCCTTTGCACATGGAAGACAAAGGAAAGGAAACCGCGGAAAGAAAGGGAAGCGAGAGGAGCAGCTTTTCGGTTGAAACTGCCAGGAAGCAAAGGGGGGAGGGCGGGAAGAGCCAAGTGAACCAGGGAAAAGAGGCCGCTTAGCGAGGCGGTGGGAAGAAAGGAGTGTGAAGTGAGAGAAAACCTCGGGGTTCAGTCCAGAACAGCCTCGCTGCTCCTGGGGCTCCTTTGTACCTCATCAAGCTAGAGCAGTTGCAACCAACGGCGCCCTGGGCGCACGGGGAGCAGGCACCGGGGAAGCCGGCGGCCGATCGGGCAAGAGGCACATGGGAGAGCTTGGGTCGTTGCTGCCTCCTCGCACCGCCGCCAGGGTCCCAGGCCAGGCACGGCTCCCTGGCGAGATGAGCCTTCTGCCTCAGGGACCGGCTCGGAGCTGCCTGCATGCGCCGGACTTTATTTGCGGGACAGCGCTCGCGAGCAAGGGAGTGCGGCAGCAGCGTTGGAGGTTGGAGGAGGGAGGGAGGAGGAAAGAAATCTGCTGGCCCCAATGAGAGGGAAGCAATGCTGCTGGCACCAATCAAAGCCAGGGCGGGGGGAAGCCAGGAGCAGGGAGGGAGGGAGGAGGTGTTGCCGGGGTGTGTGTGAGGGAGGGGGCTCAGCCTGAACGATCAGAATCAGATCCACGCCGATCCATGTGGCGATTCCCGGACAGTCTGTGGGCTGGATCCAGAAGGCAATTGGGCCTGATCCGGCCCATGGGCCTTAGTTTGCTGACCCATGGTTTAAAGTAACACATCAAGGAAAATTCAAGGGAAGGAAATGTGTTTGCTTTCCGCCAAATTACAGGGTTTCCAAATACCCAGGCAGAGGAGGTAAATAGCCAGAAAGTCCAAAGCCTTCCACTCTGATTTCTTATGGAAAGTGGCATGCTTTTTGGATGCCAGATTAGGCAGTGGCCATTTCAGAGAGCTGGAAGAGCCAATTTTTGCTCAACTGGAGGACAGTGATGGCAATTCTCTGATCCATCCTCAGTTGTGCTTTGCTCTGCCCTATTCCCCGAACGGAGAAGAGCGGAGGACAAGTACAAGTAGATTCATAGCTGATGAAGCGGCTGGGCCAAAGCTGAAAGGACACTCAGTTGTGGATATGCATGGAAGCAAAAGGAAAGTCCAATGCTGTAAAGAAAAATATTGCATAGTGTCAGAGCTGCCTCAGGTCTCAGCTCACCAAAGACCAATGCCAAGTTCTTCTTATATACAAGGATGTTTATTGCAGTTCATTATTGGTTCCACAACCGAGGCATGCAGCCCCGGGTCTGTTTGCCTTAGACCGTTGAAGTCCGCTCTGAATCAGTCCCTCTCCTGCACCAGTTTAAGAGGCTTACGCTGCTCCACCTCTTTCTCTCCTTCCTTTTCCGCAGGGTCTTTCTGCCCGCTGGGGTTCCGCCCCTCCTGGATTCCCCTGACGCGGAATCCCCAGAGTGCTCTTCCCCCCTCCTGCGGGCTTTGGGACCTGGCTCCTCCTCCGGGCTCCCTGTTCTTCCGCGCGCCTCCTCATTTGAACTTGGCGCGCGCGCCCAACCTCTAACCTTCCTTTTGACAGTTATGCTGCTCCCTTCACTGCCCTCCTCCCCTTCCGGGAGGATGGCTTGCTCTGACCCCTCCTCCTTCTCTGCTGCTGGAGCTGTTTCCCCTGACACACTGGAAACTCCCCCCCCTCGCTGCGCTCTGGTGGGGAAGCTGGCCCTGATTCCCAGCTGCCGCTTTGGGGTCCCCTGCTGGCCCCCCGCTCCTGACACTTTCCCCCTGGGGCTCCCCTTGCCCTGACCACGGACGCCCCCTTCTGGGAATCTTCTGATTCGCTGGAGAGGCTCATAGAATCCCTTGCGTTATTGCCATCCTCTTCCTCGCTGTTCTGGGATTCCTCTCCATCGCTCTCCATTTCCTCCCTTCCCTGTGCCTCTGTCCCTGTACCCCTGACACATAGGAACCTGGAATGTAAGAACCATGAACCTGGGTAAGTTGGATGTGGTCAAAAATGAGATGGCAAGAATAAATATTGACATCCTGGGCATCAGTGAACTAAAATGGACGGGAATGGGCAAATTCAGTTCGGATGACTATCATATCTACTACTGTGAGCAAGAAACCCGTAAAAGAAATGGGGTGGCCCTCATAGTCAACAAAAGAGTGGTGAAAGCTGTACTGGGATGCAATCTCAAAAATGATAGAATGATCTCTATACGAATCCAAGGCAGACCTTTTAACATCCCAGTAATCCAAGTTTATGCACCAACTACTGGTGCTGAAGAAACTGAAATTGACCAATTCTATGAAGACTTACAACACCTTATAGAAGTGACACCAAAGAAGGATGTTCTTCTCATTATAGGGGATTGGAATGCTAAAGTAGGGAATCAAACTGTTCAGCCGTGGGCACACTCCAGCTCTGTTCCTCATTACCCGGGAATGCCCTGGGATGACACCCATAATTGGCCAAGAATGGACTCATTCCGGTGGACACATGTTCAGCGTTATTGTACGCAAATTCTGCTAACGCTAGTTTCTCTACCCAATCATTCTGCCTCTCGCTTACGTAGCAGTGTAAGTATTGCTGGAGTACGCTGTTTGCCCTTTCCGCTTGCCCATTGGTTTCTGGGTGTCTCGCTGTCGAGAAGCTGACCTCGACTTGCAGTAGGCTCATGAGCTTCCTCCAGAACCGGGAAGTAAATTGTTTTCCGCGGTCTGAGAGAACCCTCAAGGGGGCGCAATGCAGCCTGAAAATGTGTTCTACAAACAACCGTGCCGTTTCTTCCGCCGTCACCGCATGTGAGCAGGCGATAAAATGGCACATTTTGGTTAGCAAGTCGACTACTACCATCACTGCTGTTTTTCCCCTCAATTTGGGCATATCCGTCATGAAATCAATTGACACCACCTCCCAGGGTTTGTTTGGTGTGGGTAAGGCTTCCAGCAAACCCGCTGGTACCCGCTGCGTTCCCCTTTGGTCCTCTGGCAGCGGTCACACCCTCGTACATCTTCCCTCACCCGTGGCCACCAAAATTGTCGGGTCACCAGCATCATGGTTTTGTGTTGCCCAAAGTGCCCCGCTGTGGGGGTGTCATGTAGTTGTTTGAGTACCCTTCTTCTTAGAGCCTCCCCCGGTACGTACATCGCCCCCCTGTAGTACAACACCCCTTCCTTCTCTTCAAAACCCTCTGGTGCTCCCCTCCCCTCTTGGAGTTCCCTGATTTTTGTTCGTGCGAATTCATCATCCCTAGTGAGTCCTGCCAGTTCTCTCGTGCCCACTAGAGTTCCCCCCCACACCCATCGGTCCTCAGGTATGACGTGTCGGGTCTCCGGCGGCCCCTCTCCTTCGAAGTACTCTGGTTTCCGCAAGAGAGCGTCTGCTCTCGCGTTTTGCTCGCCTGGCACATACTGGATTTCGAATGAAAACTTGGAAAACTCCTGCGCCCAGCGAATCTGTCTCTGGTTGAGCACCCGTGCTGTCCGCCAATATTCCAAGTTCTTATGATCTGTACAGACCTGGATCTTGTGCTGCGCCCCTATCAAAAAATGGCGCCACCGACGAAAGGCGGCATAAATTGCTAGCAGTTCTCGGTCGTACACAGTGTAGTTTTGTTCCGACTTGCTCAGCTTCCTCGAGAAAAAAAGCACACGGTTTCCATTCTTGCTTGTTCAGTCCTGGCTGCAACAGAACCGCCCCAATAGCTCTGTCTGACGCATCCGTCTCCAACCGCAGTGGTTTCTCCAAATCCACATGTAATAATTGTTCTTCCGACGTGAACGCCTTCTTCAATCTTTCAAAGGATCGCTGGGCTTCCTCCGTCCACACAAACTTTTTTTTACTACTGAGACAGTCCGTGATTGGGGCTGTCAAGTGTGCAAAGTTCTTGATGAACTTCCTGTAGAAATTGCCAAAACCTAGGAACCTCTGCACATCCTTTCGTGTCTTAGGGGTTTTCCACTCCAATACTGCTTGCACCTTGCTTGGTTCCATCGCTAAGCCTTTGTCAGATAACTTGTACCCCAGGAACTCCACCTCTCGGGCATGAAACTGACATTTCTCTAGCTTGACCCACAACTGGTGTTTCTGCAATTGTTGTAGCACTTCCCTGACATCTCTCATATGTTGCTCCTCATTTTCTGAATATATCAAGACGTTGTCCAGGAATGCTACACAGTTCTTGTAAAGCAGAGACCCCAACATGTGGTGCATGAACGCTTGAAAACAGGCGGAGCCTGACTGTAATCCAAAAGGCATAACGAGATATTCAAAGGCCCCCAGGGGTGTGAACATGGTGGTCTTCCATTCATCTCCCTCTCTCATTCGGATTAAGTTGTAAGCCCCCCTAAGGTCTAGCTTGGTGAAAATCTTTCCCTTCCTCACTCTCGTCAGAATGTCGTCAATTCTGGGCATAGGGAAAGTCACAGGTTCTGACACCAAATTTACCCCCCTGAAGTCCACTACAAGCCTCGGTTTATCAGTGCCTTTTTTGTCCACAAAAAATACTGGACTACCCCCCACTGCCTTTGACTCTCTTATGAACCCTCTCTTTAGGTTCTTGTCAATAAAGTCCCGTAACTCCTTCATCTCCCTGTCTGACATGGCATACAGCTTACCCACAGGCAGCTGCGCCCCAGGGAGCAAATTGATCTGGCAATCGAACGGCCTGTGGGGTGGCAGTCTATCTGCCTCCTTTTCACTAAAAACCTCCTTCAGATCAGCATATTGTGGTGGCACCTTCCCTTTACCGTCCACTGCAGTGCTAGCCACTCTAGCTACGCTCATCCTTGGCGTTTCCCCGCCTAAGCAGTGCTGCAGGCAGTAGTCAGACCCAAAGCTGACAGTCCTCTGATGCCACGCCACCACCGGATCATGTTGCGCTAGCCAGCTCATCCCTAATATTATTGGGGGGGCCCGCTAATGAGGCAACATGGAAGGCAATTGTCTCTGAGTGCCTAGACACTCTCATTCTCATCGGTGGGGTCTGGTGTGTAACTTCCCCCCCAATCAGTTCCCTCCCATCAATGGTGGTGACTTGCAGAGGTGCATCCAAAGGTAGCAGGTGAAGCTGATGCTCTAAGGCAAAGTCCCTGCTAAAAAAGTTGCATGAGCTTCCTGAGTCCAGCATACCCTGAACCTTCACTGGGTGCCCATTTGGGAGTTCAAGCACCACCTCAATGGCAATTGTGGCTCTTGGAGAATCTAGTTTGGGCACATTCATTGGTTGTTGGCTTGGCTGCTGTGCCCGCTGATTGGCAGCCAAGCGTTTCCGTTTCCCTGCTCCAGAGTCTGGGGTTCCTCCTCCTCGCCTCCCACGGCCCCCACCATTCCTTGCCAGGCCTTTCTTTGTGGGCAGACTCTGGCAAAATGTCCTGGCCGTTGGCAAAGGAAACATTTCTTGGTCGTTTTTACACCCTTTCCCTCCTTTTTGCGACTCTCGCTGGAGTTTGAAACTTCCTGGGCGCGCGCACCGCCTATTTCCATTGGCTCCGCTGGCGGGGAAGGCTGCCTAAGTATTCTAGGAATGTGGTAGTCATGACAACGCTGCTCTCTCCCTTCCCGCCTCTCTTGAGCCCGCGCTTCCTGTCTTACGCCAATCGCAAGGACTGCCTTGGTCAGCTGATCCATAGACTGTGGGCGGGGTGCGCGCGAAAGCTCATCTTTGACCGTTGGTGACAACCCCTCCTCAAATAGCATTTGTATGGGCTCCGAGTCCAGCTGCCACCCCAGGCGGTGAACGATCATGGCAAAACGTGACCAATAGTCTCTAACTGACCCTTCTCCCTGCTTACAGCTCAGCAGTTCCCGTTTGGTCACACTCTGTTGCACATCGCTACTGAACATCGCGTCCATCGCCTCGAAGAATTTCGGTAGATCCTCCATGGCGTCATTCTGCGTCGCCATAAGCGGTCGAATCCACTCTCTCGCCCCGTCCTGCAAGTGCCCCACAATATAAGCAACTTTGGCTGCGTCATTTTCAAAATCGTTTTGCTGCAGCTTCAAGGCATATTCTATTTCTGTTCTAAACGCCCCATACTCCTGAGGCTTCCCCCCAAACTTATGCACCAGTCCCAGTACCTTCCTCGCTATGGGGATGGGTTTCCCCTGAGCATCCAGAGACCGTCGTTCATCCAGCCTCGCCGTCAGGATGGCTATGTGCTCTTCCAAGTCACGGTTTCTCTCCTCCAGCGATTGGCCTCCAGCCGCCCCTCTCGTGGCTCCGACTTCTGCGGTCTTACTCATGATGCCCCTTTCTGCTTGTTGCGCACGAGCAACTTTCAGAGTCAGACAGATTGCTGTAGTGGTTGGGAGTTACTCGTGTGTAATCCTGCCCCGTTTGAGCATTGGATTGCCTGGTTAAACCCTCCAGACTGCACAGCCCATCTCAGCGTGGCTGCCCTTAGTCACTCGTAGAATCTGTGTGTGGGCGTTTCTTAAAGCGTTGCCAACATAAGAGTTGTTTGACGCCCAATCATCTCCGCCTCTCACTGCGTGGGAGTCTGCTGCGCAGGGTGGGCGTGGGCAGCGGGGTGCTTGGGCTCTCCTCACTAACTTCCAACGAAGAGTCCTGGAGCCCCTGCACCTCCCTGTCCCGTTGCTCTCCTGGATCCCTGGTGTTACACTCATTCTCTTCCCCTTCTTCCCAGCTGAGTCTCCCCCTAGTGCTGGGACCTTCCCCTGCAGAATCAGAGACCCTCTCCTTCTCCCGTGCCTCTGATGTCAGTTCCCTGACATCTGTCTACAAAGAAACGGAAGGCTGACTTCCTGTTTAGACCTTCCCGTTTCAGTACCAAATTAAAATAAATTATTAAGTCCAATTCTTTTCTTCTCGCAAGTCCTTATTTAAAGTCCGATTGTTCAAAGTTTAAGTACTCACGGGTGCTTATTTTAGAAGCCAAATTGTCCCAGGAAAAAGGCAGCGCTCTCCGGCAACGGCTGTGCGGCTTCGCTCCACGGAAATAGCAGTTGACTCACAGCACCGCGCCACTTCCCCCTCTTCACTTCGGAGCCCGTTAGTGGGTTCCTCTGCGGGTTGGGGGCGCGCTAAGGGTGCCTGCTGAGTCCCATGGTCACAGGCTTCATCCGCCTGTGATTTTTAGCTGGGTCCCCGCTTCGCCGTAGCAGAAAAGACCCGTTTCACGCAGAGCTAGTCCCTCCAGTTCAGAGGGAGTCCGCCATTACCGATGGCGCCACCCCGGAAGTCCAACCTTTGGCTCATGATCATTAATATCAGGCCTGGTACATCTAGGTCATTGCTTGATTAGATTTAATATTTTCCTGTTCTAGAATATCCAGCTCCATTTTCTGACTTGGCTCCCTCCTCAAAGCAGCCGACTCATGTAAGCACATGAGTTTTTCCTTGTAAAATGACCACAGAACAAATGGGGGATAACTTTCTCCTCAACAGGACTAGGACATGTTCCTTGCTGCTCAGATTGGACATGCTCACAGGACTGCTATAGTTCTACTCAAGACATCCCTCATTTCGCTTTATAGAAAGGCATTAGAAATAAATACCCAACACAATCTTGATATCAGATTAGAGATTATTGGCCAACCCAAAACTGGATGTAGTAGTTGCTTTGCTATCTTTATTCCTATATCTGCACCATGAAGCCTGGCTACTGTATGTGCCTGATCCTCAACCATAAAGATCCTATTAGGCATGAATTCCGGTGTGGCATCTTTAGAATCATAGAATCATAGAGTTGGAAGAGGCCACAAGGGCCATCGAGTCCAACCCCCTGCCAAGCAGGAAACACCATCAGAGCACTCCTGGCATATGGTTGTCAAGCCTCTGCTTAAAGACCTCCAAAGTAGGAGACTCCACCACACTCCTTGGCAGCAAATTCCACTGTCGAACAGCTCTTACTGTCAGGAAGTTCTTCCTAATGTTTAGGTGGAATCTTCTTTCTTGTAGTTTGAATCCATTGCTCCTTGTCATTGCTCCTTTATCTGTCTCCTCCCTAGTGTGGTATAGTGGTTAAGAGCGGTAGTCTCGTAATCTGGGGAACCGGGTTCGCGTCTCCGCTCCTCCACATGCAGCTGCTGGGTGACCTTGGGCCAGTCACACTTCTTTGAAGTCTCTCAGCCCCACTCACCTCACAGAGTGTTTGTTGTGGGGGAGGAAGGGAAAGGAGAATGTTAGCCGCTTTGAGACTCCTGAAGGGGAGTGAAAGGCAGGATATCAAATCCAAACTCTTCTTCTTCTTCTTCTCCCCTCCCTGTGATGCTACATTATCTTCAAGGGGAGGGGACAATTCACAAGGGGAATGGTTCTGCACACTTTTCCAGAAAGCCACTTCCCCGTCTTCAAAGCAGACCCAGGGAACCCTAACAAGCAACACAACATATTCAGGGAACCCTAATTAAGTCATGTCTAATTTGACTCTCAATCTTAACTGACATCTGAGAACTGTGTTTGATGGACCCAAGTTCAAACCTTCCACCACAGTTCTCAGTTTTTCAGTCTTTTAGGGGCCAACTTTGCAGGTTTTTGCAAAGTTAAACGGGATGGTTCACTTTAAATGTTTCAAATGTTTCAAAAAGTGATGTGCAAAAATAATGCTGGGGTCAAATAGCCTGTGAAACTATTTCCCTTGGATTCTATTAGTTCTTAGCTCAAGGCTGCCATACTATGCAGTGTTACCCAGAGAAAGCCTAACTCAGTGGTTTTCAACCAGTGTGTCATGGCACCCTGGGGTGCCTTGAAGGATGGTCAGGGGTGCCGTGAGCAACATTGGCCTCTGTTCCTCTTCCCTTCCTCCTCTGATGCCCTTTCACGTCTCTGCCTCCCAAAGGGTTGCATAGCTGTTTCTTGCAGCAGTTCTGGCTACAAGCCCCCCAAGCAAATAGTGCCTCTGGGGCTGGCTAGGGGGTGCTTCCCAGGCCCCTCTCTTTTGAGGCAGGGGGTGGCAGCTCAGACACCACGGATGGCATCAGCAGCTGCCCAAAGGACTCCCAAAAAGAGGAGAGCAGAGAAGGGGCTGAGGAAACACTCCACAAAGGAGGGTGTTCAAAAAGGGGTGAGGGGCTGCCAGCTCTGCAAACAAGGGGTGACCTAACTGGGCTCCTGAGCCCCACAGGGGGGCCGCAGAAAGAATGTGGTTGGTCAAGGGAGCCGTGGACCCAAAAAGGTTGAAAACCTCCAGCCTAACTGAATAATATGTTGGGGCTTTAAAGCAAGCAGACACAGTAAAATCAACTTAGATGGAAGTAGATTTGCAAGTCTGTGTTGCAACCCAAAATGCCACTGACTCCCTATAAATAGCAAGTTTGTGGTGTCAATTTTTTAAAAATGTTGCATCTTGTCCTTGTGCAGCATCTTGCAGTGGGTCTTTAACGCTAGCTTGGCATAATCAATACAGTATTTCATTTTATTATTATTGGTATCCATAATCACTCTCATCACAAGGGAGCTCTTGAAAGAAAGTAAGACTAAGCATCCTGATCCATCTGCATGTCCTTTTTCTCTCCAAGGGAGAGCTCCCTCCCTCCCTCCCTCCCACACTTGGCTTGCACACTTCCTGCTCCCTTCAGCAGCCCAGGTTTTACCAGTCTGCAATTTCCAGCAGAGCTGGCTTACAGAGAGAAAGGAAGGGGGAGGATTGCTTTCCAAGTGTTTCAGCAGGTAACAAGCCAGTGAATTAGAAAGACTTGTGGGGGGTCCCAGTTGGGCCCCTCCAGAACTGGAACGGTTTGTGCTCTGTGGCAGCAAAGAGACGCTCTTCATCACTGCTGCTGCAGGTAACTTTGAGAGCTGATTTTTCTCTGAAACTATTCCTCTTTCACAGGAGTTCTTTAAATCAATTTTAATTAGAGTTGTTACATTAAAATTATAATCAGCATGTGAAAAGACTGAACAGAGCATGGGAGGGGGGTGTCTTCTGCCTCTCTTATAATCCTAGGCCTAGAGGGTTGCCCAATGAAATGGACAGATGGTGGCTGAAATGCTTTGTGGACCAAAACCCCTTTAGCATGTGAAACTCACAGCCACAAGAGTTGTTTTTTTAAAGGACTGTAATTCATAGAAGAGAGGTGTGTCTACAAAAGACTATTACTTAGTGATGTTTAGCAAATCCATTCCTTACAAATCCCAAGATGAACTGACCTGGGATTTATTTGAATTTTGCTATGCAGTTCTTGTCCCAAGAAATAAATACCAAAGTGCATGTTAAAAAGATTCACTTTAGGATAAAATATGTTTAAGAAATTTGAGAGCAAACACCTTAAACATATGTTTATATTCAAAGTTTTGTGTAGATTGCAGATTACTAAAGAAACAGGGCAGGCTTCTACAAACATGTGTGAAACTGCTGCATCCCAATTATTTGCTGTTTGGACCCTTATACTCTCAATTTCCCCTTGGACTGGGCTCAGGCATCCTCTGAAGGCCCACAGCTTCCCTAGTCATACCCAGTCATATGGGTACAAAACAGCAGTGGAGGAGTCTGTTCATTCCTAGCCACAACGTGTTTAAAATTCTCCTTAAAATTTTAAAACCCACCAAACGTAACCGTTGCAAACTGCTTCATATTAATAAAACAAAAACAACTTCAGATTGTTAGCCCCCAGCTCTAGTGTAGCAGAAGTAATGAACAGCACATTCATCATTTTACAAGCACATCCAGAGAAAACTGCCGGCATCCCTCTCTCTTTGCCAACATGCCTTGTCCAAAAAACCCCCCCTCCGTTGCTGAATGCATTTTGACATGGGAGTCTTTCTTGGCAGCATAAAATTAGAAATAATATGCAGAGTGAAATCAAGCGGAGCTGATCATCCGTCACTCAAGGAGTAGATGGGAAGCTCACTGGGTATGAGAATGTCTCAGTACTTTATCTTCCCAGACAGCCTTTATCCTCAAAGAAAGATGACAATGAAGAGATCCTTCTCCGTTCTTTCCCAAGGATCCCAGTCTATAGCCTCCTACCTCCCTTGCTTGGGATTTCACAGATTCACACAATCTGTTAAGTCCATCTAGTTCAACCCCCAGAAATGCAGGAATCACAGCTAAACAACCCCTGGCTGGTGGCCATCAATCTCTGCTTAAAAACCTCCAAGGAAGGGATAATCCACCACCTTCCTGATTCTATTATTCGGAGAGAGCCCCCTTCTACTGTCAAACAGCTCTTACCCTCAAAAAGTTATTCCTAATGTTTAGTTGGAATCTCTGTTTTTGTCATTTGAATCCTCTGGAGCAGCAGAAAGCAAGCTTACTCCATCTTCAATTTCACAACCCCTTCAGGTATCTGAAGATGGTTATCATTTTAGATCTGGTCCTAACCAATGTTGATGACCTGGTTAGTGGGGTAGAAGTGGAAGGATCATTAGGCGCGAGTGATCATGCTCTTCTGAAGTTTACTATACAGCGGAAAGGAGCAGCCAAGCATACTAGGACTCAATTTCTTGACTTTAAGAAAGCCGACTTCATAAAACTTAGGGAAGTGCTGGGTGAGATCCCATGGACAGTAATGCTAAAAGGAAAGGGAGTTCATGATGGCTGGGAGTTTGTTAAGAGGGAGATAGTAAAAGCACAACGTCAGGCAATACCAATGAGACAGAAACATGGAAGGTGCCTAAAGAAGCCAGGGTGGCTATCTAAAGAACTTTTAACTGAGTTAAGATTAAAAAAGGATGTGTACAAAAAATGGAAAAGGGGGGAAACCACCAAAGAGGAATTCAAACAAATAGCCAGCACATGTAGACACAAAGTCAGAAAAGCTAAAGCACAGAATGAGCTCAGGCTTGCTAACCTCTTAAAAGCAACAAAAAAGGCTTTTGTGGGTATGTTCGTAGCAATAGGAAGAACAAAGAAACAGTGGGGTCACTCAGAGGAGAAGATGGTGAAATGCAAACAGGGGACACAGAAAGGGCCGAACTCCTCAATGCCTTCTTTGCCTCAGTCTTCTCTGATAAAGAAAACAATGCCCGACCTGAAGAATTTGGAGCAAATGATTCAGCAAAGGAAACACAGCCCAGAATAACTAAGGAGATAGTACAAGAATACTTGGCTAGTTTAGATGTATTCAAGTCTCCAGGGCCAGATGAACTGCATCCAAGAGTATTAAAAGAACTGGCAGATGTGATCTCAGAACCACTGGCAGTCATCTTTGAGAATTCCTGGAGAACAGGCGAAGTCCCGGCAGACTGGAGGAGGGCAAATGTTGTCCCTATTTTCAAAAAGGGGAAAAGAGAGGACCCAAATAATTACCGCCCAGTCAGTCTGACATCAATACCAGGGAAGATTCTGGAGCAGATCATTAAGCAAACAGTCTGTGAGCACCTAGAAAGGAATGCTGTGATCACCAATAGTCAGCATGGATTTCTGAAAAATAAGTCATGTCAGACTAACCTGATCTCATTTTTTGACAGAATTACAAGCCTGGTAGATGAAGGGAACGCAGTGGATGTAGCCTACCTTGATTTCAGCAAGGCATTTGACAAGGTGCCCCATGATATTCTTGTAAAGAAGCTGGTAAAATGCGGTCTTGACTATGCTACCACTCAGTGGATTTGTAGCTGGCTGACTGACCGAACCCAAAGGGTGCTCATCAATGGTTCCTCTTCATCCTGGAGAAGAGTGACTAGTGGGGTGCCACAGGGTTCTGTCTTGGGCCCAGTCTTATTCAACATCTTTATCAACGACTTGGATGATGGACTCAAGGGCATCCTGATTAAATTTGCAGATGACACCAAACTGGGGGGGGGGGGTGTGACTAACACCACAGAGGACAGGATCACACTTCAAAACGACCTTGACAGATTAGAGAACTGGGCCAAAACAAACGATGAATTTTAACAGGGAGAAATGTAAAGTATTGCACTTGGGCAAAAAAAAATATGAGAGGCACAAATACAAGATGGGTGACACCTGGCTTGAGAGCAGTACATGTGAAAAGGATCTAGGAGTCTTGGTTGACCACAAACTTGACATGAGCCAACAGTGTGACGCGGCAGCTAAAAAAGCCAATGCAATTCTGGGCTGCATCAATAGGAGTATAGCATCTAGATCAAGGGAAGTAATAGTGCCACTGTATTCTGCTCTGGTCAGACCTCACCTGGAGTACTGTGTCCAGTTCTGGGCACCACAGTTCAAGAAGGACACTGACAAACTGGAACGTGTCCAGAGGAGGGCAACCAAAATGGTCAAAGGCCTGGAAACGATGCCTTATGAGGAACGGCTAAGGGAGCTGGGCATGTTTAGCCTGGAGAAGAGGAGGTTAAGGGGTGATATGATAGCCATATTCGAATATATAAAATGATGTCACATAGAGGAGGGAGAAAGGTTGTTTTCTGCTGCTCCAGAGAAGCGGACATGGAGCAATGGATCCAAACTACAAGAAAGAAGATTCCACCTAAACATTAGGAAGAACTTCCTGACAATAAGAGCTGTTCAACAGTGGAATTTGCTGCCAAGGAGTGTGGTGGAGTCTCCTCCTTTGGAGGTCTTTAAGCAGAGGCTTGACAACCATATAGAATCATAGAATCATAGAATCATAGAATCATAGAGTTGGAAGAGACCACAAGGGCCATCGAGTCCAACCCCCTGCCAAGCAGGAAACACCATCAGAGCACTCCTGACATATGGTTGTCAAGCCTCTGATGCATTGCATGGAGCATTGCATGGAGGCCACATCTGCTGCCCCTGTGGATCCTGCCACCAGAGGCAGCTGCCTCACTTTACCTCATGAGTGGGCTGGCGTTGGCTGGTGCTCTCCTGGAAGGTGCTGGGAAGCAGCAGCACTGCTGCACTCCTCTGGAACCCCACAGCCAGGAAGGAAACACGAGAAGACCCTTCAGCTGAATCAGGCCAATGGGACACATGGTCCAGTGTTTTTGTGGTGGCCAACCAGCACCCTGTTCCCACTCTAGCCTGCTGCCCTGAGGTGTGACTGCAGCAGGGAGGTAAGCTGTGGAACTCCCTCCCACAGGAGGAAGTGATGTTTACCAACCTATATGGCTTTAAAAGAGGATTAGACAAATTTGTGGCGCAGGAGAGGGTGACCAATGGCTACCAGCCATGCTGGCTATGCTCTGCCTCCATGGTTCTAAGTAGCAATGCTTCTGTATCCCAGTTTCTGGAAACTATGTAGATGCAGGGGGTGGTCTTATGATTGGTCCTTTTTGATGGCTTTCCAAAAGAGGCATCTGATGGGTCACTGGGAGAACAGGATGCTGGCTGTCAGGAGCTGGCCGGCTTGAGAAAACAGCACTCAAGAGGTAATTACAGAAGATTTATTGCAGACAAGCAATTAGCCTCTGACCGCTCTCTCTGAGTGACCATCTATTACAATCAAGTTGACTATTCTGAAGAACTAATCCGGCTACTGCAGAATATCCTGAACCTCCTCGCCTTACATTTCTGGGTTCGTCGTCTGTCTTGGACTTTCTCCATTCACCTAGTTCTGGGACTGATGCGGTCAGCTACTTCCTCTTCCAGTGACGAAATTCCCTCCCTCCCTTGTGCCGTGAGGGACTATAACTCCTCAGAGAGCTGGCTCCCATCCAGCCCGCCTTCCCTATGTTGATAAGCCACATTTCTGCCAGCTTCAGAGAGGGGAGGAGATGTCAGCCCCCCATTTCCAGCTGTCTGAGAACTCTGCAATACTCTCTGATCTGCTGCTGCCTGCCTGCTTTCTAGCTGAGGCTGCCCTTCTTGGTTTTGGGCTGTCGTGTCCATGACACTGGCCTAGATGGGTCATTGGCTTGACTCAGCTGAGGGCTCTTCTGAGATTCTTTTGTCTGTCCCATTGGCCGTGCATGTCGGTCCAGTTGTCCTCTCCATGGGGAATTGTGGGGGGGTGAGGCTATTTTGTCCTTCCAGGCCGTGTGTGTGTGTGTGTGTGTGTGTGTGTGTGTGTGTGTGTGTCTTTTAACATAGTTATGAAACCCATTAGCTGGAGTCAGCAGACACAGGTGTTTGACCACATCCACACTATAAAACACATTTAAAGCTAATGGCTTCTCCCCTCCAAATCCTTGGGAACTGCAGTCTGTTAAGGGTGCTGGGAATTATAGCTCCATTGGGGTGGAGAACCGAGTTCCCACTTTTGACACAGGCCATTTTTATAGATGCTTTTGGAAATGTTTGCATTTCACCCTGGGTAGCCCTGATCAAAGAGATTCTGAAAATGATTCTGAATCCCACAGTTGTAAATCAACTGGAAAGAGCTAAATAAAGGATCTTGCCTCAGGGGGGAACAAGGCCTGTCATAAAAAAACAATATATTAAATGGTTGCAGTGTCTCCAGGGTTTCTGGCAGGCTTGCCGGGGTTTTGCTCCTGCTCTCTGGAATGGTGAGATGTAACATTGCATTTCTGTTTGAATTGTGGCAATTGCTTCTCAATTTGCACCTATACATATTAATGAGCATATGCAGATTTCATGCAAATCTGTGTCTTGGTTTTTTTGGGACACCTTCCCTCTTTTCTGAGCAATGTGCCAGTGGCTCTTGCCTCCTTCAGTCCCAGCCTCTTTCTTGTGTTCAGAGTGATCCTTCTGCACTTTATTTCCTACCTCCCAGTGACCCACAATGCCCCCTTGCCTTCCGGACATCTTCTGAAATCTTCTGACAACTGCCCACACCTTTCCACCAGCACCCGTGTCACACCCACTCCATCTTTCCCATAAATATATGAGGCTGGATATCCCAATAAAGGTAGTTCTTGCGGTTCTCTCTGCCCTGGCAATCATATAACCCTAGGCTTGTAGAGTTGGAAGGGACCTCTAGGGTCATCTAGTCCAACCTCTTGCAATGCAGGAATCATAGGATTGTAGAGTTGGGCTAGAATCCCAACCCTCAGCAATGCAGGAGTCCTTTGCCCAACGTGGGACTCAGACCCACAGCCCTGATGTAATGAACACATCTGCCCCAAGTATAGAAACACAGCATGAGTTTGGAAGCAGTCAGACAGCTTCAAGCAGTCCCCCTCTCCCTTCTCCTGCACCAGAATGGAATGTAGATATGGTGTCAACAGAGAGGGAGAGGGAGAGAAGTCAGCTCGCTCAAGAAGCACAGACAGCCTTGGGAAGCAGGCGGGGTACCTGTTCCTCACCGGAAGAGAAGGCAATAAATCCCCTGAGCCCAAAGAGTAGATGTATGGGAAAGGTCTTAGACAGAAAACAAACCCGGAAGCGTAAGGGTCATAGGTTCAGGATATTCTGCAGAACCCGGAAACATTCCCCAGAAGGGTTCAACTGACTCATAAGGCCCAGATGATCCGAGGCTGTTTGTATTGCAATAAATCTTCAAGCTAATTACGACTTGTGTGTTACCAAGACCTGGGCTCCTGACAGCTGAGATGAACAGTCTCATGGTCTCCAAAGGGCAGCCCTGACAGAGGGACACACAACCTCTGCTTAAAAAACCTCCAAGGAAGAAGAGCTCACCACCTTCCAAAAGAGACTGTCAGAAAGTTCCTCCTTAGAATCGCCTTTCTTGTCATTTGAATCCCTTGCTATTTTGGACTACCCTCCATGCATCCATCTTGTGAATGGTACATGGCACATGCTCTGACATGCTCCACTCTTAATTATTCCTTCATCTGTTCCACGGCTCAGCTCTAGAGTTGAAAGTTTCAGGTGAAAACTGGGCTTTAATGATTTGTTCAGAATTTTAAAACAGAATGTTATTTTGCTGCACTCAGATGTTCTCAGCTGGACTGTTGTGTTGTCTGCATTGCAAGAAGAAAGTAGATAGATTGCAATGGGTTCAAGGGAGGACAGGAAAGATGGTCAGGGATATGGACAAGGATGAAGGATGAATCGGTCATGTGTAGTTTGGATACTGCTCACTTCAGATGCCTAAAGGGCCGTCAAATGAACTTTAGTTACAAGAGGGTATAGATTTTGGTTGAACATTTGGAGAAACATCTTGACTATAAAAGCTGCTTAAGAATGGAAGCAGTTGCCTAGAATGCAAGCACATAAACTATAGAACTCCCTGCCACTGGAGGCAGGGATGGCCACCAACATGGGTAGCTTTAAAAGAGGATTGGGCAAACTTAGGGAGGATCAGTCTCTTAATGGCTATGAGCCACAATGGCTCTGGTCTCCCACCTTGGTCTGAGGCAGCAATGCTTCTGAATCCCAGTTGCTGGGAGCCACAGGGCGGCTGAGGACTCTTGTGCCTGGCTCCTGCTTCCTGCTTTCCCACAACCCATGGTGAAACCAGGATATTGGACTAGATGAACCATTACTCCATTCCAGCAGTTTCTGTTGAGTGATTTATTGCATCTGCAGCCTGCTCTTTTCCCCAAGGGGCTCAAAGAAGGCAATGACTGGCCTCAGGTCACCTAGGGAGTTTCATGGCTAAGTGGGGATTTAAATCCTGACCTCTCCCAGATCCTGCTCTAACCCTCACACCCCATGCTGGTTCCCTTTTGGACAACTCCCCTATGTCCCAGCCAGCATGCCAGCATGGTTCTATGCCATCAGGGCTGATGGGAGTTGTAGTCTGAAGCACCTGAAGGTCATCAGGTGGAGGGAAGTTGTGCTACATCACACTAGCAGGGGGACACCAGGTGACCAAAGTCCTTCAGTTAACTACTTTCCCATGCCACTCAAAGCTGCTGCCACATCAGATTTTGCTGCCATTGATTTGGCATTGCAAAGTGTTAGTGGGGAGTGGGGATGCCCAGGAGCGAACCCTTCCAAACTGCTGATTTGCATTTTGACAGGTCTGTGAAAGAATAAATTGTGCTTGAGCGATTCATATGCCTACTGCATTTAATCAAAACCCTCTTCCCACAATCTAGAACGTACTGATTAGAACGTACTGGGCTTTCAGTCCTCCAGCCATTTAAAAAGTGGGTGATAAATAGCCTGGGAGGAGGATGAGAAGAAAGGAAAGTGGATGGACAGATCTGAACGAATCTGGCAGGGGAATGCATGTGCAGGTTTGCATTTGGCAGAGTTTCCCGCATCTAGGCCTAGGGGACACTTTGAGAGGAACGCCAAATCCTCATTCCATGTCAGTCTTCCTTTTTGAATTTGTAGGTAGAGCTCCCGGGTTTGTTCTTCGCTGAAAGGCAACACTGTCTGCTCTCTAATTCAGCAAGAGGGATGACTCAAGGTTAGATGTTCCCGGGGCTGCCATAAATGGAAGGAGGCAGAGCATTTCCAGCTTGGTTTGGGGATTCTGTTCTTTGCTGCTTGTTCTACAAACACAGGCAAGTCTGCAGTGAAGGAAGGAAAGCCAAAAGAAAGGGAAGGCTGGTGATGGTGGGGTGCAAAAGCTCTTCCTCAAGGAACTGAAAGTGCCAAAATGCCCACTTCATTCCCCATACTGTGAGCTTTGTGGGACTGGAAACCACCAAAGAGGGAAGGAGCAGCAAAGAGACAAAGGCATCCTGAAGCAAATTAGTGCCAGATCCCCAAACTAAGGGGCCACTTAGAATAATTGACTTGTAGAGCTGGAAGGGACCCAAGGGACATCTAGTCCAAACCCACATAATGCAGGAACCATAGCTAATCACTTAATTCAGATCTCCATAAGAGAGAGGGTTATTTTCACATTTGTATACGAGTGATGCAATTGAGTTCTCTGGGCAGCTTTCAGACCATTAAAAACCTAAATAGCATTAAAATGATTAGAGAAAAGCTTTTGGGCATGGGTGAGAAAGACCCTCCAGCTGTTGTCCAGCTCCCACCCCCTGTGCCAGGGTGAGCAGTTGCCAGAGATGATGGGATCTGGAGTCTAGCACCACCCAAGAGGCCACCAGCTCTCGGATACAAGATGCTTCTGGACAGGACTTTAATTTGCAAGTGGGTCATCTGAGATATCGTAAATGAGCTATTGGCAAGAGGTGTTTTTATTATTGTTGGATTTTCCATAGAAAGGGTAACTCTAGATTTAAAAGGCAAATACGGGTTATAAAAATATTTTTTGATGCCACTGGTGTCACATGAATGCTCCCCTCCCCCCCAAAAAAAATCTGTATCCATGAGCTCTAATTCCACAAGACGGCCTTGTCTAGGTTCATCTATCATCAAGATCAAATGGCAACAAGGGCCTCTGAGAGCATCTCTTCATCTGCCAATGCGTTTGCTGCCCTCAGCTTCTTAAGGAGGAAGGGAGGAATATACATTTAATAACTAAATAATAAACTACATATGTCATTTAATTCCATTTATAAGGTTTGCAGGACAATACCCAGCTGAACTGAATTTTAAAAAAATTAATATATGCATTCAAATAAAACCTGCATTCAAATAAAACAAAAGAATAAACTGATAAATATAATAACATGGCAATCCAGCGGCGGCAGCAGCAGCAGCAGCAGCAGCAGAGAGCAGTTCTTTTGCTCAGGCTTCATCAAATGCTTGAAGGAAAAGACTTGAGGTCACACAATCAATTAGCATGGGAAAGAGGAAAGAGCTGTTGGTTCCTGGAATTAGCCAGACAAATCACTCCGCCTGCTGAGAACAGCTATGTCTTCCAGGACAATTTCCATGCTGAGGCTGGACAAGGTTTTCCCCATGTTGTTGTAGGGTTGTCATATTCCCTCTTTTCATGGATAGAATCATCATAGCAAACCATAGTGAAAAGTAAAAAAGGTAAAGGTAAAGGACCCCTGACAGTTAAGTCCAGTCACGAACCACTCTGGGGTTGGGGCGCTCATCTCGCTTTACTTGCCGAGGGAGCCGGCATTTGTCCACAGACAGTTTTTCCGGGTCATGTGGCCAGCATGACTAAGTCTCTTCTGGCGAAACCAGAGCAGTGCATGGAAACGTCGCTTACCTTCCCGTCGGAGCGGTACCTACCATATTTTTTGCCCTATAGGACGCACTTTTCCCCCTCCAAAAATGAAGGGGAAATGTGTGTGCGTCCTATGGGGCGAATGCAGGCTTTCACTGAAGCCTGGAGAGCGACAGGCGTCGGTGCGCACCGATCCCTCTCGCTCTCCAGGCTTCAGGAGAGCCCCACCGCCAGCCCCACAAGCTCGGGGGACAGCGGGGAGGCGGAACGCCGCCATCCCGCTGTCCCCCGACCTGGTTTGCAGGCTGGCGGTGGGGAGAAGTGTGCTTCTCCCTGCCGCCAGCCCTGCAAGCTCGGGGGACAGTGGGGAGGCGGAGCGTGCCATCCCGCTGTCTCCCGAACCGGTTTGGAGGCTGGCGGCGGGCTTCCCCCAGCTCTGCAAGCTGCCAGAGCGATGCCGAAGCTGCGTGCAGCTTCAGCATCGCTCTGGGACCCGTTCTGGGGGCTGGGGGAGGGGGAAGCTCGGGCTTCCCCTGACCCCAGCCACGCAAGCTGCCAGAGCGATGCCGAAGCTGCACGCAGCTTCGGCATCGCTCTGGGACCCGTTCTGGGGGAGGGGGAAGCTCGGGCTTCCCCCGACCCCAGCCCAGCAAGCTCCCAGAGCTGCCTGTTCTGGGGGCTGGGGTCGGCGGAAGCTTGGGCTTCCCCCTCCCCCGCCCCGCGCCTGGGAAAAATAATAATTTTCCCCTCTTTATTCCCCCCCCCAAATCTAGGTGCGTCCTATGGGCCGGTGCATCCTATAGGGCGAAAAATACGGTATTTTGTAAGTGTTTAAATTGTTGTAAAATGCAATAAATATTATTATTTTAAAAAAGAAAAATACGGTATTTATCTACTTGCACTTTGATGTGCTAGGACCGAACAACGGGCACTCACCCCTTCGCGGGGATTTGAACCGTTGATCTTCCGATCAGCAAGCCCAAGGCTCAGTGGTTTATAGCACAGCACCACCTGCCTTAAAAGTAGAAGTTGGCAAATGTGTCCTGTTTTTGCTCTTCAAAATATGGCAACCCTATCAGAACATAAGAAGAACTTGCTGAACTAAGCCTGTGGCCCATCTTGCCCAACCTCCTGTTCTCCCAAGGGGAAACTCACAAGCATGACCTGAGCACCAGAGCAGCACTCGCCCTCCTGTGGTTTCCAGCAACTGGGACTCAGAAGCATTTACTGCCTCCAGTCATATAGGCAGAGCAGAACCAGCATGATGAGTAGCCGTTGATTGCCTGTTCCTTCATAAATTTGTTCAGTCCTCTTTGAAAGCCACCCAAGTTGGAGGCCATTACTGCCTCCTGAGGGAGCAGATTCCATAGTTTGACCATGATGTGTGAAGAGAATGACTTTCTTTTATATTATGTTTATTTCTAGAATGCTCTTTATACTAAAGCATCCCAAGGCAGGATGCAAAGCAACCCTCTTCCCTTAAAAAAAAAGGAAATACAAATATTAAAAATAATGTGATGTAGTTTATTAATGTTTGGGCCATTCACAATATTTAAAATAATTAAAAGCTATACACGAACCAACACATTTCCAACATGGTGCAGCCATGCTCCATGATCATTCATGGGCTCCATCATTTCCACAAAGCCCTAAAGAGCTGAAGGCCTCTGCTCATGCAACTCTGCTTCATTAAGGTGGTGGTTTTAAATGCTAACTAACACCTAACAGGTTGGGAAGATGGGCATGTGGTGCATTCTGACTAGAGGCAGTCTACCTGCCTGACCTGGCAATGACTCACTGCAGGGAAAACTGTGGCTTTCTGGAAAGATCTGCCTTTTCTGCAAGAGGACACCTGCTGAGCTGCTGCCAGTCAGAGTAGACTAGACTGAGTTAGATGGCCCAAGGATTTAATGCAGCTTAAAGCAACTTCCTCTTCCATCAACTTAGACAAGGCTATAAATGGCTATGATCAGCAGCAGTAATGCTTATAAGTACCAGTTGCAGGGAAACCAGGAGGGAAGAGTGTTCTTGGGGTTGGATCCTGCTTGTGGATTTCCCATGGGGGCATCTGGGGTGAACAGTGTGAAAACAGGGTGCTGGACCAGATGGGCCATTGGTCTGATCCAGCAAGTTTCCTTGTTATAGAAGACCTTTTAGCTGGGAATGGAATCTTGGACCCTACGCAGGCACATCTCTCTCCTTTGCCAGGCCCTCTTAGAATTGGGGGGGGGGGACTCAGCAGCACAGAAAAAGCATCTCTCTGCCCATGGGCACCCAATGCTCTTTGGCCAAAGCCTCAAGGTTCTATGCTTGCCTTTCCATGAGGCTTGGTGGTGGTGGTTTTAAAAATGGAATGTCTCCTTGTTAAGAGGCTTATTTCATCCATTAGATCTAATTTAGCCTGTCTGGATTTGCAATTTGTTCAGCCGCCTTCCCGTAGACCTGATTAGGCAAGAGAGCAGCTCTGGCAGAAAGCCAAGGCAGCTGGTGGCAAGAAGCCATCTTCACCTTCAAAGGTCCTGGAGACCTACCCAGAGTAAAATGGGGACAAGATAGAGTTGTCTGGGACTGCTTGCTAGTTAAGGGATTCTCTGCTTGCATTGCCTAGTGGTTAGAGTGTTGGACTAGGGCCAGAGAGACATGGGTTTAAGCTAGGTAACAAACCTTTTCTGTTTGCAATCACCTGCTGCCTCCTCCCCTATTGAGGGGGCTTCTGTGATCTCACAGAGATGCCACAAGCATTCTAATTACTTTGAGAGATTGGTGGGGGCGGGAATGGAGCATAGGATGTCAAAAGTTGGTGCCACTGCTGTAAGAAAAGTGAATCAAGTATTTTGGCTATGGGAGAACTTCTCTGGGACAGAGGCAGGAGGAGCTGCATGGGTGAGTGGAAGCTAGGAGGAAGGCAATGGAAACTATTTCACAGGGTCTGAGGATGGGAGAGAACTTCTGTGCTGCAGAAGGGTGGGGTGGGAGGACGGAGCAATGCAAGAGCCAGCAGGGAAGGGGCACATCTGAGTGGTAGGGCATCTGCTCTGCATGTAGAATGTGCCAGGTTCAATGCCTGCCATCCCCACATAGCTCTGAAAGAGACTACATGAAACCCTGGTAAGCCGCTGCCACTCAGTGTAGAGACAATACTGAGCTAGATGGGCAAATGAGGTAGCCTCTTAAGTTCCGATTTCTATCAGCCCTTTCTTCAGAAACAAGGAGTGGAATCTGACTTTTTTTTGAAGGGAAGGGCTGCATCTCAGTGGTATATAATCTGCTTTGCATGCTGAAGGTCCCCTCTCTGAAACCCTGAAGAGCCGTGACCAGGCAGTGCAAATAACCCTGAGCTAGATGGCCCATTGGCCTAACTCTGCATAAGGCAACTTCCCATGTTCCTCCTCTGGAAGTTCCAAAGGCCAAGCCAGGGGGGCTGGTGTGCCTGATGGGAAGAAAGAGGCATGGAAGGACAAGGAAGGGCAAGTTCTGTATTAGTCTGTTTAAAAGCAACTTCCCAGATCTAAGCCAGCATTTACCAACTAGGAGTTTTGGACTACAAATCCCATCATCCCCAGATAGCATGATTCTGTTACCTGGAGCTGATGGAGTTTGTATTTCAAACTATCTGGAGGGCAACTAGGGTGGTGTGAGAAATATAGAATCATATAATGTTTGGACAGTTAAAGAAACATTACATAATTTAACATAATTTTATTTTTTTCAGCACTGTTTCAAGGTGTCACCATGCTCTGAGGCTTTGAGAGAGCAACCAGCCTGGCAGAAAGGCAAGGCTCCTCTCTTTGGTCCCATGCTTGCAGCCTAACAATTACACCTCATCCAGCTATTAAATCCTGGTGGTGGTGGAGGAGAAGGAGGAGGAAAACCAGAAGCACATGGCATTGCATGGGGCTGCAAGGGGGAACTTTTCTGTTTTTGTCTTTTTGTTTTTTGCACAGCAGCTTTGGAACAGGAGCAGTCTATCTGAAATGCCAAGATCTTGGACTTTCAAGAGCTTTTTTTTTTTTTGCAACAGGGCTCAGCCGCTCTTGATTCTCCCTGGCAGCTGCGGATAGGAGGCGGTGATAAAACTCTCAGAGACATAGAGAAATGCTGAGATGCAGCACTTGCAACAGCAAGAAGCTAGTGCTTCATAATCTCTGGGGCCAAGACCTCCATGACTGACTTTCAGAAGAGTCACTCTTGGGACATGCAAAATCTTCATCTTAAAGGTAAAGGGACCCCTGACCATTAGGTCCAATCGCGGACGACTCTGGGGTTGCGGCGCTCATCTTGCTTTATTGGCCCTTCCTTTCTTTAACAGCAGCTTAACCCCGATCGAACACGAGAAGCAATGCAGCTTCCAGGGCACTCCACACACCCCTCCCCTTCCCAGGCAGCACTAGGAGCCCTTGGAAACAAGGTTCATTAACCCACAAGGCAAAAACCATCCAGATTCAATTCTGAGCGCGTTTTCTATTTCTCCTCTCATCTTCCTGCTTATTAACTGCAGAGCGAGATTCTCTGTGGGCCTCTGTCTTGAGTGCTTGCTTTAATAGACTCCATGGCATTTGCTCTTGCATAGGCTGCCCCATAATGGGGAGGAGGCCAGCCAGATGTATTGGAGAGCAAAACTCATCCCTCGCCTCACTGACTGCATGTCAGGGGCGCTGCCAATTCCCTCTTGGCCACGCAGAGACCTCTTTTTTGTGTTAATTGCTTCAGATGCTTCAAAGCTCCATATCAGATCTCTCTTGGAGGCAGAGGACTGGGTTTCAGTGGGTCAAATGACACTCCAGAGTCCAGCTCCTGGAGATGAGCAAGCAGTGAAAGAAAGGTCTTTCAGACGGACCAGCTGAACCTAAACCTCACCTCTGCCGTCGAGGGTGTTTTCAAAAGACGAGAGCCATGCTCTTACTTTTAAAGAATACTGTATGCATTCGTAGCAAAATGCTCATCACTTAGGAGGGTGTTGTGTGGTGAGACAAGGAAAAGTATAACTTGGAGATCTGTCTGCTTCAGTTACCGTACATTAGCCAATACTGTACTCACAAAAGATAAATGAAAATGATTTAAAAATATTTGCGAGGGTTGGCCTAATACTTTTCCTGTTTCTTCGTCACACTAAGACTGTGAGAGAATGGTGGGATTGTTGGGGGAATTGGATTGCATGGCTGTAGATAGAAATATGCTAGGAGAAGCAGCCATTGTAAGTTTGAATGAATGCTCCTTATTTATTTGGAGAGTGTGGGGGAAGGGTAGCATGGGAGTAGGGCTGCCAGGGTGATGACCCATGGCACATTTAGGGGGCGCTGGCAGGGCAGCATGAGGAGGATGCAACAGCCACACACCCTTTGACCCCAGCCTCGCAAAGCAGATTGGGCCTGGCTTTGCGTTGGTGGCAAGAGTGTCTTGCTCCCCCCCCCCCGCCAGCCCATGCCCACCCCGGGCACCATGGAGACCCACTCCCCCATTGGCCAGGCCACAGCAACTGCCAAGCCCACCTGGGGACCACCCTCTCAGGACTATCCAAGTTCCTGCCCAACGTTTTCAATTTGCATTTCTTTCAGAAAAGTCATATTATCATAGAGCTGGAAGGGACCCTGAGGGACATCTAGACCAATCCTCTGCAGTGCAGGAATCACAGCTCTAGTCCTCCTTATTTATTTGGGCAGACAGATTTATTTCTGGCACTCAGAAAGGGGGCAGGGGTAAAACTGGTAGGTTCTGGAAAGATTAATTAATTGACAAACCTGGCAGATTCTGACTGGTTTTGAGAAAACCAATTACTCCCCCCCCCCGCCCCCAGAACAAGCTTTTACTGTCTTTTGCACATTGATGGAAGAGGTAAAGTTCCTGGGGATGACTGAGCACTTATCTACATTCAACTTTTATTTTATTGTGATAATGTAATTACTGTAGGTTTTTGGAATTTCATGCCGATTAAACAAAGCTACCTCCAGTGTACCCCTGGCACCTGTGTCTGCCACATCTTTCCCAGCTTCACACCTGTGAACAGGTGAGGTTCTATGGCTCTTCTGCTTTATTTCACAAAAGGTCTGCCTTTAGGTGTAACCTGCTTCTTAGGACCAGCTACCCCACAGTAAAGTCAGCACAGCTTTAGACAGGCTGTCAAAACCTTTTCTATTCTGCAATTAATCCTAGTCTCCTTTGATAAAAAAAATTCTTGTTCTTGTTCTTAATCTTTTTTTATTATGTTCTAATTTTTTAAGTTAAATTCTGTGCTTTTTAATTTATCAAATTTTGCTTTGGAAATCATTTCTAGCAGATTTGAAATAATAATAATAATAATAATAATAATAATAATAATAATAATAATAATAATTTATTTATACCCCACTTATCTAGCTGGGTTTCCCCACCCATGCTGGGCGGCTTTCAACAGAACATTAAAAACAGAATAAAACCTCAAACATTAAAAACTTCCCTAAACAGATGTCTTCTAAAAGTCGGGTAGTTGTTTATTTCTTTGACATCTGATGGGAGGGTGTTCTACACGGCAGGTGCCACTGTAGAACACTTCTTGGCCCTCTGCCTGGTTCCCTGTAACTTTGCTTCTCGCAGGGAGGGAACCGCCAGAAGGCCCTCGGAGCTGGACCTCAGTGTCTGGGCAGAACTATGGGGGTGGAGACACTCCAGGTATATTGGACTGAGGCCGTTTAGGGCTTTAAAGGTCAGCACCAACACTTTGAATTGTGCTCGGAAATGTACTGGGAGCCAATGTAGGTCTTTCAAGACCGGTGTTATGTGGTCTCAGCAGCCACTCCCAGTCACCAGTGTAGCTGCTGCATTCTGGATTAGTTGTAGTTTCCGGGTCACCTTCAAAGGTAGCCCCATGTAGAGTGCATTGCAGGAATCCAAGTGAGAGATAACCAGAGCATGCACCACTCTGGCGAGACAGTCTGCGGGCAGGTAGGGTCTCAGCCTGTGTACCAGATGGAGCTGGTAGACAGCTGCCCCGGACACAGAATTGACCTGTGCCTCTATGGACAGCTGTGAGTCCAAAATGACTTCCAGGCTGCGCACCTGGTCTTCAGGGGTGCAGTTACCCCATTCAGGACCATGGAGTCCTCCACACCTACCCGCCTCCTGCCCCCCCAAAACAGTACTTCTGTCCTGTCAGGATTCAACCTCAATCTGTTAGCCGCCATCCATCCTCCAACCACCTCCAGACACTCACACAGGACATTTCACCAGCTTCACTGGTTCTGATTTAAAAGAGAGGTAGAGCTGGTTATCATCTGCATATTGATGAACATCAAGTGATCTCTCCCAGTGGGTTCATATATATGTTAAAATGCATGGGGTGGGGAGAACAGAACCCTGAGGCACCCTACAAGTGAGAGCCCAGGGGTCTGAACACTCATCCCCCAACACCACTTTCTGAACACTTTCTGGAAAGCAAGGTGAACTGACCTGTACAAACAGGCCATAAACAAAAGGAAATCACTGCTTCTGATTTAAAGGCATTGCTGGAAATCTCAGGGAGAAAGAAGAGGCTTATGATGATCTCATCGCAACCTGTAGTGGGCAGGTGAGATGATGCTGAAATCTAAACTGTCCCAGCCATGCTCATAGCAAGAACTTTCTACAAACCACCCAGACAAACAAAGGATTCAGTGCCCAGAGGCAAGTTAAACCAGAGGGCTAATTCCTTCACTGATACACCATCGTCACAGGTTGAGCTGTGGAATACACCAATTTTGGGGGGATGCAGAAGGATTATTATTATTAATTATTATTCCTTATTGAGAATGCCTGCCGGAAGGAGAAAACGAGGTGCAAAGAGCCAGAAGACCATTATTGAGACTCACAATTCCTCTAAAACAAAGAATCGGCAGAGAGCCAACGCCATCTGCCCTGGCTCAGAAACAGAGCGGGTTGAGGAAACTGAGAAAACGGAGCAAATAGAACAAACAGTGAGTAACAATGTTGGGGGAACCTGACCCCCCCCTTAGGGAGGATGACAATGACCCGACCCCCCTCCTCCCAGAAAAAGCTAATCCATCCAAGAGGGCAAGAGCAGGAACAGGAGGGATTCCTCCCACTCCCAACGCTGACCCACCCAGGCCTCTAGAACAAGATATCAGAGGAGCCTGCTTTCAACCAATTCGGGATACGCACCCCTACCAAGAGATTTGCATGCTGTCTGCAGAAACTATGGTTCTGGTTCTCCAAAGACTGGATGAAATCCTCACTAGAATAGTTAACATTGAGAAACAATTGGATACTAGTTCCTCCCCTTTAAATGCCCAAGGGCTTAAAGGGATGATAAGAAATGACTCTGTTAACAACTCACCAACTCAAACTATGGATGAAGTGAGGTCCTGTCAAGTCTTGCAAACGAACCAGATAATGCTTGAGATTCACCAATACACTCATAGGTGGATGAACCGCAGACAAATTACTATGTCCTTGTCTCAGCTCCTGAATTACCATTACCGAAATGTAGATCTAGAAAATTTCCACTTCCTGCCTACCTTGAGAAACACCATGCGCCTATTTAAGACCTTTAGGTCATCAACCCTCCCATCTCGACTCATGGAGATAAAGGATACCCTATGGTGGTTCCACTCTCTCCGCCCAGTGAGAGTATTTAAGGACAAAACTAGGAGGCAATTGGTCCCTTGCATAGAGTCAAAGTTAATGCAGATAAAGGAAACCAAGCTCAACACTAGAAATACTAATTGCCCGAAGGAAGAAAAGAACTTTGTAAGCATAGAATTACAAGACCTGAAGAAGAGGCTAATGATTATAAAGACTGAGATTTCTACCCAAAATATAAGGACAGTAGAGCCTAGAGCACAATATTTAAAGACGTCCAACAGCTCTTTATCCCACAGAAAGACATCAGTACAACTCCCTGTTCCCTTTTCAAACGACACCAAATTAGATGAGGAATTTGGCGCCTCCGACATTTCTATGGCAACAACACCTAAAGAACTCTATGTTGCTGACAATCTGGAGATATCCAGCACCAAATCTACATCTGGACCTTTGCCTAATGTTCCAAAAACTTATCAGAATTATCAGCCTTCTCTACTGTACTCCTGGCGAGACAGGATGGACAGATCTTCCAAATTCGAATCTGGCTCTTTGTTGGCCAGTGATCCACATTTTATAACACATACCTCATTAATACTTCCACAGCCACAGATAGAACCAACAATCCTCCAATTAACCCATGAGGGAGAGAGGGATTGACAGTTAACGAAACACCATGGGACTGTCCCCCCCGTTTGGGGTGAGGTTGGTTGGGTTTTATCTTCTAGGGATACTTACCCTATCAGACCTCCACCTCTTTCCCATACCATTTTGACCCAGGAGTCCTAGCCCAAGGATGACTTGTTATTGAGGGGATGTTACCCATCCATTGGGGAGGCTAGTATGGGATCTGGGATTTCCACAATTGAAGGGCTAGGGAGGAATGGTGGTGGGGCTAGATATCTCTATTGGAGAAGGGTTTTGAGATGCAGTGATCCTCGAACCCCTTCCAATCTATGCCCCATCCCAAGGGATGAGGGTAGGGAGAGCAAGGATTACACACCTCCGTCATTGGTGCTGTGCAATGCCAGGTCCATAGGCAACAAAACCACCACCATGCGTGCCTTTTTTGTCTCACAGGGGATTGACCTGGCTTGCATGACGGAGACCTGGGTATGGGAAGGCGAAGTAGTCTCCCTACATGAGATAACACTCCCAGGTTTCTCTGTCCTCCATCAATCGCGGACTGTGGGTCGGGGGGGAGGAGTAGTGTTGTTATTCGGGGAGGATTGCTCTTTCAAAGCTCTGCCATCACCGGCAATCTCTGGCATTGAATGTGTTGGTTTTGTGTGGGGCATCAAGGAGAGCTTGGCTGTCTGGCTGGTGTACCGACCACCCAGCACACCTGCAGCCACCCTGTCAGACCTGCTGGCGGTGGTGGCGGGCTGGGCCTTGGAGTTCCCAAACCTACTGGTTTTGGGAGACTTCAACGTCCATGCCAATGCCGCTCCCTCCTCACAGGCTCTGGACCTAGTGATTTCCATGGCAACACTAGGGCTCTCCCAGTTTGTTTTGGGCCCCACTCATCAAGCAGGCCACCACACGCTGGATCTGATCTTTGGGGCTGGCATAGATGTGATCATGCTCCCCGCTGTGGAAGTGCTATGGTCTGATCACTACGCTCTGAAAGCCAAGATTGACTTCCCGCTCCTCCCTGGCTCGGGTGGCGAACCTATTTGGGCTCGTCCGCGAAAACTGATGGATCCTGATAGATTCTGACACGCCTTGCGGAACCCTGCTCCTCCTGGTGACTCATTAGATGACCTTGTTGAGGACTGGAATAACCGGCTCTTGGCAGCCATTGATGAGATCGCGCCTAAGTGCCCTCTGTGACCCCGTCGAAACTGGACCCCTTGGTTTACTGAGGAGCTCCAGAAAATGAAGCGGGATCTCAGATGGCTAGAGCGAGCATGGCGACGGACTCGTGACAGAGCCTCAAGAACATCTTATAGGACGCTTATGAAAGCCTATGAGATGGCTATGAAAGCCGCTAAGAAATCTTACTTTGCAGCTTCCATTGCATCCGCTAGCTCTCTCCCGGCACAACTTTTTAGAATAATTAGGTCAATAATGTCCTTAGGAGGACAACCAAATTTAAGCACAAATTCGACCCACAGCTGTGAGGCATTCGCGAGCTTTTTTGCGGAGAAAGTCCTGTTGCTCCGCCGTGACCTCCCTGCCAATTTAGATACAGTGACTTAACTGGAGGCCCCTCAACTGACTTCAGGTCCAGTGTTGGACCATTTCGATCAGATACTCTCTACTGATGTGGATAGATTCCTCCAAGTTGGTAGGCCCACCACCTGTCTCCTTGATCCATGCCCGTCTTGGCTGATTAGGGTGTGTCCAGATGTTGCGCGGACCCCCCTGGTTGAAATTATCAATTTGTCTCTTGACATGGGGACATTCCCAGGGGAACTGAAGGAAGCAGTGGTGTGTCCACTCTTAAAGAAAACTTCACTAGATCCCTTAGACCTATCCCATTACCGCCCAGTTTCAAATCTTCCATACCTGGATAAGGTAATTGAGAGAGCGGTTGCTGAACAGCTTGGTAGGTTTCTGGAGGAAACATCGGCATTAGATCCATTTCAGTCCGGTTTCCGTCCTGGTTTTGGGACGGAGACGGCTCTGGTTGCCCTAACAGATGATCTCCGTAGACAACTGGATCGAGGTGGGTCAGGACTGCTGATCCTTTTAGATTTGTCAGCAGCCTTTGACATGGTCGATCATGATCTTCTGGACCACCGCTTCGCCGATGTGGGGATACAGGGCATAGCCCGTAACTGGTTGTGCTCTTTTATCTCTGGTCGGGGACAGAGGGTGGCACTAGGGAGGGAGATGTCGTTGCGCCACTCCTTGGTGTGTGGAGTGCTGCAGGGCGCAATTCTCTCCCTGATGCTTTTTAACATCTTTATGCGCCCCCTTGCCCAGATTATCCGGAGCTTTGGAAGGCAGCTATGCTGGGCTGTCACCAATATGCTGATGACACTCAGCTCTATCTGCTGATGGATGGCCACACCGACTTGGCCCCGAACACACTGACCAGATGCTTGGAAGCTGTGGCTGGATGGTTTCGTGGGAGCCAATTGAAACTAAATCCTTTGAAGACAGAGGTCCTATGGCTAGGTCAGGATGGCATGGGGATGAGGGACCAACTCCCTTCTCTTGCGGGGGCCCAATTAGTGCCTTTGCCTTCCGTTAAGAGTTTGGGTGTAATCCCTGACGTCTCCCTTTCCATGGAGGCGCAAGTTACAGCAACAGCCAAGGCGACATTTTTCCACCTTCGCTGCATCAAGCAGTTGGTCCCTTACCTTTCCCGCCCCGACCTGGCCACAGTGATCCATGCGACGGTCATCTCCAGGCTTGACTACTGTAATTTGCTCTACGTGGGGCTGCCCTTGAAGCTGTCCCAGAAACTCCAGCGGGTACAGAATGCTGCAGCGAGGCTCCTCACGGGGTCTCTGTCATGGGAGCATATTCACCCAGTGCTCTACCAGCTACACTGGCTCCCGGTGGAGGACAGGGTCAGATTTAAGGTGCTGCTTTTGACCTTTAAAGCCCTTCACGGCCTAGGACCCTCGTATCTACAGGACCGCCTCTCCTGGTATGCCCCACGGAGAGCCTCAAGGTCCATAAATAGCAACACCCTAGTGGTCCCGGGCCCTAAGGAAGTTAGATTGGCTTCAACCAGAGCCAGGGCCTTTTCAACACTGGCTCCGGCCTGGTGGAACGCTCTGCCTCATGAGACCAGGGCCCTGCAGGATCTGATTTCTTTCCGCAGGGCCTGTAAGACAGAGTTGTTCCGCCTGGCCTTTGGCTTGGAGCCAATTTGATTCCCTCTCTTTCTTTTTTCTTTTCCTTTCTCCTCCTACGATGAGGCTACATTTTAATATTTTAATGTTCCATTATTTTAATGTTGTATTTTATTTTTGTTTTTAAGTTGTAATCATTCATCTTGTTTTTATTATTGCTTGTAAGCCGCTCTGAGCCCGGCCTTGGGTGGGGAGGGCGGGGTATAAATAAATTATTATTATTATTATTATTATTATTATTATTATTGAGGGAAGCCTGAAGGAGGGGGCAATGCCCCTCACCTTGTAGCTAAGACACTTTTTGTAGAATTTAAATTACAGTGGTACCTCGGGTTACATATGCTTCAGGTTACATATGCTTCAGGTTACAGACTCCGCTAACCCAGAAATAGTACCTCGGGTTAAGAACTTTGCTTCAGGATGAGAACAGAAATCATGCAGTAGCGGCAGCAGCAGGAGGCCCCATTAGCTAAAGTGTTCTTCAGGTTAAGAACAGTTTCAGGTTAAGTATGGACCTCCGGAATGAATTAAATACTTAACCCAAGGTACCACTGTACAGTGGTTTACTTAAAGTGTTAAGTCCCAAAGAGAATCCAGGTGCAGAAATAAGATGTGAAGCTAGATGGGGGAATCCTCATTGCAGTTTTCCAATCCCAGAGCAGACCAATGGGTCCCCATCAAGTTCAGCATCCTCTTCTCACAGTGGCCAACCAGATATCTGTAGGAAACCAGCAAGCAGCACCTGAGCACCAGAGCAGCCCTCTCCCCTCCTTTAATTTCCAGTAACTGATAGTCAGAAGCATCACTGAGCATGACCATCCTGGCTAGTAGCCATGAATTTATCCAATTCTCTTTCAAAGCCATCTGGGCTGGTGGCCCTCACAGCTTCTTGTGGGGGCAAGTTCCAACTGTGCTGCCTGAATAAATCCTTTCTTTTCTCTGTCCTGAACCTTCCAGCATTCAGCTTCATGGGATGCCCACAGGTTCTAGTATTAGACGAGAGGGAGGAAAACTTTTCTCTCTCTCTGCATTCTCCATCCCATGCATAATTTTATGGACTAACATGTCACCTCTTTCTCATCTCTTCTCTAAACTAAAAAGCCCTAAACGGAGAAAAGAGGTTCTTGGGGTTTGTTTTGCTCTTGTTTTTAGTATGTATTTTGTGTTTTTATCTTGCATTTTTATGTGGTGAACTGCCCTGAGGTCTAAACGGCCTCAGCCCTGTATGCCTGAAGGAGCGTCTCCACCCCTATCATTCAGCCCGGACACTGAGATCAAACACTGAGGGTCTTCTGGCAGTTCTCTCAGTGTGAGAAGTGAGGTTACAGGGAACCAGGCAGAGGGTATTCTTGGTAGTTAGTGCACCCTCCCTGTGGAATGCCCTTCCATCAGATGTCAAGGAGATGAGTAACTAAACAACCTTTAGAAGATATCTAAAGGCAGCCCTGTATAGGGAAGCTTTTTAAGGTTTAACATTTTATTATGTTTTTACATATGCTGGAAGTTGCCCAGAGTGGCTGGGGCTACCCAGGGTGGGGTACAAATAAATTACTTCTACTACTACTTCTACTACTGATGAAGAGCAGAGGATGATGATGATGATGGAGTATCTCTATCCTCTTAATCATTTTAGTTGCCCTTTCTTGAACCTCTTCCAGCGCCACAATATTCTTTTTGAGGATATTGCAAATGAAAGTGTCATACCTCAGAATGTCCCATGAAACCCCAAACCCTATTTTGCCATGGTGGAGTGAGAGTGTCCATGGAAGATAGAATGTCAGATGTACAACAGAAGTGACACAAGCAACATGCAGAAGCTGGGAGAAAAGCCACAAGAAACATGCTGTGTGTCCACAGCAGGCAGTGACCTAACAGGGAGAAATGTAAAGTATTGCACTTGGGCAAAAAAAATGAGAGGCACAAATACAAGATGGGTGACACCTGGCTTGAGAGCAGTACTCTAACAAAGGTCATTGCCCTATTATGGATTTTGAATTCCCTCACCTCCTTCATGGGCCACCTTTGCTTTTCATCTTGTTAGGAATATCTGCTTCCTCTGTCTTTCTCTATTTCGCCAGAAAATGATGGGGAGAGTGGAAATCATTGTGGTTGACACACTTCAGAGAGCTTGGCAGGACAGAAGACGGTTTTACTTATTTAATTCTGAAATTGGGCTCAGTTAAACCTTTCTAAAGGAAAGGAGTAGCACTCTGGAATACTGATGGCATGACCCTATGTCTACTCAGAAGAAAATCCTATTTATTTCTGTGAAGGCTTACTTCCAAGTAAGTGTGCATAGGAAGGTCAGTTTCTAAACATATACACAGTCCTGAACCCCTCTCTCCCCAAGGGGGCACATGTAGGAAGGAAGAAAAACAATATAACCTTAACATAAGCCCTGCCTTGGGACCCTAGACCAGGGGTCAGCAACCTTTTTCAGCTGTGGGCCGGTTCACAGTCCCTCAGACAATGTGGGGGACGGGACTATATTTTAGAAAAAAATGAGTGCATTCCTATGCCCCACAAATAACCCAGAGATGCATTTTAAATTAAAGCACACATTATACTCGTGTAGAAACACCAGGCAGGCCCCACAAATAACCCAGAGATGCATTTTAAACAAAAGGACACATTCTACTCATGTAAAAACACACTGATTCCTGGACCATCCGCTGGCCACATTGAGAAGGCGATTGGGCCGCATCCAGCCCCCGGACCTTAGGTTGCCTACCCTGCCCAGACCATTGGTCTTTCTCGCTCTGTATTGTGTATACTGACTGGCAGGGCCTCTCCCGCTTTTCAGGCAGGGCTCGCTCTCTCCCAGCCTTACCTGCAGATACTGCCAGGGATTGGACCGAGGACCTCCTGCCTGCAAGGAAGATGCTCCGGCTTGAGGAGCCTCCCCTCCAGCAGCCCAACTGGGACAGCCCCCAGAGAACCTCTCTCAAAAGGCAGGCCGCTCTCCTTTTTTGGAAAACACCCACAAACTAGTCTGATTAAAAAAGCGAAAAAGCAAAAAAGGGGCTGCCGGGAATTCCGAGTGTACTCAAGTGAAGAGCAGGCCCAGGAGCGAGGCGCCCCCGTCCTCGCCAGCCTTCCGTGGCATGAGATGGGACCGACCGACGAGGATGGGCAGCGGACCAAGCGTGGGGGCGCCGGGCGGGAGCGAGCCTGGGATGGAGAGAAGGAAGGAAGGAAAGAAGCCGCCAGGCGCTTGCCTGCCTAGTCGCCGCTGATCTGTTCTCCTTCCTGGCGGCGCCCCGCGTCTCATGGAAGCCCCGAGCGGGTTGTTCCGAGAGGGCATCGCGCGAGCCATTGATCTCCAGCGTGTCAGTGATGGAGGCGGGAGAGCAGAAGAAGCGCCTGGCCGGAGCCTTGAGCTTGGAGGCCACATCTCAGGAAGTTTCCTGGCTGAGGGCGGCTTCGTGCGTTTCTCGTGCGGCGGCGAGCGCGGCCCTCCAAGCATTATGTGGCCTGGAGTCCCGCGGGCGGCAGAGGAGAGAGCGAGAGCCCAGGGCTCGGAGGGGCAGCAAGGAGGCAATCGGCGACTCGGCGGACTCCACTCCCCCGCCTCTCTGCCCACACTTCCGCGGGAGGCAGGCAGCCCCATTGAAATCAAAGTCAACCTGCGATGGATGGAGCGGAAAGCGGGGGCGAGACTTGGACCCGTCCCCAGCGCTGCTTCTGCTCAGCGGTAGATAGTCCGCCTTGCAAGCAGGTCTGCGTTTCAATCCCCAGCACCTACGGGCTCAGTTGGGAAAGGCTCCTGCCTGAAATCCTGGAGAGCCGCTGCCAGTCAGTGTAGGCAGTACTGAGCTAGATGGACCCACGGTCTGTCTGGGTAAAAGTCAGGTTCCGATGTTCCGTCTCCAGCTGCTTTTGAGGTATAAGGTAGGAAGGGACTTCAGACCAGAGGCATCCCCACTTTTAAGAGCCAAGTGCAGAAGTGATGGAGGGAGGGGGGTTGCTGCGCCCACTGCACGCCTCCCCTCCCCCTCCTCCTGACGGGACCCCCAGCAAAGTTGTTCCCAGAAGCTGCTCAGGCTTCTGTCCGGCCTCAGTCCCGCCACGGGCAGCGGACACACGTCCGCACACACAGACGCAAACGCGGGCGCAGCGCCAGCACTCCGCCTCTTCCCCCAGTTTAGCCTTCGCTTGTCCCAGTTCAAAAGGCAGATAGGGGGTGGGGCGCAATAACACCCCCACCCACCCCCATTGCACCGTGTTGGAAGTTTGAGCGCCGGCTTGCAAGGCGGGGGGGGGGGGGGCGAAGCTCCAGCGGACAGGTAAGCGGCGAGTGACTCCTGAACACCCCTCCCAGCACAGCGCTGGTCCCCAATGGCAACGGCACGTCCCCCTTCCTCGGGGACAAAGACCGAGCAGAGAAACGGGACCCCCCCCCCTTCCAAGCCGCCCTTCTTCCTGGTTCGCAGGTCCTACCTTGGGGGCGCCTGGCCGCGTGGGTGCCCAGCAGGAGGAAGAGGAAGAGGAGGAGGAGCAGGGCGAGCCCTCGGGGGGCCGGCATGGTGCTGGGTCCCGGTCCCGGTCCGGTTCGAGCTGCTGCCCAGCCCAGCGGACCGCTCCCTCTCTTCCCAGCCTGGCTCGGTAGTGGCGGCGGCAGCGACGAAGTCCCTCCTTTGCAAATCGGCGCTGGAGCTGCGAGGGGAGGGGGGAAGGAGGGAGGGAGAGAAGGAGGGAGGGAGGGAAGGAGGGGATTATCAGGGCTGTCGATCTGCCCCGCCTTTTGCCACCAAAACAGGAAAATACCTCATCCGCCGCTGGATGAGAGGCTCCAGGATTTAATTCCAACCCACGACCCTCTTTCTCCCAGTGCCAGGGCGCACAGTTGAGGAGCAGGGGAAGCAGAAGCCGAGGAGCGCCTCTGAGCACGTGCAGAGTGCCTTTCCCTCGTGAATCATGGCAGGAGACTTAAGTCCTCCACGAAGTTTTCTTTTGTCAGTCCGAAGCGTCTCTGAAACCTCGTAAGACCCGCACACCATGTCCACAAATCCTTCCGTCCTATTGATCGCCAGACCATGCCAAGCTCCGTACATCTCAAGAAAGGACGCGTGAGCTCCAAGGACCTTCAGCGGAGACCCTCTCCGGCCACCCGCCACTCAGGGAAATCCAGCCTCGGTCCCACCCAACCCACTCGCTTCCCCGCCGCCATATCCCTGTCCAGAGCATTCAGTCAACATCGAGGCGCTGCTAAAACTCCCGAATGTCCTCTGCGCGGCGAATGTCCTCTGCCCGAAGAGCAATCCTCTGACCCCACCTAGCCACCCAAACTTAGCCTAGCCCCCCGTGACCCCGCCTAGCCTCCCTCGCCACCGCCGCAGAGCGCTTACTCTGCAACCAGGTTGAACCCTTCAAAGGCCTCGAACGGTGGGGGGCGAACCCAGGACCCTGAGATGAGTCTAATGCTCTACCGACCAGAAGCCCCTTTTGCGAAGTATCCTAATGACACTCCACACACACAGGGGGGGGGGTGTGGTGGTGGTGGTGGTCCTGAGAGTCCAGGATAAATGCTGCAGGTCTTTTACAACTCATGTATTACCCCAACTGTTCGATTGATGTTATCTAGGTAGGCAAATTCATGGAGGAGGAGAGGACTATTGGTGGCTCCAAACCAGGATGGCTCTGCACCTGCCTCCCCAGGCAGGGATGCTTCTGAATCCCAGTTGCTGGAAGTCACAGGAGGGGAGGAGGCTGCTCTTGTGCCTGGATCCTGCTTGTGGGCTTCCTAGGGGCACCTGGTTGGCCACTGTGAGAAGAGGAGGCTAGACTAGGTGGGGCACCATTGGCCTGATCCAGCAGCCAGGCTCTGCTTATGTTCCTATGGAATCTGCTTTCTCCAAGATGGTGCTCCAAAGTGGGACTGCAGATCCCATCAGTCCAGCCAGCACTGGACTCAGCTGGTTGGGGCTGATAGAAGCTGTGTCCAAGAGATCTGGAGGGTACCAGGTTGGGGAAGACTGGCACAGATTCTGCCCTGTCTGTTTCTGGGCTGTGTTGGATCCTACACTATGATAATAGGTGTGAAAGCAAATCCCTCAACAATGTGATCTGACACGTATTGGTAGCTATGTTGGCACTGCTGTCTAATAAACCTACTGGATTAAAAAGAAGCAGCAGCAATTATGCTGACTTTGGTTACCTCAGCAACAGTCATCACAAAGCAGTATCACCCAGGATATCAATATAAAAGATGAGTCAAGAGAAGATACAGCTGAGCTGTTTCCCAGGCAGGAAGGGATTCCCTGTTCTTGGGTTTCAGCAAAAGTGTGTGGCTCTTGCACTCTGCAAATGGCGGAGGAAGAAGTAAGGCCGCATGTCTACATGCTCAAAATCAGGTGCATTGCTAGGTATATGAAGGACTTAGGGAGCAGGCCCATGGTGCATATTTGTATCTAATTTGCATGTGCTGATTTGTATGTGTAGGTGCCGCTGGGCAAAGTTAATGGGGCTGTGACTGGGGATTCAACAGCATCACTCTTTGCATCCCAAAATGTTGGTTTTTTAAAAACATAAGATCAGGGCAGGCCCCATGATCTGCTGGACACCTGGCTACACCCAAACTGAAATCCCTGGCATCTAATAGCTGCTGGTGGGGGAAAGTCCCAGGTTGCAAAGATCGAATCACCTCTCTGGTAATTTCCTGTGATATCGCTTTATCTGATATATGCCTATTTGACTGCTTTGAGCTGAGAAACTGGCCCTGTTACAGGTGCCACATAATACTTATTCTGCATTTGGAAGAAATCAATATTTTAGTGTGGCAGCACCAGCTCTTTGGAACTCCCTGCATATTGACACCAGGCAGGCACCTTCACTGTACTCTTTGGCACCAGCTAAAAACATTTTTGTTTAGACAAGCCCATACAGACATGGAGAAGGCTGATGTTTTTAGCCTGTTGTTGATTTTACCCTTTGAATGTTTTAAAGAGTTACTGATCATTTCATTGTTTTCATTGCCTTGCTTAGGCACACGCTCTCTGAAAGTTTGTTTCCATTCATGTGAACCTGCTCAGGTTCTGAGATCTTGGGGAAGGCCCTTCTCTTGGTCTAGGGTGCTCTTGGGCACATTTGGTGGGGAAGCGGGAGACGGCCTTCTTGGTGGCTGCTCCCAGGCAACTTGGGAACTCCCTCCCAACAGAAGCTACTGGCCCCCTTCTTGCTGTGCTTCCACTGGCAGGTGACATCAATATATTCCTCTTTCAAGAGACCTTGGATAACTGATTGCATTTAGTGAGGCTCCTGCTGCCATGCTGTTTTTGTTGTAATTATCCATATGTGTGTGTGTGTGTGTAATTTGTGCTTAATTGCTTGTTTCCCCCCCCCCCTCTATGTTTAGCTGTTTTTATTTTATCTGTAAGCCACATTGAGCCCTAATCTGGTGAAAAAAGCATTATTATTATTATTATTATTATTATTATTATTATTATTATTATTATTTCATTCTCTGTGTCAACCTCCTTGGGGCTTTAAAAATTTTTTTTTTTAATGAAATAAGTAAATGCTGCAAATAAATTTCCAGTGAGGCCTCAGCAGCTGGCCAGTTGTGTGCAGAGCCCAGGCAGCCCAGTTCCTATACACACACCAGCCTCTGCCTGCTCTTGGAGACACGTCATGCCTTCATCAAGCAGCAGCTCTTCTCTGAGCTGCAGGGCCTCTGCGTGTCCTTCGCTAAAATCCCTGCTGACTCAACTGGGAGGACAGAGCAACACACAGAGAGAGGCAATCAATAGCTGGGATGCAGCAAAAGATGGGCTTTGTTGTCCCATTTTTTGTAGGCCAAATTGTCTTGCTGAGGAAAGCGCTTGGGATTTGCCAAGGAGGGATGCAGACATCCTGCCAGAGTCACTGCTGCCATATCAACATCTCTTTTTTGTTAACACACTGTAAAATAAAATGAAATAAAACCTCTCCTTTCACTCCAGTACTTCTTATGTTGCTCATTCATATCCTGTAAACAAGTAAAATAATACAGGTAACAGTATTTTATTTTGTTTTAAGAGCAGAAAACATTAATGTCACTGTAGCAGAGGCACATTGCATCTCTTAAGCTAGGGACGGGGAACCTTTTCCAACCTGAGGGCCACCTTCCCTTCTAGGTGACTTTTTAAGGGCCACATGCTGGCAGTGGGAGGGGCCAGAGGCAAAAGTGGGTGGAGGAAAGAAGTATGCTCATTTCTACACACACGGTGGCATCCCTTTCTAGCCTCCACCCAGCAAGAAGCACAATCCGAGTTCCAGGACCCATTTATGCATGTGTCCTAGTGGCAGAGTGTCTGCCTTGCATGCTGAAGGTCTAGGGTTTAATCCCTGGTGTCTCCAGGTAGGGCTGGGGAAAGCTCCTGTTGGAAACCCTGGAAAGATTATACCAGTCAGAGTAGACAGGACAGAGCAAAAGAGCCCTATGGTCTGACTTGGGACAGACAGCTTCCTGTGTTCCTATTCTAGCCAAGCAGCAACTCTCAGGAGAGTACATAGAGCAAGGCCAGGGAGGGGTCTAGCTTAGGAAGAGTCGTGAGCCAGATAGAAATGGGGGCACAGTTAAGTTTTCCATCAAGCCAATAAAGAGCCCCAACATCATCAAAGAAGCCTGCTAAAGTTTTTCAGAGAACTTACATCTGTGTTAGTCTACTGCAGCAAAAGCATCAAAGAATACCTTAACACCTGGTGGGGGGAGGGGTATGCCAAGTTTGGGGACCTGATAATAAATCTGCATCTGATGAAGTAGACTGTAGTCCACGGAAGCTGATGCCATAATAAATGTGCTAATCTTTAAAGTGCAACAATACGCCTGATGGTTTTTGCTGCCAGAATGAGTCTCTTGCCATTGGCCTGTATCTTAGCTTCACTTGATTGGCCCACAGGCTTGCCTTCAAAGTGAGAAGATGGAGGAATTTCTCTCTTGAGGAGCATTGTGGCCTCAGGTGGGAGCAGGATCTCAGAGTAAATTCATATGACCAGGTTGCGGTTCAGGGAATGATGCAACATGCACTGATAAATCTAGTTCTCTCTCATTTGCCCAGTTTGCCCAAGAGATGCCTTGCGTGCTCCATACCTCCAACTGGAGCTTCTGAGACCTGCCTTGTACACCAGGCTGTGCCTTGACAGGTTTGTGCCACTTTTGCAGGAAATGTATACTTTTTGTGCATTCTGCAATTTCCATTTTGTGCTGTGCATGTCCCTGCGAGTTCCCCATGTTTTCTCCAACATGATCTAGGCTAGGTTAGAACTGAGTCACTAGACTCCAACCCCACTCACTGAGGATGCTTGCTCACCTCTGGGCCCAGCTTGTGACCATTTTCCATCAGATTTCACTATGGTTTTCCCTCCCCACTCTTTATTATCTTCTCTCTGGCATTGTGTGAGTTACACTTTTCTTTTTAAGAACATCTTGCTTTGTTTTTTCTCTTGTTTTAAGTAGTGATGCCATTTTGTTTTTCCTCTCCTGAAGAAATCCATAGTCTTGAACACATGTTTCCTGGCTCTCTGCTCTGTGACTGCATATTTTCAGAGCTCCTGATGACTCAATTGATTCACTTGTAAAAGGCCTGACAAGAAATCAAACATGGTGCTTGTAAGTTTTTAGCAGGACTGCCTCTAGATCACCACCTTGCTTTAAGAAATCCTTTAAGCCCTCCCTCTCCTTTCCCCACCAAAATGTGCATGAAGCAGGCAGAGTGCACTTGACTCCTCTTTCCTTTTGTTTCTAACTTAAAGCTTCTGAACTATTCCTTTGCAATGGATGCAGAAGCCAGTCCAAGAACTCTGCAACTGCACAGCAGCCTCCAAGAATTTTGCAGGACTCAACCCAATAGGTCTCATCCACCAGGCAGCTCTGGACAGAGTCTGTACCCCTGTTCTCAGTGTTCCCATCTTCTTTCTGCGGGATCCCCAATGACAATGTAGGTTCCTGTAGCTCAGTCTATTCTGCACGGACTGGCAGCAGCTCTCCAACCCCTCTAGGATATGCTGCTGGGCACAGCCCTGTCTGCAGACAGGCAGGTGTTCAGCCACCAAACTCTGCCATGAGGTCTCCCATCCTTGTTTTCTCCACCTGGATAAACAAATGAACTCCATGGGTGAACATCCATGGCCCTGCCCTTTGTGACAAATGCAAATAAGATGAAAAAGACTTTGCATGTGGGGAAGGCCTTTCCACAGATCTGTCTCTATCATCATCTATCATCTATCTATATCTATCTATCTATCTATCATCTATCTATCTATCTATCTATCTATCTATCTATCTATCTATCTATCTATCTATCTCTATCTATCTATCTATCATCTATCTATCTATCTATCTATCTATCTATCTATCTATCTATCTATCTATCTATCTATCTATCTATCTCTATCATTTATCTATCTATCCATCCAGCTTAGGCCAAGGCTATCTGAAAGACCGTATTCCCTCACACAAACCTGCCTAGGCACTGAGATTTGTTGTGTGTTTTTTTTTGGGGGGGAGGCCCTCTTCTTTTAGCTCTGCCACTCTCTCAGGGATGCTCACAGGGGAGGACCTTCTTAGTGAGCTGCTCCTTCCTTCCCTCTTTGCTGTCCTTCTGCTGGCAGGGGAAGACCTTCTTGTTCCAACAGGCTTTGGGGAATCAACTGCTTTTCAGGAAAGGGCTGCTGCAGTGCTGTTTTTGCTGTGATTACCTGTATCTTTTAAGCAGATTATATATCTATCTATTAATGTTTAATTGTTTTTTTAATGATTTCCCCCGGTGTTTTTAGTTGTTCTTATTTTATCTGTAAGCTGCCTTGAATCCCTGTCAGGAAAATGGTAGGGTATATTATATTTATTTGCCCTCATTTTCCCCCTTGATGGGATTCAAGGCAGCTTACAGAAAACAACAAGAATCATTAAAAACATTTTTTAAAACCATTAAAGAACAATCAAACATTAATAGAATTAAAACTAGATATATCTGTTTAAAACATACAAATAATTACAACAGCAACCTATCTATCTAGATATACTATCCCAGTGCAAAAAAGTAACTGCCTTCTATCCGCCTTTTAGCCACTGCCACTAGCTCAATGCACCAACCAAGCGCTGGAGATGCATCCCTGGCTCACAGTGCAAAGCCAGAGGAGATAAGATAAAAACAAAGAGGGAAAGGATTTGCTGAATTAACTTACTGAACTGGAATACAAAAAAGGGGAGGTGTGAGGAGGTCAAGGAAACAAGTGAATGAAAGACAAGATATGGAAAGATTGATTTGTTTTTAATTGTTTTTACTTTTTTGTATTTTGTATTTTCTTCTTTCTTTTTTTCTTCTTCTTTTGTTTTTCCCCCTTCTTATTATTGCTATTGTGACTTCTTTTTTATTTTTGAAACTTTAATAAATATCTTATAAAAAAACAAACAAAGCCAGAGGAGAAACAGGTGAGCTGCCTTGTCCAGGTCTATCCTGATATTTTATGTGAAATATTAACACCTACACACAGGCAGAGTCTAAGGACCTGTGTTAGAAAACCTGTTTTTGATGCTAGATTTGTTGTTTTGTGAGGATACTTAGTGCCCATAGCTGAGCTAGAATTTTGGATTTCTTCTCCATGGATGCTTATGGACAGCTCTCACCCCCATCCCACAGAAGGGCAACCGAGGAGGGAGGCGGAGCCTGCAGGTGTGTGTTGGTCTAGCCATTCAGGTGCTAGCCAGCTTCATTTTTGGGTGACTTAAAGTTCTAGAAGGAATAATGGGGGGAGGGAGTCACAGATGGCAGTGCCATGGGGGAGGAGATGTGTTGCGCTTTAATCCACGAACCCCAGTATCCTGTCCCAGAGCCAGGAGGAGAGCACTCCACCCCCCCATACACTCTCAAACCTTTTCCGGTGCAGATGGACTTGTTAAAATGCTCAGTGGGTCACAAAGGAATCTTTAATAAAAATACATTTTAAAAAACAAAACAAAGGAATTTATAGCAGTGGTGTCTCTTCTAAAAATCCAGACCAGAATTGCAACAAAGTCCTCAGACCAGGAGGTAGTGGGGGCTGGAGCGGGGAAAACACACGAGTGACGGAGCCAGGGAAATGCCCTGGAAAAGCAAGATGGGCTCAGCTAATGTACTGAAAAGGATGCCAGCCATCTCCCAAGGAAAATGTCTTTCCACTCCCACCAAATGTAAATCTTTTACTGCCTCATTGGCTGGTTAATGTGTGCCTTTAACTCTTTAATTGCCCTTAGCTGAGAAAATGCTAGATGAGGTTCGGAAGCTGCAGTAAGTAAATGTTTGGAAGAGAAGATTCGGGGAAGAGCTCACAAGCAAAAGCTCTTTGGGTCTGGCAGTTGGAGCCTCACTGGTTCAGGCACCTGAGAGGGGACAAGAGTCCATGAAATACAGGGGGCCAATCTGAACCTTTTGCATGGCTTATTACAGCAGACCATGGCATTGGTACAGTTAGGATCATTCAATATAAAATGTACCCTTAAATGAACTGTCCTTTTTTTTAAAAAAAAGATATTTATTAAGAGTTTAAGAATTACAGAAAGCAGAAAAAGGAAAAACAATAAAAAATTAACAAAACATACATTACAATACATAAAAAAGAAAAAACATAAAATAAAAACAATACAACAATACATCAAAAAAGAAAAAACATTAAAACACATCCGATATTCCATATCTTTACCTTTCATTTACTTGTTTCATCGACCTCCTCACACCTCCCTTTTTGTATTCTAGTTCAATTAACTATTTCAGCAAATTCTTTCCATCTTTCTCAATTTTTGTTCTATAGTTTATCTCAATGGTCTAACCTTAATTTTTTTCATTTTGGCCCATTATCAATCAGCTTTTACTTAATTCTTTATTACATTTCTGCTAAAACCATATAGCTTCATTCCAACATCCTTCTAACATTCATTAATTTTGCAATGTTTTTGTAAATATACTTTAAATTTTTTCCAATCTTCTTCCACCAACTCTTCTCTCTGGTCTCGGATTCTGCCAGTCATTTCCACCAGTTCCATGTAGTCCATCAGCTTCATCTGCTACTCTTCCCTGGTGGGTAGATCTTGTGTCTTCCAGTGCTTTGCAATAAGTATTCTTGCTGCTGACATGACCCTCGTATCAAAAGTGTTCACAAGGTCATGTGCCACGTGCTTGTCAGGGTGGTGCCGCTGTGCAAAAGCCTGCACATCCTTCCACTTCAGGCAAATGTCCCTCAGTTCTTTGGAGGACAGCCGTTCCTCAGTTGCTTCCTCCTCTTCCAGCGAGGCCTGCTCCTGCGCAGCCTTTGCCTGCAGTTCGACCAGCTCCTGGGTGGTCAGCTCGTGGTTGTGCTCCTCCACCAGCTTGCAGACGTCCTCCTCCGTGACCTCCAGGCCCATGGTCCTCCCCAAGGCAACAATGTCCTGCACCACTGTTGACTCTGGTGCATCAGAGTCACTTGGTGCCACACAGTCCGGCCACAGGCTGCGCCAAGCGCAATTCAAATTTCTCTGGCTGATCCCGTTCCAGGCTGTGGTGATCATCTTCAAGCAGGTGACGATGTCGAAGTAGTCCTTCCAGAATTCCCGCAGGGTGATGGTGGTGCAATCAGTCACCTCGAAGCATCGTCTGAAAAGCTCCTTGGTGTAGAGTTTTTTGAAATTGGCGATGACCTGCTGATCCATCGGCTGGAGCAGTGGTGTGGTGTTAGGTGGCAGGAACATGATGCTGATGAAGCTGAACTCCTTCAACAAGTCCTCCTCAAGGCCTTTATGATGAGCAGGAGCATTGTCCATCAGAAGCAAAGCCTTCAGCGGCAGGTCGTTGTCCAGCAGGTACTGTTTGACAGCAGGGCCAAAAGCAAGATTGACCCAGTCCACAAACAGCACACGTGTGACCCAAGCCTTACTGTTGGATCACCACATGACACTCAGCTGCTCCTTGTCAACCTTGTGTTTCTTGAAGGCCCGTGGGTTCTCCGAGTGGTACACCAGCAGGGGCTTGATCTTCAGGTCGCCGCTTGCATTGGCACAGAAGAGCAGGGTCAGACGGTCCTTCATGGGCTTGTGGCCAGGCAACTTGGCCTCCTCCTGTGTGATGAAAGTCCTTTTGGGCATCCTCTTCCAAAACAGCCCGGTCTCGTCGCAGTTGAAGACCTGCTGTGGAACGTAGCCCTCCATCTTCACAACCTCCAGGAACTCCGCTGCAAAGTCTTCAGCCGCAGAAACATCAGAACTGGCAGCCTCTCCATGCCTGACCACGCTGTGGATTCCAGATCTTGTCTTGAACCGGTCAAACCAGCCTCTGCTTGCCTTGAAGACTTCTGGCTCGCCTGAGGTTCCTGGCTGTTCCCGGATGAGGTCAGCGTGCAAGGCCTTGGCCTTCTCACAAATGACGGCCTCAGTCACTGTGTCCCCTGCACGCTGCTTCTCTTCTAACCAGATGAGCAGCAACTTCTCCACCTCCTCCAGAACAGCTGGGCGGTTCTTCACGATCCTGGTGACTCCCTTGGCTGCATCAGTCGCAAGGATCTTCTCCCTCATCTTCAGGATGGTCCCGATGGTCGATGGATTCCTCCCGTACTCCCTGGCGAGGTCTGTCACACGCATTCCACCGTCGTGCTTCCGGATGATCTCCTTCGCCTTCTTCCCCTCGCCGGCCTCTGCAGCAGCAGTCTTCTTGGGTCCCATGGCAGCACAGCTCCTACCTTCGCAACCCCCCCCCCCAAAAAAATCAGTGCTTCACATCCAAAAAATTCAAAAGCACCCAGCCACCCACCACACAGAAATTAAAACCCAGAACCAAGTCCTTGAATTCCAAACACCCCAACCCAAAATCCAAAAACCTCCAAAAAAGTTTTAAAAGTTTAACTTACCGAATGGCTGTAAAAGAAGTTTTGGAAAAGCTTCAAAAATCACCAAAGTCTTCAAAAACCTCAACTATTCCCCCAGTCACCCACCACACAGAAATTGCAAACCCCTCCCCAACTGTTCCCCCAGCCCCTCCCCAACTGTTGCAAACCCCTCCCCAACTGTTCCCCCAGCCCCTCCCCAACTGTTGCAAACCCCTCCCCAACTGTTCCCCCAGCCACCCACCACACAGAAATTCAAATCCATATTTTTTTTAAAAAAAAAAAAACAGCAGAGTGGCCCAATGGTCACAAAAAATCATAAAAATGCAGAAAAAAACACAAGCTTCCAGATTCTTGCAAACCCCTCCCCAACACCAAGTCCTTGAATTCCAAACACCCCAACCCAAAATCCAAAAACCCCCAAAAAAGTTTTAAAAGTTTAACTTACCAAATGGCTGCAAAAGAAGTTTTGGAAAAGCTTCAAAAATCACCAAAGTCTTCAAAAACCTCAAAAAAGGCTACCACACCGCGTGCTATGAGTTGCTCCTCGAAGTCAAGTCGCAACTGCACCTCTTCAAGCAATGCACCCTGGGTATTAACGGTTTTAAGAAAAAGGAAACAAACTTGCAAGACGTTTTCGGCTTGCGAAGCAAGCCCATAGGGAAATTCGTCTTGCGAAGCAGCTCAAAAAATGCAAAACCCTTTCGTCTAGCGAGTTTTTCGTCTTGCGAGGCATTCGTCTTGCGGGGCACCACTATATTGTATATATGGAACCCACTGTTTTACAGGAGGTGTTAATTAAACCTTGCTGGTAACAGATTACTTGTGCTGATCTTTACATAAAGTCTTTGGAGCTCAGGAAGTCTTTCCCAGGCCTTCCAGTGAGATAAGAACTAGGCCAGAGTCAGGACAGTTCAAACAGTATAAATTGAAAGCATTTGCTGATGACTTGGTATTGACTTTACAGGAACCAGAATCAAGCACTAAAAGAATATTAGAACTGATTCAAGAATTTGGTCAGGTAGCAGGATTTAAGCTGAATAAGATGAAAACTAAAGTCTTAGAGAAAAATTTAACTGAAATGGAGAGAGATAAGTTTCAGAAAGAGACAAGATTATCACTGGTTAAGAAAGTAAAATACCTAGGGGTTAACATGACTGCCGAGAATGTGAATTTATTTAAGGATAATTATGAAAAATGCTGGGTTGAAGTGAAAAAGGATCTAGAAATATGGTCAAATTTGAAGTTATCATTGTTAGTGTTAAAGGAAAAATCTGAGGGCTCCCTTGGACAAAAAGTAAAGACACCAACCAGGATAACTTGGAGCAAAACAGCAGCATGTAGGCTTGGCCTTTATTGAACTGTTGCAACAGGGTATTCCCTTCACTTGCAAGAGAGAGGAAAGACCCAGAACAATGGGCTGCAAGACCTTATAAAAACTTTTGAAATTCCCCTCCTCTAGGTCAAGCCCACCCCCAGAAACATCATGCATACATTACAGAAAGGAGGGGTTGACATCATGCATACATTACACAAAGGGGGGGTTGAGGGAGGAGTTGTGGTGGTAACCTGAGTGTCCTGTCACCCAGCTGGTTCCTCCTTTCCCCCTCCCCATGAGTACTTTCCAGGTGACAATGGGGAGTTTGCAGTTTCCTGCCCCCAGAGGGAAGATCTGATCATTGTCCTTTGTTTCAGTCTGTGGTGAATCCACTGTTCTTTGTGATTTTGATTGTCTTCTGTCTGGGATTATCAGGGTTGACATAGCAACTGGGCAGGGCTCCTGTGGATGTGCTGGGATGGTGAAGGGATTATGGCTGACCAGAAACCAAGCCACCCCCCTTTGATAGTCCTTGTCACATGGAGTAAAAAAATGGAACAGTGCAAATCCGATGTATGGTTGATTTTCTATGAATTTATAACAGAAAAGTGGCGTATGTAGTGTGTGAGTGTGAGTGTGTGTGAAGTTTGTGCAAACAGAATGATTGGGGTGGGGGGGTTCCTGCTACATTAGGACGAATTGCTGCGATAAAAATGAACGTATTGCCAAGAATGCTGTTTTTGTTTCAAACTTTGCAAATTCTAGATAAAATGGATTGTTTCAAGAAGTGGCAGAGAGATATCTCTAGATTTGTCTGGCAGGGCAAGAAACCTCGAATAAAATTTAAGATATTAACAGATGCCAAAGAAAGAGGTGGATTTGCCCTGCCAGACCTTAAATTTTATTATGAATCAGCCGCATTTTGCTGGCTGAGAGAATGGATGATACTTGAAAACACGGATGTGCTGGATTTGGAAGGTTTCAACAATGTATTTGGTTGGCATGCATATTTGTGGTATGATAAGGTTAAAGCACACAAAGCGTTTAAAAACCATATTGTCAGAAAAGCATTGTTTAATGTTTGGATAAGATATAAGGACTTGTTAGAAAATAAAACCCAAGATGGTTGTCACCAATGGAAGCAAAGGCACAGAAAAAACTCAATATGGAGGCCAAATGGCCGAAGTATTGGGAAATTCTGGAACAAGAGGGAGACAGATTAAAATTGCAGAGTTTTGAAAAACTAAAAAATAGAGTACGAGATTGGCTCCATTATTATCAAATAATGGAGGCATATAATTTGGATAAAAAAATAGGCTTCCAGGTGGAAAAATCAAAACTGGAAACAGATTTGTTAGACCCTAAAGTTAAGAATTTGTCAAGAATGTATAACTTGCTGTTGAGGTGGAATACTCAAGATGAAACGGTGAAATCTGCTATGATTAAATGGGCACAAGATGTTGGACATAATATCATGATGGCTGACTGGGAACAGTTATGGACCACTGGCATGAAGTTCACGGCATGTAATGCCTTAAAAGAGAATTTAATGAAAATGATTTACAGATGGTACATAGAGAATCATAGAGTTGGAAGAGACCACAGGGGCCATCGAGTCCAACCCCCTGCCAAGCAGGAAACACCATCAGAGCACTCCTGACATATGCTTAAAGACCTCCAAAGAAGGAGACTCCACCACACTCCTTGGCAGCAAATTCCACTGTCGAACAGCTCTTACTGTCAGGAAGTTCTTCCTATTGTTTAGGTGGAATCTTCTTTCTTGTAGTTTGGATGCATTGCTCCGTGTCCGCTTCTCTGGAGCAGCAGAAAACAACCTTTCTCCCTCCTCTATGTGACATCCTTTTATATATTTGAACATGGCTATCATATCACCCCTTAACCTCCTCTTCTCCAGGCTAAACATGCCCAGCTCCCTTAGCCGTTCCTCATAAGGCATCGTTTCCAGGCTTTTGACCATTTTGGTTGCCCTCCTCTGGACACGTTCCAGTTTGTCAGTGTCCTTCTTGAACTGTGGTGCCCAGAACTGGACACAGTACTCCAGGTGATGTCATATTATAAACTACTTACTCATCCCAAAGGCCGGGGATGCCAACTTGAATAAAATATTGGAGGGGGGGGGCAATAAGCCCCGTTCCATAAAATTGATCACATGACATGGCATAGAAACACCATTTGAATACCAATGCCCATCAAGTGGGGAGGAATTGTCACCTCAAATGGGGGGGGGGGCTGAAATGAGTACACTCCCCAATGGCTCCTCCAGCAAGAAATTTCATTTACTCAAGTCCCTCAGGGGACCAACACACATTTACCACACAGGGCAGGTTCCCCCTCCCTCTCTTTCTCACTTTGTTGTTAGTTTGGATTCTGTGCCAATATTGCCACATGCACTTTCTTTAGGCTTTGGGGAATAGTTAGGAACTATTTTACTTTTCAGGTCAAAGCATGTTTCTGTTGTAAGATTTGCTGCCTGTTTATATTGTCATTTTGCTGTAAATCCAGGACTGCCCCTGGAAAATAGGAACATTTGGAGGGTCTGCTTCTGTTTTTTTTTTTATAGAATTTTTTTATTGGTTTTTCACAGTTTTTATAAACACAAACAATACACAACACAAACAAACAAGCACACAAACAAACATGTATAGTTTCATATCCTTTTTTCTTAAACCTTACTTCACCGACTTCCCCATACCTCCCCCTTCTACATCCCAATTTCCAGATTTGTTTCAGCAAATCCTAACCCTTGGTTTTATCAAATTTTCCCCTTATTCTATTCTTTTACTTAATCTTTTACAGCTGTAATCCCCTCCCCCCCCTAAAACCTCAACATTTTAGCATTCATCGATTTTACAATATTTCTTAAGATAAATTTTGAATTTCTTCCAATCTTCCTCCGCCGTCTCTTTCCCCTGGTCGCGGATTCTGCCGGTCATTTCAGCCAGTCCCATATAGTCTATCACCTTCATCTGCCATTCTTCCAGAGTGGGTAGATCTTGAGTCTTCCAATGCTTTGCGATGAGTACTCTTGCTGCTGTGGTAGCGTACATAAAAAAAGTTCTGTCTTTCTTTGGCACCAATTGGCCGACAATTGGCAACTTCCAAATACTATAAAACTTTGAAGGAGTGGCTGTTACAACCTTTGAAGGAAGTCTGTAATGAAATTTTGGAGGGGAAAAAGGCACCAGAATCGTGGAAAGAAGCGTATATTACACATACCGAAAACAGAGACTGAAAAGACTCAGCTTAAGAACTACCGCCCCATATCATTACTTAATGTGGATTACAAAATTTTTGCAGACATTTTGGCAAAAAGATTGAAAAAAGTATTGGTGGAAGAGATTCATAAGGACCAAGCAGGCTTTCTCCCAAGAAGACATTTGTCAGACAATGTGAGGAACATAATAGACATTTTGGAATTATTAGAGGTGAATATAAACTCTAAAGCAGTTCTGATATTTGTGGATGCGGAGAAAGCCTTTGACAATATTTCTTGGAGTTTTATGAAGAAGAATCTACATGGGATGGGGGTAGGGCAAGAATTTGAGAATGGTATGGGTGCAATATATTCTGAACAGAAGGCCAAGTTAATTGTAAATAATGTGGTAACGGAAGAATTTAAAATAGAAAAAGGAACACGACAGGGGTGCCCAATTTCCCCATTACTTTTTATATCAGTCCTGGAGGTTTTGCTAAACATGATTAGAAGTGACCAGCTGGTTAAAGGGGTTCAGGTCAGAGCCAAACAGTATAAGTTAAGGGCCTTCGCAGATGACTTGGTACTTACTTTACAACAGCCAGACACTAGTACGAAAAGGGTTTTAGAGCTAATTCAAGAATTTGGTCAAGTTGCCGGATTTAAGCTGAATAAACAAAAAACTAAAGTTTTGGAGAAAAACTTAACAGTCATGGAAAGGGAGAGGTTTCAGAATGAAACAGGTTTGACAGTGGTTAAGAAGGTGAAATATTTAGGGGTCAATATGACATCTAAGAATGTGAATTTGTTTAAAGATAATTATGAGAAATGTTGGTCAGAAGTTAAAAAGGATCTAGAAATATGGTCAAATTTGAAGCTTTCCTTGTTAGGCCGAGTTGCAGTTATTAAGATGAATGTATTGCCTAGAATGTTATTTTTGTTTCAAGCATTGCAAATTCTTGACAAGATGGACGGTTTCAAGAGGTGGCAGAAGGACATTTCGAAATTTGTCTGGCAGGGCAAAAAACCCAGGATAAAATTTAAGATTTTAATGGATGCAAAGGAAAGAGGGGGATTTGCCCTGCCGGACTTAAAACTGTATTATGAATCAGCAGCCTTTTGCTGGATGAAAGAGTGGTTGCTCCTCGAGAACACAGATATCTTGGACTTGGAAGGTTTTAATAATGTATTTGGATGGCATGCATATCTATGGTATGATAAGGTTAAAGCGCACAAAGCTTTTAAAAATCACATCGTTAGGAAAGCATTATACAATGTCTGTGTCAGAGCTGCCCGAGGTCCCAGTTCACAAAGGACCAACGCCAGTTCGTTGTTATATACAAAAGTCTTTATTGAAGTTCAGTTTCGCTTTCACAGCCGCAGCGTGCAGCTCTACGTCTGAAACTCTAGACCGCTGAAGCTCCGTCTGAATCTCCTCCCCCCAGACACCAGTTTAAGACTCTAGCCTTGCTCCACCTCTTCCTTTGCTCTTTCCTCCTCCGCCTGTCAGCTGGGGTCTCCCCCTTCCTAGACTCTTCTGACGCTGAGTCCCCTGAGTCTTCCCCCTGCCTCCGGCGGGCTTTAGGACCTGGTTCCCAATCCGGGTTTTCTGGTGTCCCACACGCCTGTACATTCGAACTTGGCGCGCGCGCCCAGCCGGCAACCTTCCTCCTGACCGTTACACTGCTCCTGTCACTGCTTCCCCCTTCGGGGGGGGCTAGCTGGACCTGACCTCCCCTCCGTTCCCCCACTCTCCGATAGAGGCGTGGTCAGCCCTGACTCATCTTCTCTCCCTGCTGGAGGAGACACTGGCCCTGACACATGGGACCCTTCCCCCCCACTACGCTCTGGTGGGGAAGCTGGTCCTGATCTCCAGCTGCTGCTTTGGGAGTCCCCGCTGGCCCCTTGTTTCTGGTGTGTCCCCCCTGGGACCCCCCTTGCCCTGACCATCGGTGCCTCCTTCTGGGAATCTTCTGATTCGCTGGAGAAGCTCATGGAATCTCTCGGGTCACTGTCATACTCCCCTACGCTGCCCTCAGATTCTTCCCCTTCACTCTCCATTTCCTCTCTCCCCTGTGCCTCTGTTCCTGAACCCCTGACAGTCTGGATCAGATATAAAGATTTGTTGGAAAATAAAACCCCAAGGTGGTTGTCGCCAATGGAGGCTAAAGCTGTGAAAAAACTTAATATGGAGGCTAAATGGCCAAGATATTGGGAAATTTTGGAAGAAGAGGGTGATAAATTGAAATTACAGAGTTATGAGAAATTGAAGGCTAAAGTACGAGACTGGCTCCACTACTATCAAATAATGGAGGTTTACAAACAAGACAGGAAAATTGGCTTCCAGGTGGAGAAATCAAAATTAGAAACAGAATTGCTAGAACCCAATGCTAAGAATTTGTCAAGAATGTATAACTTGTTGCTGAAATGGAATACACAAGATGAAACAGTTAAATCAGCTATGATTAAGTGGGCACAGGATATTGGTCATAACATCATGTTTGCTGACTGGGAACAGTTGTGGACCACCGGTTTAAAATTTACGGCATGTAATGCCCTAAAAGAAAATATTATGAAAATGATCTATAGGTGGTACATGACCCCAGTCAAGCTAGCAAAAACCTACCATTTGCCTGACAATAAGTGTTGGAAATGTAAATAAATTGAAGGTACTTTCTATCACCTTTGGTGGACGTGCCCGAAGATTAAGGTTTTCTGGGAAATGATATATAATGAAATGAAAAAGGTACTTAAATGTACTTTCCCTAAGAAACCAGAGGCCTTTCTCTTGGGCATTGTCGGCCAATTGGAGGGTCTGCTTCTGAGCTTGTGTGCAGGGCCTGTTCTTACAGGATCAGGCTTTATCCCCTCCCCCACAAAAAATAGCATATTTAAAAAAGAAGAAGAAGAAACAAAAATATAATAGCCTGGTCCAGCATCCTGTTCTCACAGCAGCCAGCCAGATGCCTCAGTGGAAAACCTGCAAGCAGGACCCAAGAACATGAGCCTTTTCCCCTCCTGAAATTCCCAGGAACTGATAGGAAGCTAGGAAGAAATATTTTTTGGGGGTTGGGGTTTTTTAAAAAAGGGGGGATTATAGGGTTCAGGGACATTTCTAGGTTGTTTTGTGACAGGGCCGTGCTACAAATTTGCAAAAAGTTTGCATGTGTGAATTTATATGCATAGATGTCTCTCAGAAATTCAGATGGCACGTGTCTAAGGTCTGACTTGCTCTGTGTTTTGCATCCAGTTGCTTTATAAGGATAGGGTGTTGTGTTTTTTTTTTAAAAAGAATTTATGTTTCAAAAAAGGAAGGAGGGCACGCAATCTGGAGCCCACCACAACATCATAAATAATATTAATTATTTTTATTGTTGCAAAGCCTACTGGTTTGACGTGGCCTTTGGAACTGGGGCTTCAGCTGAAGGAAAGGGTGGGGAATTTCATGGAGCCACATCCCTCCTTCCACTGCCTCCTTTAACAGCAACCTGACATGGAAAAGGATAAGAATTGGAAAGTGTGCCACCTGCTCTGTCATCTCTCCCACATGAACTCTCCCTTCTGTTCTTAATCAGCATCCATTTCCCTGAGCTTCAGCTGAATGTTGGAGGACTCAGGACAGAGAAAACAAAACCCTTCTTCAGACAACTGTGGAACTCTCTATAGTCTACAATCTTTGTGCTCCCACAGGAGGCAGGGATGGCCCCCCACCTGGATGGCTTTCAAAGAGGATTGGGCAAACACATGCAGGAGAAGGCAGTCAGTGGCTACTAGCCAGGCTGGCTGAGCTCTGCCTCAAGGATCACAGGAAGCAATGCTTCTGAACACTAGTTGCTGGAAACCACAGGAAGATGGGAGACTGCTCTTGTGATCAGGTCTTGCTTGCTGGTTTCCCACCATGCACTTCTGCTGGGCCACCATGAGAAAACAGGGGGCTGCCTGGACTAGATGGGCCACTGGCCTGATCCACCAGCCAGGCTCTTCTGATGTCACTTGCTGTTGACAAGAAGAAGAAGAAGAAGAATAGGAGGAGGAGGAGGAGTTTGGATTTGATATCCCGCTTTATCACTACCCTAAGTCTCAAAGCGGCTAACAATCTCCTTCCCTTCCTCCCCCACAACAAACACTCTTTGAGGGGAGAGACTTCAGAGAAGTGTGACTAGCCCAAGGTCACCCAGCAGCTGCATGTGAAGGAGCAGAGACACAAACCTGGTTCACCAGTTTACGAGTCCACTGCTCTTAACCACTACACCACTTGGTTCTTTTCTTTAAACTGTCCTCAGAAGTTCTGCTTCCTGATCTGGTACTACCACCCAGCACCTCACCCCACCCCCATCCTGTATTACTCATGTCAGTCTTTTCAAAATGCTGCTATGCTGCTTTGCCATACTAACAAGGGCATTACATTTGTAAAAAAGAAAATGAAAAGAAAGTTCCTGCCAAACCTTTGAAAAGCTGACATTTCTCCGTACTGCTCAAGGGACACTGCAGAGCAGCTAAAGCACAATTAAACAGTTTCCACAGCCTGAGGATGTTGGAGGGTGACTGTACCCAATAGAATGACATTACAAGATACTGGAAATTGGCTTGCACCAATCTATAGCTTTTTATTTTGTTTTATTTTGTTTTGTTTTATTATCACTTATCTCATTGTGACTGCCCCTCAGTTCTTTTTCCCATGCAGCTCATTACAACATGAACTAGCAGACCTGGCCAAAAAAAAAAAAAAAAAAAAGGAAAAGGAAAAGGAAAAGGAAAGAAAGACATGAGATGAAAACATAGGGACACAAACTTTCAGTTCCAAACTTGAGATTATACTATGAGGCATCCTGTCTGTGCTGGATAAAAGAATGGATAATCTTAAAGAATACTGACTTGCTAGATCTCGAAGGATACAATAATAGATAGGGTTGGCATTCCTATCTGTGGCAAAACAAGGTGAAAATACATAAAGGTTTTACAAATCACATCTTTAGGGGTCCCTTATATGATGTATGGGACAAAAACAAATCTCTGCTAGAAAGAACCACACCCTGGTGGCTATCCCCGATAGATGTGTTAACAATAAAAAAATTAAATATGGAGGGATATATATGAATATATATGAATATATATTAGTGAAAACAGAACAAGGGTGGAAAATTAAACCATATGAGGAAATAAAAGATGGGCTCATAGGATGGTTACAGTACCATCAAATAAACGGTTTATTAAAAGAAGACACAAAAAAAGGGATTTAGCGAGGAAAAATCTAAATTTCAAACAGATATTTTGGAAAGTAGATCAAAACTTTTATCCAAAATGTACAATTTCTTGCTGGAATGGGACACTAAGGATGAGATGGTTAAAGAAGTTATGATAAAGTGGGCAATCGATTTTGGCTACAATATCGATTACGATAAATGGGTTAAATTGTGGAACAAAGGGGTGAAATTTACAGCATGCTCCACCTTAAGAGAAAATCTAGAAAAAATGGTATACCAGTGGTATATTACCCCGGTCAAACTGGCCAAAATGTATAAATTGAATAATAAAGCCTGCTGGAAATGTAAATCCAAAGAGGGGAATCTCTATCATATGTGGTGGGAGTGTGAAAAGATGAAAAAAAAATGGGAGTCAATATATAATGAATTAAAAAACCTTCTGAAGTATACATTTCCTAAAAAACCTGTAATCTTTTTATTGGGGATAATAGGGAAGGAAGTAAAAAAGGAAGATCATAAATTATTTCAATACGCTACTGCAGCAGCGAGAATACTCGTGGCTCAAAAATGGAAACTAAAGGAGACTCCCACGGTAATGGAATGGCAGGCTAAATTTTTTGAATATACAGAATTAACTAAAATGACATATAGAATAAGAGACCAAAAAGGGACAATGTTTGATGAAGAATGGGGTAAATTTATGGCATATATAAGAACAAACTGTAGAAGCTTAAAAACTATGGCAGGGTTAACATAATTCCTGTGATGTGCATAGAAGGGGAATAAGAACCTACAGGAGGGGATATATCTCAAGAAAACCGAAGCAGGGAAGGAAGGAAGTCGAGGCGTGAGGACACGCAGTGTAAATATGATGACTTAAAATATTGATTGTAAAAGATTGCTTTATTATCTGTTGTTTGTTTGTGAAAAACCCAATAAAAAAAAGAAAGAAAGAAAACATAGGGAAAGAAAACATATGAACAAGTTTGGAGTGACCCCATCTGCTGCAAATGCATGTTGAGGACATCTTGCTGGATCACCTCCATCACTGTCTAACAGGCTACCAAACAAGACAAGGTCTGTGTGCTGGCTTGGTTGTTGGAAAATGGCTACATGTCAGGATTCTTCCTCCTGCTTTTTTGCTGAAGGACAGCAAAATTGTTGCCTGTCAGGGTGTTCTAGTGTCAATTTGCATATGGAGTTTGTTAAGAAGAGGTTGTGTGTGTGTGTGTGTAATGCAAGTTTCGTTAGGGAGTTGGGCCAACAGAGGCACACAGAAGCACCAGTCCCATTAGCAGCGCATCTTCCTAACCTGCACATGTCCCTGGAAGGAGACATGGGTGCTTGGCGCCCACTGTGACCTGCCCTGGAAGAGGATTTTAGAAATCTGGGATGTTTATCACCATCAAACCAACAGTTCATGTATTGCCAGACAGGCACATGAAGGGGCTGAGGCTCACAGAACTTGCTAGAGAGAACTCTGTGAGATCCCTTTCCTCACGTGTAAGAAAGAGGTGTAACTATCTATGCTCCTGCCTGCCTGTCCATAAGCTGGTGATTCCTGCATTGCAGGGCGTTGGACTAGATGACCCCTTGGGATACTTTCCAACTCTACAAATCTATGATTCTATGAAATGCAGCAAAGCATCCAGGAAGAATAATCTTCTTCTCAGGGCTCTGCATTTGTCCTCTCAATCTCCCCTATTCCTGTATCCCAAATTCAGCAGGCCAAAATCCAGATATTCCACACTGAGGATAACATTTCTGCAGATTGGGAGCAATTAATTTAACACTCATTCTGATGCATGTTGAATTTGCACAATGGAGAGTTCTGCCTGCAAAACACGGAACTGCCTCCATGATCAAGTGTGCCCTTTGGTGCACAAGTATTGACCCCATGTAGCCTGCTAGCAGATGATTGCTCTGATGCATAGCTAAGCCCTGCAAGAGAGTCATGCAACCTCCGGCTGAGAACCACCGCCTCCCTCTGTGGGCTTTTCAGCCAGGTCCATGGTGAAAGCAGCCTCCTCTCCTGAAGCGTGACTTTCTATGGTTGGCTGAGCCCACCCCCTGAAAGCCAACATTAGCAGTACATCCCTGAACACACTGAACAGAAAGCAAATTAAGGGTGAGACATTCCCCGCCCCCTCTTACAACTAGGCTAGAGGTTTAGTGCTGCTTCTTTCAGGCAAATTCAGGCTCTTGCAACTTTATTTGTTTATGTATAAGGTGTGTGTGTGTGCGTGTGTGTGTGTGTGTGTGTGTGTGTGGTTTTGGAGGTGCGAAAACAGCAGGCTCTGTGCTGCATCCATGGTTTGAAACTGGGACAAGCTGGGCTTTTGCTCTCCTCTTCTCTTTCTCCTCCTCAATTTTCAAACACAAACTGGCAGCCGACCCACAAAGTCTTGGCTGATGTCTGTTCCTATTATCATGGGTTGTAAATCTCCCTGTTTAATAAAAAAGTGTGTTGTAGTGCCAATTTGAGGCGAAGTGCCTATATGAAGGAGTCTGAAAGCATCAATTCCTTTTAGTAAAATGAGAAAGGGGGGAGGGAAAAAAAAGAATACATTGTTTTCAAGTGAAACTGGCAAATCTATCAATTACTGCAGCAAGATACTATTATCTTTATGGAATTCTAAATTTGGGTTTGTTTCATCACTTCAAGAAAGCTCTTGTAGAAATGTGCATGTTCCCTGCTCCCCTTTCCATTGACATCTCAGTAAATAACATTTCCCTGACCCTTCCACTTGACTGAGTCTTCAGTGGTAAGAATGGAGGCAGTGGCCGTGGTAGTGATGGGGGGTTTCTCACAAAAAATGACTGTCTCTCTCTAGGTGTGACGCACACAGGCAGCACCAGCAGGCTGCTTTTGAATGCTGCCTTGTGTCTGGGGCTGCAAATGCAAGAGGACCACTCAGCAGTCCCACTGTTCCCATGGCAACCCCATCACTAGGCGAAATGGCAATTAAGAGGACATGCACCTGTCTTGGCATTGCGATGCAAACAAGCCATCTCTGTTGTTAAAACTAGGGCACCTTCCCCCATCTCCCCAGGCCCCCCTCACTGCTATCACTGTTATCTCTTTCATAGCACTAAGAAAACAACCACCACATAGGAATTGAGACAGAAGCAGGGTCTCTTCAATTGGAGGAGGGGAAAGAGAAGAGGGATGTGTTATTGTTCAGAAGAATCAAACAAGGGAGGGGATTTGGCTTTCTCTTTTCCTTCAGGGTTCCTTGATGGTGGAAAGGAGAAAAAGACCTGACCCTAGAACCGCAGGGCATCCTGAGAACCAAACCCAGTGGTGGGGCAGCCCCTGGCTTCATCCTGCAATAATCCCCCCACCTTCCCATGGTTGCACAGATGGGTGGGGATCCAAAAGGGTGGTGAAGACAGTAGGTATTGACTATTTATTTATTTATTTATTTGGAGAGACACTTTTCAAATAACTAAATATATTGACATCTCATTCGCTTTTGTTTTTAAAAATAAGCAGTCATATTCCACACACCTTCTCAGCCCACTTCTAAACTCCCACTTCCAGACAACAGACACTGTAATTGGGAATATTGTCAACATAAAATTGCTTTGACTCTGCCTCCTGATTTCAAAGTCTCTTTCCCAATCAAATATGACACTTTCAGATGTGGGCAATTAATCCTGGTTGTGAGTCCTCATCCTCATCCTTGGGTGGAGAGAGGTGGGGGCTGTGAGTCCATCTTCCACAGAGTTCATTATATTCATTATCTACATGAACCATCACCAAACTGCAGATGCTTTGGACTACAGTTCTCATCAGCCACAACCAGCAAAGCCATGACTTCACTGGCTCTCCAGGGTTTCAGACATGCCACATTCTCAACCCTATTGGAAGAGAGGCAGTGTTGCATAGCAGTCAGAGTGTCAGACTCGGACCTGGGAGAAACCAGGGTTCCAATTTCCACTCAGCCATGAAGTTCCTGGGTGACCTTGGGCCTGTCACTGCCTTTCAACCTAACCTACCTCACAGGGATGTTGTGGGGATTAAATGATGAGGGGGAGAGCCATGTGCGCCACCTTGAGCTCCTTGGAGAAAAGGGTGAGATGGAAATGATGGAGGGGGAGGGAACAGCTGCAGTCGTCTGCGGTTCCTGCGCAATGTTTACCATCTTGCCAAAGGTTGCAGGCAGCTTTACCTGCAGCAATTGCATGTTGATTTCCCTCTTAAAAGACAAAGTCCAGCAACTGGAGGAACGTGTAGCTATGCTCCAAAGAATTAGAGAGCTGGAGCTCTTCTTGGAAGCAACAGAGCACACCGTCTCCACCAAGGAGGAGACAGGGGACTCCCCTGAGAAGGAGGCTAGTTCACCAACACAGGAGCCAGATATATGGAGAAACATGACTCAAAGAAGTAGGAGGCCCAGGGTTCGCTCTGATTGTTTAGAAATACACAATCGCTTTGAGGTCCTCTCCCCTAGCATGGAAGACGAAGAGCAGACTCCATTTGAGGATCTCTCCCTCATTACAGTCGATCAGGTATATGAAGACGAGCAGCAAAGTCAGTCCTCAGGGAATGTGCAGGTGACCTTGGAACGGACAGCTCACGGAAGAACCCCGACCAAACCTAAGAGGAGGCGTGTAGTGGTGATAGGAGATTCCCTACTGAGGGGAACAGAAACAGTGATCTGTGGGCCTGACAAGATGTCTCGGGAAGTGTGCTGTCTCCCCGGGGCTAAGATCCAAGATGTAACTGAACGACTGCAAGGAATCATAAAACCCACTGACAAATACCCCTTCCTCTTGGTTCATGTGGGAACCAATGACACTGCAAGCGATAGCCTCCAGAAGATCAAAAGAGACTACGAGGCTCTCGGCAGGAAACTGAAGCAACTAAATGCACAAATTGTCATCTCCTCTGTCCTCCCAGTTGAACGACGTGGCCCAGGGAGAGAGGGAAAAATATTGTAAGTGAACAGCTGGCTTCGCAAATGGTGTAAACAGGAACGGTTTGGATTCTTAGATCACGGACTGCAGTTTCTTGAAGATGGACTTCTGGCAAGCGATGGGCTGCACCTCACAACGGTTGGGAGAAATGTTTTTGCCAAAAATCTCAGAAACCTCATCAGGAGGGCTTTAAACTGACTAATGTGGGGGAGGGAGACAGTGCTCCTGAAGGTAGGAGTCTATCAATTCATGAAGATGATCATCCAAATGTCATAGACCAAATGGAGCAAACAGCACGCAGACGTAGTGGTGGGAGGAAAAAATCCTTAAAAAAGAGACACGGGGGAATGATTAATGGACTTCAATGTCTGTACACTAATGTGCAAAGCATGGGAAATAAACAAGATGAGCTTGAGCTCTTGGTATAGCAAACTAAATATGACATAATAGGCATCACTGAAACCTGGTGCGATAAGTCCCACGATTGGAATGTAATAATGGGGGGATACAATCTATTTCAGAGAAATAGACCAGACAAGAAAGGAGGAGGAGTGGCGTTATATGTCAGGGATGTGTATATCTGTGAAGAGATCCAAGATTTAGAACCTCAAAGCCAAAGTGAGAGCATTTGGGTCAAAATTAAGGGAGAGAAGAATAACAGAGACCTCATTGTGGGAGTTTACTATAGATCCCCAAGCCAAACGGAGGGCATAGATGATGCCTTCCTGGAACAGATGGCCAAGCATGCAAAAGGAAGGGAGATAGTAGTAATGGGGGACTTCAATTACCCGGATATTTGTTGCATGTCAAACTCAGCCAAGAGCATAAGGTCAAACAGATTCCTCACTGGCCTTGCAGACAACTTCATTGTCCAGAAAGTGGGAGAAGCAACAAGAGGAACAGCCATTTTAGATCTGGTCCTAGCCAATGTTGATGACCTGGTTAGTGGGGTAGAAGTGGAAGGATCATTAGGCGCGAGTGATCATGCTCTTCTGAAGTTTACTATACAGTGGAAAGGAGCAGCCAAGCATACTAGGACTCAATTTCTTGACTTTAAGAAAGCCGACTTCATAAAACTTAGGGAAGTGCTGGGTGAGATCCCATGGACAGTAATACTAAAAGGAAATGGAGTTCATGGTGGCTGGGAGTTTGTTAAGAGGGAGATAGTAAAAGCACAACGTCAGGCAATACCAATGAGACGGAAACATGGAAGGTGCCTAAAGAAGCTAGGGTGGCTATCTAAAGAACTTTTAACTGAGTTAAGATTAAAAAAGGATGTGTACAAAAAATGGAAAAGGGGGGAAACCACCAAAGAGGAATTCAAACAAATAGCCAGCACGTGTAGACACAAAGTCAGAAAAGCTAAAGCACAGAATGAACTCAGGCTTGCTAGAGAGGTTAAAAGCAACAAAAAAGGCTTTTATGGGTATGTTCGTAGCAAAATGAAGAACAAAGAAACAGTGGGGTCACTCAGAGGAGAAGATGGTGAAATGCAAACAGGGGACACAGAAAGGGCTGAACTCCTCAATGCCTTCTTTGCCTCAGTCTTCTCCGATAAAGAAAACAATGCCCGACCTGAAGAATTTGGAGCAAATGATTCAGCAAAGGAAACACAGCCCAGAATAACTAAGGAGATAGTACAAGAATACTTGGCTAGTTTAGATGTATTCAAGTCTCCAGGGCCAGATGAACTGCATCCAAGAGTATTAAAAGAACTGGCAGATGTGATCTCAGAACCACTGGCAGTCATCTTTGAGAATTCCTGGAGAACAGGCGAAGTCCCGGCAGACTGGAGGAGGGCAAATGTTGTCCCTATTTTCAAAAAGGGGAAAAGAGAGGACCCAAATAATTACCGCCCAGTCAGTCTGACATCAATACCAGGGAAGATTCTGGAGCAGATCATTAAGCAAACAGTCTGTGAGCACCTAGAAAGGAATGCTGTGATCACCAATAGTCAGCATGGATTTCTGAAAAATAAGTCATGTCAGACTAACCTGATCTCATTTTTTGACAGAATTACAAGCCTGGTAGATGATACAAGCAGTGGATGTAGCCTACCTTGATTTCAGCAAGGCATTTGACAAGGTGCCCCATGATATTCTTGTAAAGAAGCTGGTAAAATGCGGTCTTGACTATGCTACCACTCAGTGGATTTGTAACTGGCTGACTGACCGAACCCAAAGGGTGCTCATCAATGGTTCCTCTTCATCCTGGAGAAGAGTGACGAGTGGGGTGCCACAGGGTTCTGTCTTGGGCCCAGTCTTATTCAACATCTTTATCAACGACTTGGATGATGGACTCAAGGGCATCCGGATCAAATTTGCAGATGACACCAAATTGGGAGGGGTGGCTAACACCCCAGAGGACAGGATCACACTTCAAAACGACCTTGACAGATTAGAGAACTGGGCCAAAACAAACAAGATGAATTTTAACAGGGAGAAATGTAAAGTATTGCACTTGGGCAAAAAAAATGAGAGGCACAAATACAAGATGGGTGACACCTGGCTTGAGAGCAGTACATGTGAAAAGGATCTAGGAGTCTTGGTTGACCACAAACTTGACATGAGCCAACAGAGTGACGCGGCAGCTAAAAAAGCCAATGCAATTCTGGGCTGCATCAATAGGAGTATAGCATCTAGATCAAGGGAAGTAATAGTGCCACTGTATTCTGAACCCAACCGCTTGCAATGCAGGGATCTTTTGCCTAATGTTGGGCTTGAACCCATGACCCCTAGATTAAGAGTCTAATATCAGAGCACACTGATACTCTGCTTCCCAGGCATGCACCAGCATGGTTTGCTCAAACAGAGCCAAGCTACACCAAGGATCCAGGCAGTCACCCTAGGAGTCAGCAGAGGGAACAGGAGGGAGCAGCAGCCAGAAGTGACCACTTTGCCAGGCCTCACCTGCACCAGACTTTCTGTCAAAAAGGAAAAGGCAGCCTCAACCCAGAGCAGGAGAACCATGGCACGAGTCAGCCTGTGCCAGCAAATGGAATTGTGGAAGGGAAGGAGGGCTTCAGTGGAGTGTTTCTCATGCAGGGTTGACCTGAAGTCTCCAAGTTTGCCTGGCCTCCCCAAGGGGGCAGGGAGAGTGCTTGAATCTCCAGGTGGGTGGTAGCATCTTATTCATTCATTCATTTTTTAAAAAGAAAGAATGTGCACAACTTCTGAGCTTCAGCCTAACAATCTTTTGAAGTGGAGTGGAGATTGGAAGGGTCATTTCAGGGGGGAGTGGGGGAGGTTGCCTCGGTGGCAGAAAGGGAAGAAATGCTGAATTTGGACATTTCCCAATCGCCTTCCAGCACTTCCCTCATTCTGCCTCCAGGCAGCCCCCCTCACTCTTCCAACTGGGAACCCTAGGAATGAGAGCTCCTTCCCCACCCAGGCTCCCTAAGCAGGTTAGAATCTCGTTACTTCAGCAGGAACTGGGAGCACACCCTTTGGCCAAGGTTTCTCTCTTAATTTCCAGCCAGTGACACCATACCTTCCAACATTTCTCTGATAAAAATAGGGACGTCCTATTCCATCATCATCATCATCATCATCATCATCATGTTACTGGGTTGCCCCAGCCACTCTGGGCAGATTCCAACACACCTTGGTTGTCAAACAGCTTGTCTCCTGAACAAATCGGTTTCTGAACGTCGCAAACCTGGAAGTGAGTGTTCCGGTTTGCGAACATTTTTCAGAAGCCAAGCATCCAACACAGCTTTTGCGGCTTCTGGTTGACTGCAGGAAGCTCATGCAGCCAATCGGAAGCCGCGCTTTGGTTTTCAAACCACTCCAGAAGTCGAATGGACTCCTGGAATGGATTAAGTTTGACAACCAAGGTTGTTGTTGTTTAGTCGTTTAGTCGTGTCCGACTCTTCGTGACCCCATGGACCAGAGCACGCCAGGCACTTCTGTCCTCCACTGCCTCCCGCAGTTTGATCAAACTCATGCTAGTAGCTTCAAGAACACCATCCAACCATCTCATTCTCTGTCGTCCCCTTCTCCTTGTGCCCTCCATCTTTCCCAACATCAGGGTCTTTTCCAGGGAGTCTTCTCTTCTCATGAGGTGGCCAAAGTATTGGAGCCTCAGCTTCACGATCTGTCCTTCCAGTGAGCACTCAGGGCTGATTTCCTTAAGAATGGAGAGGTTTGATCTTCTTGCAGTCCATGGGACTCTCAAGAGTCTCCTCCAGCACCATAATTCAAAAGCATCAATTCTTCGGCGATCAGCCTTCTTTATGGTCCAGCTCTCACTTCCATACATCACTACTGGGAAAACCATGGCTTTTACTATACGGACCTTTGTTGGCAAGGTGATGTCTCTGCTTTTTAAGATGTTGTCTAGGTTTGCCATCGCCTTTCTCCCAAGGAGCAGGCGTCTTTTAATTTCGTGACTGCTGTCACCATCTGCACTGATCATGGAGCCCAAGAAAGTAAAATCTCTCACTGCCTCCATTTCTTCCCCATCTATTTGCCAGGAGGTGATGGGCCCAGTGGCCATGATCTTCGTTTTTTTGATGTTGAGCTTCAGACCATATTTTGCGCTCTCCTCTTTCACCCTCATTAAAAGCTTCTTTAATTCCTCTTCACTTTCTGCCATCAAGGTTGTGTCATCTGCATATCTGAGGTTGTTGATATTTCTTCCGGCGATCTTAATTCCGGCTTGGGATTCATCCAGCCCAGCCTTTCGCATGATGAATTCTGCATATAAGTTAAATAAGCAGGGAGACAATATACAGCCTTGCCGTACTCCTTTCCCAATTTGGAACCAATCAGTTGTTCCATATCCAGTTCTAACTGTAGCTTCTTGTCTCACATAGAGATTTCACAGGAGACAGATGAGGTGATCAGGCACTCCCATTTCTTTAAGAACTTGCCATAGTTTGCTGCGGTCAACACAGTCAAAGGCTTTTGCATAGTCAATGAAGCAGAAGTAGATGTCTTTCTGGAACTCTCTAGCTTTCTCCATAATCCAGCGCATGTTTGCAATTTGGTCTCTGGTTCCTCTGCCTCTTCTAAATCCAGCTTGCACTTCTGGGAGTTCTCGGTCCACATACTGCTTGAGCCTTCCTTGTAGAATTTTAAGCATAACCTTGCTAGCCTGTGAAATGAGTGAAATTGTGCGGTAGTTGGAGCATTCTTTGGCACTGCCTTTCTTTGGGATTGGGATGTAGACTGATCTTCTCCAATCCTCTGGCCACTGCTGAGTTTTCCAAACTTGCTGGCATATTGAGTGTAGCACCTTAACTTCATCATCTTTTAAAATTTTAAACAGTTCAGCTGGAATACCATCACTTCCACTGGCCTTGTTATTTGCAGTGCTTTCTAAGGCCCATTTGACTTCACTCTCCAGGATGTCTGGCTCAAGGTCAGCAACCACACTACCTGGGGTGTACGAGACATCCATATCTTTCTGGTATAATTCCTCTGTGTATTCTTGCCACCTCTTCTTGATGTCTTCTGCTTCTGTTAGGTCCTTACCACTTTTGTCCTTTATTATGGTAATCTTTGTACGAAATGTTCCTTTCATATTTCCGATTTTCTTGAACAGATCTCTGGTTCTTCCCATTCTGTTGCTTTCCTCTATTTCTTTGCATTGCTCGTTTAAGAAGGCCTTCTTGTCTCTCCTTGCTATTCTTTGGAAATCTGCATTCAATTTCCTGTATCTTTCACTATCTCCCTCGCATTTTGCTTGCCTTCTCTCCCCCGCTATTTGTAAGGCCTCGTTGGACAGCCACTTTGCTTTCTTGCATTTCTTTTTCATTGGGATGGTTTTAGTTGCTGCCTCCTGTATAATGTTGCGAACCTCCACCCATAGTTCTTCAGGCACTCTGTCCAGCAAATCTAAATCCTTAAACCTGTTCCTCACTTCCACTGTGTATTCATAAGGGATTTGGTTTAGATTGTATCTTACCTGTCCAGTGGTTTTTCCTACTTTCTTCAGTTTAAGCTTGAATTTTGCTATAAGGAGCTGATGATCTGAGCCACAGTCAGCTCCAGGTCTTGTTTTTGCTGACTGTATAGAGCTTCTCCATCTTTGGCTGCAGAGAATATAATCAATCTGATTTCGATGTTGCCCATCTGGGGATGTCCATGTGTAGAGTCGTCTCTTGTGTTGTTGGAAAAGCGTGTTTGTGATGACCAGCTTGTTCTCTTGACAGAACTCTATTAGCCTTTGCCCTGCTTCGTTTTGATCTCCAAGGCCAAACTTGCCAGTTGTTCCTTTTATCTCTTGATTCCCTACTTTAGTATTCCAATCCCCTATAATGAGCAGAACATCCTTCTTTGGTGTCACTTCTATAAGGTGTTGTAAGTCTTCATAGAATTGGTCAATTTCAGTTTCTTCAGCACCAGTAGTTGGTGCATAAACTTGCATTACTGTGATGTTAAAAGGTCTGCCTTGGATTCATATTGAGATCATTCTATCATTTTTGAGATTGCATCCCAGTACAGCTTTTGTCACTCTTTTGTTGACTACAAAGGCCACTCCATTTCTCTTACGGGTTTCTTGCCCACAGTAGTAGATATGATAGTCATCCAAACTGAATTTGCCCATTCCCGTCCATTTTAGTTCACTGATGCCCAGGATGTCAATATTTATTCTTGCCATCTCATTTTTGACCACATCCAACTTACCCAGGTTCATGGTTCTTACATTCCAGGTTCCTATGCAATATTTTTCTTTACAGCATTGGACTTTCCTTTCGCTTCCATGCATATCCACAACTGAGCGTCCTTTCGGCTTTGGCCCAGCCGCTTCATCAGCTCTGGATCTACTTGTACTTGTCCTCTGCTCTTCCCCAATAGCATGTTGGACACCTTCCGACCTGAGGGGCTCATCTTCCAGCGTCATAACTTTTATATGCCTGTTGTCTTTGTCCATGGAGTTTTCTTGGCAGGGATACTGGAGTGGCTTGCCGGTTCCTACTCCAGGTGGATCACGTTTGGTCAAAACTCTCCACTATGACCTGTTCATCTTGGGTGCCCTGCTCGGCGTAGTTCATAGCTTCTCTGAGTTCTTCAAGCCCCTTCGCCACGGCAAGGCAGTGATCCATGAAGGGGTGACAACCAAGGTACCACTGTATATAAAAACACAATTAAACATTAAAAAAAACATCCCTATACGGGATTGACTTCAGACAGCTTGGGAGCTGAATAACTCCATACCCTTCCACATTTCTCCAATGAAAATAGGGACATTCTAAGGAAAAGCGGGACATTCTGGGATCAAATCAGAAACCAGGACAGCATCTCTAAATCAAGGACATCCCTGGAAAATACGGATATTTGGAGGGTCTCTGACACATCAGCTCACTTGCTATACTATGTCCTTTCTGTTTGACTGACATGCTTAATGATATCAACAGGGACCACACCAAGGTCTAAGGATTGGGCCCTGAAATCTCAGGGTCTGTTCTGTTTCTGACCTGGCAACCTGAGTTCTGAGGCCACACTCTGCTTCCTGGAGTACATTTGTCCGAGACAGAAGAGAGGCCTTTGGATTCACTGCTGCACGCAGAGCCTCCCTCCTTGAAGAGCCCTGTTCAAGGTACCCTTTGCCAAACAGGGCGCCTTCCTGGGACTATAACTTCCACCAGTTTCTGCAGCCATGGAATGTCAGCCACTCTGGACTTTGCGGCATCTTCTACATCTGGGAATTGATTGAGAAATGCAGGCTGCAGAACACACCAGGAGGAACAACCACAGACCCAAGCAGAGAATTTAATCACTTGCATTATCAGCTTAATTGTTCTGGCAAGTGAGCTGCTTCCAAAACCTCTGTGGTAATTGTCTGTAAAACAATCCTCCTCCTCCTCCTCCTCTTTTCTAAAAATATAGTTGCTCCAAGCAGGATGCCGTCATCCAAGTGTCCCTTTATGTGCTGCAGAGGGAGAAGCAAAAGGTTGGAATGACCACGGAAGCAGTGGGGGAGGGCAGGGAACCTGAAGCTTCAGCAGGTGCTCCCAACAGGTTGGGGGCTCCCAATAGCACACCCGGGGTGGGTGTGCTTAGCTCAGGAACTTGGCTCAGGGCTTCCCCTCCCAGCAGCCCCAGCAGTGCCAATGGTCAAGAGATTCTAGGAGTCATGGTTCACAACCTCTGTAGCCACAGGTTGCCCATCCCTGTGGGGGGTGAGGGGACACTAGCCAGGCCCCCCAAGTCTAAGTATGTGCAGGGAGGGGCGGTCTTGTCAATCATGACACCAGAGGAAAATGGAAACCAAGCTCTGCCCACAAATAATTAGTGGGGTTGAAGGTGGCAATGGATACAACGTTAGAGTGTTGAACAAGTACCCAGGACAGACCAGGGTTCAAATTTCCCCTCAGCCAAGAAGCTCACTGGGTGGCTGGGACCAGCGGCGCCAGCTTGCCCCCATGACTGTGGGTGCCCAGGGTTGCATGCCTCAGGCCGTGACACACTTTGAGAATGCCTTGCCCCCTCATTCAAAATGTTGTGGGAGCCACAGCACACAGGGCCCCTGGGACCTGGCACCTATGGCTCGGACAGTCACTGCCTCTCAGCCTAACCTCCCTCACAGGGTTGTTGTGGGGATAAAAGGAGGGGAGGGACCATCATGGATGCCACCTCGAGCTCCTTGGTTTTTAATATTATTATTAATGATAATATGTTTGAAAGCCAGGAGATTTCAGCATAAAGTCTTTGCACTTAAAAGTTGATGGCAGGTGTCATCACTCTATGTTTTATTGATTTATGGTTTTCACATATGCTGACAAAAGTGCAGGGCTGTCTTTACCCGGGGGTGCAAGGGGTGCAGGGCACCCCAACGCCAAATTCTGGGGCGCATGGGGCGCCTGCCGCTGAAGCTGCCAAAGTGTATTGTATGAAGCTGCTATGCGGCCGCGGGGTCAGCGGCACCTTTGACACGACTGATCTCGCGCCGCCTGCCTGCCTACCTTCTCCCATTCGGGGCAGGTGTCATGAGGTGCCGGCACAAGGGGGGGCTGCTGGCTTCATTTTGGGGGAGCCTCTGATTTGGCCACCGGGAGGAGGAGGAGGCACCGCTGCCTTTCTTTCCCTCCAGAATCTTGGAAGGAAAGGCAGCCGCAGCGGCGGCGGCAAGGGCGCCAGAGCGAGAGGGGCCGAGAGGCAGCCACCTGCTGAGACTCGGCTTGCGCGTCTCCCCACTGAAGAGCAGCGCTATGGCTGGGGATGGGCTTGGCCGAGGCACTGGCAGTGGCGGCAGCAGGGGGAGCTCCCTGGAGCCCCGGCTTGCCCGCTGTTAGCCATGGCAGATGGCGGCGGTGGCTCCAGTATATAGTGCTCAGGAGGAGGAGGAGGTGCCAGCAGCAACCTGAACGCGGACTTCTCCTCGCGCCCGCCCGGGCGATCAATGCAGTCATCATCAACAACTAAATTTGGGGGCACTGGGCGGATCTTTGCACCCCGGCACCACATATGCTAAAGACGCCCCTGCAAAAGTGATGTGTGTCTTATCTCTGCTTTTGGTTTGACCAAGACTCTTGGGAGGATGCAACATCCTTTCGCCTTTCTTGCTAGGAGTGCTGATCGGATGAGGGCCAGCAGCAGTAAGAAATCCAAAGGAGGCCTTTATTAGGCCAGCCATACTATGTGTGAAGAGGACCTGCCGTTTCCGCAACGCAGACTGCAGGCAGTGCAGAAAATCGGGGCACATCGCCCGGGTGTGTCGGGCTGAGCCCACCCGAAGCCAGGCATCAGATGACCAATCCAAGAGCCCCAGGTCCTGGGGCCCAACGCACCAAGGCAACTCGACGGAGCTCACGGACTTCCAGGTATACCAGTTGCCCCACCCCAACGTAGAGAACATTTATGTAGAGGTACAGATAGAGGGGGCCCCATGCCGCATGGAGCTTGACACAGGTTCAACTCTTTCAATAATCTCGGCAAGGACCTTAAGGAAACTGTGTCCTACTGGGGGTCCCAAACTCAGGCCGGCCCCATTCACCCTCCGGGACTTCCAGAAACGTAAGGCCCCCACAATGGGGGTGGGGACCTTCAGGGTGCAATACCGAGGGCGGACGCGGCAACTGGACTTGCTCGTGGTCAAGGGCCCCTACATTAGCTTACTGGGATTGGCATGGTTTGGACCACTGGGGCTAGCCGTCACCGGGGTGAACCACACTAGCTTACTAGAGGACGGGGACGCCATATGCAAGGAATTTCCGGGGGTTTCGATGGAAAATTGGGACAGTATACAGGCCACCCCCATTGCTCTACAGCTTGACCCCGCAGTACGACCGGTCAGGCTCAAGGCCTGCCGGGTCCTGTTCGCCCTGAAACCCCGTATAGACGAGGAATTGGACAGGCTCGTGGAGCAAGGAGTGCTGGAGCCGGTGCCTAATGCCCCCTGGGAAACCCCAATCGTCACACCCGTCAAGCCTAATGGTTCAGTCCGCATCTGCGCAGACTACAAATGTACCATAAACAAGGCCCTCACGGCCCATGCATACCCAGTGCCAGTGGTCAGCCATGTCCTTGCCACCCTGGCTGGGTCGAAAATTTTTGGCAAGCTGGACTTGGCCCAAGCATATCAACAGCTGCCAGTAGATGAGGCCACAGCAGAGGCACAGACGATTGTGACGCACAGAGGAGCGTTCAGGGTAAAGCGGCTGCAATTCGGTGTCAGCGTGGCACTGGGCATATCCCAGAATCTAATGGACTCTCTCCTTAAAGGGATTCCTGGCGTCACCCCCTTCTTCGATGATGTGTTGATTGCCGGGCCCACACCAGAGGAGTTTGAGGACCGCCTCTGCACCGTTCTGCACCGTTTCCAGACGGCAGGTCTCAAGGGGAAGCGGGAAAAATGTCTACTAGGAGTGCCTTAGGTGGACTTTCTGGGATTTATGGTGGACGCAGAAGGGGTCCACCCGACTGGGGACAAGGTACGGGCCATTTGTGATGCCCCAGCGCCCAAGCGCAAGACTGAACTTCAGGCCTTCTTGGGACTATTGAACCTTTACCATTCCTTCCTTCCCTACAAGGTGGCAGTAGCGGAGCCCCTACACAGACTCCTGGACAAGCGGGCCCCTTGGGTGTGGGGCCAGTGCCAGGAGGCCGCATTCCAGGCAGTCAAGGACTTGCTTGTCTCAAACTTGGTCTTGGCACACTTCGACGAGAGGCTGCCGGTGGTGCTAGCGTGCGACGCCTCGCCCTATGACATCGGCGCTGTCCTGGGACACCAACTCCCGGATGGAAGAGAGGTACCGGTGGCATACTTTTCCCAGACACTCAACGCAACCAAGCGGAAATACTCGCAAATCGACAAGGAGGGTCTGGCAATCGTGAAGGGAGTAAAAAAATTCCATGATTTCTTGTACGGGCGGCCCTTCACCGTGGTGACTGACCACAAGATGTTGCTTGGCTTTTTTGCCCCCGAAAGGCAAACCCCCCAAGTGCTGTCTCCTCACGTCCTCAGGTGGTCAATTTTCCTTGCCAGCTACCAGTATGCACTGATTCACTGCCCTGGGAAGGCGATGGGCCATGCGGATGCTCTCAGCAGGCTACCACTACCAGAAACAGGCCCTGACCCAGCATTTGCACAAGAGGTTATGAGCCTGGAGCTGCTTCCCAACCGCCCCATCCAGGCACAAGAAGTTGCACACCATTCCAAGAAAGATAGGGTCATCTCCCGGGTCCTGGACTGGGTGTGGAGGGGATGGCCCAGCAGCAGCCCCGGGTCAGAATTCGCCAGCTACACAACCCGCAAACATGAACTGTCGGCCCACAAGGGGTGCCTGTTATGGGGAAGCAGGGTCGTTGTTCCCCAGCCCCTCTGCAAAAGGGTCCTCACAGCCCTACACGAAACACACCCTGGGGTAGTAAGAATGAAGGCCCTTGCCAGGAGTTATGTGTGGTGGCCAGGGATCGACGGAGTGATAGAGGCCTGGGTCAAACACTGCCAGGCCTGCCAAGAATCCCGCCCAGATCCCCCAAGGGCCCCAGTCCAGTCCTGGGAGCCCGCCCGAGCATCATGATCACGCCTGCATGTGGACTTCACTGGCCCCTTTCAGGGGAAAACATTCTTCATAGTGGTGGACTCCTACACCAAATGGCTGGAAGTCGCACTGGTACCGTCCACTTCTACGTCCGAAGCCATCCGGGTACTATGCAGGCTGTTTGCAACCCACGGGCTCCCTGACACTCTCATCTCAGACAACGGGACTGCATTTACGTCAGGAGAATTCCAAACCTTCACAGCGCAGAACGCCATCCGCCACATCCGTTCAGCGCCATTCCACCCTGCCACCAATGGCCAAGCAGAACGCATGGTGCGGACCACCAAGGACACCCTTCGCTGCATGATGCAAGGGGATTGGGAGTACCGCCTTGCCACATTCCTTCTAGCACAGCACAGCACCCCCAGCTCAACGACTGGCCAGAGCCCCGCTGAACTACTAATGGGTCGGCGCCTTGCAATCAGGTTGGACCATCTTCACCACGATAGAGCTCAGGCGGAGGTAGTGGTGGGGGAAGACAGGAACCCCCGGACCTTCGAGGCCCAGGACCCAGTGTACGCAAAGAATTTTGGGGCAGGCCCTGCATGGGTACCCGCCACAGTCACCAGGGTCACTGGCCCCGTGTCGTACGAGGTGATAACGGATGGGGGGCAATGCTGGCGCCGCCACTGCGACCAGATACGGTGACGATTCCCAGGAGAAAACCAGGAGGAAGACAGGTCAGAGGAGTCCCAAGGGAACAGTGGGGCAGTGAGGCCCATAGAGCAGCAGGGGCCAGCAGGAGAGGCAGAATCAGTAAATACAGAGAGGACCCGCGAGGCCGAAAGGACACCGGAACCAGAACCACGACTGAGCAAGCCGGTTGCGCCAGACCAAACAGCCCCATCACAGCCAGCATCCTTGGAAAATGAGCCAGAACCTGAACCCCGGACCAGGGAACACCCCAGGCCGCAACGCACATGTAGGCCGCCGGCGTACCTCGAGGACTATGAATGCGACCTCCCGGGCAGGACTGGAACTTAGAGGGGAGGGGTGTTATGTACTGAGTTGAATAGGATCCAAACTGCAGCAGACTGATTGGTCCTAGAACAATGCAGCAGTATGATTGGTTGGCAGGAACCACCCAATCATGCTCCAGATAGAAGTGAATCCACAACCTGATTGGCTTACAGTAGAATTCCGGAATTAGCCAATCATGTGCAGCCCATTGTGTAAATAATGTATATAAAGCAGATACTTTGAGGGGACATTCATTCATTCCTCCTTACCACTATGAGCTGAATAAAGAGCATGAAATCACTTCCAAGATTATTTAGCTGTGTTTCTGCATTGCAGGGAGCTGGATGATGACTTCAACTCTACAATTCAAGATGATGCACTTGGCCTCTACTGCCAAGTGAGATCCCCACCCCCTGTGCGAAAACAGGGATTCTGAGAGAGGCGCCTGTTTGGGTGATACAAAAGAACAGGGCTCCATGTTCCTTCTTCTAGACGGCCTTTCAAGCCATGAGACTGGGAAGAGTCTGAGAGCCAGATGAAGAGGCTCAGAGAGCTGCATTCAGGGTTCCAGACTAGAGAGGTTCATGGGTTCACCACTGCTGACACAGCTACCAGCTGCGGTCTTTTTTCTGACTTCCCTTTCATAGTGTTCCAGACCCTCTGGATCCACTTACACAATTAAGGAAGACACACGAACAAAAGCAAGTTGCCACTCTTCTCTCTGTCCCACCCGCACACTCCCTTGTTTATAGGAACTTGTTCAAGATACTCCCTGATGCCTCCTGTGCTTTTAAAAATAGAAATAATTGCACTTGCTCTCTTTCCTGTCAGCAGTGTGTAGGAGAAACAGCCTGGGAAGTTTATGTATTGTTATTCTGTCACACAGGCCTGTGGATGTTCCAGCAGGAGAAGGATCCTACTTGTAGGAGGGGAGTGGAACAACGGAATTTCTGGCCTAGGCAAGATTCTACCTCCCTCCCTCCCTCCCTTGCTCCCTGCTTTCTTTCCCAGTGCATCAACAGAAGAACTGTTTTTCCAGTTATTGCTTTGGATGAGGCGAGCCCCTCCCTCACTGAAGCGACTCAATCAGGGGCCCAATCCAAAGCACGGAAGCAGGGGGGAGTAGATTTGCACTCTTATTTGCCCACATCTGTAATCAACTCAGAAAGCTGGCAGAAAGCCATTGGCATTGGTGTGGCATCTGCATCCAGAAGCACAGATGCCCTGGTGGTCACATTGGAAAGGTTTGTTCCGAAGCCTAAGGGGAACATGAAGAATTGCTGTGAACTAAAATTAAGCCTCCGGTGCTGGTGCCTCCCAGAGGTTTGGAGCAAGGACAACTCCATCAGCCCAAGGCAGCACAGCCTTATGATCCAGAGGGGACCAGATTGGAAATCAATGGGGCGCATTCACAGACCTCTCTGTGGTTTGGCCAGGAGGCACAGCCTGGTAAGATACTCTGAAGCATCTTCACTAGGAGTCACTTTGTAAGACCCCAGTGGATGGCTAAGAGAAGGCTGCAATATCCTCTTAACACCTTTTCCTGGATTTACCCTAACCACCGCTCTTAGATCTACAGATCTGTGTACAGTGGTACCTCGCAAGACGAATGCCTCGCAAGCCAAAAAACTCGCTAGACGAAAGGTTTTTCCGTTTTCGATTTGCCTCGCAAGACAAATTTCCCTATGGGCTTGCTTCGCAAGACGAAAACGTCTCGCGACTTTGTTTCCTTTGTCTAAAAACCGTTAAAACCAAGGGTGCTTAGCTTGAACAGCTGCAGTTGCGACTTGACTTCGAGGAGCAACTGTTAGCACGTGGTTTGGTAGCCTTTTCTCAGACTTTGCTCACTTTTGAAGCTTTTCCAAAACTTTTCCGGAACTTCTCTTGCATCCATTTGGTAAGTTAAACTTTTAAAACTTTTTTGGGGGGTTTTGGATTTTGGGTTGGGGTGTTTGGGATTCAAGGACTTGGTGTTGGGAAGGGGTTTGCAAGAATCTGGGGGCTTGTGGGCCTTTTTTGGGAATTTTTATGATTTTCTGTGACCACTGGGCAAGGTTGTTTTTTTTTGAAAATTTTTCTGAGTTTGAATTTCTGAGTGCTTTGATTGGTGGTTGATTGCTGAAGCTTTTCCAGAACTTCTCTTTCATCCATTTGGTAAGCTAAACTTTTAAAACTTTTTTGGGGGGGTTTTGGATTTTGGATTTGGGGTTGGGGTGCTTGTGATTCAAGGCCTTGGTTCTGGGTTTTAATTTCTGCGTGGTGGGTGGCTGGGTGCTTTTGTATTTTTTGGATTTGAAGCACATCACTGATTTTTTTTTCTTTTTCTGAGTTTATGAAGGTAGGACCTGTGCTGCCATGGGACCCAAGAAGACTGCTGCTGCGGTGGCCGGCGAGAGGAAGAAGGAGAAGGTGACGCTGGAAATGAAGAAGGAGATCATCCGGAAGCACGACGGCGGAATGCGTGTGACGGACATCGCCAGGGAGTACGGCAGGAACCCATCGACCATCGGGACCATCCTGAAGATGAGGGAGAAGATCCTGGCGACTGATGCAGCCAAGGGAGTCACCAGGATCGTGAAGAACCACCCAGCTGTCCTGGAGGAGGTCGAGAAGTTGCTGCTCATCTGGATAGAAGAGAAGCAGCGTGCAGGGGACACAGTGTCTGAGGCCGTCATTTGTGAGAAGGCCAAGGCCTTGCACGCTGACCTCATCCGGGAACAGCCAGGAACCTCAGCCGAGCCAGAAGTCTTCAAGGCTAGCAGAGGTTGGTTTGACCGGTTCAAGACAAGATCTGGCATCCACAGCGTGGTCAGGCATGGAGAGGCTGCCAGTTCTGATGTTCCTGCGGCTGAAGAGTTTGCAGCGGAGTTCCTGGAGCTTGTGAAGACGGAGGGCTACGTTCCGCAGCAGGTCTTCAACTGCGACAAGACCGGGCTGTTTTGGAAGAGGATGCCCAAAAGGACTTTCATCACTCAGGAGGAGTCCAGGTTGCCTGGCCACAAGCCCATGAAGGACCGTCTGACCCTGCTCTTCTGTGCCAACGCAAGCGGCGACCTGAAGATCAAGCCCCTGCTGGTGTACCACTCGGAGAACCCACGGGCCTTCAAGAGACACAAGATCGACAAGGAGCGGCTGAGTGTCATGTGGCGATCCAACAGCAAGGCTTGGGTCACACGTGTGCTGTTTGTGGACTGGGTCAATCTTGCTTTTGGCCCTGCTGTCAAGCAGTACCTGCTGGACAACGACCTGCCGCTGAAGGCTTTGCTTCTGATGGACAATGCTCCTGCCCATCCTAAAGGCCTTGAGGTGGACTTGTTGGAGGAGTTCAGCTTCATCAACATCATGTTCCTGCCTCCTAACACCACACCACTGCTCCAGCCGATGGATCAGCAGGTCATCGCCAATTTCAAAAAACTCTACACCAAGGAGCTTTTCAGGCGATGCTTCGAGGTGACTGACTGCACCACCATCACCCTGCGGGAATTCTGGAAGGACCACTTCGACATCGTCACCTGCTTGAAGATGGTCAACACGGCCTGGAAAGGGATCAGCCAGAGAAATTTGAATTGCGCTTGGCGCAGCCTGTGGCCGGACTGTGTGGCACCAAGTGACTCTGATGCACCAGAGTCAACAGTGGTGCAGGACATTGTTGCCTTGGGGAGGACCATGGGCCTGGAGGTCACGGAGGAGGACATCTGCGAGCTGGTGGAGGGGCATGACGACGAGCTGACCACCGTGGAGCTGGTCGAACTGCAGGCAGAGGTTGCGCAGGAGCAGGCCTCACTGGAAGAGGAGGAAGCAACTGAGGAACGGCTGTCCTCCGAAAGACTGAGGGACATTTGCCAGAAGTGGAAGGAGGTGCAGACTTTTGCAGATCTACACCACCATGAGAAGCACGTGGCACATGACGCTGGGAACTTTTATGATACGAGGGTCATGCCGTCTTTCAGGGAGCTGCTGAAAAGGCGGATAAAGCAGCAGACTATGGACAGGTTCTTGACCAAGAAGCAAAGAGTGGAAGAGGAGCCTTCTTCGAGTGGTCCCCCAGAGTCTTAGAAAATGTACTGTACACTTTGTTGATTTTTAAATGTTTTTCTGTCATGTTTATAAAGTTAATTTATTTTCCCTTCAATTTTTGAACTGCTCTTTACAGTATGTGTGACTTTAAAGAGCAGTTAATAAACTGTTGTTGTACCAAATTTGGCTTTGTTTGGACTTTTTTTGACCATAGGAACGCATTAATTGATTTTCAATGCATTCCTATGGGATTTCGTGCTTCGCAAGACGAAAAATTCGCTAGACGACAAAAATTGCGGAACGAATTAATTTCGTCTTGCGGGGCACCACTGTATAATCTCCCTGCAAACAAACTGGAAGGAATATTCTATCATCAGGCCAACTGGCAGCCCTAAGACAGGAAACAGAAAGCATTCTCTCCACTCCCCTGCCTCCCACCAAGGATCTTGTAGAGTCTCACCTGGATACTACAGGGTAAGTGCAAGCAGTTTGAGATGCCAAGGCAATTAAGTCCGCAGAAGCCCTCAGGGCAAACTGTTTAATCTAGTTCCAAAATGCAGTCAGAACACCAAAAGCCACTTTTATAAGATAATTGGATTGAATGGGCTTTAAAATACAGAATGTTGGTCAAGTAACAGCTCCAGAAGTACAATATTGCAAAGCTACTTTTGCAGATATAGGACACTTTCTGGAACTCAATGCCTGTTGAGTTTATCTTTCCAACAATAAAGGCAAATCAACAGAGCAGATCTACTTGGAGGAAGGAAGAATCATTGAGTTCAACGGGGCTTTCTCAGGGAAGTGGGTACTGTATAGGATTGCAGGGGCTGTTTGCTGTCACTATCCCAAAACACAAAGGCTGTTGGACCAGCGTGAACAGAAGAGGACACGGGAGGGATCCCCACATCCAGGAACCTCCATTGCATGTGGATTGTATGGTGCATAGGGACAGCCCCATATATTGTGGCACCCGAGGCAAACCACAAAATGGGGCCTCGCTGCCACCCTGGAAGAAGGGGTGAGAGAAGGTCTACATACGGAACAAGGGAGGAATAAAGATCTACATGGGGATGAAGGGTGGGAGGAGATCAGCAGTGACTCCTATTTGCCAAGAGGCCACTGCAGAGGAAGGAAGCTTCCAAGGAACAGCAAGCCTAGTTCACCACCCCAGGAGCCAGATATATGGAGAAACGTGACTCAAAGAAGTAGGAGGCCCAGGGTTCACTCTGATTGTTTAGAAATACACAATCGCTTTGAGGTCCTCTCCCCTAGCATGGAAGATGAAGAGCAGACTCCATTTGAGGATCTCTCCCTCATTACAGTCGATCAGGTATATGAAGACGAGCAGCAAAGTCAGTCCTCAGGGAATGTGCAGGCGACCTTGGAACGGACAGCTCACGGAAGAACCCTGACCAAACCCAAGAGGAGGCGTGTAGTGGTGATAGGGGATTCCCTACTGAGGGGAACAGAAGCAGTGATCTGTGGGCCTGACAAGATGTCTCGGGAAGTGTGCTGTCTCCCCGGGGCTAAGATCCAAGATGTAACTGAACGACTGCAAGGAATCATAAAACCCACTGACAAATACCCCTTCCTCTTGGTTCATGTGGGAACCAATGACACTGCAAGCAATAGCCTCCAGAAGATCAAAAGAGACTACGAGGCTCTCGGCAGGAAATTGAAGCAACTAAATGCACAAATTGTCATCTTGTCTGTCCTCCCAGTTGAACGACGTGGCCCAGGGAGAGAGGGAAAAATAGTGGAAGTGAACAGCTGGCTTCGCAAATGGTGTAAACAGGAACGGTTTGGATTCTTAGATCACGGACTGCAGTTTCTTGAAGATGGACTTCTGGCAAGTGATGGGCTGCACCTCACAACGGTTGGGAGAAATGTTTTTGCCAAAAATCTCAGAAACCTCATCAGGAGGGCTTTAAACTGACTAATGTGGGGGAGGGAGACAGTGCTCCTGAAGGTAGGAGTCTATCAATTAATGAAGATGATCATCCAAATGTCATAGACCAAATGGAGCAAACAGCACGCGGACCTAGTGGTGGGAGGAAAAAATCCTTAAATAAGAGACACGGGGGAATGATTAATGGACTTCAATGTCTGTACACTAATGCGCAAAGATGAGCTTGAGCTTTTGGTACAGCAAACTAAATATGACATAATAGGCATCACTGAAACCTGGTGGGATAAGTCCCACGATTGGAATGTAAAAATGGGGGGATACAATCTATTTCAGAGAAACAGACCAGACAAGAAAGGAGGAGGAGTGGCGTTATATGTCAGGGATGTGTATACCTGTGAAGAGATCCAAGATTTAGAACCTCAAAGCCAAAGTGAGAGCATTTGGGTCAAAATTAAGGGAGAGAAGAATAACAGAGACCTCATTGTGGGAGTTTACTATAGATCCCCAAGCCAAACGGAGGACATAGATGATGCCTTCCTGGAACAGATGGCCAAGCATGCAAAAGGAAGGGAGATAGTAGTAATGGGGGACTTCAATTACCCGGATATTTGTTGGACGTCAAACTCAGCCAAGAGCATAAGGTCAAACAGATTCCTCACTGGCCTTGCAGACAACTTCATTGTCCAGAAAGTGGGAGATGCAACAAGAGGAACAGCCGTTTTAGATCTGGTCCTAACCAATGTTGATGACTTGGTTAGTGGGGTAGATGTGGAAGGATCATTAGGCGCGAGTGATCATGCTCTTCTGAAGTTTACTATACAGCGGAAAGGAGGAGCCAAGCATACTAGGACTCAATTTCTTGACTTTAAGAAAGCCGACTTCATAAAACTTAGGGAAGTGCTGGGTGAGATCCCATGGACAGCAATACTAAAAGGAAATGGAGTTCATGATGGCTGGGAGTTTGTTAAGAGGGAGATAGTAAAAGCACAACGTCAGGCAATACCATTGAGACGGAAACATGGAAGGTGCCTAAAGAAGCCAGAGTGGCTATCTAAAGAACTTTTAACTGAATTAAAATTAAAAAAGGATGTGTACAAAAAATGGAAAAGGGGGGAAACCACCAAAGAGGAATTCAAACAAATAGCCAGCACGTGTAGACACAAAGTCAGAAAAGCTAAAGCACAGAATGAACTCAGGCTTGCTAGAGAGGTTAAAAGCAACAAAAAAGGCTTTTATGGGTATGTTCGTAGCAAAAGGAAGAACAAAGAAACAGTGGGGTCACTCAGAGGAGAAGATGGTGAAATGCAAACAGGGGACACAGAAAGGGCTGAACTCCTCAATGCCTTCTTTGCCTCAGTCTTCTCCGATAAAGAAAACAATGCCCGACCTGAAGAATTTGGAGCAAATGATTCAGCAAAGGAAACACAGCCCAGAATAACTAAGGAGATAGTACAAGAATATTTGGCTAGTTTAGATGTATTCAAGTCTCCAGGGCCAGATGAACTGCATCCAAGAGTATTAAAAGAACTGGCAGATGTGATCTCAGAACCACTGGCAGTCATCTTTGAGAATTCCTGGAGAACAGGTGAAGTCCCGGCAGACTGGAGGAGGGCAAATGTCGTCCCTATTTTCAAAAAGGGGAAAAGAGAGGACCCAAATAATTACCGCCCAGTCAGTCTGACATCAATACCAGGGAAGATTCTGGAGCAGATCATTAAGCAAACAGTATGTGAGCACCTAGAAAGGAATGCTGTGATCACCAATAGTCAGCATGGATTTCTGAAAAATAAGTCATGTCAGACTAACCTGATCTCGTTTTTTGACAGAATTACAAGCCTGGTAGATGAAGGGAACGCAGTGGATGTAGCCTACCTTGATTTCAGCAAGGCATTTGACAAGGTGCCCCATGATATTCTTGTAAAGAAGCTGGTAAAATGCGGTCTTGACTATGCTACCACTCAGTGGATCTGTAACTGGCTGACTGACCGAACCCAAAGGGTGCTCATCAATGGTTCCTCTTCATCCTGGAGAAGAGTGACTAGTGGGGTGCCACAGGGTTCTGTCTTGGGCCCGGTCTTATTCAACATCTTTATCAACGACTTGGATGATGGACTCAAGGGCATCCTGATCAAATTTGCAGATGACACCAAACTGGGAGGGGTGGCTAACACCCCAGAGGACAGGATCACACTTCAAAACGACCTTGACAGATTAGAGAACTGGGCAAAAACAAACAAGATGAATTTTAACAGGGAGAAATGTAAAGTATTACCCTTGGGCAAAAAAAATGAGAGGCACAAATACAAGATGGGGGACACCTGGCTTGAGAGCAGTACATGTGAAAAGGATCTAGGATTCTTGGTTGACCACAAACTTGACATGAGCCAACAGTGTGACGCGGCAGCTAAAAAAGCCAATGCAATTCTGGGCTGCATCAATAGGAGTATAGCATCTAGATCAAGGGAAGTAATAGTGCCACTGTATTCTGCTCTGGTCAGACCTCACCTGGAGTACTGTGTCCAGTTCTGGGCACCACAATTCAAGAAGGACACTGACAAACTGGAACGTGTCCAGAGGAGGGCAACCAAAATGGTCAAAGGCCTGGAAACGATGCCTTATGAGGAACGGCTAAGGGAGCTGGGCATGTTTAGCCTGGAGAAGAGGAGGTTAAGGGGTGATATGGTAGCCATGTTCAAATATATAAAAGGATGTCACATAGAGGAGGGAGAAAGGTTGTTTTCTGCTGCTCCAGAGAAGCGGACACGGAGCAATGGATCCAAACTACAAGAAAGAAGATTCCACCTAAACATTAGGAAGAACTTCCTGACAGTAAGAGCTGTTCGGCAGTGGAATTTGCTGCCAAGGAGTGTGGTGGAGTCTCCTACTTTGGAGGTCTTTAAGCAGAGGCTTGACAACCATATGTCAGGAGTGCTCTGATGGTGTTTCCTGCTTGGCAGGGGGTTGGACTCGATGGCCCTTGTGGTCTCTGCCAACTCTATGATTCTAAGCGATGCCTTCCTGGGAGACCAGATCTGCTGCCCCTGTGGATCCTGCAGCTTGAGCAGTTGCCTCACCCTGCCTCGTGGGTGGGTCAGCCCCGGTGGGGTGTGGGTGGGTGGGAGAAGTTGTGCATGGGATGCTCTGTTTCCACCTCCCTTCCCCTCCATAATACTGGAGCTCAAGGCTATGCAAGGAAATTGTTTCCCTATCCAAAGTTTACCGCTCAGGTCCTTCTTCACGCAACACAAGATTTGTGGAACTCACTGCCACAAGATTTGAGGATGGCTGCCCTGAGTTCCTTGGGAGGGGCTGGGAGGTTAGCTGTAAATGTAATAAAACAAATAACTAGGTAGTACATATTCTGCATTAAGCTGAGGTGTAGATGAGCCCCGAGATAACTTTCTGTTGAATTCTCAGCTTGGTCACCCTGAAGCAAATGGTGGCCCAGTGGGAGCTCAGACTGTCCCCAGAGGGACCCAGTTGTTGTTGTTGTTGTTGTTGTTGTTGTTGTTGTTGTTGTTGTTGTTGTTATTCATCACAAGATCTCAGGGTGGTTCACAGAATAAAATACAAGATAAAAACACAAGTAAATAATTAAAACAAAAACAACAAAACACCAGTGGTCGGTGGCTCCGCTAGGGGCGCCATGGGAGATGGCCGGCAATACTATCTCTCCAGCTCCCACGAGGTAATTTAGAGGCTGAGATGTGAGTAATCAGCCTCCCAAATTCTTCCAGGTGGAAGGGAAGATGCAGTCGCATCTGTAGGGCCCAACAAACCACCCCCAAGTTCGTAAAGAAGGAGGGGGTGGGGGCACTGGATGGAAAGCCCCCAAGGGAGTTCGGATCTCCTGGACGCTGTCTCCATGACCGCACCAAGTTCCATTTCTTAAGATAAAAAATTGGATTTAATCTTCCAATTAAGCCAGCCACTGAGGTTGCAAGAGTGACAGAGAGGAAGAAAGATAACATCTAAGAATAACATCTAAGCCGGTATGTTGGAACGGAATGGAAAGGAGGGGGAATAAAACTTTTTTTTTCCTACTACGATAATACCTAACAACGCCCCCCCCCGAAGAACCGTTTACAATATTTACAGCAAGTGAAATGGGAAAATATAAACTGTATGGAAATTATAATACTATATAACTAAAGCTTTTGTTTTTTGAAACGTTTGGAAGAAGATAAAAGACTCTCCAAATATTGATATTAGAAAGAAGCAGGATCTCGTTAGCCGCTGAAGAGACACCAAAAAACTTTGGACGGATTCTGAGAAGGATGATGTGGCAGTGGCCACCTGGGCAGTTGAGTGCACATGCGTACTCCGTCTGTTTCCCTCCCTCCCACCTGCCCACCACATGGCCCCAGATGCTGGCAACCCAAGCTATGCCACCAATTAATGGTGGTGAGGGTGATCAATGGTCACTAGCCACAATGGCTCTGCTCTGCCTCCTCCAGTCGGAGGCAGTGATGCTTCTGAATCCCAGATTCACTCACTGCAGGAGTGAGGAGGGATGTTGTGAATAGATCCTGCTTGTGATCTTCCCATAATGGGCAGCTGGTTGGCCACTGTGAGTACAGGGTGCTGGACTTGAAGGCCTGATCCAGCAGGGATCATCTTATTGGAAAGTGCATTAAAGGTAAGAGGAGGTGATTTCATCATTTCAGACCTCTAACCACTTAGGCAAAGGTAAAGGACCCCTGGATGGTTCAGTCAAGAGCAACTATGCGGTGCAGCGCTCATCTCGCTTTTCAGGCTGAGGGAGCTGGCATTTGTCTGCAGACAGCTTTCTGGGTCATGTGGCCAACATGACGCTTCTGCTACAACAGGACACCGTGATACAGTGACGGAGCTTCATGCTCCAGGGGGCGGAGAGCAGGCGGGGCTGGTGCAGGGGTGGCGCGCATCCTGGGGGCATGGCATGCTGTGGGGGTGTGGCGCCCAGCGCGGGGGGGGGCATCTGCGATGGCACCCCACCAGGATTGCGCTCCCCCCGCACTCCTCTTCCTCTGCCAGTGCCATGATGGAAACACTGCCAGAGCTCATGGAAACACTGTTTACCTTCCCGTCACAGCGGTACCTATTTATCTACTTGCACTGGTATGCTTTCGAACTGCTAGGTTGGCAGGAACTGGGACAGAGCAACAGGAGCTCACCCTGTTGCGGGGATTTAAACTGCCCACCTTCCAATTGGCAAGCCCAAGAGGCTCATGGTTTAGACCACAGTGCCACCCGCGTCCCTCAACCACTTAGGATGTAACTCTGGAAGCGGAGATGGTTCAGCTGGAAAGAGAGTTTTCCATTTTTGTCTCTCCAGGACTGGGGATGAGCCATGACCAATGTCTCAGAACAATCCCAGTTCTTTTCCAAGAAGCAAATGCGTCCTATATCATTCTTGCCAAGCCTGCAAGAAATTGCCAAGCCATTTGTACCTGCACTATGCAACACACCTGGCTTAATGAGGTAATCTGTCACTGTCCTATGTATTAAAGCAGGGCTTAGCAATGAGGTGAAGGGAAAGGTCGGTGTGTATCTATGAGCATCACTGGGAGGAACAGAGCCAAGCCAGGGCCTCTTACCAAAGGATTTCTGACGGAGACAAAAATTGCCCGGCTTTGCTTAGCAGTGATGTGCTTTGTTTAAATCACAGAGAGTTAGTCCTGTGCCTGGCTTCTGACTGCAGCACTGCCTGCCTGTTGGCAGAGCTCCAGCCAGCGAGTGGTTGCTTGAAACACTTTACAAAGCCAAAAAAATTCATTGCTGTTGCGTTTTCCCCTTTACAACAAAAACCTTTTTCATTCATTATTTATTTATTGCCTTAGGAAAACCCAGCTTCATAATAAAAACAACAATATTTCCTTATACAGTGGTACCTCAGGTTACAAACAGCTCAGGTTACAAACTCCGCTAACCTGGAAGTAGTACCTCGGGTTAAGAACTTTGCCCCAGGATGAGAACAGAAATCACGTGCCAGTGGTGCAGCAGCAGTGGGAGACCCAATTAGCTAAAGTGGTACCTCAGGTTAAGAACGGTTTCAGGTTAAGAAAGGACCTCCAGAACTAATTAAGTTCGTAACCAGAGGTACCACTGTATTTGAAAGCTAAAGTGTTGAATATGTGCATATTGCCTGTGATGTGTCATGGAGCATAGAACTGGACTGTGAAACAGAGAAACAGGAACATCATAAGTGCAAATAGCAACACAACATGTCATGGAGCTTGCAATGTTAAGAATAGCGTTAAAAGACAGAAAAACTAATGCTTGTATATGGTAAAGATCATCATCATCATTTTATTTGTTTGCCGCCTTTCCACAGTTAAAACAATGCTCAAGGTGGCTTACAATATTAAAAGATTTACGGTACATAGTTACAAACATAGCAAAGTAGTCATAAAAATAAATAAAACACATCAAAAGCTACATAACCAAACTGAACAATTTCCACATAAAAATAAAGATACAAAAAATTAATATCAATAACAGCAAAAACTCCCAACAAAACTTTCCCCAAAATACCCCAGTCCTTGCTGGGCAGCAGCAGCACTTCTTATGAAGCCTGTTAGGCCCCACCCTGGGCCAGGTAGAGAGAATGGGGCCCTCAGGCTCCCAGCAGGCCAGATCAAAAGATGTGGTAGGAAAGGCCACAAAGTGAAAATGAATATATGCAGGACTTGGGCAAGAGATGATTCCTAGAATCATAGATTGTAGACTTGGAAGGGATGACGAGGGTCATCAAGTCCATCAGCCTGCAGTGCAGGAATCCTTTGCCCAATGTGGGGGTCAAACCCACAAATGACCCTGAGCCATGTATTCAGCCATGTATTCCGATGGAATAAAGCCATGTTAGCATGGAGACCCTGCAGCTTCTGTGAGGGACGTTAGGCTGAGAGTCAGTGAGTGGCCCAACGACTGAGTGGAGATTAGTCTCCAACACTCTCCCCACACCCCCACCCTAGGTACCTTATATGAAGTCAGAGCTTTGGGCCCATCCACACTTGTCCTGAGCCTAGAAAGCACAGGTCCAATCTGTTTCCCACTTGACCCATGCTTTCTAGACATGGGTCTGAGTTGTTTACTTCTTGTCCCACTCAACCCCACTAAACCAAGGAAAACCTGCTCTCTAGTGCTCATTCAGACCAAATATCAATTCAGAGAAAACTCGAGTTTCCATTTGCTCCAGTTGATCATTAAATTCCCCAAACAATCAACCTCCCTGTGAGGTAGGTTGCACTGTGAGACAGTGAAATCACCCAGTGAGCTTCATGGCTGAGGTGGGATTCAAACCCTGGTCTCCCTGGGTCTGACACTCTAATCACTATCTCCACTAGGAGATAGTGGCAGCAAACTAATCTTAAAAGCTGTGAATATGGAGGTGTATGGAGGAAGCATCATGGCAGGTAACATAACTGAAAGACTGAAAAAGAAAAGACTCAATGCCTGCTGGTCCACACATGAAAGGAAAGTCATTGAGACAAGATTTTATACCAAATTTTAGGGCTGCAGCTCTATTGTCATTTTGATAAGCCCATCAGTAAGTCAGTCCCAAGTAAAATAACAGTGGTTGGTGGCTGAAATATCCAGGAATAGTTCCCCATGTTCAGAAGCAGTCTATCTGCATACTAAGTTGATACGGCAAGGATCTAAGGAATGGCTGTCTGCACTGCACAGCATACAGAATGGCCTGTGGAAATCTTTCTGAAGGTGTCTGGATTGCCCTAGCCAGGCTGGCTCTAGAGGGCTTCCATGTGGGCAACTTCTGCATGACTGCAATATAATGCAATTGCACACAATAGTTATTGGAAGGACCGTAGTCAAGAGAGCAAAGAAATTAGTCACCTTTCCACAGCTTGAAAATAAGATCCGATACCTCAGCCCAGGTCCATTTCAGAAGCCCTCTGCAGCCAAGCGAGAAGATTAAAAGGGCCTTAAAGGTAAAGGTACCCCTGACTTAGGGTATCTTTAGACCACAGCGCCACCCTTCCCTTACTATAAGGGCCTTAAAAAAGGGACCCTTGACCATTAAGTCCAGTTGCAGACAACTCTGGGGTTGCGGCGCTCATCTCGCTTTACAGGCCGAGGGAGCTGGCGTTTGTCCACAGACACCTTCCAGGTCATGTGGCCAGCATGACTAAGCTGCTTCTGGCAAACCAGAGCAGTGCATGGAAATGCGGTTTACCTTCCCATCGGAGTGGTACCTATTTAACTGCTTGCACTTTGGCGTACTTTCGAACTGCTAGGTTAGCAGGAGCAGGGACAGAGCAACGGGAGCTCACCCCGTCATGGGGATTCGAACCGCCAACCTTCTGATCGGCAAGCCCTAGGCTCTGTGGTTTAGACCACAGCACCACCCGCATCCCAGTAAGGGCCTTACTGCTCTACTATGGGAGCCTTATGGATTTAAAAGAGGATTAGACAAATCCATGGAGGAGGAAAGGGCCATGGATGGCTACTAGCCATGAGTCCTCTTCTCTGCCTCCACAGTTGGAGGCAGCCATGCTTCTGGATATCAGCTGATGCAAACCCAAAGGACTGGGGAGAGAGTGTGCTCTTGTGCTTGCAAGTTTCCCATAGGAGCATCTAGTTGGTCACTGTGAGAGCGGGATGCTGGACTAGATGGGCTATTGGCCTGATCCAGCAGGCTCTCCTGATTTTATGTTCTTAATGCTCAGGTTCAATTTCTGCCATCTCTAGGTAGGTCTAGCAGAGCCCCTTGCCTGGAAAACCGGGAAGTTGCTGCCAGTCAGTGTGTGTAGACAATACTGAACTAGGTGGGTCAATGTTCTGACTCAGCAGAAGGCAGCTTCCTGTCTCCCTGTCTTCCAGGAGCATCTTTCATCCAGGGCTGCAGTCTTCCTTGCTCAGTAATATGAGAGACCCACCCAACACAGTGCCTCCTCGTTCACAGTCTATTAGATTTGATTGTTTGGGGGAACTCTTCTGCTACCCCTGGATCCTAGCAACTGTGCTGCCACAATTGATAAAGTGGGGTGAAAAATGGAAATGAAATGTGGCTGTACTTAGTGGGAGTGAGAACATTTCCGGTCCTTTCAATTTCAATTCAGGTAACATGCTACCAGGTTCCAGGCTCCCGAAATCTAGAGCTGAGGTTCCCTTGAGCCAGCTTGGAAAATATTGATATGACGGATGCTGTCCAAGTCTACTGCATGCATTAATGGACCCTGATTAGCTCCTATCATGCTCTCCTGGTGGGCTCAGTGCCTACATATATTCCTTTTAAAATACATTTTTTTCAATTTTTATACACATCATATCTGTCATTTATCCCTTCTCCTAGGACTTACCCGAACCCGAACCTGAACCCTAATGGGGAACCCCTAATGGGGAACCCCTAGCTTGACAGCAGACCATTTGGGAAGGATCTAGGGGTCTCAGTAGACCATAAGCTTAACATGACTCAAGAGTGTAATACAGCAGCAAGAAAAGCTAATGGTATTCTAGACAGAAGTCCAGTGTCCGTGTCAAGGGAAGTCATAGTCCTACACTTTTCTCCCTTGGTCATACCCCACCTGAAGTCCTGTGGGCACTGGATATTGACAAGCTGGAATGGATGCAAAGGAAAGCGACCAAGTTGATCAAGGGTCTAGAAAGCAAGCCTTAGTAGGAACATGTGAGGGAACAAGGGATGCTTAGCCTAGAGAAGACTGAGGGGTGAGATAATAGCTGTCACAATGGAGCCGCCTTGTTTTCTGCTGCTGCAGAGTGTGAGACCTGAACCAATGGATTCAAATTAAAAGAAAGGAGATTCCAACTAAATTCTAGGAAGAAATTTCTGATGGTAAGAGCCATTTAACTGCAAGATGGACTCCCCTGAAGGGTGAAGAGGAGATTGGAGGGGAGATGACCCTTGGGGGATCCCTTCCAACTCTAGGATTCTATAAGCTGCTATTTTACAGTATTTGCCTATCTATTTTGATCAGGAGTGGTTTCTTGGGGTTTCTGGCAAACGGAAGTCTCTTTCCCATTACCTGGCCCTTTTTCTTTTTCTTTTTTTAAAACAAACAAACAAACCCAGAAGTGCCACAGATTGACCCTGGAACCTTCTGCATGCAGAGGGATGGACTCTTCCCCTGTGAGAAAGACAGGGAAGAATTTGCCTATCTCTCTCCTTGTCCTGCATCTCTCCCCAAATTATTTCAGTTCTTTAAATTAATTGCAGTAGGTTTCATGCTTGAAAGCAAAGAAATGTAAGGTTTGATTTTCAACAGCACCTTAATAGCTGAACACCAAGTCCTGTTTCCCAAACACAGGCATTAAACACAGACAACCCCACCAGCAGCACAACTGGGCTTCTAGCGGCTTTGTTTAATTACGGAGCACACCATCTAAAACAAATCTCCAGCTCCGTTAACAGAAAAACCACCTCGTTTCTCCTTATTCTTGCTTTCTACCTGTCAAGGAACCTGTTTGTTTTTAGGCTAAGGATGGGGACATGTCTTTTTGAACATATGAAACTGGCCGTCTGATGGAGCTCATTTGAATGTCTTCTGTCTCCCCTCACATTTAGTCTGAAGTCTGTGATGAAGAGCAGCTTCCATCCACACCTCAGACAGCTTTTCTGGCTGGCATGGTAGAATTTTATAAAATGCTGTGCATAGGCATGGAGAAAGTGGACAGAGAAAATGTTTTTTCTCTCTCATAACACTGGAACTCATGGCCATCCAATGAAGCTGAATGTTGGAAGATACAATAAAGTCCTTCTTCATGCCATGCCTAAATCCAAGGAAGCTGTCCCAGTTCTAACCCAAAGTAATTGACTGAATGAGGGTGGAGACATTTAAATTAGTCCAGACAAGACATAGGTTCTCAGTCAGAATAGATTCAGCCTGTACTGAAGAAACAAGATTGCAGTTTGGGTGTGCTCCTGGACTCAGCCCTGAGTGGGGATGCTCCGATTTCCGCAGTGGCCAGGAGGACAAGTGAGGCTAGAGTGCCGGCTGCACCTGTCCCTGCCTTACATGGCACTGCCTTTAAAAAGGGCTCAGAAATTTTGACTGGCTCAAAGAGCTGCAGCCAGACTCTTGGCCCGGGGCTGGTCATAGGAAGCATAGGAAGCAGAAGACTCACTGCCTGGCTTACCTGGGGGATTTTAAAGCTTGCACATTGAAATATACTCAGAGTCGCAAAGTGATTTCATGCTCTTTATTCAGCTCATAGTGGTGAGGAGGAATGAATGAATGTTCTCAGTCAGAATAGATTCTGGGCTGCACATGATTGGCTAATTCTGGAATTCTATTGTAAGCCAATCAGGTTGTGGATTCACTTCTATCTGGAGCATGATTGGGTGGTTCCTGCCAACCAATCATACTGCTGCATTGTTCTAGGACCAATAGGACTGCTGCAGTTTGGATCCTATTCAACTCAGTACATAACAGAAGATATGAAGCAGCAATGCAGGACAGAGTTTCTCTGAGCATACGCCAAGTCCTACTTTTTTTTTCCTGATAGCCAACCCTCATCCTCCAGGCATCTGCCAAGTTATCTTGAAGGAAGTTTCTGTGTCACTTGATCCATCCATCAAGGGAGACCTTGAACCACAGCAGTCATGCCAAATCCCGCATGTGGAGAGGAAGCATTTTTGCAAATTCCCCTACCAGGATAAATTTCATTTCATTTCATTTCCCTCAAGGGAGGGGTGAGAAATGCCAAATCTGCCTCCACCTCTCTGAAATGGGTTGGCCTAAACAATGCCAGCTGCAATCAATACACTCAGTTTCTCCACTTGCAAATTGCATTATTTATTCTGAAGAAATGTGCTTACAATAGCAAAAAGTGATTCAATTAATTGAAAGCACAGCCAGCATCTTAATACAGCCAGCTATAAAGAGGATGTAAATACGCACATTTAAAAAGGGAGTGGGAAGTTTCATCTTGGGAGAATGGCTTTGTGCTGCTCACAATTGGGTAGAGTGACTCCTGAACACACCAAACAGATACAAGCCTGGTGCTGCCCATCAGATGAAAGGTCCACCCACAGAGACCAGGCAGGTCTAGGATGCCCTCATGCCAGGTTTGTTTGTCAACAGAAGCTGCTATTCAGAGACAGGCTGAGCCAGCCCACTCAGGAGGCAAAGTGAGGTGACTGCCTTGGGGAGCAGGATCCACAGGGGCATCAGATCCAGCTGTGGTCACCTCTTTGGAAGCCGGGTCTGGTTCCTCCTTATTAAATACAACTGTTCAATTGACATTGAAAGTAGCTCTGCGCAATTGAATGTTTATTGGCATGGGTTTTTTCCATTATAGCATCCTGAAGCTCTCTCTGAGCTTGCACAGGTTGTTGCTGCTCTCTGCTCCATTGGTTGCCTGACTCAGATCACATGAAAGAGATAGGATCACACACTATGCACATGTTAATCTGTGGGTCTCCATTTTGTGTGAGTTAAGTCTTTTTTCTCAAGCAACCAAACCCAAAGGATGTGACAATGAGCCTTTCTTGGAGTAAATGGCCTTGGTCTGGAAGGCAGGCTAAGGGCATCTGTGTGTGGAGAGAGAGATCTCTGCTTTTCAGTCTCTTAGATTATTTCATAATTTGCAAAAAGCTGAGCCTGTGCTGGACACACACAAGATGTTGTATGTGACTGTTTTGGATGTATCACTATTGTTTTTGTTCTGTTTTGAAGGAAGTAAAGTTTTGAAAAACATGTATGGGTCTGGACAATTTTTGTTCCAAAAGGAGTCTGATGCATGCTGTGAAATATTAATATTGGCAATGCTCCTCAGCCCTGCCCCCAATGCTGCCTCTACAGTGGCCTCTTGGTGCTGTTGGCTCTTCTCACCCTTGCTCCTGACGTACACCTTCACTCTTCTTCCCTGGTGGAGGGGTAGGAAGGCGAGGTAGGCAGTACCATTTTGTGGTTCACCTTAGATATCAATATGTCTTGATCCAGCCATGGAGGCAGATAGGGGCACCTGACAATTTCATGTTCCCCTGCACACCCAATTTTGTGCATTGTCCCATCCTATGGTTGGCAACAACTGTATCTTGTGGGAGCAAGTTTAACTATGTGCTGTGCAAAGAAGTTCTTTCATTTGTCGGTCCTGAATTGTCCAACACTCCAACAGCTTCCCTGAGGTGTCCCTGAATTCTCACATCGTCAGAAAGGGGAAAAAAACTTTTCTCTATCCAGTTGTGCATCATTTTATACCACCATGGTATCCACCATGCATCATTTTATACACTTCTACCATGTACACTTCTATCCACCATGCATCTATCTATCCATACACTTCTATCCACCATGCATCATTTTATACACTTCTACCATGTTCTTCTTAAAGGTAAAGTTAAGGGACCCCTGACCATTAGGTCCAGACGTGACTGACTCTGGGGTTGTGGCACTCATCTCGCTTTATTGGCCAAGGGAGCCAGCGTACAGCTTCCGGGTCATGTGGCCAGCATGACTAAGCCGCTTCTGGAAAAACCAGAGCAGCGCACGGAAATACCGTTTATCTTCCCGCCGGAGTGGTACCTATTTATCTACTTGCACTTTGAGGTGCTTTCGAACTGCTAGGTTGGCAGGAGCAGGGACCGAGCAATGGGAGCTCACCCTGTCGTGGGGATTCGAACCGCTGACCTTCTGATCGGCAAGTCCTAGGCTTTGTGGTTTAACCCACAGTCCCACCCCTGTCCCATATGTTCCTCTTACCTTTTCTCTTAAATAAAATCCCCCCAAACTCTTCCTCATAGGAGAGTTGCTCCATTCGCTTGATCCTTTTGGGTGCTCTTTTTTGACTCTTTTCCAGCTACACAATATCCTTTTTGAGATGAAGTGACCAGAGCTGCACACAGTATTCCAAACACTACAGATTTAATGACATTATTCTATTGGCAATTTTATTCTCAATTCCTTTCATAATCATCCCTAGCATGGAATTTACCTTCCTCACAGCTGTTGCACACAGGGGACCACAGACCCCACAAGCATTTATGTGAAATTAAGATTTTTTTCTCCTGATGTGCATCACTTTACAAGGAATTGTGCTTGCCATTGTGCTTGGAAAGATTCGTTTGAAACTCTTTGCCAGCCTCTTTTCATTTTAACACTTTTGCTTATAAAATTTGGGCTGCAGGATTGAAATTCCCCATTCCTGCCTTAGACCCAAGAGTTTTGGCCGTGGGATTTTTTGACCCAGAGGGGCGCCATTGAGGCTACCAGCCTGCATGTGTGTACACAATGGGTGTGGGACTTTGACTGGGCCTTTGACCTGGGTGAAAATGAGCCTCGTTTCACCCCTGCCTTATGAACCAAAGGAAGGTACTTTTCAGTTTAGTTAGGTGCCAAGTATTTGTATAACTGAAAAGCTTACGTGTCCAAAGGATGGTGAGAAAACCTGCCCCCATGACTTCATAACAGTCCGGTCAGACTTATTGGGGACCAGCTGGACGGATTACTAGCAAAGGAAAAAGAGATATAACCAAAAGGTGGATGGCAAGATCCAGAGGTCTTTTGCTTAAGCCCTTCTCCCAGGCTAAACTCCCTTAGAATCCACATTGGCAGAGCAGATCACTCCAGAGGATTTAGCTGGATCAAGGAGCTTGGTTAATTTATATTTTTTAAGTCATATCGCATCTGGACTAATTTGTTATTCAAATCTGTGGCATTAATACCCTCTGGCTTTGTCTGTGTCTCTGTACCACAGATGGGAATGGCGAGGGGCTTAGATGCTGCCGTCCCCTTGCAGACAGCTTGATGCTGGGCTCAAGCGGATTGTGGGTGTGCGGATGGCAAGAAAGGGAGAGGGCAAAGTTGTCCAGATCATTTCCAGTGAGGGCAGCGACAGCCACAGCAAAAGCCTAGACATGTCTACTCACAAGTAAATACCACACCTAATTATATTTAATTATTTAATGGTTAGATTAAATTAATTTTAAAAACTGATTAAAAATAAATTTAAAATTAATCAAGCAGCAGGCCTTCCATGTCATCTGATGTGCTTGAGCCAGTTGTGATTGCCTACTTAGCTTTTCACAAAGTACCTCAGCAAAGACTCCTGAGTAAGCTTAACAGCTTCTCACAGGAGAAGAAAAGAGGCATCATCATCATCATTTATATACCCCACCCACCTGTGATTTGGTAACTGGTTAGGAAACAGGGAGCAGAGAGCAGGAATAAATGGGCCGTTCTCCCAATGGAAGTGGGTATTTGTTCACAAATGAGCCGGAGTTAAGGGTAAGCAGTAGGTGACCAAGTCTGCTGAGGACGTTCAATTGTTTGGGGTGATGAAGACAAAAAGGGATTGTGAAGAGCTGCGAAAACATCTTTTTAGCTGAGTATATGGGCAATAAAATGAAATTCAGCAGCAACAAGTGTAAAAGGATGCACATGGCAGGGTAGGGAATCTAAATTTCAAGGAGCTCTTTTGGCCAGCTGAGACCCAGAAAAGCAGGAGCTGAAGGAGAGCCCCCCACTGCAGCAAACAGGGAGCCAGAAGAGCCAGACAGTGAAGGCAGAGCAGAGAGAGATAAGAAAGTTAGACCCCGCCTGGTTCTGGCTGGGAGCTTGAGAGTGATTTGCAGCAGGAGTGGAGCTAAGCAAACAGAAGAAGAAGTGAGCCAGAAACCCACCATTTAGACCTTTCTGGACAAAAGCTTCAAAGCAAATTCACAAATGGATTGGTGTCATTTCTGGACCACCTTTCCTTTCCTATGCTTGGTACAGCAGGACACTTATTGACAGGATGGGGAGGGTCCCCACCCGGAGGGGCTTTTTTTTGCAGAGGCAAGTGGTGTAGAAGCTGTGCTGAAGAAACTTTAAAAATCACGTGGACAATATTGGAGTAGAGGGCCTCCCAGGATCTTGTAGCTCCCAACCTGAAGATGATGCCTCTCCTGCTCACCCACCAGCCAACTCCACTTACAGAAGCTAACTGGATTGGTGGTTGAATCTGACTTCAGCACTGGTAAGAAGATTAGAAGAGCCTGCTGGATCTGGCCAATGGCCCATTTAGTCCAGTATCCTGTGAGAAACCTGCAGGCAGGATTTGAGTACAAGAACCTGCAGTTCCTCCTGCTTCCCTGTGGCCAACCAGATGCCTCCTCTGGGAAGCCAACAATGAGGCTCTGAGTGCTCTCTCTCACTGTGGCTCCCCAGCAGCTGGTATTGAGAAGCATAAATAAACAAGGTCATGTTCTGGGGATGTTCACTCCCAGGTACTGCTGCTCACTAAGTTTCCCTCTCCCTCTGGGCCAGGTCTGCATGACTTCTCCAAGGGAGCTCTGGCTCCATCCTCCTCACCTGTACCTTGGAGAAGGCAGGCAACAAAATGGAAGACATGAGCAGGATCCAGAGGATCCAGAGACTGGGCAGTGGGACCTCTGCAGGAGTGGGTGCCATGGCAGATGCCAGGTGATGCCGACTGACTATGAGGATGCAAGTGGTCATTTGTAAAATTTGCTGTTAGCAGCAAGACTCCTTTGGGATGAGCCACCGTCTGCTTCAACGGAATTTATAGAACATCCTGCAGAGCTGGGAGCTTTCCAAAGAAGAAACCAGTTCTCTGATGGACATTCTCTGAAAGTGAATCCATTGCAGACAAGCATGGTCCTTAATGGTGTTAATTAATTAGAAATTTGGCAGGCTCCAGTAGCTGGCCTTTTATTTTTCAGTCTGATGGGGGTGACATTTCACATCTCTGACGTGTCTGCCTTCCTGGACCTGGAGTGTGAATCATGATGGAGGCTGTTATGTGATTAATTACATTCTTCCTTCTTCTTTTTATATATTTTTATTTGATTTTCAAAAATAAAGAAAAGAACAAATAAGAGAAGAAATAAAGTTACAGCAAAATATCATAAAAATTCCACATGTCAAGATTACTCTGAATCTCCTGACCTCCCCCATCCCATCCATGGGTTCTATTGATTCTATTTTCAACTGCATGTCAATACTTCTCTAATTTTTCATATTCCTAAATTATCTAAACTTTCTGTTGCATTACAAGTGTATTTAGAATCCTGCTAATGTTTTAACCTGTTTACAATGATTTTGTAAAGGTAAAGGTAAAGGGACCCCTGACCATTAGGTCCAGTCGTGACCGACTCTGGGGTTGTGGCGCTCATCTCGCTTTATTGGCCGAGGGAGCCGGCGTTTGTCCGCAGAAAGCTTCTGGGTCATGTGGCCAGCATGACTAAGCCGCTTCTGGTGAATCAGAGCAGTGCACGGAAATGCTGTTTACCTTCCCGCTGGAGTGGTACCTATTTATCTACTTGCACTTTGACATGCTTTCAAACTGCTAGGTTGGCAGGAGCAGGGACCGAGCAATGGGAGCTCACCCCGTCGTGGGGATTTGAACCTCTGACCTTCTGATCGGCAAGTCCTAGGCTCTGTGGTTTAACCCACAGCGCCGTACAAATGGTTTTGTACATAAACATTTCCCATTCTTTTTTGAATTTATTGTCTGCAATTCTTCTTCTTTCTGACTGGGTCCAGATACCACACTGGCTGACAGTATTAGCGTCCATGAATGTAGGGACAGGATATTGTGACTTCTGTAAGTCACTCTGGGTTAATTTTCATTAAAAAATAAAAAATAAAGAAGAGCAAGTAATACGTGTAAATAATACTAGACCCACTCACTAACCTACCAGATTTGCAGGTACTAAATGAGATGGGGGAAATTTAAAAAATAATGAAGGAGACAGATGAAGGTCCTAAAAGAAACAGAGAAAAAAATTAAAATCCCTGTATTTCCATTGTTATGAGAATTCTAAGGTCTAAGACATAAAATAAATGTTCATAAATGTACCAGGTAAACATATACATAAATATATACATACGAAAGCAAATATATACATAAATATATAAACCACATGTCTGAAACAGTACAGGAAAAAAGTCCTGAAACCATTTTGACTCTCTCAAATTGACCTCAAATGTTTCTCTGCAAGGACAAAGGAAATGGGAAAACCTCTCCATTGTCTCTTAGCTCACAAATGCTGTCTTAAGGGCCTATTTGTGTATGAATAGGGCAGTGTTTCCCAAACTTTTTTGGGCAACGGCACACCTGTTTACTGAAAAAAAATCTCGCGGCACACCACCATTAAAGCCCCGCCCCGTGACGTCAGCGCGCAGCGTCACGCCGGGAGGGACGCACGAAAGTGAAAGTTTTTTCCCTCCCCCTTGCCGGGGAACCTCCAAGCTTTGGGGGTGGGAGGAGGCAGCAGAGCGAGGGACTGAGGGACGGCGGCAACTGAGGCGGCGGCGGCTGTTGTGGTGGTGGCGGCGATAGCGGGCGGAGGAGGGGGCGGCGGCGGGGCTTGAGGAGCCGTCGCCGGGAGTTGCTGCTGCTGTTGCTGCTGCTGCTGCCCGGACATGCCGGCCTCCTCCTCCTCCGCTGTCTCGCGCTCCTCCCTTTTGCATGCGCTGCCCCGCCGCTCGGCACCACCACCGCGGAGCCGCCCCCGGCTCGACGCGGATCCTCGCCGCCGCCGCCTCTCACCGCCCGACTCACCCGCCTCCCTCCCACGGCACACCAGCCAATGTCTCACGGCACAGTAGTGTGCCGCGGAACACCGGTTGGGAAACACTGGAATAGGGTGAGCTGGATTCAGGAACTGAGTATTTACCATCACAAAAGAATGGCCAGACTGCCCAAGTAATGCAATCAGTGACCATTATCAGGTACCAGGCAGACAGGTTTTCTGCTGTAGACCACCTCTTCTGTGAAGTATGTATGATGTATTGGGGGGGCTGGCAATTTCAAAAGTCTATATAAGGGCTTGCGCACCAATGTTCTGGGTTCCTCTGCATGGGGTGTGTGTGTGAGCCCCCTGTTGCAACTGTTTAATAAAGATCAGGCTTTGCTTCTCAATATTCTCTGGTTGGCCTCTGTTATTTTCTCCTACCGATAGAGGACTTCATACGGGCTCTTGGGTACCCCATAAGGCAGGCATGTTCAAAGTATGTTTTGGGGGCCTAATTCAGCCCCCGTGGCAGTAAATGTCCTGGGGTAAAATTCTAAAAAAAGCTCAATCAACAACTTTGGTCGGCCCTCACGCATGTTCACTTCATCAAATCTGGTCCTCTTTGAAAAAAGTTTGGAGCAGTGGATTGTAGCAGTTAAGAGTGCTGAATTTACACTACAGAAGAGGTGGATTTAAATCCCCATATGCAGCTATGCAATGCACTGTTGACCCTGGACAATTGCTAAGAAAGTCCAGCACTGTCACATTTGATGTCAAAAGAAGATACTTTTAAAAAGGAAATGAGGGGACTAATAAAAGGGAAGCTGAAAGTCAAGAGGGTCCAACCTCTCCAAAAGGCTTTGAAGTTATTCTAAAGTTATTCTAAACTACAATCATAGGAGATCAGCTAGAATGCATACTGCAGGTCTGGGAAGGAAGCCCAGGGCCAAGAGGAGGGCAGTGTGGTTAATGGGCAGAGGCAAGGAGGCGACTGGAGGCAAAATGGAAGTCTTGCCAAAATGAGAAACAAAAATGCATGCACACTTTAGGGGAAGAAAAGCAGATAAAGAAGAAGGGATGCAGAACCACAAAACTGAGGAGCACATTGCTAAAAACTTTAAGACCAACAGTTAAAAAATAAATACATTAGAAGCAGGAAACCAGCTGGGGAGACCTTTGGATGGAGGGGAGTCAGAGATGTGCTAAAGGAAGAAACGGAGATTACAGAGGAGCAGAATAAATTATTTGTTTTGCTCTTCACAAGCAGATGATGTTAGGGCAAATGCATGAACTCACTTTTACAGGCAGAAAGGGAAGACAGATGAAGTTCTAGGCCTCAGATGGTTATAAGAGCTACCCTAAGGTTTCCACATTTTTAAATGAATCTGGGGACACTTTCAAACTTCCCACTAAATAGATGGGTTTTGTCAGGGGACTGATTTGTAAATCCGGGGACTGTCCCCGGGAAACAGGGACATCTGGTAACCTTAAGCTACCCATCTATTTAACTTTACTTCAAGCATCATTCTCAGTCCTAACTCCTCCCTTCCCAGATGCTCCCCATTAGCTCTTGTGGTGGCTGCGGGCAGCCTCTTGCCTAACTGACCTCCTCCAGTGTCTGGTCCATCGACAACACAGAATGCTGGCTGATGCCAAGTCAGTCCATTGGTCTAACTAACTCTCTACTGTTAACAGTGACTGGCAGTGTCTCTCCAGACAATTTTTAAACAAGCAAACTTGAGAGGCCATATCTTCCTTCCCTGCCCTTCTCAGTTCCCACCTTCTACAAGGGGAGAAATCTAAGAATGCCACCTCCTGTCAAATCCCTAATTGGTTGAGTTTGAGTGACATCCTCAATGTGCAAGACCAGCTCCATACAGAAGAGCTGCATTAAAAATAAAAATGCCAAATGCCACTTCTTGCAAAAACCAATCTAAAAAGGCAGCTGGCATACTTTTGTTTGGACTGATGGAAGCAGAATGGAAGGTCAGTGTAGATGCCAGGAGGGGGAAACTGAGGCACACACAGCTTCCAAACCACATTAATCCCCAGTGTGGACAAAGCCACCTGGTTTACACAGCATGCAGTTCCTTTAGCCTAGCCTTTGCCAACTGGGTGCCCGACATACTTTTTGGACTCAAGCACTTTTCAGTGCCAGCCAGAACAGTCACCAGCTGCCACAAACATTCTGTAGGTCCTGAAAGCTTGTAGATATTTTCTGGGCTGTTTTCAGAAAATTTTAGAAAATATGTTTTCTTCTTATTTATTTCTGCAAGCCTGTGGAGCCCCCTGAATATTTAAATACAATACTCTTATCTTGGGGGTATTTTTTAAAAAAACCTAACTACACTGTTAGTGGTAATGATGTATGTAAATGAATATAATATAAAATCAGGAATGACATCTGATTTTGTCGTCAAAACACACATCCTTAAATATGCAGAAGTTTTAAAGAAATGGTGCTTCTGCATCCCTGGAGACTGTTATCTTACAAGACACTGTTCCATCGATGTGACAGGGAAGGTGAGATGCCTCTTCTGAGCTGCTGACTGCCTCTTTTATTTGAAGTACTTACAATGATGGGTTGCTTTTAAAAAAATACATGTGCTGACCAATAAATCTGGAGCGTTTTATAATAAATAAAAAAATGCAATTGGTTCTTCTCACCAATTCTCATTGACTAAACATCCTCACCCTATTTTGTTTTTATATCTTGGCCTCTGTTTACCCATCAGGCAATTGCCATCCCTCTCAGCCTTGATTTATCCCTCTCACCCAGAGCTTTGATCAGGTCCTTTGATGTTTTATGTAACATCCTCTGTGTTGCCAGAGAAATGAGCAGAGACTATTTAAAGTTTAATCAGATTATATTGGCTTTCCCAGCTCAGGGCCATGGATCAATCAACTTAACAAGGTCTACCACTAGGGGCTCTCGCGATGGGTGCTCATGCAAAAAAATAAAAATAAAATAAATTCCTGGCCATTGGCACCAGCTCATATTTTGAGAGAACTTTGCACAGCACAGAGCACACCAGGAACCAACCTGTTGCTCCCAAATGACAACTGATTTGGCAAAGATATACAGGGGGAGATGGATGTGAAAGCATTTGAGGTTACTAGACAGCAAATGCCAAGGGAAAGGAAGTTTGTTTGGCTCACAGCCATATTAACGATGTCAATGTCATTGGCCTGAGGGCGTTAGAGGTGCAGCAAGGCACATGCCCACAAACAGGAAATCCTACAACAGATGCCCTGTCCTCTGCTTAGGAACTAAGGCAGGGAAGAACACACAAGTTGGCATCAAGGAAGTGCTCAAGGCATCAAGGACATTTCTTTTTAGATTATATGGGCAAGTCACAATCCATGGATTATTTCAAAATTGTTGTTCATGTTTCAACAGGTGAAGATGATGGTTTAGCATATACATGTTGGGAAAAGAGTTGCCTCAGGAGATGGCATAATGGCCCCTGCTTCCTCCCTGCACCCCACCCTGGGGCACATTTTCCACATAGCTCTTGACACATCTTCTTAGGCTGCAATCTTATATCCATTTTCCTGGGAGCAGAACCCACTGAACACAAAGAGACCTTCTTCTGAGTCTCAGTGTATATGATTGTTTTAGAAGTGCAAAAGCAGGGATCATTCAGTTTGTAATGGAACGGTTAATTCTGTAAGTTTCTTGTGAGTAGGCCTGTATACACTGCCTATGTAAATAATAAGAATAATAATATCTCCTGCTTATTCAAAAAATATGTTTCACTCAGGCTGTAGGTTTAAGAATACCATCATCATATTATCAGATGATGCATTCTGTGTCCTTGTCCATGAATAGACTATTCAGCCAATTGCTCAAGTGATGTACAGCAAAGTCCTAATCTGCATAATGCCCATATGTCCTGAAAACAAGTGTCACAGGGACTGCTGCTGTCACTGTTTGTGTCCTGGCCTGATTCTTGCTTTTGCTCCAGCTGCTGGTGTCTTGCTTCCAGGGGAAATGCTTTAGGGCATCCACAACCTCAGTCCATAAGCTCAACTAAAGGATGCCTCTCCCCTGGTCCCTGGAATCGGAACAGCAGCAAAGGTGGGCCTGAACAGATGCCCTGCTTTTCTCAGTGCTCTGGATTTAGTGAGCTTCTTGAGAAATCCCAGGTATGCTTTTGCTGCTGCTCTAATACCAGCAGAATTGCTGCAGCCCTGCCATTAGCAAACCCTTCACTGCAAGATAGATCCATCCATCCCACCCCCCACCCCACCCCCGCCAGTTCTGCCAAGCTGAACTTCTGGAAGCCTCTCCCTGCTGCAATGTATTTTTTTATTCAATCCAACTGGAGCAATATTCTGGCCTGATGTGTATGGGATCAGCAGGCAATTGTTCTTCTGCAGAGAGAAAAAGCAAAAGAAAGGGAAGCAGAATTCTCCAGCGAGTCAGGGTGATGGATTGATCTACTGACAAACACACTTGTGTGTGTGTGTGTGTGTGTGTTATAATGCCGCAGTAAGCAATGAAAAACACACACAGGTTGCAACATTTCAGCAGGACTACAAATCAGGATGGTCCAATGAGGAAGCAGCATTATACTGAATAAAACCATCTAACTCAGTATTATCAACACTGACTGGCAGCAGCTCTCCAAAGGTTTCAGGCAGGGGGCCTCTCCCAGCCATGCCTGAAGGTGACAGCCCAAGGATCTCACCTGTGCCCATCTGCAGGTAAAGCAGGTGAGCTGCAGCCCTTCTGCCATCTTCTTCCTGTATTTGAACTCCTCCAGTCCTTCATTCTCTGGCCACTTGTCCCCCCACCCCACCCCACCCCTGCCACCACCAACTTCATCCCTCCCACCCTTAACTGCCATATTTCTATCATGAGCATCCATCAACCATAACCCTCCGATTACAAGCTTTCATTTTAAAAAAACACGTAGGATTCTAGCAGTTGCAAGACCTGAAATATGGGGCAAAAGGTACAGGCATTCTTCATTCTGTTATGAGAAACCAACCAGCTCCCAACCCCCATCCCGACCTGCCCCACTCCTACCAGAAAGATTCCTCTGTAAGGTAGATCTAAGCCCCGCTGAATAGGAAGGGCATTTCTCTGGGGCCCCTGACAGTCGGTAAAGAAGGTAAAGGACCTCTGGACAGTTAGGCCCAGTCAAACTCATCTCGCTTCAGCCCGAGGGAGCCGGCATTTGTCCACAAACAGCTTTCTGGGTCATGTGGCCAGCATGACTAAAGTGCTTCTGACGCAATGAGACACCTTGACGAGTGCCAGAGAGCATGGAAACCTATTTATCTACTTGCACTGGCATGTTTTCAAACTGCTAGGTTGGCAGGATCTGGGACAGAGCAACGGGAGCTCACCCCGTTGCACGGACTTGCACTGCTGACTTTCTGATCAGCAAGCCCCAGAAGCTCAGTGGTTTAGACCACAGCGCCACCCGCTCCAGTAGCGGGCACTGGCTGGTGATGCAGGTCTGTCGCTCACTGGCAGAACATCTGCTTTACCTGCAGAAGCTCCCAGGTTCAATCTCCAGCATTTCCAGGAAGAGCTGGGCAAGAACCCTGCCTGGCACCTTGCACAGCTGCTGACAGTCAGTGTGGGCAATACTGAGCTAGATGGACCAGTGGCCCGACTCAGTATAATGCAGTTTCCTAGGTTTCTATTACGTCATGTCCATGGTTGGCTCTTCCTAATCCCAATAGGATTTTTCAGAGCATGAAGGGTTCCCTGAAGCCATCTTGAGCACAGACAGGAAAGAAGGAGGAGGAAAAACTCAGATGCAAGAAGCAAAATGTTTTATTTTGTATAAATCAAAGAGAGAGCACAGCCCGCTTCTCTTACACATGTGTTGTTGTGCCTTGTTGGGTTAGGAAACTCAGGTGCCTCCAAAGCAGGTGGGGAAGCCAGAGCCTGGAACCGACAAGGATGCCTGGATGGTGATGATTCAGACAAAAGCTTGGCTCCTGGAGAGGGGAAGGAGAGGGGGAGGGAGGGGGGAATGTAGATACCAGAAATACTGAATTGAAATTTATTCACATTTGCCAGACCTCTTTCTAATTTAAAGACTCAGTTTCCTCCCTGTTTCTGTCCATCTCATTTTGAAAATCTGATCTCCCACCTTCATTGGGATTCAGCCCTAATGTTGCAATCATCATCATAGGTGAACTTACCAAGATGTGCGCTTCCACAAGAAAAGCCAAATGTTCAAAGCCATCTCAGGTCCCCTGTAAACATCACACAACTTGCATTTAAATGAAAACATTTGTGAAAATCTGAGCTGCTCAGATTTAATTTCTTAACTGGCTCTTAATGAGCTCATCTGCCAGCAAGCTAAGGAGAGGAAACTACAATTGATATTAGGAATATTAAAGCATGGCAGATGGAACAAATCATCTCATCTCAGCAAAGTGGATGCCAGCTTCACCAACCAGGTGCCCTCCAGATGTTTTTGACATCAGCCCCAGCCAGCAATGAGTTTGACATAGTGGCCAGATCACTAGCAGTCATAGTCCTGTCCTGTCAAGTTTTGGGCATCACATTTCAAGAAGAACAGTGACCAACCCAGATGTATCAAGAGGTGGGATGCCAGGAAGGTGGAGAGTCTGGAAACCAAGTCCCATGAAAGAGCTGTACAGGTTGCTTAATAGTATGAGCAGCTGGAGAGTGTGTGAGCCAATGGCAGGTGGCCTTAAGTATATGAAGGGCTGTCACAAGGAGGAGAGAGCAGGCTTGTTCTGAGTGGAAATTGCAGCAAGGAAGCTGATTTCTTCTACGCATGAGGAAAACTTGCTAACAGGAGGAGTTTCTTGGCAGAGTAAGAACCTTCACATGCATTTAAGCAGAGGCCAAGTAGCCATCTGTCAAGCGGGTTGAGCTGGATGACCTCCTAAGGTCCCACCCAGTTCCAAAATGCTATGGAGGCGGGTGACTGAAACTATTTTAAAGATACCCACTCCAGTTGCCTTGTTTTTCACATTTCATCCGGGGTGAATGCAAAAGACACAGGGGCTGCATCGTCCAGACTAGAATGGAGGGAGCTTACAGTAGCTGGTGGGTTTGAATGACTACCTAAAGCCAGCTTTGTGTGCTGTATTGTGCTATCTCACTCATAAGACCTGCTGTTCTGCCCCCCCCCCCAATATTTGTAGATTCTTCAGAGCTTCTGTAACAAGGATCAGAAGCACCATAGTTAGGGGGTGGGGGACATTGTAAAATGTACATTCCAACTTCACTTGTATATTTTGTTTTGCATTTTTTTAAAAAGAAAAATCCCTCCACAACTGCTTTGGGCTGCCCTTTCCATCTTTACACTTTTGGGGCAACAGATTCCAGGGATGAGAGTAAGTTTCCATCGCCTCCTCACTAAAACCCCAGTTCCCTGCAACTGACTTCAAACAAAAGTCACACACACACAAACACGGCTCTTTGAGTTATGTAGACGGTGTTTCCTATAAAGAAATGTCTTATTAACACATCCAAGCTGCCTGGTGTTGCTTCAGCAGTTTTGATCACAGCAGGACCTGTGAAAATGTCCTCCAAAGGCAGCCTCCTCGCAAAATGTTTTCTAATGTGTTCTAAGCACTTAACTGCAGCAGTGGGGTGTCCATCCATCTGGGAGCTGGAGCTCCAACCGAAGTTGGAGAAATAAATCCTCATGGCAGACATGACCAAGAAATGGAAACATTTGGAGCTGGTGGACACTTTGAGCAAAAAAACAAACCAACTCCAATGTGTGTGATGCGACACCTCTAGAGCTTGCTTTCCCATATAAAGCTTTGTGTGTACAGAAGAGTACTGTACTTCTATTTATGTGCACATTGACTTATATGGCCACCCCCACCCCAGTCTTTGGGCCTGCAGGGAAGAGCTATAAAAATGCAAATTTTGAAACTAAGTCAAAACTTCCCATGGAACTGCATCCACACAAAAAGTATAAAAGTATAAGAACATAAGTAGAGCCCGCTGGATCAGGCCAGTGGGGGCCCATGTGGCCCAACATCCTCTTCTCACAGGCAAAAGAGCCCTTTCCCACCCTGGGGGCCCCAGCAACCGGCAGTCAGAAACATCGCTGCCTTCAACTGTGGAGGAAGAGCATAGACTCCTTTGTGACCTTCAATAGTCCTCTCCTCCTCCATCCATTTGTCCAATCCTCTTTTAAAGCCGTCTAGGTTGGGAGACATCACGGCCTCCTATGGGAGGGAGTTTCCTAGTTTAACTATATACCGTGTGAATAAGTACTTTCTTTTCCCTGTCTTAATCTTCAAACGTTCAGCTTCATTAACATTAAAAAATTCAGGCCAAACCAGAAGATCTTGCAACACTTCTTAGAAAATGCTCTGGCTGTGGAGCTGTGGAGAAACTACTGAGACTATGGCTGGGTACACACTCATTCAAAACACATTCTTTCTATCAAAGAATCCCAGGCACTGTAGTTTGTTGTGTGGTTGTGGGAATTGCAGCTATGTGAGGGGTAAATTACAGTGCCCATAATTCTTTGAAAGGAAGAAGGTGCTTTGAATAATGGTATCGTGTGGATGCAGCCGTTGCCCCCTTGCTGCACAGATGGTGCAGGCCAAGAAAATCACTCTGTAAAGAATGCAATTGGGCACATGAACCCCTGCCTAAGTATGAAGGACCTGGATATATTTGGTAAAAGGTAAAGGTAAAGGGACCCCTGACCATTAAGTCCAGTCGCGACCGACTCTGGGGTTGCGGCGCTCATCTCGCTTTATTGGCCAAGGGAACCGGCGTACAGCTTCTGGGTCATGTGGCCAACATGACTAAGCCGCTTCTGGTGAACCAGAGCAGCGCACAATAGTTGCACCAATATTGGTATTGGCACAAGTCAACACTTATTAGAAGGAAAACTGGTGTCCAGAATCCACTCATCTCTCCTTTACTAAAAGGACAGAGGAATGCAAACCTGCTGTCCAGAGGGCTCCTGGCTGGAAGTTGTTTGGAAAAGTCTACAAAAAGAAAACCTATAGAAAGACTCTAAAGTAATCCAGTAGAAGTCTGCTTCCTCAGTGAGGAAGTGCAAAGAAGGGAGAAAGAGCCTTGCCTCCCCAACCTCAACCAAGCCCAGCTGAGCAAGTAGCCTCTCCTAGGGCAGGACTGTAAGAACAGCAGAAGCAGCTGGGAAGGGGAAAGGGGGAAATAGTTTTGTGGGTCTTTGTTGCTCAATTTGTGCTATTTTATGCATTGTGGTATTTTATGCATTGTGACTTGCAGTCATTTTTATTTATCATAGTTTAGTAATCATTTATTGTAATGGTTAAGAGTGAATTTCTGTTTAATTATTATTTGCTGGTGGTTTGAGAGTTAATTTTATTGTGTACTATTCTAACAGATTGTTGAATATTACTTTATTTGATATAAGTCATTCTATTTTAAAGTTATGTTTTACTGTGACTTTTTGTATTGGATCAGATTATTATAAGGTGTGTTCCTTATATATTGCTCTAAACTGCCTTGTGTATAGCAATATAGAAAGAAATTAAAAGTGAAATGAAAAAAATGAAATGAAAGATGCCAGCACTTTACCTTAGTCTTTTCCTAGGTATTTCATCATGATACTGTTTACATCATCTTCCTTCCCCTCTGCTTCAGACCGCCAGTCATCTTTCACGCCCTCCGGACTTCTTTTCCCAACGCATCCTTCCCCTTCCAGCCTCGGGATCCTTGGCCGACTCTTGATGCTGTCAGCACTTTTGAAAGATACAACTGAGCCAGAAGACGAAGACGAGTCAGAGAGGTTTCCAGGGTCCTCTTGGGGTTTTGGACTTGGTGATAAAGTGGCCTTTATCTCAGAGAGGAAAGTGTGGTTGGGCGAGACTTGGTCTTCAAAACGGACACTCATGGGCTTCTGGCCTTCTCTCCTCTCTTTGGGACCTCTGGCCAGGCTGCTGGTTGACTGGCCTTTCCGGACGGCTGGAAGGAAGTCATCTGAGTCATCATTCGTTTTCCTCTCATAGCTCAGAGTTGGTATTTTCCAAGAGAGTGGATCAGTTTCCTTTCCCTCACTTGGAACATCACCAAATCTTCTGTTCTGAAAGACCAGAGGTTCTTTTCCTAGATCTGTGTCTGTCGTTTCTTCCAGGGATGCCTCCAGGCAACTTCTCCAAGGTTTAAGTCGCAAAGTGCTGAACATTTCTCCACCCAGGGCTGGGGAGCTGAGCTTTGAGTAGGTGTCATCTATGTTCTGAATGAGAGAGTCATACGACCCAAACTTGGAGACCCTTTTCAGAGCTGGGGAGAGGTTTGGCCGTGCCATGCTCTCAGATGATATGCTCCTCAAACTAGAGGAGCGGACCAGGCCAGCTCGAGAACTTTCACCAATTCCCTCCAGAGTTACTGGGAGATCTTCATCATCCTTCAAAGTCTTGCATCTTCTAAGGGATGAGGCTCCTGTTGTTTGGTAAATAGGCAAAGAGGAGGCATCATCTAACACTAAGTTCCCTGGCTCTTTGTCCTTCAGTCTTTTTCTTCGCAGCTCTTCAACATATTCAGAAAGTGCAGAGGAGGAGCGTGACAACTTGTCTTCTGCTGAAGGAGACACCCTTTTGAGCACAGAAGGGGACAAAGGACTTGATAACATCTCTTCTGCCACTGCTGGAGAGGACATCCTTCTCGTAATGGATGGAGACACAGCTCCTAACTTTTGGAGAGTGAAAAACTCCTCATTTGAAATGGGTTTCCCATAATCTGGTCTTTGGGTACCGAAGGAAGGGCTTTGATTAGCTATGCCAAAATCAGCACCCCCTGCACTCTTTCCATATCCCCTTCGTTCTGCACCTAAGGGAGACAGCTGCTGGCTTGTTTCTTGATCCTTGTTTATCCTGGGACAAAAGGCGAAACAACAGCCACTGAGCAAAGCATTACATGGGACAACAGACTTCAACATCCATAATTTATTTTTAAAACTAAAAAAGAAAAGAAGTCTTTATTGAATGGCTTCATATCACATTTACAAATTCACTATGGAGTGATCCAGACTTAGTCCGGTAACTTAAGGCCTACTGATTTCAGTAGGTCTACTCTGAGTTATGTAAGTCTGAATCCAACCCTATGATTTCAAGAAAAGCAAACAGGAATGCAAATACAGTAATTGATTCCTATGGATAGTGTCCCAATTTAACCTTTCACATTAGATTTTCAAAAGGTCCATAGACCAGGGGTGAAGTGGAGCCCTTGTCAGCCCAAGGGTTTTAGCTCCTCCCAGGAGCCACGTGTTGGTGATGTGCAGGGCTGGAGGGCAAAAGTGGGTGGGGCCAATGGCAAGCAGTGGGTGGGCAGCAGATGTATCTCATGCAGTAGGTGATATTAGAAGCATGCAAAAACCAGAGGTTTTTAAGCACAGCAAGACATTCCCTGCACCTCCATCCAAGAGACATATAAATTTAGTTTCTACATGAACCAAGCAGTGCTAGCCATTTCCACAATGTTCATGTGGAAAGTGGGCACAAAATCCTGGTTTTGCCAAGTGTTTTTTAGAGAATTAATTTGATTAAGTGCTGGTCATGTGTTCTGCGTTTTATGATTCTATGATATGTAAATGATTTTACTCAGTGCTTTTGTTCTTTTAGGAAAAAAGGTGCCGGTACTCTCCATTAAGTTGTTACCGTAAGTGTCACACTTTAAACATTTGGGGGCAGGAGAGGTACTACATACCCTTGAGCAATCCCAGAAAAACGCACTGCATACCCCCATAATATATTTTTTCAAACAAGTTGGTGGTTTAAACAATCTCTTATAAACAATCAAACATTATTCAAGGACACATTCAAGGCAGACAAAAACTGCTCAAGGAGCACAGAAAAGAGTTTGGGCTGGGAAGAGTCCTGAAAGGCTCGAAATCTTTCACCACCTGGGTATAACTGTTTCAGAATTGTACAAACTCCAGTTTTTCCTGAAAGATTTCTGCAGAATTATTCCTACCTTCTCAGAAAACTGTCAGTTTGGTTTGGTTTCTCAAAAAAGAAAAGGGGAAACAAATAACTTTAAAGGGAAACTGAGGCAACAGAGAGACTCAGAAGGTTGGGCATCAGGAAGTCCTGATCATCCTCAACAGCAGCAGTGCAATCCGACTCAGTATATCACCCCAATATAACTCATTATTTGGGGATACTCATAAGTGATGCATGCCCCCAGCAAATGTTCCCCTTCCTCTTTTGAATTGGACACTTCAGGTACAAAAAAATAACAATTCTCCTGAAGGCAAACAACAGCCAGTTATTTTGTGTTTTGTGTGTTATTATAAGCCAATCTTTTTCTGTCGTTTTGTTCATACCTTCCCTTTCCCAGCTTTGTTTCACATATTCATTGTAGCTATTAATATTTTCTATACTTTTTACATAAATACTCCACTCCCCCTTCTGACAACCTTTTTGAAAGATCTCAGCAGCCCATTGATATCTCTTCCTCTTGTAAGACTTTGAATGTAGCTGCTGAGAATCAGAACAGCCCGGCAGCAGGATCAGGCCAAAAGCGCCTCATCTAGTCCAGCACCTTGTATCTCGATTTCCTGAAGGCTTTTGACAAAGTCCCCCATGATATTCTTGTGGAGAAGCTAGCAAAATGCAGGGTGGATGAGGCAGCTGTTGGGTGGATTTGTTCCTGGTTGACTGACCGAACCCAAAGAGTACTCACTAGTAGCGGTTCCTCATTATCCTGGAAAAAAGTAGCAAGTCCTGACCTGGGCCTGTTGTTCAGAGTCTTTATAAACAACCTGAACCAATGGATTCACATTACAAGGAAAGAAATTCCAACTAAACACGAGGATGACTATGCTACCACTCAGTGGATTTATAACTGGCTGTGATTCCTGCATTGCAGGGGTTGGACTAGATGGCCCTTGGGGGTCCCTTCCAACTCTACAGTTCTGTTATTCTATGATTCTACGGTTGTCCAAGTTGGTGTCCGTCAAAATACCTTGAGATCTGCAAGTAATGAACACTACCCCTTTTGTATCACTTGGTCATATAATAGAATTTTACTTTGAGATAAACTTTTAAAAAAGATTTGGCAATATCTCCTCTTATCCAGCAACTGAAAATTTCTCTCACACACACTCTCTGAAAACCCATTTATTTCTGATGCTAGAAGTGAGATGGCTGAGGCTAAGACTGTCTTGTCAATTCTGGCTACTAACTATCTCTCCAATCTCTCCAAATTCCGCCACACTCCTGATGGCTGCCCCACGTCCAATCTGAGAATGGCATGTCTGCCCCAGGAGTGGGGAGCCTCAGCCTTCACAGCCTGTCTATCTAGCCTCCAGGACTCTTGCTTAGTGGTGCCCACTGTGCAGGGCACATGCCTCCCCCCCTGCTGTGCGGTGCATCCACCTCCAGAACCTTTGACTCACTGGGATGTGTCCTTGAACTTGCTTGCCTGGAAGGAGAGAGGTGTGAGTGGGGTCTTCACAAAACCCTCCAGCTTTTTGTGTGGACAGAAGGTGTCTCGCTGCACAGAGCTCCGCGTTACATGCACTGATCCACCTACTTTTCCCTGCGACCACACCCTCCATTGGCCTCTGGCAGAGACCCTTCGGCTGGTTGAAGGGGATATGCTGAAAGGAGCCTCTCCCACTCCTTCCTTTGTCCAACTGCAACACAACAGCCCTGCAGTGCTGCCAGCGGGCTTTACTCTCTGGTAGTGGCTGCAGCCCAGACGGGAGGGAACCCGAGATGAACATGAAAAACCATTGAACAAACGGCACTGTGGTTGATAGCCGAGTGCTACATTTGGTGAGGCTATCCTACCTCTGAATGCTTTCAGTGCTTTGAATCCTCACAATCCAAGTACATGTACAGAATTCTCAGAGGAAGCCTAATATTTAAATTTAATATTTACATTGGAAATGGCTCTCGGTGTCTGCAGTTTGTTCCTTGTGTTGTAGAAAGTAATTTCTAACATCATTAAGCTAATCACAAATGGCTGAATTATTTATTTGACATATTTATATCCTGCCTTAATCTTAATCTTCAATTAGAATAGCTATGAAAAAGAGTGCCAGAGTTGGAGAAAAAGCCTCCCGTCTTAAAATTGCATACAACATACAACAAATTTCAAGAGGACTTTTTAAAAAAATTGCAACCGACTGCTAGTAATTAGGAAGCAATTCCTTCCTTCCACTTGCCAATTCTGTATGTGAACCCCTCAGATTTATGAAAAATTGTGTAACTGTTTCATCTTCTCTTGATGAGTCTTATGTTGCATCTGATTTTAGTGCTTCTTTGTTATTTTATTTGTATGGAAATTTTTCTCTTTCTGGACATCTTTTTTTTAATGCAACCTGATGCAAAAATATGACAAACTGAACTTCAGATTGGAAATATTGAGAGAAACTAAAACAAGCTGACTTCTCTGTCCCTTCTTCTCAAATGGTTTCAGTCTGTCTGGCTGCTAACCAGAACGCTGGTGGTTTGAGCCCATCCAGGGACAGACATGGATGTAGCCAGGGCGGCAAATACCTATCTGACCAATTGCATCACAGGTGACTCGGTGCTGCCCCCCGCTAACATAAAGCCTGCCTCCCCAATAAATCCTGGCTATGGCCATGGCTGTGGACAGGATTCTTTCATTGCAGACTAGATGAGACCCAGGTCTCTGCAACTCTACAATTCTATGATTCTAAGTATGGTTGGGGTGTGTGGAAATCTTCTCAGCATTCAACGGTATGCTGGAGATATTTAGGGTGCTGGCTGGCTTGGAATCTTACAGGGAGCATTTCCTGATACTTGATGTGCCCAAAGGTCCACACAGCGCATACATGAGACTCTGGATACCCAGGGAATCTCTCTCCCACATGAGGCCAGGCTAGAGAGGTCAAGGCCCCGTGTGGGGGTGGGTATGAAATTTCAGGGGGGAAACCACTTTCTCATCCCCATCCCATGTTTTTTGGGCTTCCCCTTTGAAAAACTGTTGTTTGGGTGGGATTTTGAAATATTAGATATTATTAGATATTAGATAATATTATTATATATTATTAGATATTAGACAATATTAGATATTAGATAATATTTAGAATGTTGAACAAAATAAAATAAAATATTATTTATACCCCGCCCATCTAGCTGGGTTTCCCCAGTCACTCTGGGCAGCTTCCAACAAAACATTAAAATGTACTAATTCATGAAATATTAAAAGCTTCCCTAAACAGGGAAAATATAACAAGTAACAATGTGACTTTCAATAGGTAAGAGTACTTTTACAAAGTATTGCATTTTTTCAATGTTTAGGACAATTTCCATTTTCCCCCAAACAAAGGATAAAATGTATCCCCCCCCCCACACCATTGCTTCAAAATTTCTGGAGACAGTACACCTTTAGGCAAGGCAGAGGCGATTGGGGAGGTTCAGTTAGCTGCAGGGGTGCCAACTTGAATAAAATATTGGGGGGGGGAGGTAAGCCCCACCCTGCATAATCAAACACATGACGCAGTGCGCACACACCATTTGAATGGGAATGCCCATCAACTTTGTGGGGACCCAGCCCCCTCAAATATTTTATTGTTGGTGCCAAAGCCCCCATGGCCCCTAGGAACTGGCTCCTATGGTCAGCTGAGCTGCGTAAGGAGATGAAGATTTCCTCCTGCAAATTCTGCACATTGAGAGAGGTTTGGGCCAAGGGCTTTGTTGACAAGGACATTTTTGCTGCCTTTTGCCTCTTGCTAAATCCAAAACATGCCCCCCCCCCAATAAAAGAATCAGTCTTCTGTGTTTGCAGGAAAGTGGGCTGGCCTATCCTCTCCTTTGTGTCATCTTTTTAATATGGGAGATGCTCTGAAACCATTCCCCCATTCCCCAGAACAAGCACTTTGCTGCTTTGGAGACGAGCCTCGATCCAGAAATACAGTTGTTCAAGATTTAGCCTTGACAGTAATCAACACTTCTAGCTAAGGAGAAGAGATGTAGTTGCCATAGCAACCTTATGCCACCCTACAATCTCACAGACAATGCTGGGCACATTGAGACCCAGCAGGGTTGACCTGGAAGGAAATTTACATGCGGAAACCTCTTGAGACAACACAAAGACATACACACACGGAAACAGATCTGGCTCAGCAAAGGGCAGAATAAGCAAACAGATGGGGAAATTCCCCTCTGGATGCACAGCAAACAAGAGGCATTTCTTGGGCACCATAGTGGCAAGAAGCACCCAACGATGAAAACGAACCCAGTCTTTACCAGGGCTGGGTAAAACACACGAGTTTGACTGTGCCCAAAGCCAGCAGGTCCCCTGGACTCACCCAAGTTGTAAGGGGGTGGGAGAGGCTATAAGCCAAAATGTGACCCCAATCCCTTCCCCCTGCAATTTCTCTGAATGAGCTTGTCTGGTGTACCTGCTCCAACTCCACACCTTCTGAGAAAGCCAGAGCTGTGGGTCCCTCACAGCTACCCACCCAATGCACATATGCACATATGCACATATGCACATATGCACATTTCCCTAATACACACATTTTTGTAAGCCATTTCCTTGAACACACACATTTCCACATGTAATTCCCCCATAAACAAAATAAAAGGATACCTTCATGAATACATGCATTTTCAGGCACACTTTCCCCTAATCCACACATTTTTGCACAATTTTTGGTTAGAGAACTGCACTGTCAAACTGGGAGAAGTGCAAATTTCTAAGGAGGGCTATATTTTTAGTGTTGTTTTTAAAAATTGCTAATTAAAATATGAGCTGAACAAATCCCCTGCACTCCCATCTCTAGTGATGCATGCTCTCTCCCCACCCCCACCCTAATGACTGTGCAAGATGCATTTCTGGAGCAGTCTGGGCCAAATCAGGACATACCCACCAGGCCATTTCAAGAAATGTCCTGTCATATCATGAAATCAGCCTGTCGTTCCTTTCCTGTTCTTTGTTTGTTCAGACACCATGCTAGGTACCTTCTCTATCCTTCAGGGAGGAAAGGCATAACTTGCCTTTCTTTAAACTAACCCACAGCACACGTTTTGAGTGGGTGGCTAGTCTTTTCTGGGCTAGTGGAGAAATGCACAGTACAGCAGGCCAGCAGCTTCCAGGGATCATGACTAAAGCCAACATCATTTATAGTCAAAACCCATTGGGTTCAATGGCAGGTGGGATTGCCAAAGTCATATTTCCCAGAATCCTGCTCTTTTTCTGCCTTCTTTTTAATTTTTCTTATTTTTTGCCACATACATAAAACTGAATGTACATAAGTTAAATGTACGAAAGTTCTGAGCTCACTGTCTAGAAGTGGATGTGGCTGAACCAAACTTATGCTCTGATTTTCAAGAACATTTTTTTCTCAAAGTGCCAAACGATGCCTTCGATTTTCACCAGGAGTGTCAAATGAACCACCTTTGCTTAAAATGCCCTCACTAGCCCTCAGTGATAGCACTGCACACCCAAATTTGGTCAGTTACCAAGCAGTGCTACATAATTTCTGTTTGAGTGGGAGGCAGAAGCAGTAGCATCCTTGGAATATGAAGACCAGTGCTGAGCAGAAAGGTTTAAACGTTACATTTTTAAAAAAATACAAAGTAGTTCTGGGAAGCAAATCTCCAAATTGCTAGGTTTGATCTCCCCAAAATGACCATGGCACTGTAGAAATCCCTCTGCCTCTATAGCTTCATACAACCAAGATCTCATGCCAAGGATTGAAAGCCCTGGAAGCTGCTTTTCAGCTTAAAGTCCCACCACCCCCAGTCTGTGCACATCCAGAATCAGATCTACCCTTGTCCCCTTGCTGCTCAGTGTATGTTTTGGACTACAACACTCGTCAAATGAGAGTTGCAGTCCAACACATCTGCAGGGCACCAGGCTGGGGAATGCTGGAACAGATTAAGGGTCACAGTTGTGGGTGGGGGAAGAAAGATCTCACCCCCCCCCCCGAAAAAGGTATTTAAATATACTTTCCCGAAGAAACCAGAGGCCTTCCTCCTGGGCATAGTTGGCCAATCGGTGTTAAAAAAGGATAGAACTTTTTTCATGTATGCTACAGCAGCAGCAAGAATTCTCATTGCAAAGCACTGGAAGACACAAGACCTACCCACCTTGGAAGAATGGCAGACGCAACTAATAGACTACATGGAGATGGCAGAAATGACTGGCAGAATCCGAGATCAGGGAGAATTATAGAATCATAGAATCATAGAGTTGGAAGAGACCACAAGGGCCATTGAGTCCAACCCCCTGCCAAGCAGGAAACACCATCAGAGCACTCCTGACATATGGTTGTCAAGCCTCTGCTTAAAGACCTCCAAAGAAGGAGACTCCACCACACTCCTTGGCAGCAAATTCCACTGTCAAACAGCTCTTACTGTCAGGAAGTTCTTCCTAATGTTTAGGTGGAATCTTCTTTCTTGTAGTTTGGATCCATTGCTCCGTGTCTGCTTCTCTGGAGCAGCAGAAAACAACCTTTCTCCCTCCTCTATGTGACATCCTTTTATATATTTGAACATGGCTATCATATCACCCCTTAACCTCCTCTTCTCCAGGCTAAACATGCCCAGCTCCCTTAGCCGTTCCTCATAAGGCATCGTTTCCAGGCCTTTGACCATTTTGGTTGCCCTCCTCGGGACACGTTCCAGTTTGTCAGTGTCCTTCTTGAACTGTGGTGCCCAGAACTGGACACAGTACTCCAGGTGAGGTCTGACCAGAGCAGAATACAGTGGCACTATTACTTCCCTTGATCTAGATGCTATACTCCTATTGATGCAGCCCAGAATTGCATTGGCTTTTTTAGCTGCCGCGTCACACTGTTGGCTCATGTCAAGTTTGTGGTCAACCAAGACTCCTAGATCCTTTTCACATGTACTGCTCTCAAGCCAGGTGTCACCCATCTTGTATTTGTGCCTCTCATTTTTTTTGCCCAAGTGCAATACTTTACATTTCTCCCTGTTAAAATTCATCTTGTTTGCTTTTGCCCAGTTCTCTAATCTGTCAAGGTCGTTTTGAAGTGTGATCCTGTCCTCTGGGGTGTTAGCCACCCCTCCCAGTTTGGTGTCATCTGCAAATTTGATCAGGATGCCACTGAGTCCATCATCCAAGTCGTTGATAAAGATGTTGAATAAGACCGGGCCCAAGACAGAACCCTGTGGCACCCCACTAGCCACTCTTCTCCAGGATGAACAGGAACCATTGATGAGCACCCTTTGGGTTCGGTCAGTCAGCCAGTTACAAATCCACTGAATGGTAGCATAGTCAAGACCGCATTTTACCGGCTTCTTTACAAGAATATCATGGGGCACCTTGTCAAATGCCTTGCTGAAATCAAGGTAGGCTACATCCACTGCGTTCCCTTCATCTACCAGGCTTGTAATTCTGTCAAAAAACGAGATCAGGTTAGTCTGACATGACTTATTTTTCAGAAATCCATGCTGACTATTGGTGATCACAGCAATCCTTTCTAGGTGCTCACAGACTGTTTGCTTAATGATCTGCTCCAGAATCTTCCCTGGTATTGATGTCAGACTGACTGGGCGATAATTATTTGGGTCCTCTCTTTTCCCCTTTTTGAAAATAGGGACAACATTTGCCATCCTCCAGTCTGCCGGGACTTCGCCTGTTCTCCAGGAATTCTCAAAGATGACTGTCAGTAGTTCTGAGATCACATCTGCCAGTTCTTTTAATACTCTTGGATGCAGTTCATCTGGCCCTGGAGACTTGAATACATCTAAACTAGCCAAGTATTCTTGTACTATCTCCTTAGTTATTCTGGGCTGTGTTTCCTCTGCTGAATCATTTGCTCCAAATTCTTCAGGTCAGGCATAGTTTTCTTTATCGGAGAAGACTGAGGCAAAGAAGGCATTGAGGAGTTCAGCCCTTTCTGTGTCCCCTGTTTGCATTTCACCATCTTCTCCTCTGAGTGAGCCCACTGTTTCTTTGTTCTTCCTTTTGCTACAAACATACCCATAAAAGCCTTTTTTGTTGCTTTTAACCTCTCTAGCAAGCCTGAGTTCATTCTGTGCTTTAGCTTTTCTGACTTTGTGTCTACATGTGCTGGCTATTTGTTTGAATTCCTCTTTGGTGGTTTCCCGGTCATCAACATTGGTTAGGACCAGATCTAAAATGGCTGTTCCTCTTGTTGCTTCTCCCACTTTCTGGACAATGAAGTTGTCTGCAAGGCCAGTGAGGAATCTGTTTGACCTTATGCTCTTGGCTGAGTTTGACATCCAACAAATATCCGGGTAATTGAAGTCCCCCATTACTACTATCTCCCTTCCTTTTGCATGCTTGGCCATCTGTTCCAGGAAGGCATCATCTATGTCCTCCGTTTGGCTCGGGGATCTATAGTAAACTCCCACAATGAGGTCTCTGTTATTCTCCCTTAATTTTGACCCAAATGCTCTTACTTTGGCTTTGAGGTTCTAAATCTTGGATCTCTTCACAGGTATACACATCCCTGACATATAACGCCACTCCTCCTCCTTTCTTGTCTGGTCTGTTTCTCTGAAATAGATTGTATCCCCCCATTTTTACATTCCAATCGTGGGACTTATCCCACCAGGTTTCAGTGATGCCTATTATGTCATATTTAGTTTGCTGTACCAAGAGCTCAAGCTCATCTTGTTTATTTCCCATGCTTTGCGCATTAGTGTACAGACATTGAAGTCCATTAATCATTCTCCCATGTCTCTTATTTAAGGATTTTTTCCTCCCACCACTAGGTCTGCATTCTGTTTGCTCCATTTGGTCTATGACATTTGGATGATCATCTTCATCAATTGATAGACTCCTACCTTCAGGAGCACTGTCTCCCTCCCCCACATTAGTCAGTTTAAAGCCCTCCTGATGAGGTTTCTGAGATTTTTGGCAAAAACATTTCTCCCAACCGTTGTGAGGTGCAGCCCATCACTTGCCAGAAGTCCATCTTCAAGAAACTGCAGTCCGTGATCTAAGAATCCAAACCGTTCCTGTTTACACCATTTGCGAAGCCAGCTGTTCACTTCCACTATTTTTCCCTCTCTCCCTGGGCCACGTTGTTCAACTGGGAGGACAGATGAGATGACAATTTGTGCATTTAGTTGCTTCAATTTCCTGCCGAGAGCCTCGTAGTCTCTTTTGATCTTCTGGAGACTATTGCTTGCAGTGTCATTGGTTCCCACATGAACCAAGAGGAAGGGGTATTTGTCAGTGGGTTTTATGATTCCTTGCAGTCGTTCAGTTACATCTTGGATCTTAGCCCCGGGGAGACAGCACACTTCCCGAGACATCTTGTCAGGCCCACAGATCACTGCTTCTGTTCCCCTCAGTAGGGAATCCCCTATCACCACTACACGCCTCCTCTTAGGTTTGGTCGGGGTTCTTCCGTGAGCTGTCCGTTCCAAGGTTGCCTGCACATTCCCTGAGGACTGACTTTGCTGCTCGTCTTCATATACCTGATCGACTGTAATGAGGGAGAGATCCTCAAATGGAGTCTGCTCTTCGTCTTCCATGCTAGGGGAGAGGACCTCAAAGCGATTGTGTATTTCTAAACAATCAGAGCGAACCCTGGGCCTCCTACTTCTTTGAGTCACGTTTCTCCATATATCTGGCTCCTGTGTTGGTGAACTAGCCTCCTTCTCAGGGGAGTCCCCTGTCTCCTCCTTGGTGGAGACAGTGTGCTCTGTTACTTCCAAGAAGAGCTCCAGCTCTCTAATTCTTTGGAGTGTAGCTACACGTTCCTCCAGTTGCTGGACTTTGTCTTTTAAGAGGGCAATCAACATCCATTGATTGAGAAGAGTTGGTGGAAGAAGACTGGAGGAAATTTAAAATGTATTTGCAGAAATATTGTAAAATTTTTGAATGTTGAGGACATTGAAATGAATTGCAGGGGTTTTAGCAACAAGGTAAAATGTAAGATTGGATTAATAAAATAGATAGACTAACAGGATATGAATTTGCTGAACTAATGTTTAAAAGAGATACAAAAATGGGAGACGCGAGGGAGTCAGGAAAATAAGTTAATCAAAGAGGAGAAATTAAGAAAGAAGGAATTTTTGTCTTTTTATATGTGTTTTTTCCCCTCATGTTTAATGTTTGTATTTCTGTATTTTGTAATTTTGTATCTTTTTTTGTTCTTTGTATTTTTCTAAACTTTTTATGGATAAAACCTAATAAAATATTATTTAAAAAAGAAAGAAAGAAAGATCTCACCCCTGGGCTGAGGAAGGGCAAATGGGCAAAGCCCCCCCCCCATGGGTTTTGTGGTTGTGTTGGGGCTTCATGGTTGGTTCTTCCTGCCAGGCTCCACCAGCTCTTTGACCATCTGCACACACTGCTCATGTCTTGTAGGCAAGGAAACCTAGATTTATTTCCATCTTCGCACATGCAACACATAAACCAGGGAAGCCCATTGTCATGCAGTGGAAGTTACTGCAAAAGCAGTTATTAAGCTGAAATTACTTGGTGGATGAAAACTTCCTCCTCCTCCTCCTCCTCCTCCTTCTTCTTCAGATGTGGGCTTAAAAAGCCATGCAGTTCTTTATCATGCAGAAATGGATGAGCTGCAATCCTTGGATGTGCAGGTGTCATATTTGCATTTGGAGCATGCTCCAGAGACCCCCTTGCTCAAAAATCCCACCATGCTTGTCAGGGTATATGTGGAGCAACCTGGGAGGAGGGCATCTATGGGGTGCAGTTAGAGAATGACCTATGCTGCATCTCAGATATGCATAAAAGCATGCCCAGCATCAAATGCTAAGCAGACTCAGTGATGCTATTTTAAAGAGCCGTTGGAGAGGATTAGCTGAAAGCCAGCACCAAAAAAATAGTCTCCTCAGTGTGGAAATGGGTATAAGGCCTCCTATGGACTTCTCTCATCTCAGGCATGATCCTTGCAACAGCCCAGAATGAGAAATACTTTTGGAACGCCCATAAGAAGAACGCCTGCCTTCTGTGCCAGCAGTTGTGATCATAGGCACTGAGTTTCTGCAAGAGGTGCCCAGGCCACTTCCATCTTGCTGCAGACAAGAGGTTCAGTCATGTAAGGACTCCACATGCTCTGGAGCCTGGGCAAGGCATGTGTGTGCGGTGCATCTTCTGCCCATCAAAGCATGCATTGCAGACTCCTTTACACCTCTGTTGCCTTAGTAACCATTTCAGGCCTCATCAGATCCAAGGCAGAGCAGGAGGATGAGTGGGTCTATTCCTCCCCACTCAGCTTGTCAATGATAGTATTCTCAGAGCTAGCTGGAGACTTCACTAAGCAAAGAGAAAGATGCTCTTCTTTGCTGCTCACAAGTAATCTCAAAAACCTCTCAAAGGCAGGCTGTTTGCTTCAGACCAACACAAACAAACTATGAGAGGTACGCACACCCACACCCACACACACCCTTGAGCACAGCAGCCCTCTGTACCCCTTGTGACAAGAGCCTGCTTCCCTTGATCACCTCTGGGACCCAATGAAGAGAGTGGTGAACCCAGACAGAAGCCACCATTAGAAAGTGGGCTACATGCCTAGCATCATGCAGCATCCATTCCTTGGGCCCCACACCTTAAGGTGAGACAGAACCCAAGAAGAACCCTGGTGGATCAGGTCAATGGATCATCTAGCTCAGTATCCCGTTCTCACAGGGGCTGACCCACAGGCAGGACCTGAGCACAAGAGCAGCACTCTCCCCTCCTGTGGATTCCAGCAACTGATAATCAGAAGCATCGCCGCCTCTGATCATGGCCCCTCCAGTGCTCAGGTAAGGGCAAGGTAAGGTGAAGCCACAAGGCCTGCCAGAAGATGGATAGGTTTGTTCAGCTGGTTGTTTAGCTGTAGTTGGGCTCCAATTTCAACCAGCCCCAACCAGCATAGACAATAGTCAGGAATGATGTAAGTTGGAAACCAGAAACATCTGGAGGACCCCAGGTTGCCTACCCAACATTTCAGTGGGCTGAGTTAGGGCTACCATGGACAGCTCCCTTGGACAGCTCCTTTCCTGGTCCAGGTTCCTGGCTGGCTTTAAGCTCCCCACTTCTCTTGCAAGCACAAGATTCCAGGTCAGACAGGACTCCCCCCCCCTACACCCTGAAAACTTCAGTTTGCCCCAATCTGTGCCTCAGTAGCTGCCTTCCTAGGGTCTGTGCTTGGAAATATCTCCAAGTAGTTGCTAAGAGCGACAAGGAGTGGCTGGGCAGGTGGTGTAGGAAGCCCCCGAAGGGGAGAAGGCAGTGTTGTGCTGCTCCGAGAAGCTGGAATGGTGAAGCTGTGTATTCAGCAGTGGTATCTGGATACCCTTTTGAAAAGCCTCCGTGGGGGAGAAGGAATGAATTATGCCTGCAGAGCCCATCCGATCCTTCCACCTGAAATCCGTGGGTGGCTGGGGTGAAACTGTGATGCAACAATGAAATGGAGCTCACTGCATTTCTCTCCACCCTGTAGAGCTCCCTCATAACAAGGTAGCACAGGAGGGCTGCCAGGTAGATGCCAGCTAGTGGATTCATCTGATAGGGAGACAGAAGAGGGAGGGAGGGAGGGAGGGAGGGAGGCACTGTGGCGAAAGGGGGGAGACACTAGAGCTTGGCAGCTCTTCTTTGCAGAAACAGCTTCTCTTCCTGGTGAATTAGTTTGTGGACCACCTGTGGTTTGAAGCTCTCCCCTTATAACAGGCTTCCCTAACCCGTCAAGGAAGGACCGTAGCTCAGTGGCAGAGTATCTGCCTTGCATGTAGATGGTCCTAGATTCAATCCTTGGCATCTCCAGGTAGGGGTAGGAGAGGTTCCGTCTGAAACCCTGGAGAGCTCCTGCCAGTCAGTGTAGACCAGAGATTTTCAACCTTTTTGAGTCCAGTGCTCCTTTGACCAACTACATTCTTTCTGCAGCTCCTCTGTGGGATACTTGCTTTCAAATGTTTAAAGGAACAGCGGGGGAGGGGGAGGGGGAGGGGGAGGGGGAGAGGTGTCAGTGTGCTTGCAAATCCCTTTGGAAGCTGCCTCCTGCTGCTCCTTTAAACCTCTGAAATTGAAGATTTAAGGAGCAATGTGGAGAGGGAGACATGGTTTCCACTGAATTGAAATGGATCCCCCCTCCTTGATCAAGGCACAAAGCTGTCTCCAAAGGGCTTTCAATCAGCCCAGCTCTGCGCTTTGAAGCACAGTATCATCTGAGGCTACCCTGATGTTAAGTTTGGTCCACCAAGGGGAGGGGAGATGACTATCTGGCCCACTGGCCAAGAAAGGTTCCCCACTTTTGCCTCACAGGATGCCGTGAGAGGGGTTGATGGAGACCCTGGGGTAGCTGGCTGAACTGCCATTGTGACACAGAAGGTTGGGTGGGCTGGCAGGTGGAGGCATGTAAAAGGTCACTTAAGAAGAGCCTGCAGGATCAGACCAGTGGCCCATTGAGTCCAGCATCCTGTTCTCAGAGGCCACCCAAATGCCCACAGGAAATGGACATGCAGGAATCTAGCACAAGTCCACTCCCTTCTCCCAGGGTTTCCACCCATTGGGACTGAGAAGCATTTCTGCCTCCAACTATGGAGGCAGAGCTTGGCCAACATGGCCAGTAGTCTGAGCCTCCACAAAACAGCCCAATCCTCTTTTAAAGCCATCCAAGCTGGTGGCTACCCCTGGTTCCTCTGGGAGGGAGCTCTATCCTTCTAGTTGCTGATGGCTACGCTGCTCCTGTCCTCAGAAAGTAAGAAGTGGGGAATGGACAAATCCGCCCCCTGAAGGAAGCCTAGGCCAGGGAGTAGTAAAGAAAGGAAGGGGAGAAATGAGAGTGGAAACGGGCAGAGATAAGGAGAGGGGCACAGAGCCAGGGACTTCAGAGGCAAGGGGAGTTTATGCTGATTTCAAATAAATGCATCCTTGAGGCCTCCAGAACTGAAAGAATTCTTGCTTTCTATTGGAGCTATGTTATATTGAAGGGGGAAATGTTTCTCTGCTCAACCGAGTGACACCTCCTCTCCCCCCTCTCTTTCTGCACATTGTCATTACATCCTGTCCCCACCCCATGCAGAATCATGGCTCATCTCCTTTTGTCTCTGGACATGCACTGTGCGTCAATTTAAGTACAGATATTATTGCATAAATTATTTCGTCTAGCATAAGCGTAATCACCCTAATTGCTGTGTAATCTTCGTTAATTACTGTTGTATGTCATTTGCTTTGGTGCAGATTGCTCACTACAAAAATTCTGTTTGGCTTAAGGATGTTTTTGCATTCTCCCATTAGATCTAGCTTGAACTTAAAAGGGAGGAATTGGGTGTGTGTGTGCAAAAGACTTGTTTTGTATGGAGAAAAAGTTGTTAAGCATGAGTGCGCTGTCAGGATCATTAAAGGAGATGGATTAGCCTTACTGGATCCTAAATAAGCACATCTACTTTGTAAATTCACAGTGTCCACCGGTGGGTCATGAACACTGTAGTTCTCAAAAGGGATGGGTAAGTCTTAGGTAATGCAACATGGATGTTTGCTTATCCTTGCCTTACACAAGCCCTGCTTAAGGAGAGCTGGGAAATGGAACCAGGTTAAGGGAGGAGCGGGCACTCAGTGTCAGAGCACAGCTGTGCATCTGGAATGTCCCAGGTTCAATCCCCAACAGCATTATCGGGAACACATTTATAGAAGTACTGTTGCCAGTCAGAGTAGACCACACTGGTCCTATGTGGCACCTCCCTATCATGTCACTGAAATAACAACTTGATAACCAGGAGTGCAGTCATTCATATCACCAGCACCCACTTCCCAACAGTGTTCTCCTTTATTGCACAAAGTGCTTCTTAGGTTCAGTAGTCCTTACAACGACCCTGTAAGGCAGGTTGGTAGCATGTGGATGGCATACCTGATGCTGCCACCTAGTGAGAAGACAATGAACGTGGACTGGCTCAGCTAGACTCAGAATGGTCAGGCTCCAGAGAAGGAGACCAAACGTGATCCACCTGGAGCAGGAACCGGCAAGCCACTCCAGTATTCCTGCCAAGAAAACTCCATGGACAAAGACAACAGGCACCAAAAAGTTATGACACTGGAAGATGAGCCCCTCAGGTCAGAAGGCGTCCAACATGCTACTGAGGAAGAGCGGAGGACAAGTACAAGTAGATCCAGAGCTGATGAAGCGGCTGGGCCAAAGCTGAAAGGATGCTCAGTTGCGGATATCCCTGGAAGCGAAAGGAAAGTCCAATGCTGTAAAGAAAAATATTGCATAGGAACCTGGAATGTAAGAACCATGAACCTGGGTAAGTTGGATGTGGTCAAAAATGAGATGGCAAGAATAAATATTGACATCCTGGGCATCAGTGAACTAAAATGGACGGGAATGGGCGAATTCAGTTCGGATGACTATCATATCTACTACTGTGGGCAAGAAACCCGTAAGAGAAATGGAGTGGCTCTCATAGTCAACAAAAGAGTGGCGAAAGCTGTACTGGGATGCAATCTCAAAAATGATAGAATGATCTCGATACGAATCAAGGCACACCTTTTAACATCACAGTAATCTAAGTTTATGCACCAACCACTGGTGGTGAAGAAACTGAAATTGACCAATTCTATGAAGACTTACAACACCTTATAGAAATTACACCAAAGAAGGATGTTCTTCTCATTATAGGGGATTGGAATGCCAAAGTAGGGAGTCAAGAGATAAAAGGAACAACTGGCAAGTTTGGCCTTGGAACTCAAAACGAAGCAGGGCAAAGGCTAATAGAGTTCTGTCAAGAGAACAAGCTGGTCATCACAAACACTCTTTTCCAACAACACAAGAGATGACTCTACACATGGACATCACCAGATGGGCAGCATCGAAATCAGATTGATTATATTCTCTGCAGCCAAAGATGGAGAAGCTCTATACAGTCAGCAAAAAGAAGACCTGGACCTGACTGTGGCTCAGATCATCAGCTCCTTATAGCAAAATTGAAGCTTAAACTGAAGAAAGTAGGAAAAACCACTGGGCCGGTAAGATACAATCTAAGTCACATCCCTTATCCCTCAGTGGAAGTGAGGAACAGGTTTAAGGATTTAGATTTGGTGGACAGAGTGCCTGAAGAACTATGGATGGAGGCTCGTAACATTATACAGGAAGCAGCAACTAAAACCATCCCAATAAAAAGGAAATGCAAGAAAGCAAAGTGGCTGTCCAACAAGGCCTTACAAAGAGCGAGGGAGAGAAGGCAAGCAAAATGCGAGGGAGATAGTGAAAGATACAGGAAACTGAATGCAGATTTCCAAAAAATATCAAGGAGAGACAAGAAGGCCTTCTTAAATGAGCAATGTAAAGAAATAGAGGAAAACAACAGAATGGGAAAAACCAGAGATCTGTTCAAGAAAATAGGAGATATGAAAGGAACATTTTGTACAAAGATTACCATAATAAAAGACAAAAGTGGAAAGGACCTAACAGAAGCAGAAGACATCAAGAAGAGGTGGCAAGAATACACAGAGGAACTATACCAAAAAGAAAAGGATGTCTCGTACACCCCAGATAGTGTGGTTGCTGACCTTGAGCCAGACATAGAATCATAGAATCATAGAGTTGGAAGAGACCACAAGGGCCATCGAGTCCAACCCCCTGCCAAGCAGGAAACACCATCAGAGCACTCCTGACATATCGTTGTCAAGCCTCTGCTTAAAGACCTCCAAAGGAGGAGACTCCACCACACTCCTTGGCAGCAAATTCCACTGTCAAACAGCTCTTACTGTCAGGAAGTTCTTCCTAATGTTTAGGTGGAATCTTCTTTCTTGTAGTTTGGATCCATTGCTCCGTGTCCGCTTCTCTGGAGCAGCAGAAAACAACCTTTCTCCCTCCTCTATGTGACATCCTTTTATATATTTGAACATGGCTACCATATCACCCCTTAACCTCCTCTTCTCCAGGCTAAACATGCCCAGCTCCCTTAGCCGTTCCTCATAAGGCATCGATTCCAGGCCTTTGACCATTTTGGTTGCCCTCCTCTGGACACGTTCCAGTTTGTCAGTGTCCTTCTTGAATTGTGGTGCCCAGAACTGGACACAGTACTCCAGGTGAGGTCTGACCAGAGCAGAATACAGTGGCACTATTACTTCCCTTGATCTAGATGCTATACTCCTATTGATGCAGCCCAGAATTGCATTTGCTGTTTTAGCTGCCACGTCACACTGTTGGCTCATGTCAGGTTTGTGGTCAGTCAAGACTCCTAGATCCTTTTCACATGTACTGCTCTCAAGCCAGGTGTCACCCATCTTGTATTTGTGCCTGGAGAGTGAAGTCAAATGGGCTTTAGAAAGCACTGCTAATAACAAGGCCAGTGGAAGTGATTATATTCCAGCTGAACTATTTAAAATTTTATTTTTATTTTTAAAATGATATTTATTGAAAAAAGATTTTTTAAAAAATTACAAAGAAATAAAAAGACAAAGTTACAAAGAAAAAATACAAAAACAGAAAAAGAAAAAGAAAAAATAAACCATCATTTTCAAATTCTCGAATTTCATTACCTTCTTTCCATGACCTCCTCCTCCTCCCATCTCTTGTATCTTGATTAATAATTGTCACAGCAAATCCTTTCCCTAATTCATAGTATTCTGTCCTTACATTACCTTACTCTATTTTCATCTTATCTTATAAAAAACCTTAAAACTTAAGACTTAAGTCTTATTTTTACCAGCTTCTCATAACCATAACCTTTTTACCTGATTCTTTAAACATTTTTACAAGAGCCAAGTAATTTCATTTCAACATTTTTCCAGCGTTCATAAAACATTTCTGATAATAAAAAGAAAAAAAGAATAAAAACAATCCAATCTTCTTCCAGCGTCCCCTCTTCCCGGTCCCGGGATTGTCAGTCCTTTTTTTTTAACCCATTAGTCTGGCACATTAACCTGGTGATCTTATATCTGAGGCCTTCAAATCTCTTCCATGTCCCTTCCGCAGCTCTTCTTCATATTTTCCTTTCACTCGTGGGAACTCCAGCTTGGTAGTGTTTTTGACCCATTTCAACAAATCAGCCCCTTTCTCATAGTCCAGACTAGACTCCATGTGGTATTTTAAAACATATTTCAGATTCCCTCCAAGATTGGGAGTCCCAGCAGCTCCAAACCTCTGACGGCCCATTGCCAGACTCGGAAAGTCCAAACATCCCTGCATAGGGGGGTCAGTCCAACCCCCCATTTCCAAATCAATCCAAACTTTGTCTTTCCAAATCTGGTTTTTTCCAAGTTCATTTGTCAAATCCAAAGGCTCATTTTCCTGCTGGGCCAAAAGTCTCTCCATCCCTGGCGCCCAAGATTCAGCAAGGTCCCCTGCTTTCAGTTGTTCTGTCATGGCACGCTCCTGTTTTGGTTCCTGAGTGGGCTCCATATAGTTTCCCACTACCTGTTCAAAGGTTCTGGCCGCATTAGTCATAAAATCCGTCTTCTGACTTAACTGATCCAATAGGGCATTTATTTTACAGAAAGCACCCAACAGTGCTTCTGAAGGCATTGTCCTACAAGGTCACAAATCCTTTCCCACAGTTGTAATCAGTAACAGCTGCAAGTTCCCAGGATTTAGTTACAATTTCACAGTTCCCCTCTAGGGGGAAAAACTTCTGGTTGTTCTTTTTCTTGAAAACAATAGCAACAAAGTTTCTTTTTTAAGATATTTTGTCCATATTTGTTCTTTTAAAAGACGAAAGGAAACAATGAAATCACAATGTTTCTCTTCTTTTAACTATCTGTCAAAGACATTTGTTTCTGGTCAATGAGCTTCAAACATCAATTCTGACACCCCGCTCCAGGGTCAGGACGGTGGAAAATTACTTTGTTTTAGCTTCACTTCTGCAGGTTTAAACAGCTCAGGAAAAAGTCCCCCTTCTTCTCCTGCTTCCGAAGGGGGGTTCAGCGATTTTAAATGATGAAAGTCGATCCTTTAAAAGTGATTTTTAAGGCTCTAGTTTGCGTTGTCTTTGCTTTGTTCTGACTACAAGGAAACGGAAGGGTGACTTCCTGTTTAAACCTTCCCTTTTCAGTACCAAATTAGGGTTAATTTTAAAGTCCAAATTCCTTTTTATTTCGCCAGTTCTTATTTGAAGTCCAAATATTTAATGTTCCAGTACTCACGGTTGGTTATTTTAGATGCCAAATTGTCCCAGGAAAAAGGCAGCGCTCTCCGGCAACGGCTATGCGGCTTCGCTCCACAGAAAAAGCAATTAACTCACAGCACCACGCCACTTTCCCCTCTTCACTTTGGAGCCCGTTTGTGGGTTCCTTTGTGGGTTGGGGGGCGCTAAGGGTGCCCGCTGAGTCCCACGGTCACAGGCTTCATCCGCTTGTGATTTCCAGAAGGGTCCCCTCTACGCCGCAGTGGAAAAGACCCGTTTCATGCGGAGCTGGTCCCTCCAGTTCAGAGGGAGTCCGCCATTGCCAGTGGCGCCACCCCGGAAGTCTGAACTATTTAAAATTTTAAACGATGATGCTGTCAAGGTGCTACACTCAATATGCCAGCAAATTTGGAAAACTCAGCAGTGGCCAGAGGATTGGAGAAGATCAGTCTACATCCCAATCCCAAAAAAGGGCAGTGCCAAAGAATGCTCCAACTACCGCACAATTGCTCTCATTTCACACGCTAGCAAGGTTATGCTTAAAATTCTACAAGGTAGGCTCAAGCAGTATGTGGACCGAGAACTCCCAGAAGTGCAAGCTGGATTTCGAAGGGGCAGAGGAACCAGAGACCAAATTGCAAACATGCGCTGGATTGTGGAGAAAGCTAGAGAGTTCCAGAAAGACATCTACTTCTGCTTCATTGACTATGCAAAAGCCTTTGACTGTGTAGGCCACAGCAAACTATGGCAAGTTCTTAAAGAAATGGGAATGCCTGATCACCTCATCTGTCTCCTGAGAAATCTCTATGTGGGACAAGAAGCTACAGTTAGAACTGGATATGGAACAACTGATTGGTTCAAAATTGGGAAAGGAGTACGGCAAGGCTGTATATTGTCTCCCTGCTTATTTAACTTATATGCAGAATTCATCATGCGAAAGGCTGGGCTGGATGAATCCCAAGCCGGAATTAAGATCGCCGGAAGAAATATCAACAACCTCAGATATGCAGATGACACAACCTTGATGGCAGAAAGTGAGGAGGAATTAAAGAGCCTTTTAATGAGGGTGAAAGAGGAGAGAGCAAAACATGGTCTGAAGCTCAACATCAAAAAAACGAAGATCATGGCCACTGGTCCCATCACCTCCTGGCAAATAGAAGGGGAAGAAATGGAGGCAGTGAGAAATTTTACTTTCTTGGGCTCCATGATCACTGCAGATGGTGACAGCAGTCACGGAATTAAAAGACGACTGCTCCTTGGGAGAAAGGCGATGGCAAACCTAGACAGCATCTTAAAAAGCAGAGACATCACCTTGCCAACAAAAGCCCGTATTGTAAAAGCCATGGTTTTCCCAGTAGTGATGTATGGAAGTGAGAGCTGGACCATAAAGAAGGCTGATCGCCGAAGAATTGATGTTTTTGAATTATGGTGCTGGAGGAGACTCTTGAGAGTCCCATGGACTGCAAGAAGATCAAACGTATGCATTCTGAAGGAAATCAGGTGGCAGGATTCAAACTGAATAAACTAAAAACAAAGGTATTGGAGAAAAATTTAACATCTTTTGAAAAAGAAAGGTTTCAGAATGAGACAGGGTTAACTGTGGTCAAGAAAGTGAAGTACTTGGGAATAAACATGACAGCTAAAAATGTGAACTTATTTAAAGACAATTATGAGAAAATCTGGACAGAAGTGAAAAAAGATTTAGAAACTTGGTCAAATTTGAAGCTTTCCTTGTTGGGTCGGATTGCGGTCATAAAGATGAATGTATTGCCAAGAGTGTTGTTCTTGTTTCAAACACTGCAAATTATAGACAAGATGGACTGTTTCAAGAAGTGGCAGAAAGATATATCTAAATTTGTCTGGCAGGGCAAAAAGCCCAGAATAAAATTTAAGATTTTAACTGATGCAAAGGAAAGGGGGGGATTTGCCCTGCCAGACTTTAAACTTTACTATGAAGTGGCAGCATTCTGCTGGCTGAAGGACTGGCTACTTCTTGAGAATACAGACATTTTGGATTTAGGAGGTTTTAACAACGCTTTTGGGTGGCACGCATATTTGTGGTATGACAAGGTTAAAGCTCATAAAGGTTTTAAAAATCATATTGTCAGGAAAGCACTATTTAATGTCTGGACTAGATATAAAGATTTGTTGGAAAATAAAACTCCAAGGTGGTTGTCGCCAATGGAAGCTAAAGCTGTTAAGAAGCTTAATATGGAATCTAAATGGCCGAGATACTGGGAAATTCTGGAACATGAAGGGGACAGACTGAAATTGCAGAGTTTTGAGAAATTAAAAGGGAGAGTGAGAGACTGGCTTCACTAATATCAAATAATGGAGCTTTTTAAGATGGACAGGAAAATTGGCTTCCAGGTGGAAAAATCAAAATTGGAGAGTGAGTTGTTAGAATCCAGTACTAAAAATTTGTCAAAAATGTATAACTTGCTGCTGAAATGGAATACACAGGATGAAATGGTTAAATCAGCAATGATTAAGTGGGCTCAGGACATTGGTCATAATATCATGTTTGCTGACTGGGAAAAGTTGTGGACCACCGGGATGAAATTTACAGCATGTAATGCCTTAAGAGAAAATGTTATGAAAATGATTTACAGGTGGTACATGACCCCAGTCAAGCTTGCAAAAATTTATCATTTGCCGGACAATAAGTGTTGGAAATGTAAAGAAAATGAAGGTACCTTTTTTCACCTTTGGTGGACATGCCCAAAGATTAAGGCTTTCTGGGAAATGATATATAATGAACTGAAAAAGGTATTTAAATATACCTTCCCGAAGAAACCAGAGGCCTTTCTCTTGGGTATTGTCGACCAGGGGGTGTTAAATAAGGATAAAACTTTTTTTATGTATGCTACAACAGCAGCAAGAATACTCATCGCAAAGTACTGGAAGACACAAGATCTACCCACCTTGGAAGAATGGCAGATGAAGGTGATTGACTACATGGGTTTGGCAGAAATGACGAGCAGAATCCGAAACCAGGGAAGAGAAACAGCGGAAGAAGATTGGAAAAAATTTAAGGACTATTTAAAGAAGTATTGCAAAATTAATGAGTGTTAAAATGATGTTGGATTAGAAAATAAGCAGTTACTAGCGGTAATGGATAAGCTAAGGAGAATAAGTAAGATTAAATTCAAGTTAAAAGAAGGGAAGGATTTGCTGAATAATTGATTAGAAATTGGAATACAGAAAGGGGAGCTATGAGGAAGTCGGGGAAGTAAATTGTAAGGAAATAAGATTTTGAAATTGTACCTGTTTTTTGTTTGTTGTGTTTATTGTATTGTATTGTCTTGTTTTGTTTTTGTTGTTATAAAAATTATGGAAACTCTAATAAAAAATTTATTTTTAAAAAAAGGAAATCAGGCCTGAATACTCACTGGAAGGACAGATCGTGAAGCTGAGGCTCCAATACTTTGGCCACCTCATGAGAAGAGAAGACTCCCTGGAAAAGACCCTGATGTTGGGAAAGATGGAGGGCACAAGGAAAAGGGGACGACGGAGGACGAGATGGCTGGACAGTGTTCTTGAAGCTACGAACATGAGTCTGACCAAACTGTGGGAGGCAGTGGAAGACAGGAGTGCCTGGCGTGCTCTGGTCCATGGGGTCACAAAGAGTCGGACACAACTAAACGACTAAACAACAACAAAGCAAGCACCCCCCCCCCGTGCAGGCACCCCCAGCAGAGCCTAGCGCTCCTCTCCTGGCATCAGAGAAACTAACGCACACAGAGAGGAGCATTGGGCCGGGCTGTGCTGGGGGCACTGGCGTGGGGGCAGCTGGTTCATGCCCGCCAAGTGCCACATTGGCTGGCTAGGCTCCCCCCTATGCAGGCAGGCAGGTGGCACAGCGTGGCCCTGCTTGGCTCCAGTGCTGTGTGGGATCGTTCCAGCGATGTCAGTGGCGAGGGCTGGAGTGCCATGGTGGCCTCCTTCATCCTTCATGCACACACACCCGGCGCATGCATGCGCACCCTCCGGAGTGCATGCACCTGCCCTGGGCACCATAAGCTCATGCAACACCACTGCTTAGATGCATGGCTAGATCTTTGTGGCAATATTTTCCCAATGGTCAATTCTTTAAAAATGAAGACCGTTTTTCACAGAGAGGTGAATGTTGAGCAGAGGTGGGATTCATCTTTTCACCTGGTGCTGATTGTTTTTAAACTGCAACTCTTTCCTCCATTCAAGCTCATTTCCTGCCGCCGCCACCACTTATGTTCCAAAGGCATGTTTAGTCCTGAAAATACCCACCTAGGAATCTGAGGGCAGGGAGAGATAATCTGGAAGGGGGATGAGCTGGAGCACAAGAACAGCCAGGGGTTAAGCGCAGCCTTACTGCAACAACTCCTCTGTTAAAATCTCAATCTCCGCCCCACCTCATATTAGCAGTGCTGTTTAAAAAATGGCATTTGAGGGGCTGCTGCTTTGGGGGACTGGGGGTCTTGCTAAGTGACTCTCCTGCTTTGGAGCCTTTGAAACAGAGAGAAGAAATCCCCAGAGGAGAAACGCCTGCGTAGATTCAAGATGTTTGTTCCCTGAAAGGACCTGCAGACCTTTATTAGAGCTGAATATCAGCAAGCGACCCACGTTGTGAGTAAATGCCATTGCTTGGAACTGGTCTTTGAAAAATTAAAGTTGAAGAGACCTCTAAATATTTGACATTTGCAGGAGAGAGAGAGAGAGAGAGAGAGAGAGAGAGAGAGAGAGAGAGAGAGATTTTATATATGGTTTGCTTCTCTTCCAGAATGGCAAGGATTAGGAAGATGATCCATGGAGAAAATAAGCAAATGAAGTCAGCTCAAGACAGACTTCGTTCAAAGCTGCAGCTACTGGCTGCTGAGCAGCCTTCCATGTCAGCCTGAGGTAGTATGTGCCTTGGCTGGATCCCTTGGCTGGATCAGGCCAAAGGCCAATAATAATAATAATAATAATAATAATAATAATAATAATAATACCTTTATTGTCAATATACAACCTGTGTACAATGAAATGAACCAAACCTGCCACCCAGCAAACACTCAATCTCATTGCACTCTGTGTGCTTGTTGCACAACGCACCAACCCCAAAAGTCAATTGCACTATATCATTTTCCGTTCAGCAGCCTAACAGCCCACGGATAAAAACTGTTTTTTAGCCTGTTGGTACGACTGATTATATTTCTATATATCCTGCCAGAGGGTAGAAGATTAAAAAGGGGCTGGCCAGGGTGTGAATCATCCCTGAGAATTTTTCTTGCTCTCCTAAGGCATCTATCCCTTGCGATATCATCTAGCGGGCTCAGGGGACAGCCCATGTGCTGTGTTCATCACCCTCTGTAAAGACTTTCTGTCCGTGGCTGTCAAGCCAACGTACCACACTGTGATACAATATGAGAGGACACTTTCTATTGTGGACCAGTAGAAGGAGGTCATCAGTTGTTATTTAACATTGTTCTTTCGCAAGACCCTGAGGAATTGGAGTCTCTGTTGGGCCTTCCTAACAACCTGAGTTATATTGTTTTTCCAAGTGATGTCTTCACTAAGGTAAACTCCCAGGAATTTAAATGGACTATCTCCACACAACCCCCCTCCCCCGGATATACAACGGGGCTAGTTCCCCTCTCTTCCTCCGAAAGTCCAACACCAGATGTGATCTCAGAACCACTGGCAGTCATCTTTGAGAATTCCTGGAGAACAGGCGAAGTCCCGGCAGACTGGAGGAGGGCAAATGTTGTCCCTATTTTCAAAAAGGGGAAAAGAGAGGACCCAAATAATTACCGCCCAGTCAGTCTGACATCAATACCAGGGAAGATTCTGGAGCAGATCATTAAGCAAACAGTCTGTGCGCACCTAGAAAGGAATGCTGTGATCACCAATAGTCAGCATGGATTTCTGAAAAATAAGTCATGTCAGACTAACCTGATCTCGTTTTTTGACAGAATTACAAGCCTGGTAGATGAAGGGAACGCAGTGGATGTAGCCTACCTTGATTTCAGCAAGGCATTTGACAAGGTGCCCCATGATATTCTTGTAAAGAAACTGGTAAAATGCGGTCTTGACTATGCTACCACTCAGTGGATTTGTAACTGGCTGACTGACCGAACCCAAAGAGTGCTCATCAATGGTTCCTCTTCATCCTGGAGAAGAGTGGCTAGTGGGGTGCCACAGGGTTCTGTCTTGGGCCCGGTCTTATTCAACATCTTTATCAACGACTTGGATGATGGACTCAAGGGCATCCTGATCAAATTTGCAGATGACACCAAACTGGGAGGGGTGGCTAACACCCCAGAGGACAGGATCACACTTCAAAACGACCTTGACAGATTAGAGAACTGGGCAAAAACAAACAAGATGAATTTTAACAGGGAGAAATGTAAAGTATTGCACTTGGGCAAAAAAAATGAGAGGCACAAATACAAGATGGGTGACACCTGGCTTGAGAGCTGTACATGTGAAAAGGATCTAGGAGTCTTAGTTGACCACAAACTTGACATGAGCCAACAGTGTGACGCGGCAGCTAAAAAAGCCAATGCAATTCTGGGCTGCATCAATAGGAGTATAGCATCTAGTTCAAGGGAAGTAATAGTGCCACTGTATTCTGCTCTGGTCAGACCTCACCTGGAGTACTGTGTCCAGTTCTGGGCACCACAGTTCAAAGCAAAGTTCTTAACCAAAGGTACTATTTCTGGGTTAGCGGAGTCTGTAACCTGAAGTGTCTGTAACCTGAAGCGTCTGTAACCCGAGGTACCACTATAGTGATGTATGGAAGTGAGAGCTGGACCATAAAGAAGGCTGGTCGCCGAAGAATTGATGCTTTTGAGTTATGGTGCTGGAGGAGACTCTTGAGAGTCCCACGGACTGCAAGAAGATCAAACCTCTCCATTCTGAAGGAAATCAGCCCTGAGTGCTCACTGGAAGGACAGGTCCTGAAGCTGAGGCGCCAATACTTTGGCCACCTCATGAGAAGTGAAGACTCCCTGGAAAAGCCCCTGATGTTGGGAAAGATGGAGGGCACAAAAAGAAGGGGACGACGGAGGACGAGATGGTAGTGCCACTGTATTCTGCTCTGGTCAGACCTCACCTGGAGTACTGTGTCCAGTTCTGGGCACCACAGTTCAAGAAGGACACTGACAAACTGGAACGTGTCCAGAGGAGGGCAACCAAAATGGTCAAAGGCCTGGAAACGATGCCTTATGAGGAACGGCTAAGGGAGCTGGGCATGTTTAGCCTGGAGAAGAGGAGGTTAAGGGGTGATATGATAGCCATGTTCAAATATATAAAAGGATGTCATATAGAAGAGGGAGAAAGGTTGTTTTCTGCTGCTCCAGAGAAGCGGACACGGAGCAATGGATCCAAACTACAAGAAAGAAGATTCCACCTAAACATTAGGAAGAACTTCGTGACAGTAAGAGCTGTTCGACAGTGGAATTTGCTGCCAAGGAGTGTGGTGGAGTCTCCTACTTTGGAGGTCTTTAAGCAGAGGCTTGACAACCATATGTCAGGAGTGCTCTGATGGTGTTTCCTGCTTGGCAGGGGGTTGGACTCGATGGCCCTTGTGGTCTCTTCCAACTCTATGATTCTATGATTCTATGACCATCTCCTTTGTTTTGCTAATATTTAGGTGCAAGTTATTCTTTAGGCACCATGTAGATACTTTTTGAACCTCCCCCCCATACACCGATTCATCTCCACCTGTAATTAGACCCATTATGGTAGCATCATCTGCAAACTTAATAACTGCAGTAGATGGATCAGATGAAATACAATTGAGTTCACACAATGGGTCAGACAGAGGCAGGGCCAGAGCACAACAGCAGCTCCCAGGATCTGGGATCCAGCAGCACATTGGCCCTGATTTTGGAGGCTCTGCCCCTCCCCTCTATGCTAGCCAGGGTGGAAGGGATGGTTGCCAGGTCCAACCCACAGAGAGAAGGTCCAGCCTTTGTATCAGAGGGAGGGGCTGGATAGCATTGCCAGAATTTACACAGCCCCCGTTGCCCTGCTCAGCACACCAGGGGACTGACTCTTCAGCAACTAAAAAAAATTAAATCTCTCTCAAGTTAAAAAGATCACACATAAAGTGTTGCAACTTTTAATTACAGTACTATATAAGGTGAACACCAGGGGGAGGAGGGGAGCTGGGGTTTGCTCACTGACAGATCTAGATTACAATTCAGGGCTAGAATCTCCCTAATTAGTGTGTTTGGGGGAAGGGAAGGTAACGTCTCAAAATGCAGCAAGCTCACATGGGCTCCATTTTCCAGATCACGCTCCAGTCGGAGGAGTCAGGTCAGGTCTGGATTGTCTCAAGTTGGGGCTGATCTGAATTGGATCCAGGAAATGGAGGTGGACATGCACAGCCCTAGTTTCTACAAACCTGTTGCATTGCTCAGAAGACACCCCTTTTCGTACACTTAAGAATGAGTCTCACCTCAGGCTCTGGGTACCACGGCTGTCCACAGTTTGCCTGGATGGAGAGGACCATGCCGATGCCAAACTGGACCACGATTTGACGCTTTCTTCAGGTTCCAAGTTCAAGCTCATGGTTGACCCCAGACTCAGCTGACTCTCGCTGTAAGCAGAAGAACACAGAAGGGTTGTTGTGAGGCTAAATGGGCAAGGAGAGAGGCCTTTGCCCACCCGATGCCCTCTGGGTGTTTTTTGACTACAACTCCCATCAGTTGTAGCCACCATGGGTTGTGGGGCAGTGCATGCACGCCACCCTGGATTGCCTGGAGGAAGGGTGAGATGGCACAAATGGAAGTTCATAACAAATTTGAAAGAATCTAAGAATCAAGAAGCTGTTTAAGAAAACTGCAAATATTTATTTCCACGGTCACAACAATTATGCACAATCAGCTCCTGTGCTTTGCAAGTGCATTTGCTTTGAACATTTGTGGTCTTGCATCATAACATATTCATATGATTTTTCCATATATGATTATTGATAGGTAATGCAATTATTGTTTATGTTGTCTCAAGCCCTTGATTAGTTGCATCAGGTGTGCCTGAGACAAAACCTGTTGTATTTGTGAGGGATTCTATTCAGGGGGTTGATGAATAGTGAGAGTGGAGAAACCAGTTAAAGTTGCATTTTCAGCTGAATGTGGGGAAACCATTTGAAGCATCTGTTGTGTTGAGCTATTTCAATTGCTTTTGTTTGATTTGCTCACTGCCAACTGCTGAAATTCTGTAAATTTTGATAATAAACCTGATTTGCAATGGGGGTGGAATAATTTTAATTGTAACTGTAGATGAATTTGGGCAGGCTGTGGGCTGGAGACACATCCCTTCCACCCTGGCTATAACAACAAAGTATAGTTTGCTATAAACCAGAAAGTGAAGCTTGAAATCTCTTCCCTTCAAGTGCAAAGTGGAGATGTTATGTCTGAACCAAGCCAAATTATGGGGGCCTTTTTACAGACAGGGCTTTTTACAGATAGGACAGAAAAGTGGTTCTTGCACCAATCACTTTGTGGATGTAAAATCTGCATTGTTGGGAAGGGGGGGGGGGGATAGCTCAATGGAGAGTCCCTGTCCACCAGATAGAGGATCAGAGCAAAGAGCATTGGAGAGAAGATCACCAAACAGGGGAACGTTGGACATATCGACATTATCCTTTGGATTGGACCCCCCTGTGAATGTGCTACCACCACAACCAACAGAAGAGGAACAAGCTTTGGGGGCAGTTGGGGGGGTACCAAAGTAACCACATGATGGTGCTGCAGGTCTTGAGTTGGAATGTGAATGGACTGAACTCCCCCGAAAAGAGGCAGAGAGTATTTCATTTATTGAAAAAAGAGCATTTGGGCTTGATTTGTTTACAAGAAACACATGTGACAAGGCTACACAGGAAGTTATTGAATAATAAAAGATTAGGCCAAGAATTTATTTCATCGGATAAAGTCAAAAAAAGAGGAGTGGTCATCTACGCAAAGGAGAGCCTATCACCAAAATTTATATTTAAAGATGATCAAGGAAGATTCGTTGCAATTGAAATTCAAACACAAGGAGAAAAATTCTTGTTGTCCCTATTTTCAAAAAAGGGAAAAGAGAGGACCCAAATAATTACCGCCCAGTCAGTCTGACATCAATACCAGGGAAGATTCTGGAGCAGATCATTAAGCAAACAGTCTGTGAGCACCTAGAAAGGAATGCTGTGATCACCAATAGTCAGCATGGATTTCTGAAAAATAAGTCATGTCAGACTAACCTGATCTCGTTTTTTGACAGAATTACAAGCCTGGTAGATGAAGGGAACGCAGTGGATATAGCCTACCTTGATTTCAGCAAGGCATTTGACAAGGTGCCCCATGAGGGCAACCAAAATGGTCAAAGGCCTGGAAACAATGCCTTATGAGGAACGGCTAAGGGACCTGGGCATGTTTAGCCTGGAGAAGAGGAGGTTAAGGGGTGATATGATAGCCATGTTCAAATATATAAAAGGATGTCACATAGAGGAGGGAGAAAGGTTGTTTTCTGCTGCTCCAGAGAAGTGGACACGGAGCAATGGATCCAAACTACAAGAAAGAAGATTCCACCTAAACATTAGGAAGAACTTCCTGACAGTAAGAGCTGTTTGACAGTGGAATTTGCTGCCAAGGAGTGTGGTGGAGTCTCCTCCTTTGGAGGTCTTTAAGAAGAGGCTTGACAACCATATGTCAGGAGTGCTCTGATGGTGTTTCCTGCTTGGCAGGAGGTTGGACTCGATGGCCCTTGTGGTCTCTTCCAACTTTATGATTCTATGATTCTATTCTATGATTCTATGAAACTGAGGGTGAAACCAAAGTCGCAGGAGATTTTAAAAGAGATAAAGTTATATCAAGTACAATATATGAAAATGATGAATCAGGAAATAGAATGGAAGATTAAACAGATGAGACAAAAGACATTTGAATAGGCAAACAAGTGCGGAAAATTGTTGGCTTGCAAATGAAAAAAAGACAAAAACTTAACACTATTATGAATTTAGAAGTGGAAGGAAAGAATGTACAGAATCCGGTGGAAATTAGAAAGTGTTTCCAGAGGTATTTTAAAAAACTATATACACAGGAGACACAGAAAGAAATGGACATTGATAAATTTTTGAAAATTAATGGACTACAAAAAATTCCCAGGAAAATAAGTTAATGCTGAATCATAAAATAAGAGAACAGGAAGTAGATTGGGCCATCCAGAACATGAAACTGGGTAAATCCCCAGGACCGGATGGATTGACTTCAAGATACTACAGATCATTAAAAGAATGGTTAATACAACCCCTAAAAGAAGTCTGTAATGAAATATTGGAAGGGAAAAAGGCACCAGAGTCGTGGAAAGAAGCATATATTACACTTATACCGAAAACAGAGATTGAAAAGACACAGCTTAAGAACTACCGCCCCATATCACTGCTTAATGTGGATTACAAAATTATTGCAGTTTTTTTGGCTAGAAGATTAAAAAAGGTGTTAAGAGAAGAAATTCATAAAGATCAAGCGGGTTTTCTCCCGGGTAGACACTTGTCTGTCAATACGAGGAATATAATTAATATCTTAGAAAAACTACAAGTGAAAATCAATACCAAAGCAGTTTTGATATTTGTGGACGCCGAGAAAGCCTTTGACTTTCTTGGAGTTTTATGAAGAAGAATTTACAGGGGATGGGGGTTGGTCAAGGGTTTGGAAATGGTATAGGTGCAATTTACTCAGAACAGAAGGCTAAATTAATTGTGAATAACGTAGTGACGGAAGAATTTAAGATTGAGAAAGGAACACGACAAGGTTGCCCAATTTCTCCATTGCTTTTTATATCGGTCCTGGAGGTTTTGCTAAATATGATTAGAAAGGACCAACTGGTAAAATGTATACAAGTGGGAGCCAAACAGTACAAACTGAAAGCATCTAAATGAGTTCTGGATCTGATTCAAGAATTTGGTCAGGTAGCAGGTTTTAAGTTGAACAAGACGAAAACTAAGGTTTTAGAGAAAACTCTAACAGAGATTGAGAGAGATAAGTTTCAGAAGGAGACAGGATTAACACTGGTTAAGAAAGTGAAATATTTAGGGGTTAATATGACCGCTAAGAATGTGAATTTATTTAAGGATAATTATGAAAAATGTTGGACTGAAGTGAAAAAAGACTTAGAAATATGGTCAAATTTGAAGTTATCATTGTTAGGTCGAATTGCTGTGATAAAAATGAATGTATTGCCAAGAATGCTGTTTCTGTTTCAAACATTGCAAATTTTGGACAAAATGGATTGTTTCAAGAAGTGGCAGAGAGATATCTCTACATTTGTCTGGCAGGGCAAGAAGCCTCGTAAAAAATTTAAGATATTAACTGATGCTAAAGAAAGAGGTGGATTTGCCCTGCCAGACCTTAAACTTTATTATGAATCAGCCACTTTTTGTTGGCTGAGAGAATGGATGCTTCTTGAAAATACTGACGTTTTGGATTTGGAAGGTTTTAACAATGTATTTCGTTGGCATGCATATCTGTGGTATGACAAGTGTCAGGGAACTGACATCGGAGCCAGAGGCGGAGGCAAGGCTCTCAAGCGATGCTGGAGAATCATAGAATCATAGAATCATAGAATCATAGAATCATAGAATCATAGAATCATAGAATCATAGAATCATAGAATCATAGAGTTGGAAGAGACCACAAGGGCCATTGAGTCCAACCCCCTGCCAAGCAGGAAACACCATCAGAGCACTCCTGACATATGGTTGTCAAGCCTCTGCTTAAAGACCTCCAAAGGAGGAGACTCCACCACACTCCTTGGCAGCAAATTCCACTGTCAAACAGCTCTTACTGTCAGGAAGTTCTTCCTAATGTTTAGGTGGAATCTTCTTTCTTGTAGTTTGGATCCATTGCTCCGTGTCCGCTTCTCTGGAGCAGCAGAAAACAACCTTTCTCCCTCCTCTATGTGACATCCTTTTATATATTTGAACATGGCTATCATATCACCCCTTAACCTACTCTTCTCCAGGCTAAACATGCCCAGCTCCCTTAGCCGTTCCTCATAAGGCATTGTTTCCAGGCCTTTGACCATTTTGGTTGCCCTCCTCTGGACACGTTCCAGTTTGTCAGTGTCCTTCTTGAATTGTGGTGCCCAGAACTGGACACAGTACTCCAGGTGTGGTCTGACCAGAGCAGAATACAGGGCCCAGCAGGTAGAGAGGCAGCTTATCAGCTGGGGAAGGAAATCAGCGTAACACCAGGGATAAAGGGGGGCAGATGGGGGAATCGGCGAGGGGGCTCCAAGACTCCTCACCGGAGACCAGCGGGGAGAGCACGGGTCCTTCACTACCCACACCCTCCCTGCGCAGAAGACTTCCGCGCAGAGAGAGTAGGAGGAGACTTGGGGTGAAACAGCTTTTATGCTGGAAAAGGTTTAAGAAATGCCCACTGGCGGATTCTGCTAGCGACTGAGGCAGCCACGAAGTGAAGGGCTGGCCAGACAGAAAAGGTTTAACAAGGCAACATAGCCAGGAGTGGCGGCAACTTACGCACGAGCAATCCCTATATTCATTACAACAAGGTTAAAGCACATAGAGCATTTAAAAATCATATTGTCAGGAAAGCACTGTTTAATGTTTGGGTAAGATACAAACACCTGTTAGAAAATAAAACCCCGAGATGGTTGTCACCAATGGAAGCAAAGGCTCAGAAAAAAACTCAATATGGAGGCCAAATGGCCGAAGTATTGGGAAATTCTGGAGCAAGAGGGAGATAGATTAAAACTGCAGAGCTTTGAAAAATTAAAAAACAGAGTGTGAGACTGGCTCCATTATTATCAAATAATGGAGGCATATAATTTGGACAAAAAATTAGGCTTCCAGGTGGAAAAATCAAAATTGGAAACAGAATTGTTAGACCCCAAAGTTAGGAATTTGTCAAGAATGTATAACTTGCTGTTGAAATGGAATACTCAGGATGAAACGGTGAAATCTGCTATGATCAAATGGGCACAAGATGTTGGACATAATATTATGATGGCTGACTGGGAACAGTTATGGACCACAGGTATGATGTTTACGGCATGTAATGCCTTAAGAGAGAATTTAATGAAAATGATTTATAGGTGGTACATGACACCAGTCAAGCTTGCAAAAATTTACCATTTGCCCGATAATAAATGTTGGAAATGTAATGAAACTGAAGGTACATTCTTTCACCTTTGGTGGACATGCCCAAGGATTAAGAACTTCTGGGAGATGATTTATAATGAAATGAAAAAGGTATTTAAATATACCTTCCTGAAGAAACCAGAGGCCTTTCTCCTGGGCATGGTTGGCCAATTGGTGCCAAAGAAGGATAGAACTTTTTTTATGTACGCTACAACAGCAGCAAGAATACTCATCGCAAAGCACTGGAAGACACAAGATTTACCCACCCGGGAAGAATGGCAGATGAAGCTGATGGACTACATGGAATTGGCAGAAATGACTGGCAGAATCCGAGACCAGGGAGAAGAGTTGGTCGAAGAAGATTGGAAACAATTTAAAGCATATTTACAGAAATATTGTAAAATTAACAAATGTTAGAAGGATGCTGGAATGAAGTTTCATGGTTTTAGCAGAAATGTTATAAAGAACTAAGTACAAATCCCCTTCTTGGATCACTGCCTTGCCGTGGCGAAGGGGCTTGAAGAACTCAGAGAAGCTATGAACTACGCCGAGCAGGGCACCCAAGATGAACAGGTCATAGTGGAGAGTTTTGACCAAACGTGATCCACCTGGAGTAGGAGCCACTCCAGTATCCCTGCCAAGAAAACTCCATGGACAAAGACAACAGGCCTATAAAAGTTATGACGCTGGAAGATGAGCCCCTCAGGTCGGAAGGTGTCCAACATGCTACTGGGGAAGAGCGGAGGACAAGTACAAGTAGATCCAGAGCTGATGAAGCAGCTGGGCCAAAGCCGAAAGGACGCTCAGTTGTGGATATGCATGGAAGCGAAAGGAAAGTCCAATGCTGTAAAGAAAAATATTGCATAGGAACCTGGAATGTAAGAACCATGAACCTGGGTAAGTTGGATGTGGTCAAAAATGAGATGGCAAGAATAAATATTGACATCCTGGGCATCAGTGAGCTAAAATGGACGGGAATGGGCGAATTCAGTTCGGATGACTATCATATCTACTACTGTGGGCAAGAAACCCGTAAGAGAAATGGAGTGGCCCTCATAGTCAACAAAAGAGTGGCGAAAGCTGTTGTCAGGGGTTCAGGAGCAGAGACGCAGAGAAGGGAGGAGACAGAGAGCGAGGGGGAGGAATACGAAGGAAGGATGAGTGGGGATGACGACCCGAGATCACCGAGCCTGTCTAGCGAGTCCGAGGATTCCCAGAAGGGAGCGCCAGCAGCCAGAGCAAGGGGGGAGAGCAGGGGGACACCCCAGGAAGAAGGGTCCAGAGAGGGATCAGAAAGCAGCAGTTGGAGATCGGGACCCACGTTCCCAGCCGGGAGCAGCGGGGAGAAAGGGGACCAGATATCGGGCTCCGGAGACTTTCAGAAGGAGGGAGGGCATGAGTCAGGAGTAGTCACGCCCACCTCGGGGAGCGAGGAAACGATCAAGAGGAAAGTGGAGAGTTGGGCGCGCGCGCCAAGTTCAAATGTAACGGAAGCTGGCGCAGCCAGCAGCCCAGAGAGTGAACCGAGTCCCAAAGCCCGCCGCAAGGAGGCGGAAGGGTCAGGGGGGTCCGCGTCAGAAGAGAGTAGGAAAGGAGAGACCCAGGGGGGCAGGAGGACCCAGAGACGGAAGGAAAGGCGCAGGAGGTGGAGCAAGGCTAGGGTATTAAGCTGGTGCGCTAGAGGCGGAGACTCAGACGGGTCTTCGTCGTTCTGACCTAGAAGAAGTAGGGCTGCACGTTGCAGTTTGGAAATGGAACCTGTAATCCAATAAAGACTCTTTGAAACTGAACGCTGGCTGACTTGGTCCTATGTGAGCTGGGACTGGGCAGCAGCCCTGACAGTAAGACCCGTCTCACAAGCTTCTGACACCTGATACCTCGCAGCGGAGACAGAAGCAGCTGGAGGAGGGGATCGGTGTGTGGGAGCAAGCTCACGACGGTTGGCAAAGATGACGGAAGCAGAGAAAGTTTCAGCGCTGCAACAGGCAGTTACCCAATTGAATGCGGAGGTACTGGCATCCAAGAAAAGGGAGGAGGATGTGGCAGCCGCCTACCGAGATCTCCACGCCAGGTTTGAAGCATGGGTTAAGCATGGGCAGCCAGGACCCAGACCGGAGGGGGTTGGGTTGGCACGGAGAGCAGGAGGGCTGGTGGCTCACTTCGATGGGAATTTACAACAGTACCCCAACTTTCGAGCAGATGTGATGTGCGCACTGCAACTGCTGGCAAAAGACTTTAGAGATGAGCAAGAGAAAGTGGGGTTTATTCTGTCCCATTTGCATGGGGATGCGAAGGCGTGGCTGCGCAATTTGTGGAGGGATAAAGATCCGGCGCTTCAGAGTGCAGATGCCTTTATCAAAGCGATGGATGCATGTTTTTTGTCTACCATTGATGTGGATCTTGCCCGACGGGAGATTCATGGACTGAAACAAGGGAGGGCGAGCGTCCGACAGTACCACGCCCGCTTTTTTGCGCTGGTCAGTGCATTGGAATGGGACCGGGACTCGCCCCCAGTCAGGGACCTGTTCTGGGAGGGTCTCAGCTCTGCTGTGAAGGATGAAATTGCGAGGGGGGAGAGGCCCCGAAGCACGCAGGAGGTGGTCCAAAGGGCGCTGACTGTGGGGGTGAGGCTGGAAGAACGTCCATGGTGCAGAGATGAAGGACGTGGAGGGCGCGAAGCAGCGAGAAGTTTCTCTTTCGTTCCAAGGGAAGCAGCGCGTGCGCAATCCACACCTCCGCCAGGAGGAGGAGTGGAACCTATGGAAGTGGGAGGCGCCAGGGCTCAGTCAGCTAGCAGAGCCTCTGCACCGACAGCAGTCAAGACTAAACCTCCTAGAGGGACCAGGAAGTGTTACATATGCGAGAGCCCTCAACACTTGGCGAAAGAGTGTCCCCAGAGGAGCTCCAAGCACACTGCAGCCTCCGCAACGGTGAAAGTGGCCACACAATGCAGCGAAGCCCAGCAGGGAAACGACGATGTCTGGCTGGAGACAGAGGCACTGGGGCCCAGCCAGACGCATCAGTGAAGCAGTCCCCAGCGATATTGCAACCCACGGACCCCCTCCCACCCAAACCAGTAGTGCAACTCACAGCGTCTCTCCAGCTACCCAATGGAGTCACCATCGAAGTGCCGCTTTCTGTGGATTCTGGAAGCAACGCAGACTTTATAGCACAGGATTTTGTGGAGCAGCACGCTATAAAGCTGCTGCCTGCCACTCTGCCCCTGCAAGTCGTCACAGTGGATGGCAGAGAGTTGCTAGGGGGGCAGGTGGTGAAGCAGACGCCACCAATGGTGATGCAACTTGGTAACCACAGGGAAGTCATCAGTTTTAATGTCACCCGACTGTCGGACACGCCCATTGTGTTGGGCATGAGTTGGCTGGACAGGCACAGTCCAACGCTGGCTTGGTACCAGAGACAGCTGATCTTCGGCTCCTCTTACTGCGCAGAACACTGCATCCTGCCCAGGCAGGAGGGGGAGGAGGAGGACTCACAACTGCAGTTGGGAACGTTGCAAGCAGTTCCCCACAAATACGCGGACTTTCTGGAGGTCTTCTGCGAGAAAGAGGCAGACAAGCTACCACCGCACAGGCAATATGACTGCAAGATTGACCTCCTGCCAGGGGCGACGCTGCCGAAGGGGAAGCTATATTCCATGTCTGAGGACGAACTACAGGAACTCAAACAGTTCATCGATCACAATTTGCAGCGCGGTTTCATCCGGGAGTCCAGCGCAGTAGGGGGCAGTCCTGTTTTCTTCGTGAAGAAAAAGGACACGCCCCAAAAAAGATTGGTCGTGGATTACCGCCTCTTAAACAGAATGACCAAGCCCTCCGATTTCCCTATGCCCAGGATTGACGACCTGCTGGCGACGGTGCGCAAGGGACGCGTGTTCACCAAGTTGGACCTGCGAGGAGCGTACAATCTCATCCGTATGAGGGAGGGCGATGAGTGGAAGACAGCCATGTTCACGCCTCTGGGCACCTACGAATATAGAGTTATGCCTTTTGGATTGCAAAATGGCTCCCACGTTTTTCAAGCTTTTATGCATCACGTGTTGGCGGGACTCCTTTACAAGAAGTGCGTCTGCTTTCTGGATGACATCCTGATATTCTCTGACTCGCAGCAAGCACACGACCAGGACGTTCGGGAGGTGCTGAAGAGGCTGCAGCAGCATAGACTGTACGCCAAACTGGAGAAGTGCCAGTTCGACACGACGGAGGTGGATTTCTTGGGTTACAAGCTGTCGGACAAGGGGCTAGCCATGGACAGCGCCAAGGTTCGTGCGGTGTTGGATTGGAAGAGCCCGCGCAACCGGAAAGAGGTCCAGAGGTTTGTCGGATTCGCCAATTTCTATCGCAAGTTCATCAAGGGGTTCGCGATGCAGACGGCAGCTATTACGGACACGCTAAGCTCCGAGAAAAAGAAATTCATCTGGACGGAGCAGGCGGAGCGGTCCTTTCAGACACTCAAGCGTCTCTTCGCGTCGGAAGAGCAACTGCTGCATATCGACCCCAGCAGACCGCTGAGGGTGGAGACAGACGCGTCCGATAGAGCAGTGGGAGCGGTACTGCTGCAGAAGGACCCGCAGGGGGTCTGGAGGCCGGGGGCGTTCTACTCCAGAAAGCTCAGCAAGTCGGAGCAGAACTACACCATCTGGGATAGGGAGCTGCTTGCCATTCATGCAGCTTTCAAGGCGTGGAGGCACTTCCTGATCGGCGCCAAGCACACGGTGCAGGTCTGCACGGACCACAAGAATCTGGAGCACTGGCGCACGGCTCGGTTCCTGAACCAGAGGCAGATACGTTGGGCGGAGTTCTTTGCTGACTTCAATTTCCGAATTGAGTACGTCCCGGGCGACACCAACATCATGGCGGATGCACTGTCCCGAAAACTGCAATACCTCGAAGAGGCGACGCCAGCGGCGGCCATGCACATCTTCGCGCCAACAGCGTGGGCGTGCGCTTCAGCCACAGTAGACCTGGATGCGGTGCGAAGGGCGTTGACGGACGACTCATTCGCGCAGGCGAAGATGGCAGAGGTGCACAAGGGCACGGCGAAGGGCGACGAGTTCCAGATACGAGACGGCTTGCTCTTACGTAAAGGGGCCGTCTACGTGCCGGGAGACGAACTTCGCGCCCGGGTACTGCAGCAGCTGCACGACGCACCCACGGCCGGGCACTTTGGCACAGAAAAAACGGTGGAATTGGTCGCAAGAGACTTTTGGTGGCCCAGACTGAGGGGGGAAGTCGCGGACTACGTCGCGAGGTGCGACACCTGCCAGAGGGCCAAGCCGGTGCACAAACCACCGGCGGGACTGCTGGAACCGCTGCAAACGCCGTTTGAACCATGGGAGAGGGTGGCCCTGGACTTTGTCACGGATCTACCCAGCTCGAGAGGCAAGACAGCTGTACTAGTGGTGGTGGACTTGTTCACCAAGATGGCACATTTCATACCGTGTGCGAAGGTGGCCACGGCAGAACAAACAGCCAAATTGTTCATAGATCACGTGTTCAAAGTGCACGGGCTGCCGCGGTCTATACTGTCCGACCGCGGACGCCAGTTCATCTCGAATTTCTGGCAAAAGCTGATGGGCTTCCTGAACGTCAAGATCAACCTGACATCGGCAAGGCACCCGCAGACCAACGGGCAAGCGGAGAGGGTCAATGCCATCATGCAGCAGTACCTGAGATGCTATGCCAATCAACAGCCGGCGACGTGGGTGGATTACCTGCCGCTCGCCGAATTCGCCTACAACAACACGAAACACGTATCCACAGGGGTGACGCCGTTCTTCGCCAACAATGGGAGGAATCCCAGAACCTTCCCGGGACTGGACAGAGTGGGGGAAGGGGAACCACAGACGGCGGACGCTTTCGCATCTGAGTTGCAAGAGGTCCACGATCAACTCAGACGGCAGCTGGAGCTGGCGAAGCACGCATACAAGGTCCAAGCTGACAAGCACAGGCGAGTTGGCGAGGAGATCCGAGTGGGAGACTGGGTCTGGTTGGCAGCCCACGCGGTGCCGACCCGATCGTTAGCCAAGAGGAAGCTAGGGCACAAGCAACTCGGTCCATACCGAGTCGAAGCGCAGATCAACCCGGTGGCTTTCCGGCTGGTGCTACCAGAGGGTTCCAGGATGCATCCGGTGTTCCACAGGTCGGTGCTCACTCCCTACAGGGCACCGCACAGGTTCCAGGAACCAGGAACGGCACCGAGTCAGTCTCCGGAGCGGACGGAGGTGGGAAGATTGCCACAGCAGGACCCCATCAACGAAGTCACGGAGATTTTGGACTCCAGATGGGGGGAAGACGGAGTAGAATATCTACTAGCAAGGGAGGGCACCCGGGCCAGTACTAATAGCTGGGTGCCGGACTACGCCTTGGAGGAACCCCTGCTCAAGGATGAGTTTCATGCCCTTTTCCCACACAGACCTATGCCAGCGGGCTTCTTCGACGACTGGTTGTTCACGCCCACGCTTTCCTCCAGCACGTTCCATGGCTTCGACTCGGAAGGGGAACCCGCACCGCGCACACGTTCCCCAGAGGGGTCACCGGAGGGTTCGGCGTCCGACAACTCGTATTGGTGGGACGATCGGCCAGAGGAGCAGTGGCGCCGGAAGTGGCAGGAGACACCAGGTCCAGCGACAGACGCAGAGACGGACATGGACGTTTGCGGGGAGGACCTTGGTTTCGAGCACGGCGGCACCGAGATGGAGGCGGAGGAGACCACCGTTGACGAACGCGGGGAGGAAGACTCGGAGGTCTTCAGTTGGCGGCCAGCAACGGGGAGCGAACTGTATCCGACATTCACTCCCGTGATGACGGAGCACCCACCAACCACCCTTGAAAGCGGGGAGGGGGGAAGGGGGGGCTTCGAGGGGGGGATGGATGTCAGGGGTTCAGGAGCAGAGACGCAGAGAAGGGAGGAGACAGAGAGCGAGGGGGAGGAATACGAAGGAAGGATGAGTGGGGATGACGACCCGAGATCACCGAGCCTGTCTAGCGAGTCCGAGGATTCCCAGAAGGGAGCGCCAGCAGCCAGAGCAAGGGGGGAGAGCAGGGGGACACCCCAGGAAGAAGGGTCCAGAGAGGGATCAGAAAGCAGCAGTTGGAGATCGGGACCCACGTTCCCAGCCGGAAGCAGCGGGGAGAAAGGGGACCAGATATCGGGCTCCGGAGACTTTCAGAAGGAGGGAGGGCATGAGTCAGGAGTAGTCACGCCCACCTCGGGGAGCGAGGAAACGATCAAGAGGAAAGTGGAGAGTTGGGCGCGCGCGCCAAGTTCAAATGTAACGGAAGCTGGCGCAGCCAGCAGCCCAGAGAGTGAACCGAGTCCCAAAGCCCGCCGCAAGGAGGCGGAAGGGTCAGGGGGGTCCGCGTCAGAAGAGAGTAGGAAAGGAGAGACCCAGGGGGGCAGGAGGACCCAGAGACGGAAGGAAAGGCGCAGGAGGTGGAGCAAGGCTAGGGTATTAAGCTGGTGCGCTAGAGGCGGAGACTCAGACGGGTCTTCGTCGTTCTGACCTAGAAGAAGTAGGGCTGCACGTTGCAGTTTGGAAATGGAACCTGTAATCCAATAAAGACTCTTTGAAACTGAACGCTGGCTGACTTGGTCCTATGTGAGCTGGGACTGGGCAGCAGCCCTGACAGCTGTACTGGGATGCAGTCTCAAAAATGATAGAATGATCTCGATACGAATCCAAGGCAGACCTTTTAACATCACAGTAATCCAAGTTTATGCACCAACTACTGGTGGTGAAGAAACTGAAATTGACCAATTCTATGAAGACTTACAACACCTTATAGAAGTGACACCAAAGAAGGATGTTCTGCTCATTATAGGGGATTGGAATGCTAAAGTAGGGAATCAAGAGATAAAAGGAACAACTGGCAAGTTTGGCCTTGGAGATCAAAATGAAGCAGGGCAAAGGCTAATAGAGTTCTGTCAAGAGAACAAGCTGGTCATCACAAACACGCTTTTCCAACAACACAAGAGATGACTCTACACATGGACATCCCCAGATGGGCAACATCGAAATCAGATTGATTATATTCTCTGCAGCCAAAGATGGAGAAGCTCTATACAGTCAGCAAAAACAAGACCTGGAGCTGACTGTGGCTCAGATCATCAGCTCCTTATAGCAAAATTCAAGCTTAAACTGAAGAAAGTAGGAAAAACCACTGGACAGGTAAGATAGAATCTAAACCAAATCCCTTATGAATACACAGTGGAAGTGAGGAACAGGTTTAAGGATTTAGATTTGCTGGACAGAGTGCCTGAAGAACTATGGGTGGAGGCTCGCAACATTATACAGGAGGCAGCAACTAAAACCATCCCAATGAAAAAGAAATGCAAGAAAGCAAAGTGGCTGTCCAACGAGGCCTTACAAATAGCGGGGGAGAGAAGGCAAGCAAAATGCAAGGGAGACAGTGAAAGATACAGGAAATTGAATGCAGATTTCCAAAGAATAGCAAGGAGAGACAAGAAGGCCTTCTTAAACGAACAATGCAAAGAAATAGAGGAAAGCAACAGAATGGGGAAAACCAGAGATCTGTTCAAGAAAATCGGAAATATGAAAGGAACATTTCGTACAAAGATTACCATAATAAAGGACAAAAGTGGTAAGGACCTAACAGAAGCAGAAGACATCAAGAAGAGGTGGCAAGAATACACAGAGGAATTATACCAGAAAGATATGGATGTCTCGTACACCCCAGGTAGTGTGGTTGCTGACCTTGAGCCAGACATCCTGGAGAGTGAAGTCAAATGGGCCTTAGAAAGCACTGCAAATAACAAGGCCAGTGGAAGTGATGGTATTCCAGCTGAACTGTTTAAAATTTTAAAAGATGATGCTGTTAAGGTGCTACACTCAATATGCCAGCAAGTTTGGAAAACTCAGCAGTGGCCAGAGGATTGGAGAAGATCAGTCTACATCCCAATCCCAAAGAAAGGCAGTGCCAAAGAATGCTCCAACTACCGCACAATTTCACTCATTTCACAGGCTAGCAAGGTTATGCTTAAAATTCTACAAGGAAGGCTCAAGCAGTATGTGGACCGAGAACTCCCAGAAGTGCAAGCTGGATTTAGAAGAGGCAGAGGAACCAGAGACCAAATTGCAAACATGCGCTGGATTATGGAGAAAGCTAGAGAGTTCCAGAAAGACATCTACTTCTGCTTCATTGACTATGCAAAAGCCTTTGACTGTGTTGACCACAGCAAACTATGGCAAGTTCTTAAAGAAATGGGAGTGCCTGATCACCTCATCTGTCTCCTGAGAAATCTCTATGTGGGACAAGAAGCTACAGTTAGAACTGGATATGGAACAACTGATTGGTTCCAAATTGGGAAAGGAGTACGGCAAGGCTGTATATTGTCTCCCTGCTTATTTAACTTATATGCAGAATTCATCATGCGAAAGGCTGGTCTGGATGAATCCCAAGCCGGAATTAAGATTGCCGGAAGAAATATCAACAACCTCAGATATGCAAATGACACAACCTTGATGGCCAAAAGTGAAGAGGAATTAAAGAACCTTTTAATGAGGGTGAAAGAGGAGAGCGCAAAATATGGTCTGAAGCTGAACATCAAAAAAACGAAGATCATGGCCACTGGGCCCATCACCTCCTGGCAAATAGATGGGGAAGAAATGGAGGCAGTGAGAGATTTTACTTTCTTGGGCTCCATGATCAGTGCAGATGGTGACAGCAGTCACGAAATTAAAAGACGCCTGCTCCTTGGGAGAAAGGCGATGGCAAACCTAGACAACATCTTAAAAAGCAGAGACATCACCTTGCCAACAAAGGTCCGTATAGTAAAAGCCATTCCCAGTAGTGATGTATGGAAGTGAGAGCTGGACCATAAAGAAGGCTGATCGCCGAAGAATTGATGCTTTTGAATTATGGTGCTGGAGGAGACTCTTGAGAGTCCCATGGACTGTAAGAAGATCAAACCTCTCCATTCTGAAGGAAATCAGCCCTGAGCGCTCACTGGAAGGACAGATCGTGAAGCTGAGGCTCCAATACTTTGGCCACCTCATGAGAAGAGAAGACTCCCTGGAAAAGACCCTGATGTTGGGAAAGATGGAGGGCACAAGGAGAAGGGGACGACAGAGAATGAGATGGTTGGATGGTGTTCTTGAAGCTACTAGCATGAGTTTGATCAAACTGCGGGAGGCAGTGGAGGACAGAAGTGCCTGGCGTGCTCTGGTCCATGGGGTCACGAAGAGTCGGACACGACTAAACGACTAAACAACAACAAGTACAAATAGATTGTTAATGGGCCAAAGTGTAAAATTTAAGGTCAGATTGTGTTAAGATAAATTATAGAACAAAAATTGAGAAAGATGGAAAGGATTTGCTAAAATAGCTAATTGAACAAGAATACAAAAAAGGGAGGTGTGAGGAGGTCGATGATACAAGTAAATGAAAGGTAGAGATATAGAGATATTGGATGTGTTTTTTAAATGTTTTTGCTTTTCTGGTTGCTTTGTTGTATTGTTTTTTTCTTTCTGTTTTTTTCTCTTTATTTTTGATGTATTGTGAACTTTTTACTGTTTCTTTCTTCTTTTTTCTGTAACTATTAAACTTTTAATAAATATCTTTTTTTAAAAAAAGAATTTGCTGGCTGCTCCTGGGCAGGGTCAGAATAGTTTGGCTGCTCAAAGAAAGTTTACATTGTGAGTGGCCCCTGCTGTCATGTTTGCCTTCACTTCATGTCATTCGTTTTATGCATTTTTATTTGACAGAGAAGAAAGCACCCAACTGCCAATGAGAGAGGGAGAGAGAGGGAAAAACCACAACCAAATTGGGAGTGAGAGGGGGAGACACACAAAACAAAATGCTTTTCCTTTGAAGCCCGGCTGCTCTGAAACCATGCCAAGGCATATGCTTCTGAATAGAAGTCTGTGAATTATGGCAGCTGCAAGCCAAATCACTTACGCAGTGGCCTCCATCCATAAATTCTCGCCGGCTGAGGAGAGCTCCTCAGCCGGCCACTTGCAAGGCTCAGCCAAAGTATTCTCTTACCTTGCAAAGGAGCTGATATACTGTTGTTATATCTGTCTGACTTGAGAGACAATGGACTGAGCCTCTGGGGTTGAAATCAAACTGCTGTGTTAGCACTGGTGACCTCCCTGGGGCACAAACCCAGGTAGGGTGTCTGGAGGTCCTGAGCTGCCCAAATGACAAGACCTCCTCTCAGTCTTGCTGATGTGGTCCAAAGGAATGCAGAGCAAGACATTTGGCACCAGCTTAGTTGCAGGAGTTGCTAATAACAACTGGACAGCCCTCCCTGGGGTGCGTGACAAATCTGTCAAGTTCAGTCTTCGTTTCACTTTTTTTCCAATATTAAGGTCACTTTGTCATTGTCAGAGCTGCTCTCAGATCCTAGCTCACAGAGGATCACGCTAGCCAGCGTTCACTTTATACAAGTCTTTATTGAGTTACAGTTTCCATTTCCAAGCTGCTGCGTGCAGCTCTACGTCTTATAAGCTAGACCGGCGAAGCTCCGTCTGAGTCTCCGCCCCTTGTACACCAACTTAATACCCTAGCCTTACTCCACCTTTTCCGCCTGACCGTTCTCCTCTGGGTCCCTCTGCCCCCCGTGGTCTCTTCCTTCCTGGACTCTTCTGACGCTGACCCCCCGGACCCTCCTGTCTCCTTGCGTCGGGCTTTAGGACCTGGCTCCCTCTCCGAGCTGCTCACTGCGCCGCTTTCCGGTGCATTTGAACTTGGCGCGCGCGCCCAACCTTCCACTTTCCGCTTGACCGTTTCTTCGCTCTCCGATGGAGGTGTGGCCACTCCTGACTCATGCCCTCCCCCCTGCTGCGAGCTGCCAGAGCTCGATACCTGGCGCCCTTCCTCTCCACTGCGCTCTGTTGGTGACGCTGGCCCCGATTTCCAACTGCTGCCCTCTGAACCCTCTCTGGACCCTTCTTCCTGGGGTGTCCCCCTAAGCTCCCCCCTTGCTCTGGCCACTGGCGCTCCTTTCTGTGAATCTTCTGATTCACTGGACAGGCTCGGAGATCTCGGGTCGTCGTTGTCACTCATCTTTTCTTCGGACTCCTCCCCCTCGCTCTCTGTTTCCTCCCTTGCCCTTGCCTCTGCTCCTGAACCCCTGACATCCATCCCCCCCTCGAAGCCCCCCCTTCCCCCCTCCCCTCCTTCTGGTGCGGGAGCTGGGTGCTGCAGTGTCATGGGGACGAATGCCGGATACAGTTCGCTCCCCTGGGCGGGCCTCCAACTGAAGACTTCCGGTTCTTCCTCCCTGCGCTCGTCGACAAAGGTCACCTCCGCTTCCATCTCTGTGCCTCCGTGCTCGAACCCAAGATCCTCCCCGTACATGTCCACGTCCGTCTCCGCCTCAGTCGTTCCCGGGTCCGTCGCTCGACCTGGAACCTCCAGCCACTTCCTGCGCCACTGCTCCTCTGGTCGATCATCCCACCAATACGAGGGTTCTGAGGCAGATCCCGAGGGTGACCCCTCCGGGGAACGTGTGTCCAGTGTCGGTTCCTCGTCCGAGTCAAACCCGTGGAACGTGCTGGCTGAAAGCGTCGGTGTGAAAAGCCAATCGTCGAAAAAGTCCGCTGGCATGGGTCTGTGTGGGAAGAGGGCATGAAACTCGTCTTTGAGCAGAGGTTCCTCCAAAGCGTAGCCCGGCACCCAGCTGTTGGCACTGGCCAGGGTGCCCTCCTTGGCGAGAAGGTATTCAACTCCCTCCTCTCCCCATCTAGAGTCCAAAATCTCTGTGACCTCGTTGATGGGCTCCTCCTGTGGCACTCCCCCTTGCTCGGTTCCCTCTCGGAGCGGACTCGGTGCCGTTCCTGGTTCCTGAAATCTGTGAGGTGTCTTGTAGGGAGTGAGCACCGATCTGTGGAACACCGGATGCATCCTGGAACCCTCCGGAAGCGTCAGCCTGAAGGCCACCGGGTTGACCTGCTCTTCGACTTGGTAGGGTCCTAGTTGTTTATGCCCTAGTTTCTTCTTCGCTAACGACCTGGCCGGCACTGCGTGGGCTGCCAACCAGACCCAGTCTCCCACATGGATCTCTTCTCCAACCCTCCTGTGTTTGTCCGCTTGCACCTTGTATGCGTGTTTAGCCAGCTCCAGGTGCCGCCGAAGCTGATCGTGGACCTCCTGCAACTCCGACGTGAACGCGTCCGCTGTCTGCGGCTCCCCCTCCCCCATTCTTTCCAGTCCCGGGAATGTTCTGGGGTGCCTTCCGTTGTTGGCGAAGAACGGCGTCACCCCTTTGACACGTGCTTCGTGTTGTTGTAGGCGAACTCGGCGAGAGGCAGGTAATCCACCTACGTCGCAGGCTGTTGATTCGCATAACATCTCAGGTACTGCTGCATGATGGCATTGACCCGCTCCGCTTGCCCGTTGGTCTGCGGGTGTCTAGCCGAAGCCAGGTTGATCTTGACGTTCAGGAAGCCCATCAGCTTCTGCCAGAAGTTCGAGATGAACTGCCGCCCCCGGTCAGACAGTATAGACCGCGGCAGACCATGAACCTTGAACACGTGGTCTATGAACAGTTTGGCGGTTTGTTCCGCCGTGGCCACCTTCGCACACGGAATGAAATGCGCCATCTTGGAGAACAAGTCCACCACCACTAGCACTGCCATCTTGCCCCTCGAGCTGGGCAGATCCGTGACAAAGTCCAGGGCCACTCTCTCCCATGGTTCGAACGGGGTTTGCAGCAGTTCCAGCAGTCCCGCCGGCGGTCTGTGTACTGGTTTGGCCCTCTGGCAGGTGTCGCACCTCGCCACGTAGTCCGCGACTTCCCCTCTCATCCTGGGCCACCAGAAGTCTCTGGCAACTAATTCTATCGTCTTCTCTGTGCCAAAGTGCCCGGCAGTGGGCGCGTCGTGCAACTGCTGCAGTAGCTTGGCGCGAAGATCGTCCCCCGGCACGTAGATGGCCCCTTTACGGAGGAGTAATCCATCGCGAACCTGGAACTCGCCGGTCGCCGCCGTGCCTCTGTGCGCCTCTGCCATTTTGGCTCGCGCGAAGGAGTCGTCCTGCAACGCACGTCGTACCGCCTCCAAGTCAACAGTCGCTGAAGCGCACGCCCACGCTGTCGGTGCGAAGATGTGCATGGCCGCCGCTGGCGTCGCCTCCTCGATTGTGGTTTACGGGAGAGGGCGTCCGCCATGATGTTGGTGTCCCCCGGGACATACTCTATACGGAAGTCGAAGTCCGCAAAGAACTCTGCCCAACATATCTGCCTCTGGTTCAGGAACTGCGCCGTGCGCTTGTGCTCCAGATTCTTGTGGTCCGTGCGGACCTGCACTGTGTGCTTGGCTCCGATGAGGAAGTGCCTCCACGCCTTGAAGGCTGCATGAATGGCCAACAACTCCCTGTCCCAGATGGTGTAGTTCTGTTCTGACTTGGTGAGCTTCCTGGAGTAGAACGCTCCCGGTCTCCAAGCCCCCTGCGGGTCTTGCTGCAACAAAACTGCTCCCACGGCTCTGTCCGAAGCGTCCGTCTCCACCCTCATCGGTCTGCTGGGGTTGACGTGTAGTAACTGCTCCTCCGACGCGAAGAGACGCTTGAGTGCCTGAAAGGACTGCTCCGCCTGCTCCGTCCAGATGAACTTCTTTTTCTTGGAGCTGAGCGTGTCTGTGATGGCCGCCGTCTGCATCGCAAACCCCTTGATAAACTTGCGATAGAAGTTCGCAAAGCCGACAAACCGCTGGACCTCCTTCCGGCTGCGCGGACTTTTCCAATCCAACACCGCGCGAACCTTGGCGCTGTCCATGGTGAGCCCCTTGTCGGACAACCTGTAGCCCAGGAAGTCCACCTCCAACACGTCGAACTGGCATTTTTCCAGCTTGGCGTAGAGCCTATGCTGCCGCAGTCTGCTCAGCACTTCCTTGACGTCTCTGTCGTGATCCTGCTGCGATTCAGAAAAGATCAGGATGTCATCCAGGAAACAGACACACTTCTTGTAGAGGAGCCCCGCCAACACGTGATGCATGAAAGCTTGAAAACAGTGGGAGCCATTTTGCAATCCAAAAGGCATAACTCTGTATTCGTAGGTGCCCAGGGGCGTGAACATGGCTGTCTTCCACTCATCGCCTTCCCGCATGCGAATGAGGTTGTATGCCCCTCGCAGGTCCAACTTGGTGAAGACGCGTCCTTTGCGCACCGTCTCGAGGAGGTCGTCGATCCTGGGCATGGGGAAGTCCGATGGCTTGGTCACAGCGTTCAAGGTCCGATAGTCCACTACGAGCCTTTTTTGGGGCGTGTCTTTCTTCTTGACAAAGAATACAGGACTGCCCCCCACTGCCTTGGACTCTCGGATGAAACCGCGCTCCAAATTGTGATCTATGAACTCTTTGAGTTCCTGTAGTTCGTCCTCAGACATGGAATACAGCTTCCCTTTTGGCAACGCCGCCCCTGGCAGGAGGTCAATCTTGCAGTCGTATGGTCTGTGGGGGGGTAGCTTGTCCGCCTCCTTCTCGCAGAAAACCTCCAAAAATTCTGCGTACTTGTGGGGAACTTCTTGCAGCGTCCCTAGCTGCAGCTGTGACTCCTCTTCCCCCCCTTCCTGCCGGGGCAGGATGCAGTGTTCAGCACAATAGGAAGAGCCGAAGGTCAGCTGCCTCTGGTACCAAGCCAGCGTCGGGCTGTGCTTGTCCAGCCAACTCATGCCCAATACAATAGGCGTGTCCGAAAGTTGAGTGACATTGAAGCTAATAACTTCCCTGTGATTCCCAAGTCGCATCACCATTGGTGGCGTTTGCTTCACCACTTGCCCCCCTAGCAGCTCCCTGCCATCCACCGTGACGACCTGCAGGGGCAGTGTGGCAGGCAGCAGCTGTATAGCGTGCCGGTCGACAAAGTCTTGCCCTATAAAGTCCGCATTGCTTCCTGAGTCAATGGTGATTGGCACGTCCATGGTGAGTCCATTGGGTAGCTGGAGCGATGCGGTGAGCCTCACCACTGGTTTGGGTGGGAGGGGGTCTGTGGGCTGCAAAATCTCTGGGGACTGCTTCACTGACACGTCTGGCTGGGCCCCAGTGCCTCTCTCTCCAGCCAGACTCCGTCATTTCCCTGCTGTGGTTCCCCTTGCTGAATTGCTGCAGTTACCATTGCTGAGGCTGCAGTGTGCTTGTGGAGCCTCTGGGGACACTCTTTCGCCATGTGCTGGGGATCGTCGCAGATGTAACACTTCCGGTTCCCTCTAGGAGGCTTCGCTTTCGCTGCTCCCGGTGCTGGGGCTCTGTTTGTTGACTGAGCCCTTGCACCTCCAATCTCCATAGGTTCCGCTCCTCCTCCTGGCGGAGGTGTGGATTGCGCACGCGCTGCTTCTCTGGGAACGAAGGAGTAGCCTCTGGCAGGTTCGCGCCCTCCACGCCCTTCGTCCCTGCTCCATGGACGTTCTTCCAGACGCACCCCAACCGCCAGCGCCCTCTGAACGATCTCCTGCGTGCTCCGGGGTCTCTCCACCCTCGCAATTTCGTCTTTAACCGCTCCGTTCAATCCTTCCCAAAACAGGTCTCTGACTGGAGCCGAATCTCTGTCCCATTCCAGGGCACTGACCAATGCAAAAAAGCGGGCATGATACTGTCTTACACTGGCCCTCCCCTGCTTCAGTCCATGTACCTCCTTCCGGGCAAGATCCACGTCTATGCTTGATAAAAAGCACCCATCCATCGCTTTAATAAAGGCATCCGCATTCTGGAGCGCCGGATCCTTATCTCTCCACAAATTGCGCAGCCATGCTTTAGCATCTCCATGCAAATGGGACATGATAAACCCCACCTTCTCTTGCTCATCTCTAAAGTCCTTGTCCAGCAGTTGCAGTGCACACTTTATATCTGCTCTAAAGTTGGGGTACTGTTGTAAATTCCCATCGAAGTGAGAGACTAGACCGCCTGTTCGTCTCCCCAACCCAATCCCCTCCGGTCTGGGTGTCAGTTGCCCTTGCTTCGTAAGCATTTCCAACCTGACCTGGAGATCTCTGTAGGTGGCAGCTGTTTCCTCCTCTCTCTTCCTGGATGCAAGTATCTCGGCATTCAGTTGTGTCACTGCTTCTCTGAGATCCGCTATCTGCTGTTCAGCCGTCATCTTGTCTGCCGTTCGTGAGCTCGCTAGTAGGCACCAGCCTTCTCTCCTCTCCGCGAGGCTTTAGATGCCCACAACGTTGAGACGGAGCTTACTGTCAGAACTGCTCTCAGATCCTAGCTCACAGAGGATCACGCTAGCCAGCGTTCACTTTATAAAAGTCTTTATTGAGTTACAGTTTCCATTTCCAAGCTGCTGCGTGCAGCTCTACGTCTTATAAGCTAGACCGGCGAAGCTCCGTCTGAGTCTCCGCCCCTTGTACACCAACTTAATACCCTAGCCTTACTCCACCTTTTCCGCCTGACTGTTCTCCTCTGGGTCCCTCTGCCCCCCGTGGTCTCTTCCTTCCTGGACTCTTCTGACACTGACCCCCCGGACCCTCCTGTCTCCTTGCGTCGGGCTTTAGGACCTGGCTCCCTCTCCGGGCTGCTCACTGCGCCGCTTTCCGGTGCATTTGAACTTGGCGCGCGCGCCCAACCTTCCACTTTCCGCTTGACCGTTTCTTCGCTCTCCGATGGAGGTGTGGCCACTCCTGACTCATGCCCTCCCCCCTGCTGCGAGCTGCCAGAGCTCGATACCTGGCGCCCTTCCTCTCCACTGCGCTCTGTTGGTGACGCTGGCCCCGATTTCCAACTGCTGCCCTCTGAACCCTCTCTGGACCCTTCTTCCTGGGGTGTCCCCCTAGTCTCCCCCCTTGCTCTGGCCACTGGCGCTCCTTTCTGTGAATCTTCTGATTCACTGGACAGGCTCGGAGATCTCGGGTCGTCGTCGTCACTCATCTTTTCTTCGGACTCCTCCCCCTCGCTCTCTGTTTCCTCCCTTGCCCTCGCCTCTGCTCCTGAACCCCTGACAGTCATGTTTCCACATTCCATCTGCCTTTTTTTAAGGCCTCATGAAAATTTGTCGGCATTTTACTTTGCACTTCTCCCAATACACACATTTCTTCAAACAAAGCTCACAACAGTGCATGTTTGTGTGATATTTTAATAAATATATGCATTTTATACATAATACCTTGTGGGAAAACTGCACGGAATTCAGATACAGTGGTACCTCGGGTTAAGTACTTAATTCGTTCTGGAGGTCCGTACTTAACCTGAAACTGTTCTTAACCTGAAGCACCACTTTAGCTAATGGGGCCTCCTGCTGCTGCCACACCGCTACTGCATGATTTCTGTTCTCATCCTGAAGCAAAGTTCTTAACCCGAGGTACTATTTCTGGGTTAGCGGAGTCTGTAACCTGAAGCATCTGTAACCTGAAGCGTATGTAACCCGAGGTACCACTGTAATTTAAATTCTACAAAAAGTGTCTTAGCTACAAGGTGTGGGGCATTGCCCCCTCCTTCAAGCTTCCCTCAATAATCCTTCTGCATCCCCCCAAAATTGGTGTATTCCACAGCTCAACCTGTGTATCAGTGTATCAGTGTATGATGGTGTATCAGTGAAGGAATTAGCCCTCTGGTTTAGCTTGCCTCTGGGCACTGAATCCTCTGTTTGTCTGGGTGGTTTGTAGAAAGTTCTTGCTATGAGCATGGCTGGGAAAGTTTAGATTTCAGCATCATCTCACCCGCCCACTACAGGTTGCGATGAGATCATCACAAGCTTCTTCTTTCTCCCTGAGATTTCCAGCAATGCCTTATGGCCTGTTTGTACAGTTCAGTTCACACAGAAAGATGGCTTCATTTTGGTTCACACACAGTTTCAGAGACCAGGAATCAGGCAGGTTCACATCAACATGAGAATTGACCCATCTTCATCCCTGCTCTACCTGCCATGGATTACTCTAACCCTTTTTTAAAACTACCTTAGCCAAAGGCCAGGAACATGTCTTGTGGCAGTGAGTTTCATAGTCTCATCTAACTTTGCACATCTATGACCTTCAGGGGGCAGGAGCAGCTTCAGGTGGACTCGATGCAGCACATGTCTCAACCTCACAGCTCCTGATTATGCACAGTGGAACCCCAGGAGGCATCAGATTGAGGCCAAGTTGCTCTCGCCGCTTTTGTTTTGCTTTTTTAAGGTTCTTTTGTTGTTTTCAGCTCCTGGGACCAGTTCCCTTTCCTGCTCAATACCCTCACCCCAGAGTCAAACATTAAAGGTCGAGTTCCCATCCACCAGGAGGAAGCGTGGAAATGCACTGGCTCCAGACTGGTTTCTCTCCACCTCGTGCACTGAGTCATCCCTCTGCAAAGTGAGTCTATCACGTGATGCTGCCACAAAGATGAAAGGTTTTCAGCAGAGACTCAAGGAGCTGCTCTGCTCTGGCCTTTGACAAATTAGGAGGGGAAACCTCACTGAGAGAACTTGCCTGGCCCTACACTCAAAAAGCCACAAGAAAAGCCTCCTGGATCAGGCCAATGGCCCATCTAGTCCAGCATCCTGTTCTCTCAGGGGCCAGCCAGATGCCCATTATAGGAAGCCCTCTCCTTTCCTGTGGTGTCTAGAAACTGCTTTGCAGCAGCATCACTGCCTTCAACTGTAGATGCAGAGCACGGCCATTGGCAGCCCCCTTCGCCATGAATTAGTCCAATCCTCTCTTAAAGCCATTTAACTTGATGGCCATCACTGCCTCCTGTGGCAGAGAGTACCATAGTTTAGCTATGCACAGCATGAGGGACTCTACCAATATTTAGCTACACTGGATAACTCTGTATGTGTGTGTGTGTGTGTGTATAGTTTAAATTCTATTAATGTTTAATTGTTTTTAAGTGATCCCCCCACACACTGCCTTTGTTTTTAGCTGTTCCTATTTTATCTGTAAGCTGACTTGAGTCTGTCAGGGAAAAAGGCAGGACAACAACAACAATAACATCCATGAGTTCCAGTGTGACCAGGGGAAAAACCTCTTCTTCCACTCTCTCCATGCAATGCATAATTTCATGGAGTGTGGTTTGTTCCATGCTCAAGTTAGATCAGGCAGCGGGGAAGCTCTAAAAGGAAACCCCTGTCCTAAAAGATGGAAGCTGTATGGATGTGTATCTGAACACAACACACCATAGGAATCTGCCTTCTGCTGAGACAGATCAGTGCTGTCTGCATTGACTGACAACGGTTCTCCAGGTTTTCAGGCATCACATAATCGTACAGCTGGAAGGGAACGCCCAGGGTCACCTAGTCCAGTCCCTGCAAGGCTCTTCATCGGGGATTGGACCGGGAGCCTTCTGCAGGCCAAGCAGATAGCCTCCTGCTGAGTTTTGGGCCTTTCCACACACAGCTGGCCAGACAGTATGTGCCACAGCCACCATTTCCTAGCCGCACTACTTCACAGGGGCACTGAGATGTGAAAGCGCACCCACCCAGAGCACCCAGCTCCAAAGCCCCAACTCCAGCCAGCTCTGCTCCACCCCACCCCTTGATCTGGGAAGGCTCTCTGGGGTTGTGCCTTCTGGCTTTTCTTCACACACTGCACTGGGGGCTCCACCCCCAGGCACGTTTTTTTACAAAATAATAATAATATTGATTTCACAAGTTTTGATTTTTTTCACACAGACAACCAGGCCTCTTGAATGGTGCCAGTCGAAAGCGCACGCAGGCAGCCCTGCCAGGAGCCCGGAGTCTGAAGGGGAAGGGCCGGGGGAAGCAGCAGGCTGGCTTGAGAGGCGGAGACCCAGTCCTGCCAGCACACTCACCTCTCCCTATCACTGTCGTCACTCGACTGCACTTCTTCCAGAGCCACCTGCAAGTCCGCAATGCGGCGGATGGAGGTCTCCAGGTCTGCCTGCAACGTCTGCCTCACTGCAGAGAGCTCGTCCACTTGCTTCTCCTGGAGAAACATGAGCACAGGGTGAGGGGGGGAGGGTTAGTGGTGGCCCAGGAAGCAACACGCAAGCAAGGCAGTCCTGAACAGGTCAGCTCAGCAAATCATTTGCTCAATGCATTTTTGCTAAGGTATTGTGCTTTATTCTAGAAAGTGGAAGGTGGTTTGAAAAAAGACAATGTAGTGCAGTGGTTAGAGTGACAACCCAGGTCACTCATTAAACCAGGGACGGAGAACCTGCAGGCCTCCTCTTGGACCACAACTCCCATCAGCCCTAGCTAGCAGTCAATGGCCAGAAATGATGGGAACTGCAGCTCAACCACATGTGGAGGGAACCACTTTCCCCAGTGCCAGCACTGCAAAGAAAGCTGCCTCACACCAAGTCAGGCTCTGCCCTGTATTGTCTGCACTGACTGGCAGCAGCTGTCCAGGATTCCAGGCCAGGTGCCTTCCCAGCCCCACATGGAGAGCTTGGGGATTGCACCTGCAACCTCCTGTATCCAAAACAGATGCTTTGCCACTGAGCTAAGTGCGAAACAAGATTCCATTTTCATGGTCTGGCATAAAGGGCTAACTTTAAAAGGCACAGGATAGCTGCCTTACGCTGTGCTTTGTGACCTGGGCTTTGCTCTGAAAGCATCCAGAAAAAGGTGTGTTTTGAAAATGGATTTGAAGGAAGAAAGGAAGGTGGCAATGTGAGGCATTCCCAAAAACAAAACTAGGCTATTTATGTATGCAACGGCAGCAGCAAGGGTTATAGTGGCAAAACACTGGAAAGATAAAAACGTGAGGCATCCAAGAATAGGTATCTACCCAAGGACCTCTATGCAATAACAAAACAATCTCTAACCCTGGACCCAGACAGAATTAGCTCTCCTGCCAGGCTGTTGAAAGCGACTTTCCCTTGCTCACAAAGGGTTGCTAGCTCTGCTGCAACCAGACTCAAAATTGCCAAACATTGGAAGTCTGCATGAGGTCCCTCTAGGGCTGGGTGGTTTGAGAGGATTTGGGACATTGTCTTGCTTGAGTATGTAACCCATCACAAGGGTTATGAAATGAGGCCATCTGGATGCTGTATGGTTTCTGTTCCTATGATTTATAAATAAAAATAGTGCACTGCACAGCCCTCAACAACACATGTCTTCAAGGTACAAGAAAAGTTACAAGAATCTGACTCACAAAGAACTTTCTGGCAGTAAGAGCTGTTTTGCAGGGGAATGGATTCCATCAGAAGGTGGTGGACTCACCTTCCTTGGAAGTTCTTAGGCAGAGGTTGGATGGCCATCTTTAGTTAAGATACTTTAGTTGAAATTCCTGCATTGCAGGGGGTTGGACTAGATGACCCTTGTGGTCCCTTCCAACTCTACAGTTCTATGACTCTATATGACTTCTGAAATGTCCCTTTGCAGAATCTGTTTTATTACAGTCTGCAAAGTGTCCTGAATGTTCTGTCCATTTTATTCCAACTGCAATAATTTGCTTCATACATTCATTGATCTTTGTTTTATTGTTTCTTTGTTATTCCTGAAAACTATGGTAAATGAAGATATCTCTACTATCATTATTTCTTTTTTTTTTTAAAGGACAGTTAAAAGTGAGGGTCAAATCAGGTAAGTGTTCGGCCAGGCAGGAGGCTGGAAGGAAGGAATTACAGCAGCAGGAAATTGACTGAAAGTGCACTGGAAGGCAAATTCGCATGGGTGGCTCTTTCCACCTCCCTAAATGCCTTGATCTGATGAGACTCGGCTGTGCTGAGGAGGGTGGCTGGAGCAGAGAAAGGTGAGCTGCCTGCTGGGCAGATGAGACATTGGCCTCGGTTAAACTCCTAACATTTCTCTGATATTGCATCCACCTTTCCTGTAGGGAAGGAGTGATGTATGCTGAACAGACAGGAGGCAGACGCCGGCTGCAAAAGGCTCCTAGGATGGGCAGGCTTGGCCTTCTGGGGTTCACCCTTGAAGGCCCTTGATCTGTTTGCTTCGCATGGTTCCCTTCACTTGCTGAAGTGGGAATCTTCTCTAATGGAACGCCCCCTGTCAGGACAGGTAAAAAAAGGAAAAAAGAACTTCTCCATGCAACGCATTGCTGAACTATGGAACTTGCTCTGCCAGGAGGCAGGGATGGCCTCCAACTGGGATGGCTTTAAAAGAGGGTAAGATAAATTCATGGAGGATGGATTTCAAGGAGCAGGGACAGGGCCCCTCAAAATTCCCCAGTGGCCATGCACGCACACTGCAGGGTGTGCTCACAACATGCACACAAGTCGTGGGGCATGTGCACATGGCATGCTGACATTGGAGGGCCAGGCAGTGTGCTTGAAGGACTCGGAAGCGATCGGTGGCTGCCACCCATGATGACTATACTCTGCCTCCACAGCTGGAGGCAGCAATGCTTCCAAAAAACCAGTTGCTGGAAGCTACAGGTAGGGAGAGTATGTGTGCTCGGGTCCGGCTCACGGGTTTTGCAGGGCCATCTGGCTGGCCCTGTGAGAACTGGATGATGCTGGACTAGATGAGCCATTGGCTCTTATGTTCTTCATTGTTGCTTGGATTATTGTCCCAAAGCACAGTCAGCACTGCAATCCAATATACTGCAATCCAATATGCTGACCGCCATAACATAAATTATGTGCACATGCACATGCGCGCGCACGCACACACACACGGTCCTAAGACAGGAGAGGAGACTTTTAGGACTGCAGCTCCCATCAGCTTGACCATTGCACAGGCTTGTGGGCTTCCCAGAGGCATCTAGTTGGCCACTGAGCTGTGTATGCTTAGCCTGGGAGAGAGGACCCTGAGAGGAGATAGGATTCTTCAAATACCTCAAGGGCTGTCCCATGGAAGAAGGAACAAGCTTGTTTTCTCCTGCTCTGGAGGGTAGGACTCCAACCCATGGCTTCAAGTTACAAGAAAGGAAATTTTGACTAAACATCAGAAAGAACTTTCTGGCAGTAAGAGCTGTTTGACAGTGGAACGGTCTCCCTTGGGAAGAAGTGGACTCTCCTTCCTTGGAGGTTTTTAATCAGAGTTTGGATGGCCATCTGTCCATTAGTTGATATTCCTGCACTGCAGGAGGTTGGACAAGATGACCCTCAGGGTCCCTTCCAACTCTACAATTCTATGATTCTATGATGCTGACATATGGAACCTGGAACGTTAAGACACTGGGATTGGGCTGGAGTTTCTATTTTGTGTCACTCCCTTACTGGAGTGCAACCTGAAGAATGGCTAGGCAAGCGTTAAAAATGTTTTTTATAACTGACACCTTTGTGGAATGCATGACCCACTTTTATAGCGACAGAGGCAGGCGCTGAAAGATTGCATCTCCCGGGGAGAAAAAATGCAATGTCAGACAGGTAACAGTGGCTGTAATTGGCAATTTGTAAATGAGAATCAGGAAGGCAAACAACCTATTGATTCAGAACAAACTCAGCCCCTCCAACATTTGGATGACAACATATATTAAAATAATTTTCCTCCCTCTCCCAAAGATGAAGCTCAGTTCATCCCAACTGCCTGGCTCTGTTCTTTCAGTCCCCCTACCCCTTTTCTTTCTCTCTTCCTGACAACCAAGAGTGTCTGCCTGCCAACAACGATGAGCAGGAATTATTTGGCAAGATCTGGGAAATGTTGCTGCCTCCTTTGCTCATGACTGCGCTCAAAATGTATTTTTAAAAGACCCACGAGCAGTTTTCTCAATCTGGATTTTATAAATTATTATTAACAAACAATGCAAGTTCCCCCACAGCAGATGCCTCTCTATGTCAGCATATGCCCCCCCTTCTTTGCATGGTGCTCACACATCTTTTTTATCTGGGAGGAGGGGTGCATGGCAGTTGAGTTATTGCCTTCTGGTAGAACTTGAAAGCTGAAAGATTTTCAAACTGTCACAAGGATTTAGAAGCTCTGGGGGTGGAAAAATGGATGGGTCCACTGAGGTGTAAGGCACTGCCATGGCTGACCCAGAGCAATCATTCTGGAGTGAGGCAGAACAAAAGGTTTCAGCTCAAGTGCAGAAGCCATGTTGGTAGCAGGTGGCCTGGGACTCCCAAGTCCTGGGTCTTTTCTGCTGGGCTTTGATTGTATGTTTGTTTTAAACAGAACTTGGCCTCCAGGGCTGCTAAGCCAGAAAGACCCCAGGAACCCACCCTTTTAATTTGCTCCTGGGCCTAACATCCCTTGTGTGGGTCAAGAACTAGGATCACTGAGAGGCAAAGTTTGAAGCCAAATAGGTGCACTTGGAGGGTGAATGGAAAGTCCTGCGAAACTGGGTCTGTGAGCCCCCTTCCTTCACCAGGCATTTTCAGGGGGCTGCATCTGTCTGCAGCTTGCTCCAATTTCTGCAACTTTATGCTGGATAACAGGTTTTACTCCATTGTTCTTTGTGTACACAGCCCTGGGGTCTGTCTGGATGAAGTGCAGTTTAGAATTTTAAAAAATAAAAATCTGTTGTGGATTTGGCCTGGCCAAATCACCTAGGTCATGATGTCAGAGAATTCTGATGGAAACGGGAGCAGAAATTGCCAGAGGTGTTTATTTGCCCTGTGTCTGGAACAAAAATCAGTTCAGTGATTACAACTGATATCTGCTGTTGTTTATTTCAGTCCAGAAACAATGCATAATTGATTATGCCCCCACCATTTGCTTTGTATTTCCTTGCACTGAAATGAATGGGATGCAATAATCTAATGACAACATAAGTTACAGAATTTCACCATGCTGGACAGTGACAATAATAACACCAACCTCCCTGGGGTTGTCAATGAATAGGTCCTCCAACGGCCCCCTCCTCATGCTGAGCCGGCCAGCACTTTCACGATGTCTCCTAGGAACTTATGACATTTCGGGGACTGGGTGACCCTCAGTATATGTTCCAAATCAACAATTCTGTGATTCTATGACATCCAGGTGAACCTCCCTTGAGGTTGCCTGGCTTGCATTTCTAGCCTTGCTCTTGACTCCTGGCTGGCGCTCTGATCCTGACTGCTCTCTGGTCCTGCCCTCCTGGCTGCCTTTCTGGCTGCCCTCCCCTACTGGTTCCCAGCTCCTGATTCCTATAGAATCATAGAATCATAGAGTTGGAAGAGACCACAAGGGCCATCAAGTCCAACCCCCTGCCAAGCAGGAAACACCACCAGAGCACTCCTGACATATGGTTGTCAAGCCTCTGCTTAAAGACTTCCAAAGGAGGAGACTCCACCACACTCCTTGGCAGCAAATTCCACTGTCAAACAGCTCTTACTGTCAGGAAGTTCTTCCTAATGTTTAGGTGGAATCTTCTTTCTTGTAGCTTGGATCCATTGCTCCATGTCCGCTTCTCTGGAGCAGCAGAAAACAACCTTTCTCCCTCCTCTATGTGACATCCTTTTAATATATTTGAACATGGCTATCATATCACCCCTTAACCTCCTCTTCTCCAGGCTAAACATGCCCAGCTCCCTTAGCCGTTCCTCATAAGGCATTGTTTCCAGGCCTTTGACCATTTTGGTTGCCCTCCTCTGGACACGTTCCAGTTTGTCAGTGTCCTTCTTGAACTGTGGTGCCCAGAACTGGACACAGTACTCCAGGTGAGGTCTGACCAGAGCAGAATACAGTGCCACATCCTTTTCACATGTACTGCTCTCAAGCCAGGTGTCCCCCATCTTGTATTTGTGCCTCTCATTTTTTTTGCCTAAGTGCAATACTTTACATTTCTCCCTGTTAAAATTCATCTTGTTTGTTTTGGCCCAGTTCTCTAATCTGTCAAGGTCGTTTTGAAGTGTGATCCTGTCCTCTGGGGTGTTAGCCACCCCTCCCAGTTTGGTGTCATCTGCAAATTTGATCAGGATGCCACTGAGTCCATCATCCAAGTCGTTGATAAAGATGTTGAATAAGACCGGGCCCAAGACAGAACCCTGTGGCACCCCACTAGTAACTCTTCTCCAGGATGAAGAGGAACCATTGATGAGCACCCTTTGGGTTCGGTCAGTCAGCCAGTTACAAATCCACTGAGTGGTAGCATAGTCAAGACCGCATTTTACCAGCTTCTTTACAAGAATATCATGGGGCACGTTGTCGAATGCCTTGCTGAAATCAAGGTAGGCTACACCCACTGCGTTCCCTTCATCTACCAGGCTTGTAATTCTGTCAAAAAACGAGATCCTGGCTCTCTGCCCTGCCATGCCAGCTTCAGACAAGCTGATTGCAGGACAAAGGGGGCAGCATGTGTGTGTAGAGTTCGATTGGTAGGTTTCAATATGGTACTCTTGACAGTAGCTGAAATATTTACACTCATCCTGGCCAACATGCCCCAGATACTTCTTCAGCTCTCTGACTGGCCTTGGGACAAAGGAAAGACTGAGTCTTTTCTAAGGGCCTAGGTGGGAATAGGATTTTGGTTTTGAAACAGGGAGCTATTGTTAAGAGTTGCCTGCCATAGAGCTCCCTGCTTTGCATTCAGGAGACATCAAGTGATGATGATTATTACTCTGTCTGTTTGAAAACCCGGGAAGTTTTAAGTGTCAAAGCAGTTATTTTGGGTATAAAAGATATTTTAATGCCATCGCTAAGATGGGAGTCACACAAGGTTATATGGTATGTGAGCGAGAGATGCTGCTTTAAAAGATAAAGGGGGGTGTTCAACATAATTGCACTATTCTGAAGATGTATAATGTACCACATTTCTGGCTCCCCCCTTGATATTTTAAGCATACCTTGAGTATTTGGCTCAAAACCGCATCAGGATTATTGATGAAAGAACTTGGGTATTTACAAGAAATTGAATGATGATTGAAATGGGCTTTTATATAGGAAGATTTTGGCACAATCTCACAGGAAACCGACATCACGAAAGAAGAATTGGCTACATCCTGCTCCTTTTTCATCTGGGATTCTAACGCTGAAGCCTTGCTTGGAAAGTAGGGTGGCTCATTTAAAAAACACTGAAATTCTAAGCCAACATTTGTCCTTTCTGATCCAGAGATTTCCTGTGCAGAAAAACAACCAGAGAGCAGTGGTGTAGTGTGGGAGGTGCTGACCCCCCCTGGTCCTGGGTGCCCCCATGACAGGCTCAATCATTGGAGCCTGGCTCTGGTGTGCAAGGGAATGGCCAAGGCAGCTTTCTCACACCCAGCCTCAGCAGATCCACTCCCGGGTCAAGCCTGACCCGGGGCAGAGTGTGGGATAGTCCTTGGCAGCATTGCAGCAACTCTTCTCTGCTGGGCTGCACATGCGAGGGAGCTGGCTAGGCAGCTTCCTTGCTCCCAACTGCAGCTCCGTTGCTGGGTCAGGTCTAACCTGCAGGGTGAAGAGGAGGAGAGTTGGCAGCAGTTGCAGTCCTTCTCCTCTGCTGGGCTGTGGCATGCGAGTGCACTGCACACGCTGCTTTGCAAGGCAAGATGCAGAGGGCTTCCTCTGTGCTCTGCCCTCTCGGGGGACCACCCTGCCCGCCCTGGGCAGTTGCATTTTATGCTCTGCCACTGCCAGAGAGTGTTAACTTAAGAGGAAACATTGTCTCCTGGCCCCCTCCCTTGGAAACAGTGCGTGGGCTCCCACCTCAAGGAAACATGAAAGCTTTATTTTAAGAAGTCAGGATACATGGTTCAAATGTCCACAAGCAGAGTTTTGGTATACATGGCTTGTTGTTGTTGTTTAGTCGTTTAGTCGTGTCCGACTCTTCGTGACCCCATGCACTCCAGGCACTCCTGTCTTCCACTGCCTACCACAGTTTGGTCAAACTCATGTTGGTAGCTTCGAGAACACTGTCCAACCATCTCGTCCTCCGTCGTCCCCTTCTTTTTGTGCCCTCCATCTTTCCCAACATCAGGGTTTTTTCCAGGGAGTCTTCTCTTCTCATGAGGTGGCCAAAGTATTGGCGCCTCAGCTTCAGGACCTGTCCTTCCAGTGAGCACTCAGGGCTGATTTCCTTCAGAATGGAGAGGTTTGATCTTCTTGCAGTCCGTGGGACTCTCAAGAGTCTCCTCCAGCACCATAACTCAAAAGCATCAATTCTTCGGCGACCAGCCTTCTTTATGGTCCAGCTCTCACTTCCATACATCACTATAGTGGTACCTCGGGTTACAGACGCTTCAGGTTACAGACACTTCAGGTTACAGACTCCGCTAACCCAGAAATAGTACCTTTGGTTAAGAACTTTGCTTTGAACTGTGGTGCCCAGAACTGGACACAGTACTCCAGGTGAGGTCTGACCAGAGCAGAATACAGTGGCACTATTACTTCCCTTGAACTAGATGCTATACTCCTATTGATGCAGCCCAGAATTGCATTGGCTTTTTTAGCTGCCGCGTCACACTGTTGGCTCATGTCAAGTTTGTGGTCAACTAAGACTCCTAGATCCTTTTCACATGTACAGCTCTCAAGCCAGGTGTCATCCATCTTGTATTTGTGCCTCTCATTTTTTTTGCCCAAGTGCAATACTTTACATTTCTCCCTGTTAAAATTCATCTTGTTTGTTTTGGCCCAGTTCTCTAATCTGTCAAGGTCGTTTTGAAGTGTGATCCTGTCCTCTGGGGTGTTAGCCACCCCTCCCCGTTTGGTGTCATCTGCAAATTTGATCAGGATGCCACTGAGTCCATCATCCAAGTCGTTGATAAAGATGTTGAATAAGACCGGGCCCAAGACAGAACCCTGTGGCACCCCACTAGTCACTCTTCTCCAGGATGAAGAGGAACCATTGATGAGCACCCTTTGGGTTCGGTCAGTCAGCCAGTTACAAATCCACTGAGTGGTAGCATAGTCAAGACTGCATTTTACCAGCTTCTTTACAAGAATATCATGGGGCATCTTGTCAAATGCCTTGCTGAAATCAAGGTAGGCTATATCCACTGCATTCCCTTCATCTACCAGGCTTGTAATTCTGTCAAAAAATGAGATCAGGTTAGTCTGGCATGACTTATTTTTCAGAAATCCATGCTGACTATTGGTGATCACAGCATTCCTTTCTAGGTGCTCACAGACTGTTTGCTTAATGATCTGCTCCAGAATCTTCCCTGGTATTGATGTCAGACTGACTGGGCGGTAATTATTTGGGTCCTCTCTTTTCCCCTTTTTGAAAATAGGGACAACATTTGCCCTCCTCCAGTCTGCCGGGACTTCGCCTGTTCTCCAGGAATTCTCAAAGATGACTGCCAGTGGTTCTGAGATCACATCTGCCAGTTCTTTTAATACTCTTGGATGCAGTTCATCTGGCCCTGAAGACTTGAATACATCTAAACTAGCCAAGTATTCTTGTACTATCTCCTTAGTTATTCTGGGCTGTGTTTCCTTTGCTGAATCATTTGCTCCAAATTCTTCAGGTCGGGCATTGTTTTCTTTATCGGAGAATACTGAGGCAAAGAAGGCATTGAGGAGTTCAGCCCTTTCTGTGTCCCCTGTTTGCATTTCACCATCTTCTCCTCTGAGTGAGCCCACTGTTTCTTTGTTCTTCCTTTTGCTACGAACATACCCATAAAAGCCTTTTTTGTTGCTTTTAACCTCTCTAGCAAGCCTGAGTTCATTCTGTGCTTTAGTTTTTCTGACTTTGTGTCTACACGTGCTGGCTATTTGTTTGAATTCCTCTTTGGTGGTTTCCCCCCTTTTCCATTCCCCTTTTCGTTGTTGGAATGAAGGTGATGGATTGCATGGAATTGGCTGAAATGACTGGCAGAATCCGAGACCAGGGAGAAGAGTCGGTAGGAGAAGATTGGAAGAAATTTAAAGACTATTTACAGAAATATTGCAAAATTAATGAATGTTAGAATGATGTTGGATTGAAATTAAGTGGTTTCTAGCTGTAATGGTATAAATTAATATGGAAAAATTGGTTTTTTAATAGGTAAAAATTTAATGTTACAATATATTAAGATTAAAGATCAGGATAATAAGGAGGGAAAGGAATTGCTGAACTAATAAATTGAACTGGAATACAAAAAAGGGAGGTATGAGGAGGTCCAGGAAACAAGTAAATGAAAGATAAGTGACGAAAAGATGGAATTATTTTTAACTGTTTTTTATTTTGCATTTTTTCTTTTTTTCTTTTTCATTATGTAATACTGTGAAAACTTTAATAAATATTTATATATATATAAAATAGATTCCTCCACTGCAGGGGGTTGGACTATATGACCATTGGGGGTCCCTTCCAAATATACAATTCTATGATTCTCTAAACAGCCTGGAAGAGAAGTAATACTGGCTTCAAACGCTCTGAGATCTTCAGAGCCGGAGGCAACACACAAGTCCCCTTCCAAAATGAGCAAAGAAGGGGGTGACGGTGGCATCTGCCCAGCGGCCCTCAACACACACACAACAGCCTCTTCCATGAATGCCTTGAAACACCCACATGGCTTCCTCAACCAGACACCTTCACCACCCAGGGGGTGCAGTGCTGGACAATCCAAACACTAGGCCTCCTGTACAGATGAAGAATTAAGACTCTGAAAGAGTCAAGAATGCACAGGGAGGGAGCGGGTGGGGTCCACAGACTGGCCAAAGACCCTGTGCTCTGCCCCTTGGCCCCATCGCCACAACCTGTTTAGTCCTTCTCATGACATGGGCCAGGGGTCAGTTGCTGCAGCCCCAGATCTTCCTGCCTTCTCTTCATTTCAATTTAACAGGACTATTGCCTGGAAGCTCTCTTCCTCTCACCTGCAGACAGAAACCTGTCTTTGTTCAGGATGACTGGCATGGGCAGCTTGGCAGTGACCCAAGAGGTCCCCTGGTGTAGTCTTTCCAAAAGCAACACACACAGGAACCGCCTGGCAGGGCCAGAGAATCCCAAAAAAGGGAGGTATGAGGAGGTCCGGGAAACAAGCAAATGAAAGATAAGTGACAGAAAGATGGAATTGTTTTTAACTGTTTTTTATTTTTTATTTTTTATTTTTCATTATGTAATATTGTGAAAACTTTAATAAATATTTATAAAAATAAATAAATAAAATTTTGTATTTTAAAACCAATAAAAATATTTATATAAAAAAAAGAGGAACCGCGCGGCACCGGGACAGCGGGCCCCATTAGCTAAAGTGGTACCTCAGGTTAAAAACAGTTTCAGGTTAAGAACAGACCACCAGAATGAATTAAGTTCTTAATCTGAGGTACCACTGTACTGGGAAAACCATAGCTTTAACTATACAGATTTTTGTCGGCAAGGTGATGTCTCTGCTTTTTAAGATGCTGTCTAGGTTTGTCATCGCTTTTCTCTCAAGAAGCAGGCGTCTTTTACAGGGGGACTAGGAAAGGGAGGAGGGCGGCAGGTCGCCCCAGGTGCCATCATGGAGGGGAGGGGGTGAAAAATTATCAAGGAACAATTACTGCCCTATTAGGGCGGTTCACAAAAAACTTTTTTTAAAGAATGCCTGCTCCAAAGGTCTTATCTTACTACACTAGGGATTATATAGCTACATATGAAATTTCATGCATATCAGTTAATATCTTGACCCTCCTCCACGAAAATAGCTTTTTCTTGGCCGTGTTCCTATGTCGTGAAGGCTGAAATTTCAACAAAGCATGTCCCTTTGCTAGACTCTTTTTGGGCACCTGCTAAAAGCATTCTTCTTTAGGCAAGCATACCTAGATGCTTAGGAAGTTGAAGTAATTTTAATCTTAATATTTTAGCTTTTGTATGTTTTAAAGTAGGATTGTTAATTTTTCTTGATTTTACTGCTGTGGTGTGTTTTTTCCTTTTGTTTTGGTAAACCACTTTGCAGGTTTTTTAAAATAAGTTTTATTAAATAAATAAACAATAAATATAAATAAAATAACACAAGCCAAACACAATCCATCCTGTAGATTTAGGTATCTGTCGCCTACTTGTTATCAGAGGCTCCGAATCCACATTCCTTTGTAAGAAATTATGAAATAACGTAAAACCATTTTTTCAGGCAAAAAAAATCAATTAAAAAAATCAGTGTGTGTGGGGGGGTGACAAGAAATTTTCCGCACTGGGTACCACCTGACCTTCCTACGCCTCTGGTCTTTTAATTTCGTGACTGCTGTTACCATCTGCAGTGATAATGGAGCCCAAGAAGGTAAAATCTGTCACTGCCTCCATTTCTTCCCCTTATATTTGCCAGGAGGTGATGGGCCCAGTGGCCATGATCTTCGTTTTTTTGATGCTGAGCTTCAGACCATATTTTGCACTCTCCTCTTTCACCCTCATTAAAAGGTTCTTTAATTCCTCCTCACTTTCTGCCATCAAGGTTGTGTCATCTGCATATCTGAGGTTGTTGATATTTCTCCATAATCCAGCACATGTTTGCAATTTGGTCTCTGGTTCTTCTGCCCTTCGAAATCCAGCTTGCACTTCTGGGAGTTCTCGGTCCACATACTGCTTAAGCCTGCCTTGTAGAATTTTGAGCATCACCTTGCTAGTGTGTGAAATGAGTGTAATTGTGAGGTAGTTGGAGCATTCTCTGGGCTAGATCTAAGCAAATATGTTGTCCAAACACCTGACACACACCCGAGCTCCACTTTTAAAGAGCCAATGATGTAGAAAATAGAATCGGGATTCAAAATGACCTTAACAAATTGGAGACCTGGGCCCAAACGAACAAAATCAATTTCAGCAGGGACAAATGTAAGGTTTTGCACTGAGGCAGGAAGAGCCTGATGCACAAATATGATGGGGGACACATGGCTTACTGGCAGTACATGTGAAAAGGATCTAGGGATCTTGGTGAACCATAAGCTAATTTGTCGAAAGTGTGCTGCTGCAGTAAAAAAAAAAAAAAGCTAATACTATTCTAGGCTGCACCAGAGAAGTATAGTGTCCAGATCAAAGGATGTAATAGTACCACTGTATACTGCCTTGATCAGACCACACCTGCAATATTGTATCCAATTCTGGGCACCACAATTTAGGAAGGCTGTTGACAAGCTGAGATGTTTGCAGAGGAGGGCAACCAAGATGGTCAAGAGTCTGGAAACCAAGCCTTATGAGAAATGGTTGAAGAAGCTGGGTATGTTTAGCCTGGAAAAAATGGTACCGAGAGGAGATATGATCACCATCTTCAAATATATCAAGGGCTATCACAAGCTAGTTTTCTCCTGCTCTGGAGGGCATGACTCGAGCAATGGCTTCAAGTTACAGGAAAGGAGATTCCAACTAAGCATCAGGGAGAACTTTCTGACAGTAAGAGCTGTTCAGCTGTGGAACGGACTCTCTTGGGTGGTTCTGGACTCTCTTTCTTGGAGGTTTTTAAGCAGAGATTAGATGCTCATCTGTCGTGGATGCATTAGTTGAGATTCCTGCATTGCAGGGGGTTGGACTAGATGACCCTTGGCATCCCTTCCAGTGTTATGATTCTGTGTGAGCAAGGAGAAAGAGCTCACAAGGAAGTGCTTCTATGGGGGGGGGGCTTTGCTGAGTCTGTTCATGCCAGTGCAGGTGATGGTGCCTCCCTGAGTTCAATCCTCTGGGTCTCCCTTCACCTCTGCAGATGGGTTCAGTGACCCTGAGGGTATTTTGGGTGGGATTCAGGCCCTTATGCAATGGGGCTTTCCCTCCTCTCCTCCCTCCACTCTCTGAGTTTGACCCCCAGAAGAGCATGTGTGTCGAGGGGAGGCTGTTCCATCTGACAAGCTGATACTCTTGAACAGGCAGAACATTTACAATAGTGCCATGTTGGAATCCACCCTTTGTTTTATGAATGTGGTTTTACTGTAGATTTTATGCTGTTCACCACCAGGATTGGTCCCTCCCCCCTTAATGCTGGTGGCACATTTTTCAAAATAAATATCTCCACGATCACTTTTAGTAAATCTGTATCTTGCAATATTTTCCTCCAGCCCAGATGTCTATTGGCAAAATACCCTAAAATCAAAAGGCGTTCAGGCATTTCTACAATCCCATCAGTCAGCAAAGTTAAAGACTAACCAAAATCAGGGAACAGAAGCCCAAAGCACCCAGCAATTATTACCTGAAAAGGATTAACAAAGAGTTCTGATTAACAAATAGGCTTTGCTGGTGATTTTTTCACCCAAGGAAGGAAATAAAGAAGAACTGGATTAATTGGCTCAGCTTTGACAAATGCAGTCCAAGCTCCATCAAGGGCTCCACACCTCATAAATGCCAGCCTTTCATTTAAATGTGGGGATGAGATGTTGCAGTCCCCACAAGATGCTCTTCCACCTGTTTTCCACCTGCAGGGAGTTTGCTTGAAAGAAAAAATGGCTACTCACTCAATTTTACTTTTTAAAAATGGAAGGCAGGTGAATTTTGCAAAGGGGTGAGTGTTCTTTTAAGCAATGTCCCACATAAAAACTGAGGTGGTATAATCCCTACCCAAAGACTATACCACCTAAAATCTACGTTGTTGGAATGAACCTCAAGCCTGCCTTTTCCCTAGAGCACTGGGAGCATAACAGCATGCCTGGGAATTGTCGTTTTGCCTGCCATGGAGGCATATCTGAACTGCAGCAATGCCTCTTGCAAGCTTGCATGGAGGCTCGTGTGTGTGTGTGTGTGTGTGTGTGTGTGTGTGTGTGTGTGTGTACATGTACAGGAACCCGACTTTTGCATTACCAGAATGTAGCCTACAAACTCTACTGCACAGCCATAAGAGCCACATCAACTGCTTTGCCTGCTTGTGGCTTTGGATCCACGACCCACCAGCAGCATACTATTCATATTCATTAAATGTCCATCCTGCAGGTGCCCAGGGCGGGTGCAGCCCGCCGACAAATTTGGCCTCCAGGCTGAACAAGCTTCTCCATCCCTACAGGGGCAACAGATGGATTCTCATAAGACCACCAAAGCCACTTCTTCCTAGGTGTGAGGTCCTCCTAGTGACAAGTCCTGCCTGTCTTCCTCCCCCAGAGAGAGTTTACCATCTCCCTTCCAGAGACCAAGGACAGCTCTGGTTCAGCCCCAGTCCAACTTCCAACACCAACAGTGTTGCAATAAAGCTAATGATGCTCAGCATGCACAAAGTGCCACCCCCACCCAGCACGGAGAAGCCAGGAGACATCGGGGATTCAGAACCTCCAGCTCTTTTTGAAAATGGCACCATGAAATATTAAAATTATGCATGGCATGGGGAAAGTGGACAAGAGAAAACTAGAACTCATGGGCATCCAATGAAGCTAAACATTGCAAGATTTGGGACAGATAAAAGAAAATCCTTCTTAGTTAAACTGTGGAACTCCCTCCCATAGGAGGGCTGATGGTCACCAACTTGGATTGGACAAATCCACAAAGGAGAATATTATGGATGGCTCCTAGCCAGGATGGCTCTGCTTTGCCTCCACAGCTGGAGACCATGATGCTTCTGAATACCAGTTGCTTCAAACCGCAAGTGGGGGGGGGGAGGGCTGCTCTTGCACTTGGGTCCTGCTCACAGGTTTCCCACAGGCATCTGGTTGGCCATTGTGAGAACTGGATGTTGGAGTATTATTAGATAGATGATGATGATGATAGATAGATGATAGATAGATAGATAGATAGATAGATAGATAGATAGATAGATGATAGATAGAAAGATAGATGATAGATGATAGATAGATAGATAGATGATAGATAGATAGATAGATAGATAGATAGATAGATAGATAGATAGATGATAGATGATAGATGATAGATGATAGATGATAGATGATAGATAGATAGATAGATAGATAGATGATAGATAGATTCACTGCCCTTCATCCAAAGAGCTCATCAGAAGGTGGGCTAATGGCCAGAGGCAGCAGCCTCTTTTTAGGTCTGCATGCAGAGGGTTCCAAGCTCCATCTGTGTGGGTGGGGTACCTCCGTCAGATGGGCCGCATATAAATAATAAAATTAGTATTATTATTAATCTCCAATGGGATCTCATTGGGCCACAGAATCTGGGTCCTAGCCAATGGCGACTTGCCATGATGCTCTGCTCTGCTTCCACAGCTGCAGCTTCCAGTGCTTCTGAATAGCCAGTTCTACTTGAGGGTTTTCCATAATGGGCATCCGGCTGGCCCCAATGAGAGCAGGATGCTGGACTCCACAGGCTCTTATTGTGTTCTTGAATTTAGCACTGTTTCTTCCCCATCACTCATTCATGTGATATTCAGCAAGTCACACTTGTAAATGAAAATAGAAGTGGCTCCGTTGCCTCTAATGTGCAAGAGACAGAGTCTGGAACCTGGGTTTGAGGGGTGGGGGGTGGAGAGAGGAAGAAAATGGGCTATGATTTGGAGGGCGGCTCAGCAGCACAAAGCCCAGAGGAGATTAAAGAGGCAAACAGTGAGTAATTTTGCCTGCTTTCTTCCACATTAACAGCAACATCTTGGCGCTTTTGTGCTGAGGCTGGCATGGTGCTGAAGAGCTCCGTGGGCGCCTCTGATTGGTGGCAGAGTCTTTCCCTCCGTCCTCAGTGCAAACCCCTCTAATGGCCTGGGCTGATGAATGAGGATCCGTGAAGTAATTGTTGCCAAGGCAAAATACCCCTTTTCGGAGAAAGACTCCTGAGTACTAATGCAGCTGCCTTTCCGATAATGACCGTGGCTTAAGACGGTTATTTCCAGGCCTCTGCTGCTACGCCTTCTGCGTCTGCTGGCTCTGTCAGCAGCTGTTCCCTGGCCCAATGAGGAAAGCATCACTTTGCCCTCTGGCTTTGTTTCTCTTGGGCTCAGACTCAATGATAAATACAGCTGGCCCAGTCAGGGGCCCCTCCACTGTCCTGGGGGAGAGGAGCTGAGAGAGGAGGCAAGGACCCTTCTGTGTGGGAAGTGGCACCTTTCTGGGAAGTGCATCCAACCAGTCCTGGGGGTTTCTCTTCCTCCTACTTCCCAAATGCTCAGTAGGAAATGTCTGTGGCTATTCCATTAAGCTGCAGAGAGTAGGGCTATTTGATCAGGCTCTGCCAAGAGACCAGCCGCCTTGGCCTCTCCCCAGCCATCCCCTTGCATACGCATGCATCGCATCAAGTGACCTGAACTGCTTCTATCCCAACAGCCCTTGACCTGAGGAGCTTTGATACAACCAGTCAATTTCTCACTGTGATTTTGCATCCCTATTTACTTCTCTGATCTGTGCATAGATTCCCAAAGCACTTCTGTCCCATGAGCCCATGTCCTTCTGAGGAGCTGTGCCCCAAACGGAGCTCTAGGGGAAGGCAGAGACCACAAGGGCCAGGCAGAAGGCAGAGAAGTCCAAACCAAGTGAGCTCCAGCCTCAATTGAGGCTGGCTCAATAATAAAATATTCGCATGAACAGCTAGCCAAAATGGCTTCTTTCATGGCTTGCTTATTTATCATTCCCATCTGCACTGTCAAGCTTCCCCACCTGCCCCCTTTACTACACTATAAACCAGGGGTGCCCAAACTTTTTTCAAAGAGGATCAGATTTGATGAAGTGAACACGAGTGAGGGCCGACCAAAGTTCTTGAGCTTTTTTTTAGGATTTACAACTTCTTGAGCTTTTTTTTAAATTTAAGTTGCTGAGCTTTTTTGAGGATTTTACCCCAGAGACCGTCTTAAATCGACCCGAAGGCTAGATTAGGCCCCCAAAACAGACTTTGGACATGCCTGCTATAAACTAATTAAAGTTGTTTGAGATTAGTGTGGATTCTATTTCTGCAATTTACTGTACACTAGCACCCCTCTGTTAATATATTAAGTAATATTCATCAGGGCTGCTTGCCAGTTTTGAAGTGACAAAACCTCCACAAAACCTCTCAGGTGAAATCTCTTGCAAATCCATCAAGCAAAGGCAATGGCTGTAATTGGTATTAGCTGATCTTAAGTGCTGATAAATTGCTGTTGGGCTGATAGAAAGCCGCCATACTTTTTATTTCCCACAAAACTCAGAATTTACTAAGTAGGGTAAGATAACTTTCCCCCACAAAGAACCACAGAGTTTTATCAAGGTATCCTCAGTGAAAATTTCCCGGCTGAATCTTATGGGGTGGTTTCCTCCCACCTTTTTTGCAGGAAAAGAATGCCCAAATCTCTCAATTTCCACCTTGCTGTCACAGCTTGTAGTCAGAGGGGATCAGACCTTTTCGGGAGTCATGAAATTATTACTAAGCTCCTTCTTCCATCAAAGTCACAACCAAAGCTGGGAAACTATTAAGGCGTGCAAAGCGTGAACAGTTTTGCAAGCGCCAAGGCAGAGAAGTGCAAGACTGCCTGGGGAAGGCTTTGTGATAACAACTTCTGCAATTAGGAAGGATGTCTGCTGTCAGAAGGGACTCTGTGGCACCAGCATTCAGAGCCGCAGAACTAAAAGGCCTAAAATAAATTACACAAGGGATAGGAGGGCATTTTGCATTTCATTTTTTTTAAAAAATAAATAAATCCAGCTTTCATTTGCTCTCCAGTTAATTTTTTGTTTTAATGCCTTCTCTAAGAGCGTAAGAAGAGCCTGCTGACTAATGGCACACCCAGTCCAGCATCCAGTTCTCACAGTGGCCAAGCATCTGTCGGCTGTGGATTTCCCTCTCCTGCGCTTTCCAGGAACTGCTCTTTAGAAGCATCACAGCTCTGTCCATGGAGGCAGAGCAGCCATAGTGGCTGAAAGCCATTGTAGCCTTCTACCCCTCCAGGAAAGTGTCCAGTCCTCTTTTACAGCCGGCCATTGCTGCCTCCTCTGGGAGGGAGTTTCACATTTTACATTTTAACAATGTGCTGCATGAAGAAGGACTTTCTTTTGTGTGTCCTGGATCTTCTCTACAGGCTTAGAGACCTCCTTTGACCTAAGCCTAAGTCTCGCCGTGTGCACAGGCCAGCACCCTCCTCTTCGCTCTGCCTACCATTAGTAGCCTGGCTTTCTGTCCCACCAGTCCTGTTGGCCACGACTGATCCCTGTATCCTAGCATGACCTTCGAGGTGACTCCATAGTCTTATCACCACCACTAGCGTACACAGGGTACACGGAAAAGCAGGGTCTCTAGGCATGAGGTTGGATGCAGATAACATGCTAAACCCAAGTGTGTCTCAGTGGGGGACTCTCTGAAGCGATCCAAGCAGAAGCTCTTGGGAATCTAATCTAAGCCAAGTAGCCCATCTCAAAAATTACAGAAATAATGTAATCGGCACCATAATGGGAAATGGAAGGGGAGGTGCTGGAGTATGCTGGCAGTTTTCACGTCCAATCACGGAGGAAAGCTAATTCTTTAAAACCTTTCTCCCAGTGTCTTCTTTGTCACTCCTTGCTAGCTCTCTGAAAATTTTACAAAGAGTATTTTGGTGGCATTTTGATTCAATTTATCTCATTTATCCTTAATCCAGGCTTTCCACTTGTTTATTTTCTCCCAGGTCTTTTCTATCCTTCCCAATGCGGTGTGTGTGTGTGTGTGTGTGATTTCACGTTTGTCTCGTAGACTCTATACACATCCTACACATCCTGCTTTAATTTCTCTTGTTTACCGGATGATGCATTTGTTTAGTTGTTTATTGGTCCTGTTTATAAGATTCCGTAATTTTGGCATATTATTTTTCTTTTGTTTTTAACATCTTTATTGAAAGTTCAAAAAGTACATAAATATATGTGCAATAAACACTGTGAGACGTAAACAAAAGAGAGAAAAAGAGAAAGAGAAACAGAACCCATGTAGAAAGGAAAATAAAGGGAGGAGGGGGGAACCCAAAACTGTATGCTTTACAAGGTTGTTATTGTACTTCACCAGATCTTAACCTATTACAGTATTTCTAAAAATGCATTCCAAATATCATTGAATTTCGCCGTGGCAAGTCTGTTTTTATATGCATTCATATGTTGCGAGTTTGTATAAGTAATTTTGGCATATTTCCCCCCTCTTTTTTACTGCTTTGTTCCCTGCTCTGGGATTGGAAACATTCAATGAAGAGCCAACTGAAAATAAATAAATCCATTCTCCCACCCGCCACCCCCATTCCTGGCCCTCTTACCAGTTCCACCCGCCTGCGATTGGCCTCCAGCTCCCTCTGAGCCAGCTCACTGAGGTCTGCTTTCATCTCTTCCATCCTCATCTGGTAGTAGCAGGTCTTCTCTCTTTCCCGCGCCTCCCCTTCCTTCGCCTTCTCCAGCTCCTCTCCCATCTTGATCACACTGTCCCGAAGACGGAGAACCAGCACCTGGGGAGAGAGAAGAGTTAGGGGGCAGTGGGGGGGGGGGGAGTCGAACAGAAACCCGTCACAGAATCACAGAACTGGAGAGTAGAAAGTGACCCCAACAGTCATCTAGTCCAACCACCCTTCTTTCTTTTCTTTTCTGCCTTCTACAATGACAGATACAACACCAGCAGGATGCGATGCACAAGTGAAAATTGTGCTGTGGACTTGTACTCCCCAAGAACCTTACTGCCCATCTGACTGGGTTGCCCCAGCCACTCTGGGTGGCTTCCAATAAAATCACAGTAAAACATCAAACATTAAAAACTTCCCTTCAGATGTCTTCTAAAAGTCAGATTTTTTTTTATTTCCTTGACATCTGACGGGAGAGCCTTCTTCCTTTTAGCCTCTCAATATGCCGGGGGGGGGGGGGCAGTTAGGCTGAGAGTCAGTGACTGGCCCAAGGTCACCTTATGAGCTTCATGGTCCAAGAGGGATTTGAACCCATGTCTCCCATTCCTATTCAGATGCTAAAACCATTAATGCCACAATTGCTCTTCTTATAGAAAATAGTTCCCAGGATTCTCTGGGTGGTTGGAATGAAAATTAAATAAGTTAAAGTCTGTAGCATAGTGTTTTAAAAAAGGTAAAGGACCCCTGACAGTTAAGTCCAGTCGCAGATGACTCTGGGTCAAGGTAGCCGGTGTTTGTCCGCAGACACAGACAGTTTTTCTGGGTCATGTGGCCAGGATGACTAAGCCACTTCTGGCAAAACCAGAGCAGTGCACAGAAACGGCGCTTACCTTCCCGCCAGAGCGATACCTATTGATCTATTTGCACTTGTGTGCTTTCCAACTGCAACGTTGGCAGTAGCAGGGACCAAGAAACGGGAGCGCACCCTGTCGCGGGGATTCAAACCGCGACCTTCTGATTGGCAAGCCCAAGAGGCTCAGTGGTTTAGACCACTGCGCCACCCACGTCCCATAGCATAATGTTTAGGAACACGCAAAGCTGCCTGACAGGCATTCCCCCCCCCCCAATGTACCTGTGTTCAATTTATGTGTGACCACATGGATGTGAGGCTCCAGAAACTTGGAAGTGTGTGGGGAGACCTGATGAGCCTCAGCAAAGCTCTGCTTTGCCTCCAGCTGGTGAGGAGACCCTCCCCAGAGCTCAAAAGGGACATTTTCTTTGGGCTCCAGGGTGGGTCTCCTCGTGAGCTGGAGGTGCAGCGGGGCTCTGCTGAGACTCCCAGCTAACAGCAGCTGACACACAGAAAAGCTGCACTTTCCTGCATGCCAGAAAGCCCCCTGTGCCTCATGTGAGCCAGAGGGGCAGTGGGTCTTGTTGACAGGTTCAGCTGATTAATGGGGAAGCTTCTTCCTCACCCATCAGTGGGGCTTTTATGGAACAGACAGATGACTCCTCATTTTATGCAATTTCCCTGACATGCACGCAGGTTCAGAATGTAACCCCTGTGCAAATGAGGAGTTGCCAATGAACCAATGGTGCATCTAGCTCAGTGTTGTCTGCACTGACTGGCAGCAATGGCTCTCCCAGGTTTCAGGCAGGGGTATCTCTGAGCCCTCCCTTGGGGACTGAGCCTGGGACCGAGCCGGCATGCAAGACAGTGGCTCTGCCCCTGGGCTATGGCCCTGTGATTTGTTCTCTGGGGGTCTTGATCAACATCCTCCCCAGTCTGCCAAGGGCAAGGCCATCCAAACCTCAAAGCGCTTGATCTGCACACTCTGGAACTCCATCTTGTTCTCCAGGTCACAAATCAGGGCCTCTTGGCGGCTGACAATGGACCTCTCCACCATTGATTGCTCCAAATAGACAACCCGGGCCTGGGACACCTGCAGCTGTTTCCAGACAAGAGATCATTTAACTCAATTCCTGCCATTTTATTTAATTTCCACAATTTATATCCTGTTTATATTCAGGCCAGGGGCCTCTCACAAGCAGTGCACAGTTAAAAGCTACAACAGTGAAATCAATAGGAAGAATGCAAATCCACCTCTAAGGTGATAAAGCACAGCAAGGCCATAATCAACAGCAACCCATTGGGCGCAGGTGGAATTGCTCAACTTACACATTTGAAGAAGAATTCAGCCAGGTTTGATGCTAACCCTCACGCTTTGCCCATTTCTTTCCACAAGTCCTGGCACCTTGCAATCCAATTAACACAACTTCCCTCAAGCACCCAAAAGTCAATGTAGTATGACTCACTGACCATAGGAGTCAGCACTGACAAAAATAATTACTTCGTGGATCACCAGCAACTCTGCCACAATGGAGATGGCTTTTTGGGTAGAAGATTTCACAATGGGATTAGACATATTGTCTGCAACAGCTAAAGCAGAACCTCCACCTACAAAGGCACTGTACCTCTTAGTATTAAATGATGATGGTGATGTATTAAATTTCTGTACTGCCCTTCACCCAAGGATCACAGGGCAGTTTACAATACGAAAACACAAAAATACAAAGCATAGTAACAAACATGAACAATAACCCCCCCCACACACACAGTTCAAAAGGTCATAGATTGTTCAGTTAGCCAAAGGCCTGGTTGAAGAGGAATGTTTTCTCCTGGTGCCTAAAGATGTATAATGAAGGTGCCAAGCAAGCTTCCCTGGGGAGAGCATTCCACAAGCAGGGAGCCGCCACAAAAAGGCCAGTTCTCGGGTTGCTGCCCTCAGACTTCTTGCGGGGGGCACAGACAAAAAAGGCATGTGATGCTGAGGGCCAGCCAACAGGGGACTGTCACCTTCACTTTCTGCTGTTGGGACTCCCAGAAGTCCCTGTTTCACCTCTGTGAGAAGCTGGAGGCTGGGATAGAGGGGCCATTGATCACTGATCCAGTGGGGTTCTCCTTAAGTTCTTACAGAAAAGATAATCAGAGCCATGTCTCTAGCATTGCCACAAGGCAGACTCTGATCCAGATGGCTCGCAAGTCACCCACTTGGGGTAGATCCCTCAGCACCCCATTCCACAGGGCTCTGGCCTGAGCATGTGGCTCTCCCACCAGCCTTGGAGATGGAAGAAGACTCCCTGGGAGCTTCTGCTGCTCCACAGCCATGCAGCTTTGTGCTCCTGCAGAACTGACTAAGGACCCTTAAAGAACTGCAGACAGCTCGTGTGGGGCAGGGGCAGAGTCACTAGAAGGGAAGGCCCTGCCAGGCACCTCCATAACTCTGGTTCTGAGCTCAAATGATGGCTTGCCCTTCCGTGAACTGAGCCCACATGATGTTGTCCAGGGTCCTGATTTGCCACACCTTCCTCAAAGAGGCTTTGGGAATGAACACAAGAAGAGCCTGCTGGATCAGGGCAATGGCCCATCCAGCCTCCTGTTCTCAAAGGCAGATGCCTCAGTGGGAAACCCTAAAACAGGACCTGAGCACAAGAGCCTCTCCCCTCCTGCTGCCTCTGACGTAAGTGGGGCTGAGAGACTTCAAAGAAGTGTGACTGGCCCAAGGTCACCCAGCAGCTGCATGTGGAGGAGCGGAGACGCGAACCTGGTTCCCCAGATTACAAGACTGCCGCTCTTAACCACTACACCACACTGGCTCTCATGTGCTGCATGAAGAAGTAATTTCTTGTTTTATCTGTTCTGAATCTTTCAACATTCAGCTTCATTGGATGTTCTTCCAGTTCAAGTGTTGGCTCTGGCTACAACTTCCTCAGCAGAACAGGAAAATTAGACAAATGTACTCAGGAGAAGTCTATCAGTGGATATTAGCCACCAGAGCTATCTAGAGCATCGACATGCAGTGGCAAACACATGCCTCAGAAGACCAGTCACTCAGCATAAACAACAGGAGAGAATTGCTGCTTCCAGATGCTGGGCCAGGAAGGGCATTCCTCTGATCCAGCGTCAGGGCTCTCAGGATGTCCTGAGATTCTTCAGCATTAGAAGAGTTAAGTTCTGCATTTGTACTGGAAAGGGGGGGAGGACTCACTTTTTCTTGCAGGCCATGCTTTTCCTTCTTCATCTCCTCCAACTGGGTCTGCAGCTCTCGGATCTGGGTGATATCTGTTGCAGACTGCAAAAAGGAAGAGCCTCAGAAGAGAGTCAGACAAGGCAGGGGCTCCTTTGAAAACTGGAGCACCTAAGTCATATAGGTGTGTGCATACTGGGAATTGCCTTCTGTATCCCACAAACCTTGCAAACCTTTACAGGAGGTGCTGAGACGGTATCACTGGAAAGGGAGGAGCTCCCTAAGGGAAAAGAGGCTACTGGAACCATTTTGGTTGAATCAGCTGGCTGTTGAATTAGTGGCACAGTAGTCAGAGTGTCAGACTAGGACCTGGGAGGCTGAGATTCAAATCCTCACTTAGCCATGAAGCTCAATGGGTGGCCTTGGGTCAGTCGTTGCTTCTCAGCCTTACCTACCTCACAGTTAGGAAAGAGGAAAACTGTGTGCCACCTTGAGCAGTTTGGAGAAACTGATGGGATAGAAATGGAATAACAGCTAACAGAGTGACAGTAAGAGCTGTTCAACAGTGGAACGGACTCCCTCACAAGGTGATGGATTCTCCTTCCTTGGAGATGTTTAATCAGAAGTTGGATGGTTATCTGCCACAGATGCTTTACTTCAGATTCCTGCATTGCTGGGGGTTGAACTAGATGACCCTCAGGGTCCCACCCAACTCTACAGTTTTATGATTCTGTGGGTGCTGACTAGCAAAAGAAGGTGGGGGGAATGAAGCCAGTCAGGGCTCCAAGCCTTACAAAACTGGAAAGCTAAATTGTGCCACCAGGGCTCAACCAGGGCTCCTGGTCCAAGCACCCCAAATAAGGCAAGGCCACTCTGAAGGGTGGGCCTCCCTCTCCACCCCCCCACTTTACCTGAGCAATTAAGGCCTTGTGCTTGGCCATCAGTTCATTCAGATCCTCCTGGTCTTCATCAATGCGCTTGAGGAGATCAGCTTTCTCATGCTGGAGCTGGTATAACTGCTCATCAACCTGCAGCAGAACAGAAAAATAAAAAACCTGGGGTGCAATAGTGTGAGGCAGCAGCAAAAAAACCCCCCAAAAACCAATGTGGTTCTATGCTGCATCAACAGAAGTATAATGCAAAGATGAAGGGAAGTAATAGTACTGCTGTATTCTGCCTTGGCCAGATCACACCTGGAAGACTGCCCAATTCTGGGCACCACAATTTAAGAAGGACATTGACAAACTGGAACATGTGCCAACCAAGATGATCAAGGGTCTGGAAACCAAGCCTTATGAGGAACGCTTGAAGGCGCTGGATATGTCTAGCCTGGTAAAGAGAAGACTGAGAGGAGATATGATAGCTGTGTTCAGGTATCAAAAGGGATGGAAGAGGTAACAAGCTTGTTTTCTCTTGTGTTGGAGGGCAGAACCCGAACCAATGACATCAAGTTACAACTAAGAAGATTGTGACAGAAGAACATTCTGATGGCAAGAGCTGTTCAACAGTGGAATGGCCTCCCATTCCTTCATTGGAGGTTTTTAAGCAGTGGTTGGATGGTTGTCTGTCATGCATTGCAGGGGGATAAGCCACAGGGTCTGTTCCAACTCTATAATTCTAAGATTCTAAGGTTTTCTGCTGCTCCAGAGAAGAGGACCCAAACCAATGGATTCAAATGACAAGAATGGATATTTTGACCAAAAATTAGGCAGAACTTTCTGATAGTAAGAGCTGTTCAACAGTAGATCGGACTTCCTCAGAAAGTGGTGTGTTTTCCTTCAACATTTGAGGTATGGTTACTTACTCTTGAAGTAAGACTCAGCTGCCAATCTAGTTGGATTCAGGTGTGGAAATGGGAAGGATACCACCTTGTCCTTTCTCTCAGGGCCTGGCCTATGCCCTGCAACCCTAGATACAGAGGAATGGTTGCTTATCCAGAGGTGAGGGGACTCTGCACATGTTCAGAGACACTCTCCGATTGATGGCTATCATGCCATTGCACAACTCTCATTCATTTCAACTCGGTCCACACAAGAGTAATTCCAAGTGGTCTTTGCCCCATGCTGGTGCATGAGGGTGCCATGCTTGTTTTGTTTGGGTCTGCCCCTGAAGAGCTTATAACTGAATCCTTGGGCCACAGCAACAACTTCCGGTACTTCCTGCCTTAAATGGATGCAGCTCCCACGCTAGTGGAGACCATTTGTGGAGGAAAACAAGGATGATTTGGGAGTAATTGTTCTTACAAGCTCCCCCCAGGGCCCGTGAGGAGTGAGCTTCACTCACAGATCATCTTGATAACTGACTCTCACTCTGGTATGGAACTCAAGAGGCACGAGATGCTGAGTGCAAAAGCGCTTCACGTATCGGTAACCCCCAGGCACAGCCATTAAGAGCAGAGGTTCTTCTGTATATTAGGATGAAATTAGCTTTAATTTACAGATGTGTACAGGATGAAGGGGACAAGATTACAAACTGCCAAGAGAATCAGCTACTGGGTTGCAACATTTCAAACCGGAAAAATTTCCTTCGTTGAAGAATATGGTATGTCAGGGGGGAGGGGAGCCTTTACCCTTTTAAAAAATTAATACTATATTTGCTATATAAATGACTTGGCAAACCTCCTAATATTAGGATAACAACTGATAAAAAGCAAAAAGAGAAAATAAATGTTGGAAATGTAAAGAAAAGGAAGGGACTTTTTATCATATGTGGTGGGAATGTAAGAAGGTGAAAGGCTTCTGGGAAATGATATATAATGAATTGAAAAAAATGTTGAAATATACATTTGTTAAGAAACCAGAGGCATTTTTGTTAGGAATGGTAGGAAATGAAATAAACAGGAAAGATCATAAGCTTTTTTTATACGCAGTAACAGCGGCAAGAATACTGCTAGCCCAAAAATGGAAACAAGAAGAATTACCGTCGATGGAAGAATGGAGAATGAAGTTAATGGAATACGCAGAACTTGATAAATTAACAGGAAGGATCCGAGGCCTACGAGACCACAGATTCACTGAAGACTGGAGTAAATTTGTAGACTATTTGAAAAGTATTTGCGATGAACAATTAACATTTGCAAGAGGCTCTGTGAAAATATTAGAAATATTGTAAAAAAGGGAATCAGAGGGAGGAGGTTTTTAATAAAAGGCAGTATTAGATTAAGAAATGTGGAAGAAGGACTAAAACGGAGGATTTGCAGAAGAGCGGCGGGAACTCCAAAAAATGTATTTGTGAAAAATTGTGTTATGTGTTTTTATATTTTGTATTGCAAAATGAATAAAAAATAAATTATAATAAATTTTTAAAAAAGCAAAAAGAGAAAAAGAGAACAGAATTATATCTATGGATAAACATGAAAATAGAACTGTGTGAGAACACTGAAATGATTTAAAGCATCTAATTTCCATTGGACAGTAATTTGGACTATGGTCTTTGATGTGCAGTAGCTCTGGTGGGACCAGTGGCGGAGGAAGTCTCTCCGGCACCTGGGATGGTGCAAGCCACCCATAGGGAGAGACAGGACGGGGAGTGCGGCACCCATTCCTGCCCCCCTCCGTTGTTTGCTCTCCTGCCTCCTTCCTATCCTCTCCCCTGCCTGCCTGCCTCCTCCAGCCAGGAGTGCAGGGTAAAGGTGCGCCACCCCGCGCAACTCCTGACCCAGGGGGTGGGACAATCACGCCCAGCCGGGGGAGGTGCAATTCACCACAGTGGCACAGCCAGGGTGTGTGATCCGGCTCAGCGGCCAGGCTGGGGGGTTGCGCTCTGGTGCGGCCGGGGGGGGGGGGTTGAGATCTGGCATAGCCAGGATTTTGTCACACACCCAGGATGACACCCGGGGCGGACCGCACCGACCTTGCTCCATCTCTGGGTGGGATGCCAGATCATTAGACATAAGAATTAGAGGAGAGGGAGAACTGGAAAATTGCCTGGAGCTATGGCGGGACGCCAGATTACTCCCTTACATAAACAACAAAGATGGCGTAATGACGTAGCTTGAATTTCAACAGTAGAAAGAAAGATTGGAAAAGTGGGAGCAGAGATGCCATGTAAGACAGGATTAGAACAATGAAGAAACAAATGAGGGGGGAAACCTATCACAAAGGGAATTTAAAGGAAACAGAACTCTTTTTGTGGACATTTTTTAGTATAGGTTCATCCTGTTGTCCTAATAATAATCGGTAATACTGAAAAAAATATGAAGAAACTAAAGGGCACCTAACAGACTGGCTGCAATATTTTCAAATACACCAAAGATTGTTGTTGTTGTAGTTTAGTTGTTTAGTCATGTCCGACCCTTCATGACCCCATGGACCAGAGCACGCCAGGCACTTCTGTCTTCCACTGCCTCCCGCAGTTTGTCATTGCTTTTCTTCCAAGAAGCAGGCATCTTTTAATTTCGTGGCTGCTGTCACCATCTGCAGTGATCATGGAGCCCAAGAAAGTAAAATCTCTCACTGCCTCCATTTCTTCCCCTTCTATTTGCCAGGAGGTGATGGGACCAGTGGCCATGATCTTTGTTTTTTTGATGTTGAGCTTCAGACCATATTTTGCGCTCTCCTCCTTCACCCTCATTAAGAGGTCCTTTAATTCCTCCTCACTTTCTGCCATCAAGGTTCTGTCATCTGCACATCTGAGGTTGTTGATATTTCTTCCGGTAATCTTAATTCCAGTTTGGGATTCATCCAGCCCAGCCTTCCGCATGATGAATTCTGCATATAAGTTAAATAAGCAGGCAGACAATATACAGCCTTATCGTACTCCTTTCCCAATTTTGAACCAATCAGTTGTTCCATACCCAGTTCTAACTGTAGCTTCTTGTCCCACATAGAGATTTCTCAGGAGACAGATGTTGTGATCAGGCACTCCCATTTCTTTAAGAACTTGCCATAGTTTGCTGTGGTTGACACAGTCAAAGGCTTTTGCATAGTCAATGAAGCAGAAGTAGATGTCTTTCTGGAACTCTCTAGCTTTCTCCATAATACAGCGCATGTTTGCAATTTGGTCTCTGGTTCCTCTGCCCCTTCAAAATCCAGCTTGCACTTCTGGGAGTTCTCGGTCCACATACTGCTTAAGCCTTCCTTGTAAAATTTTAAGCATAACCTTGCTAGCATGTGAAATGAGTGCAAATGTGCAGTAGCTGGAGCGTTCAACTACACTTCTTTGGCACTGCCCTTCTATGAATTGGGATGTGGACTGACCTTCTTCAATCCTCTGGCCATTGCTGAGTTTTTCAGATTTGCATATCTTTCTGGTATAATTTCTCTGTGTATTCTTGCCACCTCTTCTTGATGTCTTCTGCTTCTGTTAGGTCCTTACCACTTTTGTCCTTTATTATGGTAATCTTTGTATGAAATGTTCCTTTCGTATCTCCAATTTCCTTAACAGATCTCTGGTGTATCCCATTCTATTGTTTTCCTCTATTTCTTTGCATTGCTCGTTTAAGAAGGCCTTCTTGTCTCTCCTTGCTCTTTTTTTGGAAATCTGCATTCAATTTCCTGTATCCTTCACTATCTCCCTCGCATTTTACTTGCCTTCTCTCCCCCGCTATTTGTAAGGCCTCGCTGGACAGCCACTTTGCTTTCTTGCTTTTCATTGGGATGGTTTTCATTGCTGCCTCCTGTATAATGTTACGAGCCTCCATCCATAGTTCTTCAGGCATTCTGTCCACCAAATCTAACTCCTTAAACCTGTTCCTCACTTCCACTGTGTATTCATATTGCATCTTACTAGCCCAGTGGTTTTTCCTACTTTCTTCAGTTTAAGCTTGAATTTTGCTATAAGAAGCTGATGATCTGGGCCACAGTCAGCTCCAGGTCTTGCTTTTGCTGACTGTATAGAGCTTCTCTATCTTTGGCTGCAGAGAATATAATCAATCTGATTTCGATGCTGCCCATCTGGTGATGTCCATGTGTAGAGTCGTCTCTTGTGTTGCTGGAAAAGCGTGTTTGTGATGACCAGCTTGTTCTCTTGGCAGAACTCTATTAGCCTTTGCCCTGCTTCGTTTTGAACTCCAAGGCGAAACTTGCCAGTTGTTCCTTTTATCTCTTGATTCCCTACTTTAGCATTCCAATTCTCTATAATGAGAAGAACATCCTTCTTTGGTGTCATTTCTATAAGGTGTTGTAAGTCTTCATAGAATTGGTCAATTTCAGTTTCTTCAGCACCAGTAGTTGGTGCATAAACTTGGATTACTGTGATGTTAAAAGGTCTGCCTTGAATGCGTATCAAGATCATTCTATCATTTTTGAGATTGCATCCCAGAACAGCTTTTGCCACTCTTTTGTTGACTACGAAGGCCACTCCATTTCTTTTACGGGATTCTTGCCCACAGTAGTAGATATGATGGTCATCCAAGCTGAATTCACCCATTTCTGTCCATTTTAGTTCACTGATGCCCAGGATGTCAATATTTATTCTTGCCATCTCATTTTTGACCACATCCAACTTACCAAGGTTCATGGTTCTTACATTCCAGGTTCCTATGCAATATTTTTCTTTACAGCATTGGACTTTCCTTTCACTTCCAGGCATATCCACAACTGAGCGACCTTCCGGCTTTGGCCCAGCCGCTTCATCAGCTCTGAATCTACTTGTACTTGTCCTTCGCTCTTCCTCAGTAGCATGTTGGATGCCTTCCGACCTGAGGGGCTCATCTTCCAGCGTCATAACTTTTATATGCCTGTTGTCTTTGTCCATGGAGTTTTCTTGGCAGGGATACTGGAGTGGCTTGCAGGTTCCTCCTCCAGGTAGATCACGTTTGGTCAAAACTCTCCACTATGAACTGTCCATCTTGGGTGGCCCTGCATGGAAAACTCAGCTTCTCTGAGTTATTCAAGCCCCTTCGCCATGGCAAGGCATTAATCAAAGATTAACCATTGATAAAAAAAGCAGGACTTGCTAAAGAAACATCAAAACTTGAAAAAGAATTGATACAAAGTAAAGGAAAATATATCTCAAGGGTATACAACCTCCTATTGCAATGGGAGGTAAAGGAATAATAAGTGAAAGCTGTAATGGTGAGATGAGCGCAAGATTTGGGTTATAATATTTACATGGAACAATGGGTAAAATTATGGCGGGAATTCATGGCCTGCTACAGTCTCAGGGAAAACATAATGAAGATGATGTATAGATGGCACCAAACTCCAGAAAAACTTGCTAAAATGTATAAGAACAGATCACCTATATGTTGGAGATGTAATAAAGAAATTGGGTCTTATTTGCATATGTAGTGGAAATGTACAGATATTTGTGTTATTTGAAAAAATATATGTAGAACTTTAAAAAAAATTTAAATTAGTGAAAGCGACAGGAAGAGTAAGAGGCCAACTGAAACAAAAAGTCTATAAGGATTGGAGAATCTTTAAAGAATATTTAGAAAACTATGGAATAAAAGGAAACATATTGGCAGAATTAGACTGATCCCTGTATTGTATAAATATAAGTTTGTAGGGAGGTAAAAAGAAATGATATAAGAAATATGCAACTGTGCGGTATAAAGTAATGGATAGTCAAAGTACAGTGAGATTGATTGGAAGTCAGTTTTAAATTTCTTTTCTATAAATTTTATAATTGTGTTCAATACCAGGAGTATAGATGATGATAATTATATTAATCTTCTTATATCTTTGTCAGGAAACTGACATCAGAGCAACAGGCGAAGGAGAGGCTCTCCGATTCTGCAGGGGAAGGAACAAGCACTAGGGGGAGACGCAGCTTGATGGAGGGGGAAGGAAATCAGCGTAACACCAAGGATCCAGGAGAGCAAATGGGAGAAGAGGTGGAAGGGCTCCGGGATTCTTCCTTGGAAGTCAGTGAGGAGAGCCCTGGTCCTCCACTACCCACGCCCTCCTTGAGTAGGAGACTCCCGCGCAATGAGAGGCGGAGACGATTGGGAGTCAAACAACTCTTATGCTGGCAACGGTTTAAGAAACGCCCACAGACAGATTCTGCGAGCGACTGAGGCAGCCACACTGAGATGGGCTGTGCAGTCAGGACGGTTTAACCCAGGCAGCCAAGCTCCAAAAGGGGACAGTTTACGCACGAGTAACTCCAAACCACTACCATCTTATAGTGTGGTGGTTTGTTTGGTACAGTGGTACCTCGCAAGACGAATGCCTCGCAAGACAAAAAACTCGCTAGACGAAAGGTTTTTCCGTTTTCGATTTGCCTCGCAAGACGAATTTCCCTATGGGCTTGCTTCGCAAGACGAAAACGTCTCGCGACTTTGTTTCCTTTGTCTAAAAACCGTTAAAACCAAGGGTGCTTAGCTTGAACAGCTGCAGTTGCGACGTGACTTCGAGGAGCAACTGTTAGCACGTGGTTTGGTAGCCTTTTCTCAGACTTTGCTCACTTTTGAAGCTTTTCCAAAACTTTTCCAGAACTTCTCTTGCATCCATTTGGTAAGTTAAACTTTTAAAACTTTTTTGGGGCATTTTGGATTTTGGGTTGGGGTGTTTGGGATTCAAGGACTTGGTGTTGTGGGGGGGGGGTTGCGATAATCTGGGAGCTTGTGGGCCTTTTTTGGGAATTTTTATGATTTTCTGTGACCATTGGGCCAGGTTGTTTTTTTTTTGAAAATTTTTCTGAGTTTGAATTTCTGAGTGCTGGCTGGCTGGGGGAACAGTTGGGGAGGTTTCTGCAGGAATCTGGGGGCTTGTGGGGGTTTTCTGGGAATTTTTATGATTTTCTGTGACCATTGGGCAAGGTTGTTTTTTTTCCAGTTTTTTTTCTGAGTTTGAATTTCTGAGTGCTGGCTGGCTGGAGGAACAGTTGGGGAGGTTTCTGCAGGAATCTGGGGGCTTGTGGGGTTTTTTGGGATTTTTTATGATTTTCTGTGACCATTGGGCAAGGTTGTTTTTTTTTCAAAAAAAAATTTCTGAGTTTGAATTTCTGAGTGCTGGCTGGCTGGAGGAACAGTTGGGGAGGTTTCTGCAGGAATCTGGGACCATTGGGCCATGTTGTTATTTTTTGAAACTTTTTTTTGTCTGGGTGAGGGAACAGTTGGGGAGGGGTTTGCAGCAGTTGGGGGGGGCTGGGGGAGCAGTTGGGGAGGGGTTTGCAATTTCTGTGTTGTGGGTGGGTGGGTGTCTGTGGGAGCAGTTGAGGTTTTTGAAGACATTGGTGATTTTTGAAGCTTTTCCAAAACTTATTTTGCAGCCATTTGAGGTTTCTGAAGACTTCGGTGATTGATTGTTGAAGCTTTTCCAGAACTTCTCTTGCATCCATTTGGTAAGTTAAACTTTTAAAACTTTTTTGGGGGTTTTTGGATTTTGGATTTTGGGTTGGGGTGCTTGGGATTCAAGGCCTTGGTTCTGGGTTTTAATTTCTGTGTGGTGGGTGGCTGGGTGCTTTTGTATTTTTTGGATTTGAAGCACATCACTTATTTTTTTTTCTTTTTCTGAGTTTACGAAGGTAAGAGCTGTGCTGCCATGGGACCCAAGAAGACTGCTGCTGCGGTGGCCGGCGAGAGGAAGAAGGAGAAGGTGACGCTGGAAATGAAGAGGGAGATCATCCGGAAGCACGACGGCGGAATGCGTGTGACGGACATCGCCAGGGAGTATGGGAGGAATCCATCAACCATCGGGACCATCCTGAAGATGAGGGAGAAGATCCTGGCGACTGATGCAGCCAAGGGAGTCACCAGGATCGTGAAGAACCGCCCAGCTGTTCTGGAGGAGGTCGAGAAGTTGCTGCTCATCTGGATAGAAAAGAATCAGCGTGCAGGGGACACAGTGTCTGAGGCCGTCATTTGTGAGAAGGCCAAGGCCTTGCACGCTGACCTCATCCGGGAACAGCCAGGAACCTCAGCTGAGCCAGAAGTCTTGGTTTGAACGGTTCAAGACAAGATCTGGCATCCACAGCGTGGTCAGGCATGGAGAGGCTGCCAGTTCTGATGTTCCTGCGGCTGAAGACTTTGCAGCGGAGTTCCAGGAGGAAGCAACTGAGGAACGGCTGTCCTCCAAAGAACTGAGGAACATTTGCCTGAAGTGGAAGGATGTGCAGGCTTTTGCACAGCGGCACCACCTGACAAGCACGTGGCACGTGACCTTGCGAACACTTTTGATACGAGGGTTATGTCGCCTTTCAGGGAGGTGCTGAAAAGGCGGATGAAGCAGCAGACTATGGACAGGTTCTTGAGCAAGAAGCAAAGAGTGGAAGAGGAGCCTTCTTCGAGTGGTCCCCCAGAGTCTTAGAAAATGTACTGTACACTTTGTTGATTTTTAAATGTTTTTCTGTCATGTTTATAAAGTTAAGAAAAATTCGCTAGACGACAAAACTTGCGGAACGAATTAATTTCGTCTTGCAGGGCACCACTGTATTTCCGTTATTTGTTTATTTGATTGTATGTTTGTTTGTTTGTTTGTTTACTTGTATGTACATCTGTTTTTCATAAACATATTTATTTTAAATTAATAAAGATAATTTTTTTTAAAAAAAGGGGGTTTTTTTGTTCTTAAATATCTCAACACGTGTGGAGCTCAAGAAATCAGTAGCTGTTGATAAGGGACTAAGATCAGGACTGAATGCAATTGGATTAACCAAGATATTGGAAGCAGGAAGAAATAAGAACTTTGCACCCCGAAATCCAGCACACAGGAAGTCACTAAAATGATCTATATTTGGATGGGAATTGTAATTTGATATTGATAAAATGTGGCTGTCATTGGATTTTAATATTTGAAAATCAATAAAGATTATGTATAACCACGGGCCACAGCAACTTTCATTGCGGACTCCTACCAAGTTCTTGTTCCTGCTGTACGTCTCCAGCTCAAGGTGCAGGTTCTCGAGCTCCAGAGCTAGCATCTTTTGTGCCTTCTCAGCCTCTCCACATCTGGCTGTGCTCTCTTCCAGCTGCAAAATGCATAGCGAGAAGCAGTCAATGCATCACCTCCCACCAGCCGGGGAAACCATTTAGCTAGCTTAGCTTTCTCCCTCTGCCCTTAAGCAACATTTATTTACATTTCACTCCAAGAGCGTTTCTATATTTTGAAGCCCATCACAACTCTGCCTGCTTACAGCTATGTTCCTCTGAGGACTGGCGACACTGATTTCACACACACGCAGCCCACGAAACACAGCTCTAGCTAGAGACACAAGAGTACCAAGCATCTCACAGCGGGAAAACTTGCTTTTCTTGCAATCCCATTCCTTTCCCATCTCAGCGACAATAGTTGGAAGGCAAAGAGAAATTGATGCTTTTGCACAGCAAGCCTGAGCCCACTTCTTATGCCAAACCCCTGACTTTATTTCAGGCAAATCTTGCAGTAAATCTAGGCTCATTAATTAGCCAAAATATGCAAATTGCATGTAGTTTGCAAAGATGTGAGTTATTTACAAGTGGGGTTCACAAATGATTTTTTACCAAACAGCTCTAATTGCACTTTGCAGACACCCCCCACCCCAAAAGGGAGCATTTTGCGAGTGTTAATTTGCTGCTGGGGCTGCTTGTGGTTTCTTCAACTGCTAGCAGCCAAACTGGGCAGAACAAGAGAGAATTAACTCCAACATCCTCACTCTCTTCCAGCATTGTTTGGTGGTTGTACTTCCTGCTGCTTTCTTTCTTCCAACAACAATTTTTTTAAAAAGCTTTTACACTACTTTTAATTTTTTTAACATACATAAAAAAGCAGCTCCATGCATGTAGAAAATAAGCAAATCAGTAGAAGGCCATTTTGTCCTAGTTTTCTAAGTGTAGGGAATGTTTGTGGTGTTGGTTTGGCTTTTAAAAAATGCATATGGGGGGGGGGTTCATGCCTGCAATCTAGTGATACAATGCAAGAAAGGCTTTAAGACTGTGCATAACAGTACTCTACACTACAAGATTGGGGAACGGGGTGGGTGGGAGGGTGAGCTATATAACTCACTGCACTGCTCCACAGTGATCCCATCTACCTCTGTCCTTTCTTTCTTACTTCTTGTTTGTGCTACTCTCCAAAAAGAAGGTCTTTATTTGGGTGGAGGGGGTAGAGGGTGCAGTGGCTTTTGCTTGCTCAGTTTACTCAATCCAAAAAATGGTCTGCAGCTCCAAGGGGAGGGCAGGTAGGGATAGAGGAGATATTTGTTTGGTAAATGTGAATTTATCACACCCACACTTCCTAAATCAATAGTTTCTCCTTTGAAATTCACTCTTTTCCAAATTTTGTGAATCAGTACAGAAATAATTTTACTGGGGTGTTGGAATTGTTTCTAAAAATGCATAGGCTATGGCAAAATTGTGTACAAAAATGCATATATTGAGAGAAATGTGCATGGACTTTCAACTTTGCACACTCATTTACAAAAGACGCACCACACCAGTGGCGGCGCTTGTCATTCACAACGGCAGCACTCAGCAAGTATAAGTGTATTGTAAATAAATGATCAAATAAAAAAGTTTGTTTCTTTTTCCTCCTTTCGTAAACAAGAGATAAGGCATCAGTGTGGTGTCTGACATAAGCATAACAAAAGTTAATTTGGGGGCTAAACTAAATTTGGGGGCGCTGGGCAGATCTTTGCACCCCGGCAGGACATATGGTTTCGGGAAGCTTTTAATGTTTGATGTATTATAGTATTTTAATATTCTTTTGGAAGCTGCCCAGAGTGGCTAGGGAAGCCCAGCCAGATGGGCGGGGTATAAATAATAAATTATTATTATTATTATTATTATTATTATTATTATTATTATTATTATATAAAGGCTCCCCTCTCTCATCTTTGCTGAATGGCACAACACTGAGAGAAAGGAGGAGCAAGTCAACAGAGTGTCGTCCCCCCCCCCCCGACTGGTCGAAGTAGGCAGGTGGGTGAGTAGGTGGCTGGGTGGGAGCTGAGGGGGGGCTGAAAATGGTGAGGCAGACCAGCCTCATGATTTCCATTTTGGACCTTGCTTGGGGGGGGGGGAGTGCTTCTAAGCTTCAAGCTTCCATCATCCCTCGGCAGTTTCTGTCTTGAGTGTAACATGCTCTCAGAAGAAGCATCTTCAAAATACATAGCTGGAACTTTTCAGAACAGGATAAGCCAGCTGGGCTTCTGATCACATCAGTCCCAGGTAATCCATCTCCGTCAGAGGCATCAAGCACCAGGATCCCCTCTGGGCCCCGCAAGTCATAGTGAAATACAACACAAACATCAACAACCAGGCCAGAGAAGCATTTAGCTTTTCTGAGAGCTGTGATATTACTACAATGATATTGCTGTGCCTTTGGTGATATTTTGATGAAACACCTTGTAATTTACCATCAATCCACAGGCGGGTCTTGGGGGAGAATTATAGCTTAGGGACTTCCAGTCGAGCCACGGACCCGACACAAGTGGGACTTTCTCGGGAGAGAGAAAGTCCGGATTCTCAAGGGTAAACGGGGGTGCTACAGGGCACGGTAGCCCCCCAAATCCCATCTGGAGGGAAACCAGAGGGTCAGGAGCCCAGCAGAGCCATTTGCAGATCGCCCGGCCGTCAGGTAACTCCGTAACAGGAGCGAAGAGAACGGCGGGTGGAGAAAGCAGGCACCGGGGAAGCCATTGTCTCACCCTCGAGAACGCAGCCCCAGGCTTGCAGGGCGAGTGATCGATTCTCAAAAACAAAGAATCTAAGCCAAATTTGGATTTTGGAATATAATTGGAGCATACAAAAGGAAGGCTTTGGGAAAAGAAGGTGGAAAAAGAGGTCAGTTTTTATCTGAAATCGGAGAACGACGCAAGACTACGAGCGGAGCGCGGAGAGGAGGTTGGTAACACAGCAAGCGGCTAGAACTTCTCCCTCTTAAAAAACTTGCTAAAAGTGATATAAACTGTTGCAAAAAGTAACAAAGAGTTGCAGAAGAAGGGAATAACTAAAAGAGGGAGCAGAGGGTAACTATTTTATGACTTTAAAAGGCTCTCGATATAACGAAGGGGCTGAAGGAAGTAAAAAGAAAGGATACTTCTCGGTACTTTCACTTTCAAAAAAACCTGCGCAACAAAGTAGAACTTTTGTGCCTCCATTTTAACAGAAAGATAGAGTTACCCAGCTATAAGCAAAGTACGGAAAGTCAATACCAGGCAGCATAAATTATTATCTCACTATTTTTTTACCCCTGCTTTCAACCAAATTTGACTGTTTAAATACAATGAGAAAGGATTGTGTTTGAATGAAGGCTTTACCTTCGTAAGTGGTTTTTCTTTATGGGTATCCGCGGAATGAACTGAGAAAGAGCTGCCTAGCAGGCTGTATGAAGGACCCTATTTTTATTTGGAGTTAAGTGAAACAGGATTTGAACTAACAAACTATTCCCTGTTATTTTTATTATTATTTTGATAGGGGAACAGTCTGGACTATTAAAAATCATTTTGCTTCTTTCTCCCCTCTACTTGTCTTTTACAGCTGAACTTGAATTTGATATTTTTAAATATGGAGCCCTTGGTAACTTTTGGGTTTATTTTTGGATAGATTCCTCTGGACATTTCTTCTTATTTCCTCTCTTCGGATATATTGGGTACCTTTGGATCCCCTTATTAATACCTTCAGTAACTTTGGCCATTTAATTTGATTATTTTCATTGGATTACAAGATACAGCTATTGGATTTTACTGGAGTATAATATACAGCTAATATACAGTTATCGGATTACAATAATTTGGGCAACATTATAATTGGGAGATCTACTTTTTCATAACAAACCGATATGGAGTTAGCCTAAGTGGTGGCAAGAAGAAGGAAGAAAGGAAGAAAAGTTTTGGTGTGGGATTGGCCTCTTCAAAGTTTAAATTCATAGGTTAAAAGGTGTTCCGCCATACAAGTAGAAATTATATCTGGAAAATTTATTTAGTAAAAATTTGTTTGTATAAGTTAATTGACATATAAATTTAAGTGTATGAGAATCTGGGAGGGGGAACTTTTTATGTCTTTTTATCTTATATATCATTTGTGGAAAAATGTCTTAATGATTGCATATCTTGATTGAACATTTTACTACTATTGATTGTATATTAGGCGCTTGGATTTTGATTATAATGTCTCATACACAAAAGAAAGGGGGTGATGGGGGAACACCGGCAGAGAGGAGAGGTTCAAAACAAGAAACGGACCTCAAAGGAGAGATTATGAAAATGTTTGCAGAGGTTAACTTCAACATTAAGCAGAGTGAAAAGGATATAGAAGCAAAATTGGAACAGATGGATAAAGCATGGGCCAAATGGACAAAAAAATTGGTGCTACAGTTAATGAACTGAAAGGGCAACTGAAGGACGTGAGTAAGAGGACACAGAACTTGGAAAAGGGAATGAAAAAGACAAGAGTGTAAATGAGGGAGGTGAAGAAGGAAGAAGAGAGAATATGGGCGGGAATGTCAGAAATTAATAAAACTCAAGAGGAGGTCTGGGACGCGATTTCTATGAATGAACTCAGGCAGAGAGAAGTAAATTTGAGACTTGTCCCAGAGCTGCAAGGAGAAAATATTAAAGAGAAATTAATAAAAGAAATTGCACAATGGATGGAGATGGATATAGAAGAGGTGACAAAATCTGTGCAAAGTGCATTTCAAGATCAGCTAAGGCAAGAAAGTTTTGTATATCAGGAAAAATATTGAAGCTCAACAAATTTTTAAAGATGAAGAAGGCAGAGTTATGGCAGTTCAAATAAAGTGGCAAGGAGAAAAAATAATAATTGTCGGGATCTATGCACCAAACGGAAATAAGACAGACTTTTACAAAAATTTAGAAGAAAAACTGTTCAAACATATGGATCAGAAAATTATAAAAATGGGAGACCTGAATGGAGTGGAGTCAATGGAAATGGACAGATTGAAAACAATTGGGGTGAGCAAAGATGGAAAACTACCTAAGGCTTTCTTTTCAATGATAAAGAATTGTAATTTGATCAATATTTGGGGACTCAGACACGCACTGGAGAAACAATTTACGTTCTACTCAGAACCAAATCAATCTCTGTCAAGAATAGACCAAATTTGGGTCTCAAATGAACTAACTCCAAGAATATCGGAAGTTGAAATTCAACCAAGAGTGATTTTGGATCATAGTGCAATAAAATTCGAATTAAAAGGCTTTGAAGAAAGAACGTTTAGATGGAGAATGAACGACTACCTTTTGGACGATCAGAAAGTAGTAGAAAATTCTCAAAAGTATTTTCGGAGTATTTTTTGAATAATTGCAATAAGGGAACAAAAATGAACATGGTATGGGACGCCAGCAAAGCAGTGATGAGGGGATTTTTTTATCCAGCAGAATGCTTTGAAAAATAAAAATAGAGAGAAGAATAAGAAGGAAATACTAAAACAGATAATGGAGAACGAACAAAAATTGATAAAGAAACCAAATAATGAGAAGATAAGACAAAGACCCTAGAAACACAATTCGCAATGATAATAAATAAGGAAGTAGAAGGGAATATAAAAAGAATGAGACAAAGAAATTTTGAATTCACGAATAAATCAGGAAAATGGCTGGTGTGGCAGATTAAGAAAAGAAAGGAACAGAATACAGTAAATAAAATCATCACTGACGGCACAGAAATAGAAAACCCGAAAGAAATTAGAAAAGGATTCTTGGATTTTTATAGACAATTGTATAAAAGCAAGGAAAAGAATAATATGAGAAAGATAGACAGATTCTTAAAGGAAAAAGAAGTGCAGAAGATCCCGACGGAGAAAAAAGATTTTTTGAACGCCCCAATTGAAACTGAAGAAATAAAAGAGGTAATAAAGGAACTGAAAAAAGGAAAAGCCCCAGGACCAGATGGATTTACAGCTAGATATTATAAGGAAATGAGAAGCATCCTACTTGTACCATTGAAAGAAGTCATAAACAACATCTTAAAGAACAGTGAAATCCCGGAAACATGGAAAGAAGCCTTTATCACATTTATCCCAAAACAAGATTCGGACTTGACGCAGGTCAAAAATTATAGGCCTATTTCGTTGCTGAATACTGATTATAAAATTTAAGTGAGTATATTAGCAAAGAGAATGAAAAAAGTACTGCAAGAATTTATACATAAGGATCAAGCGGGTTTTCTTCCTGGCAGACAGATGAAAGATAACATAAGAAACATAATAAATATATTGGAATATCTGAATGCCAGGAATGAAAAACAAGCTATCTTAATCTTTGTGGATGCTGAAAAGGCCTTTGACAATATATCATGTGTCAGGGGTTCAGGGAGAGAGGCACAGAGCAGGCAGGAGATGGACAACGATTGGGAAGAGTCCGAGGACAGCGAGGAGGAGGATGACAATGACTCAAGGGATTCCATGAGTCTTTCCAGCGAATCAGAGGATTTCCAGAAGGGGGCGCCTGTGGTCAAGACAAGGGGAGTCCCAGGGGGGACGCATCAGGAGCAGGGGGCCAGCAGGGGACCCCAAAGTGGCAGCTGGGAATCAGGACCAGCTTCCCCACCAGAGTGCAGCGAGGGGGGGGGAGGTTCCAGTGTGTCAGGGAAGCAGCTCCGGCAGCAGAGAAGGAGGAGGGGTCAGAACAAGCCATCCTCCAGGAAGGGGAGGAGGACAGTGAAGGGAGTAGTGTAACTGTCAAAAGGAAGGTTAGAAGTTGGGCGCGCGCGCCAAGTTCAAATATGCAGGCGCGCGGAAGAACAGAGTGCCCGGAGGAGGAGCCAGGTCCCAAAGCCCGCAGGAAGGAGGGAGAGCAGTCTGGGGATTCAGCGTCAGGGGAATCCAGGAGGGGCGAAACCCCGGCGGGCAGGAAGACCCTGCGGAAAAGGAAAGAAAGGAAGAGGTGGAGCAGCACAAGCATCTTAAACTGGTGCAGGGGAGGGACTGATTCAGAGGGGACTTCAGCGGTCTAAGCGTAACAGACGTGGGGCTGCGCGCCTCGGCTGTGGAGCGGAAAATGAACTGCAATAAAGATCTCTGTATATAAAGTCATCATTAGCGTGGTACCAGCGACAACTCACCTTTGGCTCATCCTACTGCGCACAACATTGCATCCAGACCGGCCAGGAGGAGGAGGGCCAGGAGGAAGGGCAGCAGTTGCACCTCGGCATGGTGCAGGCAGTGCCCCACAAGTACAAGGGGTTTTTGGAGGTCTTCTGCGAAAAGGAAGCTGACCAGTTGCCACCCCACCGGCCCTACGACTGCGCAATTGACCTCTTACCAGGGGCGACGCTGCCGACTGCGAAGCTGTATTCCATGTCCGAGGATGAGATGCAGGAACTCAGGGAGTTCATAGATCACAATTTGAAGCGGGGATTCATCCAAGAATCCAAGGCAGTGGGGGGCAGTCCTTTTTTTTCGTGAAGAAGAAGGACACGCCCCAAAAAAGGCTCATTGTGGACTATAGGGCCATAAACTCGATGACAAAGCCCAAGGCCTTTCCCATGCCCAAGATTGACGATTTGCTCGCGACGGTGAGGAAGGGGAGGATCTTCACCAAGTTGGATCTACGCGGCGCATACAATCTCATAAGCATGCGGGAGGGTGATGAGTGGAAGACGGCCATGTTCACGCCGTTGGGCACCTATGAATACAGAGTTATGCCGTTTGGTCTCCAAAATGGCTCCCACTGTTTCCAGGCATTCATGCACCACGTGCTAGCGGGACTCCTTTACAAGAAGTGCGTATGCTTCCTCGACAACATCCTGGTCTTCTCGGAATCGCAGGAGGCTCACGAGAGTGACGTGAAGGAGGTCCTGCAGAGGCTACGGGAGCACAGACTTTACGCCAAACTGGAGAAGTGCCAGTTCGACGTGACGGAGGTGGATTTTCTGGGCTACAGGCTGTCAGACAAAGGACTAGCCATGGACAGCGCCAAGGTCCGCGTGGTGTTGGACTGGAAGAGCCCGCGCAATCGGAAGGAGGTCCAGAGGTTCGTCGGCTTCGCCAACTGTTACCGCAAGTCCATCAGGGGTTTCGCGAAAGAGACGGCGGCTATCACGGACACCCTCAGTTCAAAGAAGAAAAAGTTCACCTGGACGGACCAGGCGGAGCAGTCCTTTCGGAGACTTAAGAGCCTCTTCGCGTCCGAAGAACAGCTGCTACACGTGAATCCCAGCAGGCCCATGCGGGTTGAGACTGACACATCAGACAGAGCGGTGGGGGCCGTCCTCTTGCAGGAAGATCCGCAAGGGAACTGGAGGCCCTGCGCTTTCTATTCCAGGAAGCTCAGCAAGTCGGAACAGAACTACACCATCTGGGACAGGGAGTTGTTGGCCATTCATGCGGCTTTCAAAGCGTGGAGGCACTTCCTCATTGGAGCCAATCACACTGTGCAGGTCCGCACGGACCACAAAAACCTAGAGTATTGGCGCACGGCGAAGCTCCAGAGCCAGAGGCACATACGCTGGGCGGAGTTCTTTGCGGATTTCGACTTCAGGATAGAATACATCCCGGGAGACAACAATGTCATAGCAGATGCGCTCTCCAGGAAACCGCAATATCTCGAGGAAGCGGCACCAGTGGCAGCCAAGCACATTTTCGCACCGCAGGCATGGGCATGCGCTGCAGCCGCCGTGGACCTGGACGCGGTGCGTCGCGCGCTGCGGACGGATCTGTTCGCACAATCCAAGATGGAGGAACTGCGGAGGGGCGCAGCGAAGGACGACGATTTCCAGATACGCGACGGCCTGCTAACCCGCAAGGGTGTGCTCTCTACGTGCCGGGGGACGATCTCCGCGCAAAGGTTCTACAGCAGTTGCACGACGCACCCAGCGCGGGTCACTTCGGCAAGGAAAAGACGGCGGACTTGGTAGCCAGGGACTTTTGGTGGCCCCAGATGCGAGGAGAGGTCGCGGATTACGTCGCCAGGTGTGACACTTGCCAGAGATCCAAGCCAGTGCACAAGAAGCCAGCGGGACTGCTGGAACCGCTGGAGACGCCACTACAGCCGTGGGAGAGGGTGGCGCTCGACTTTGTTACTGATCTACCCAGTTCGCGAGGCAAGATGGCGGTACTTGTAGTTGTAGACCTGTTCACCAAGATGGCGCATTTCATTCCTTGCGCGAAGGTGGCTACAGCGGAACAGACCGCCAAGCTGTTCATAGACCACGTGTTCAGGGTTCACGGCTTACCACAGTCCGTCCTGTCCGACCGGGGTCGCCAATTCATTTCCAGTTTCTGGCAGAAGCTCCTGGGTATCCTGAACGTCAAGATCAACTTAGCGTCGACTACCTACCGATGGCCGAGTTTGCCTACAACAACACGAAGCACGCTTCAACGGGGGTGACACCGTTCTTCACCAACAATGGGCAGCATCCCAGAACCTTCCCGGGGTTGGAGACGACGGCGCAGGGGGAGCCGCAGGGAGCTGAGCACTTAGCAGCAGAATTGCAGGAGGTCCACGAGGAGCTCCGACGGCACTTGGAGCTAGCTAAACACGCCTACAAAGTGCAGGCAGACAGGCACAGGAGGGCAGGGGAAGACATCCAGGTGGGGGACTGGGTATGGTTAGCGGCCCAGGCGGTGCCGGCCAAGTCATTAGCTAAGAAGAAGCTAGGACACAAACAGCTAGGGCCATACCAAGTTGAGGCCAAGATCAATCCTGTAGTTTTTCGGTTGACCCTCCCAGAAGGTTCCAGAATGCACCCGGTCTTTCATAGGTCGGTGCTCACACCCTACAAGGCCCCACACAGGTTTCAGGAGCCAGGGACAGCACCAGACCCACACAGAAAGTCACCAGAGGGGGGGAAGTCACCGAGGGCCATGACACTCAACGAGGTCACGGAAATTCTGGACTCGAGATGGGGGGAGGAGGGAGTAGAATATCTCCTCGCCAGGGAAGGTACCCCGGCCAGCACCAACAGTTGGGTGCCGGATTATGCGCTGGAGGAACCGCTTCTTATTTCGACGACTGGTTTTTTACGCCCACACTTTCCGCCAGCACGTTCCAAGGGTTCTCCTCCGCAGAGGAGACGCCGCCGGAATCGAGCCCTCCAAGGGGATCGTGCTCGGGGGTGGACACGGACCGCTCTTACTGGTGGGACGATCATCCAGAAGTGGGGTGGAGCAGGAGGTGGCTAAGGGGGCCTTGGCAAACAGCATCGCCCGAGGTAACTGGGGGAGAGGCGGACATGGACGTAATGGGGGAGGAACCCGGGTTCGAGCACACATACACTGAACTGGAAGCAGAGGAGATCGACGTAGACAAGGTCGTCAAGGACTGGCCGGATCCAGTTGGGGGGCGGCAGACCGGGGGGAATGAACAGTTTCCAGCACTCACCCCCGCAGCAATGGAGCACCCGGAACCAGCGCCCGAGCAGCGGGAGGGGGGAAGGGGGGGCTTCGAGGGGGGGATGGATGTCAGGGGTTCAGGGAGAGAGGCACAGAGCAGGCAGGAGATGGACAACGATTGGGAAGAGTCCGAGGACAGCGAGGAGGAGGAGGACAATGACTCAAGGGATTCCATGAGTCTTTCCAGCGAATCAGAGGATTCCCAGAAGGGGGCGCCTGTGGTCAAGACAAGGGGAGTCCCAGGGAGGACGCATCAGGAGCAGGGGGCCAGCAGGGGACCCCAAAGTGGCAGCTGGGAATCAGGACCAGCTTCCCCACCAGAACGCAGCGAAGGGGGGGGAGGTTCCAGTGTGTCAGGGGAAGCAGCTCCGGCAGCAGAGAAGGAGGAGGGGTCAGAACAAGCCATCCTCCAGGAAGGCGCGGAGGACAGTGAAGGGAGTAGTGTAACTGTCAAAAGGAAGGTTAGAAGTTGGGCGCGCGCGCCAAGTTCAAATGTGCAGGCGCGCGGAAGAACAGAGAGCCCGGAGGAGGAGCCAGGTCCCAAAGCCCGCAGGAGGGAGGGAGAGCAGTCTGGGGATTCAGCGTCAGGGGAATCCAGGAGGGGCGAAACCCCAGCGGGCAGGAAGACCCTGCGGAAAAGGAAAGAAAGGAAGAGGTGGAGCAGCACAAGCATCTTAAACTGGTGCAGGGGAGGGACTGATTCAGAGGGGACTTCAGCGGTCTAAGCGTAACAGACGTGGGGCTGCGCGCCTCGGCTGTGGAGCGGAAAATGAACTGCAATAAACATCTCTGTATATAAAGTCATCTTGGCATTGGTCCTTTGTGAGCTGGGACCTGAGGCAGCCCTGACATCATGGAACTTCATGTTAAAAAACTTAGAGTATAAGGAAGTGGGCAAGGAATTTTATAATGGGATAAAGGCAATATATACAGAACAGAAAGCAAAGCTGATAGTAAACAACTATACTACAGAAGACATTAAAATAACCAAGGGTACAAGGCAGGGATGCCCATTGTCGCCATTATTATTCATTATGGTGCTGGAAGTTTTGTTAAAATCATTAAGAAAAAATGAAGATATAAAAGGGGTGTCTATAGGGAAAAATGAATACAAAGTTAAAGCATTCGCGGATGACCTGGTAATGATGGTAGAAGAACCAGTGGAAAGTGTCAAAAGAATCTTAGAAGAAATAGAGCAATTTGGTTGAGTCACAGGATTCTACCTCAATAAAAAAAAAGACAAAAATTATTGCTAAAAACATAAATCAAGAATTAATTGAGGAAATACAACAAAGGACAGAGATAGAAGTGGTGAATAAAGTGAAGTATTTAGGAATATGGTTAACCCCCAAGAACATTGATTTGTTTCAAAACAACTATTTACCTGTTCGGAACCAAATAAAAAGGGATTTGGAGGTGTGGGGAAGTCTGAAATTGTCCTTTTGGGGGAGAATATCTATGATAAAAATGAGTGTGCTGCCAAAGATGTTATTCCTTTTCCAATCATTGCCGATAATCAAGGGGGCATCGATTTTTAAAGAATGGCAAAAAATAATTTCAAGATATATCTGGCAGGGCAAGAAGCCAAGGATTCAGTTTAAGTTATTAACAGACACGAAAGAAAGAGGTGGCTTCGCCCTGCCAGACTTGAAATTATATTACGAAGCATCATGCCTCTGTTGGATAAAGGAATGGATTAAATTAGAGAATGGAGAGTTGTTAGATTTAGAAGGATTTGATAACAGATTTGGTTGGCATGCATATCTATGGTATGAAAAGAAAAAAATTCACAAAGGTTTCGAAAGCCACATCTTTCAAAGATCATTGATAGAGATGTGGGAGAGGTATAAAAATTTGTTGGAACCTAGACTCCCCCACTGGATTTCACCATTAGAAGTGATGAGCGTGAAAAAAAATCAATATGAGGGGGAGGTGGATAACATATGGAGAATTGGTAATAAGAGGGGGGAAATGGAAAATGAAAATTTATGAAGAGGTGAAAGAATTTGTTCATGACTGGTTACATTACTATCAGATTAATGAAATGTTTAAAAAAGATTGTAAAATGTGTGGGTATGAAGGTAAAGAATCAAAATTTCAAGCGGAGGTATTGAATAATGAGTATAAAAATCTGTCCAAAATGTATAAAATGTTGCTGGAGTGGCATACAAAAGATGAAGAGGTAAAATCAGTAATGATACATTGGGCAAGAGATTTTGGTTATAATATACAATATGACGACTGGATGAAATTATGGAATGAAAGGTTAAAATTTACGGCATGTACTGCGCTGAAAGAAAATGTAATGAAAATGGTTTACAGATGGTATATAACGCCAGTTATACTGGCTAAAATGTACAAAACATGCAATAAGTGTTGGAAATGTAAAGAAAAAGAAGGAGCTTTCTATCATATGTGGTGGGAGTGCAAAAAGGTGAAAGGCTTCTGGGAAATGATATACAATGAATTGAAAAAGATGTTGAAATATATGTTTGTTAAAAAACCAGAGGCCTTCTTATTAGGAATGGTAGGAAACGAAATCAATAAGAGAGACTGTAAACTGTTTCAATACGCAGTGACTGCTGCAAGGATACTTCTGGCCCAAAGATGGAAGCAGGAAGAAATTCCAACAGTGGAAGAATGGAGAAGGAAATTGACTGAATATGCAGAATTGGATAAATTGACTGGGAAGATCTGATATCAGAAAGACCAAAAGTTTATCGAGGACTGGGGGAGATTTACAGAATATCTGAAAAACATCTGTGATGTACAGACAACGCTTGTTGGTTTTGAAGAAATAGTGCAAAAATAGTAAGAAATAGCGCAAAAAAGAAAGTAAGAGGAAAAGGAGTTCTAAAAGGCAATATTATGTTCAGAAATGCGTTAACAAATAGAAATTTTACGAAAGATTGACAGAGAAACTGAGGAAAGTAAAAAACTGAAGAATGAGTGATAAATTAGGTGTTGGTTGTATAAAATTGTTTGGAAAATAAAAATTATTTTTTTTAAAAAGAGAGAATTATAGCTTAGGCAGACTCATGGCAAGCAGGAATCCCTTTCCATACAGGAGCTGAAAACAGCCTTGTCTTTTTATGCAGAACACTTTGCAGATGATAATTAAATTCTCCTACCCTGGGGAATGAGGTGGGATTAAATAATGTGGGTGGGAATAACCGTGGCTGGTTATTCAAGGGGAAACTTGGAGCCTCAGGTGAGGTGACACCCCCCCCCCCGGTTTGGCCTGTGTCTTGTGCTGAATCCAGCCCTGAAGGGGGGGGGAGTCCCAGAATGATTGGTCCTTCCAGAAGAACCTAAAAGCAGCCCTGCTGGATCAGACAAAAGGTTCATCTAGTCCAGCATCCGGTTCCCACGACCAAATGCCTCTTGAAAGGACCCCCAAGGCCAAACTGCTTCTCTCTCGCTGGACAGTCCCACACAATGAAATGGCCGACCAGGAGATTGAGGGCAGGCCAGAGAAAGGTCTTCTTCATGCAACATGGAGCTGACTTAGAAAACTCTCCGCTGCATGATATGGGGATGGGCACCAACTTCTAAAGCTTAGAAATGTGGCAGACAAGTTCACAGAGGAGGAGAGACCTCTTGATGGTTATTAGCTATGATTGTCATATGCTGTATCTCCAAGATACAGAAGCAGTGTATCTTTAAGGATAACTGATGACAAAATAGAATGGGGGAAGGTTCTTTCCTGCCTGGTATGTCTTGTTTGTGGGCTTTCCAGAGGCATCTGCTTTGCCATTACTGAAAACAGAATTTTGGACTCTTTAGTTCTGATGGGGCATATCCAATAACTAGTAGCCACCAGACTTCAGGGCCCATTAGTCTTATGTAAGCATCTTCTAGTCACCAGCAACAACTGAAAAAGTCTATTTAGCTGTAAAAAAAACCAAAAACCCAAGCTTTGTTTAACAGCTATAGCTGTACCACCCTTCCTCATCCTTAATTCAGGTTATAAACACAGATAGTTTATCTGTTTCTTGCTTCCTCCCCTTTCTGCAAGGTTGTTCACACACACACACACACACAGAGAGAGAGAGAGAGAGAGAGAGAGAGAGAGAGAGAGAGGTGCTCCCTTGGTCCCACCCCCCATCTCTGTTGCTCTTTCCTCTTTTCTTTTCTTTTTTGCTTCTTACATCTGCATAATGGAATTTTCCCACTTGGGAACAAACAAATTGAAATTCCCATCAAAAAAGATGCATAATGTATGAACAGATCAACAGTGTTAAGTTGGCAGTGTCTTGCCATCTGTTAGATACCTGTTTAAAATGAATGCCTCAGACTTACCAAACACCTCTAAAGAGATTTTGATTCTGATGAACATACAGATTGTGGGTTTAAAAAAAAAAATCAAAGTTGGGGGATTTCTCTCCCCTTCCTCTGAAAAAAACACCCTTTCTCCTGTTTGTTGAATTCTCCTGGTTATTGCAATTTGCAGAGCTGATTGTGAAACACTCTTGGAAATCATGATGGTCTTAAACTAAAAAGTCTCCTATGCCCTGGCAACCTCGAGGTTAGATTACTGCAATGTGTTATATATGGGGTTACCTTTGAAGACAGTTCGGAAACTGTAGCTGGTGTAGAGGCCAGGTTGCTCACTGGGGCAAGACAGTCTCAGCATATAACACAAATCCTGGCTCAACTGCTACTAGTTAGCCGCTGGGCCTAATTCAAAGTAAAGCCATTTGCAGCTCAAGACCACAGTACCTCAAGGACCACCACTCCCCATATGACCCTTCCTGGAATCTGTGGTCATCATAAGAGTCGCCCTCTTTCTGCCCTCTCCATGGGAGGTCCAGAAGGTGGCAACACGGAATGGGACTGTTATGTACTGAAGTTCTCACCCTGGGCCAGCAGGGGGATACTGTAGATAGTTATGCAAATGAAGGATCGAAAGTGACGTTCAGTGATTGGATAGTTTGTATGTAAATGAAGGATCGAAAGTGACATTCAGTGATTGGATAGTTTTAGAAAGTTGCAACAGTTACGCTGTTCTGGAGCTCTATATAAGCAGGCTGACTGAGCTCTTCAGTTCTGTTCTGTTCTGGCCTCGTAATAAACAAGAGCTGTTTGAAGAATCACTGTCGTCTGATATGTTCGCCCACAACTTAACAGGGACCTTTTCAGAAGTGGCTCCCCACTTGTGCAATGCATCTTTAAAGGTCCAGTCGCGGATGACTCTGGGGTTGCGGCGCTCATCTCGCTTTACTGGCCGAGGGAGCCGGCATACAGCTTCCGGGTCATGTGGCCAGCATGACAAGCCGTTTCTGGCGAACCAGAGCAGCACACAGAAATGCCGTTTACCTTCCCGCCGGAGCGGTACCTATTTATCTACTTGCACTTTGACGTGCTTTCGAACTGCTAAGTTGGCAGGAGCAGGGACTGAGCGACGGGAGCTCACCACATCTTGGGGATTCAAACCGCCGACCTTCTGATCGGCAAGTCCACAGCACCACCCGCGTCCCTTGCAATGCATCTTTAGGCACCAGGCAAAAACATTTGTTTTCCACCAGGCCTTTTGCTTTTAATTATCTGCGGCCTCCTTGGGTGGGTAGGTTGTTTTAATCCTGCATTTTAAAAATATGAATTTATTTTAGATTTTTCTATGCTTTGTTTTATGATGGTCGAAATGTATATTATTTACATATTGTTTTAATTCACTTTACGCTGCACTAGCAAAAAGAATGACTAGTAAGTTTATTTAAAATAATAATGATAATGATAATGATATTTTAAGGCCTTTATATACCACTCAGTCATTAGCATTTGTGATCTCAGAACCACTGGCAGTCATCTTTGAGAATTCCTGGAGAACAGGCGAAGTCCCGGCAGACTGGAGGAGGGCAAATGTTGTCCCTATTTTCAAAAAGGGGAAAAGAGAGGACCCAAATAATTATCGCCCAGTCAGTCTGACATCAATACCAGGGAAGATTCTGGAGCAGATCATTAAGCAAACAGTCTGTGAGCATCTAGAAAGGAATGCTGTGATCACCAATAGTCAGCATGGATTTCTGAAAAATAAGTCATGTCAGACTAACCTGATCTCATTTTTTGACAGAATTACAAGCCTGGTAGATGAAGGGAACGCAGTGGATGTAGCCTACCTTGATTTCAGCAAGGCATTTGACAAGGTGCCCCATGATATTCTTGTAAAGAAGCTGGTAAAATGCGGTCTTGACTATGCTACCACTCAGTGGATTTGTAACTGGCTGACTGACCGAACCCAAAGGGTGCTCATCAATGGTTCCTCTTCATCCTGGAGAAGAGTGACTAGTGGGGTGCCACAGGGTTCTGTCTTGGGCCCGGTCTTATTCAACATATTTATCAACTACTTGGATGATGGACTCAAGGGCATCCTGATCAAATTTGCAGATGACACCAAACTGGGAGGGGTGGCTAACACCCCAGAGGACAGGATCACACTTCAAAACGACCTTGACAGATTAGAGAACTGGGCCAAAACAAACAAGATGAATTTTAACAGGGAGAAATGTAAAGTATTGCACTTGGGCAAAAAAAATATGAAAGGCACAAATACAAGATGGGGGACACCTGGCTTGAGAGCAATGCATGTGAAAAGGATCTAGGAGTCTTGGTTGACCACAAACTTGACATGAGCCAACAGTGTGACGCGGCAGCTAAAAAAGCCAATGCAATTCTGGGCTGCATCAATAGTATAGCATCTAGATCAAGGGAAGTAATAGTGCCACTGTATTCTGCTCTGGTCAGACCTCACCTGGAGTACTGTGTCCAGTTCTGGGCACCACAGTTCAAGAAGGACACTGACAAACTGGAACGTTTCCAGAGGAGGGCAACCAAAATGGTCAAAGGCCTGGAAACGATGCCTTATGAGGAATGGCTAAGGGAGCTGGGCATGTTTAGCCTGGAGAAGAGGAGGTTAAGGGGTGATATGATAGCCATATTCAAATATATAAAAGGATGTCACATAGAGGAGGGAGAAAGGTTGTTTTCTGCTGCTCCAGAGAAGCGGACATGGAGCAATGGATCCAAACTACAAGAAAGAAGATTCCACCTAAACATTCGGAAGAACTTCCTGACAGTAAGAGCTGTTCGACAGTGGAATTTGCTGCCAAGGGGTGTGGTGGAGTCTCCTCCTTTGGAGGTCTTTAAGCAGAGGCTTGACAACCATATGTCAGGAGTGCTCTGATGGTGTTTCCTGCTTGGCAGGGGGTTGGACTCAATGGCCCTTGTGGTCTATTCCAACTCTATGATTCTATGATTTCTAAGCAGTGGGCCTAAGAATAAACTATATAGAAAATAAAACAATAAAGATCCATAATAAAACCAAACATTATTTTTTAAATATAATAATAATAATAATAATAATAATAATAATAATAATGCCTACTGGATTTACCTGTATTGTCTTACCTATAATATCCACTTAAGAGGGCAGCTTGGGTGCTTCTCATTTATTTGCTACTCTCCTGCAGCCACAATTATGGTCTTATGACCAGCTTGACCAGCATTACAAAACTAGGGCATTTACCGTATATCTCACTGCCCCCCTGGCATATGCAGGGTTCTCCCACTCCTCCTGTAATTCCCACAACAACCCTGAGAAGTAGACCAGCCTGAGAGGCAGTGTAGTCACAAGGTCACATCCACTAAGTTTCATAGCTGAGTGGGGATTTGAACCCTGAGCTCCCAGGTCCTAGTCAGAAACACTAACCACTATCCCACATGGTCTCTCTCCCGCAGTCACAGGGTGCAAGAGAATCTTCCTCTGGCAGAAAGTGTGACTTTGGAACACCCCCACCCCCCTGCCCACCCAAGGATTTGGCAAAGGATTCACTCCCATACAAAACCCAGCTCCAAAAGCCTCTTAATGAACAAATCCCAGCCATGAGCTATTGTGCTGCGGGGGGGGGGGGGGGTAATGCACCATGCCTGCTAAAACCCATTTCATCCAGCAAAAACACCTTGTCCTTTAAAGTTACTGCAGCTTTCTATTTTTTATTACTCATCTGGGGCTTGAGAAGCCATTATTGTCATTAGGAGATTTCCGAGGTTTAACCCTCTGCTATTAGCATTTAGTTCCACTGCCAGGAATTCGCCAGCTCACATATTTACTGGAAAAGCAGGCAAATATACATTGTACACAGAGACATGAGATGCCTGCATGCCAGATCCTAGTTTCCATCCATCCTCTCTTAAAAACTGCAAATTCTGCCACACTCCAGCCAATAGGCAGAGTGGCAGGGGAAACCCAGCCAGATGGGCGGGGTATAAAACATAAATTATTCTTAAATTATTATTATTATGAAGGCAGGATGACACAGATGGAGCCAGCGCCATTGTTAACTGCTCCCTTCCCCATCATCATCAGTGCAGAAATATGTTAGCCTGCAACTTTTAAAAAGAAAGAAAGAGAAGAGAAGAAACAGTCCAAGGAGGACAGAGCGTGCTCATTCAGAGGCCACAGAGTGTTGAAGGCAAACATTTGGGGAGGGGAAGGGAGGAAGCAGACAGGGAGGGAGTGGGAGCACTGGAGTCCCTGACAACTAACAGCATCTTGCGTGGAGGGGTATTTTATTGTTCTCTTGGTGGTGGATACTTAGGTGGTGAACTGAATCTGATAACAGGGATGAATGATGGACTCATGTTACTGTGCAGATTCCCTTCTTCTTAGTGACACGGTGATATATCTGGAAATGTATTATGGGAAGGGAGGGAGGTCTTAAAAGCCCATGCAAGCCCATGCTAGGGGTTCCTACTCTTTGTGTGTTTGAACCTTGTTGCAACAAATAAAGATCAGGTCTACTGACCGCTCTTTGCTTCTTTAACTTGGCAGGAGATTCCTTCTTTTGCTGACCAGGAGAGACCTGTGGGCAGTGGCACCCCAACAAGCTGGGCAGCAGCTTATAATACACCAGAAGTATTATAACTGTATAACCAAAGGGAAAATGAGCAATAAATTGTTTGTCAAAAGTAGAGCTTCCATGTGCAGCAACAGTGAATTTTTCAGCATGTTATACCCTAATGGAGAATTTATAAAAAAGGATGTATAGATGGTAACTCTGTGCAAACCCTTTCAAGGAGTTTTGACGTGTAAATTTATTATTGAGTAAGCTTCCTTCAATTGTATTTTGGTTTGATTACTCATTTCACGAAATGATACTTTTGTAATCATGCTAGGTTCCAGGTAAGGTGAAGAAATACTTTTTGCAAGTCTTATTTCAAGTAGAAAATGTCCTTCCATTGCAATCCTATCACAACCTGGCTGACTAGCTTGCATTTGGCAGGGAAATTGTTCACCCCCTTACTTTCCTGTGTGTAGCTCAATGAAACAACCGACCGTAGTTATTTGAAATGCATTCCAAGTTCTGAATGGAGTGAAATTCTTGCATATAATATTTTTTACTTGGGGGTGGGTGTCTGCCTGTATGATGAAGGCATGAGTGTATGATGAAGGCATACATGTGTTTGTACGATAGCAGACTGGTTTGGAAAGACTTTGTGGGCGTGGAAGAATTTAACAATCACTTTAAAATACCTGGCTGTCTCTTGCCTAACTTATCCTGTTTTCCTAAGGTTATGTTGCATATCTAGGGTGATCGGGAAATTAGCAATTATTTTTCAGACATTAGTTTTGTATATGTATTTTAAAAATCTTTAAAAGTGTATGTATTTTAAAAATCTTTAAAAGTTGTTACACACTGCAAGTGTTTCCCCAGTATAAGGAATTATAAGTAACATAGTTATTTACTTCTTTCTTCCCTTTTCTCCACCCAAGGTTTGCAGTGTAAGTCTCAATTTACTGCTTTGCTGCATTGCTTTTGCAGGGTGGATGGTTGGCTCAGTGCATATTAACCATGCCTGCCTTCCTAACGTAAGAGAAAGGGGCTGAAAGAAGACATAAGGAATCAATAAACATAATAAAAAAAATAAAACTTTGTATTCAAATAATATATTGCTGACTTTTTTGCCTTTTAAAACAAATCTGTTGAGGTATGTGTGTGCAAACACGCATGGGCTGTGTGGGCCAAACTGAGTCTTTGACTCGGGTGAGAGAAAGCCTGTTTTATTCTGGCAACAGCTCCCCGAAAGGTCAATGTTGCAGAAAAAACTCTTTTTGGGGGGTGTTAAAAAAAAGCAAGCAGTGTTTCGTAAAAGCCTTTGTCAGATCATAACAGATTGCCCAATTAAGCCCAAATGAGATGAAGGGAAAATGAAAGTCAATGAACATCATCTGTCTTTGGTGCCAAAGAAGAGCCCAGCAGACCAGTGGAGATTAATTTTTAAATGTGGCATTAACACCCAGAAAAAACATAGGGGGAAATTCTCCCCAGGCCAGATTAAAAGTGAAAGCCATCATGTCAGATGAGGGAAGCTGCCAAATGCTGGCAAAGGGAGCACTGGAGAACAATGCTCTTCATCTTAGGGAAATGTGGGAAACCCTTTCAGAGAATCATAGAACTGTACAGTTGGAAGGGACGAGAGGGTCTCTTTGACAGGCTCTGCTTATGTTTTGCTTTTGCATTTGTTGATATACAGTTCTGCCGTGCAAAATATTTAAGCCAGAGCTGCAGATGATTCAGGAAGGATGCAGTGAATCTTTCAACATTCAGCTTCATCCGATATCCACAAGTAACAGTATTGGGAGAAAACCTTTTCTCTCTCTCCTTTCTTTGTAAAGGAGCTGCTCCATTCCCTTGATTAAAGGCTTGTGGTGAGAAGACTAATACCTCCAGTCATCTATTATGGGAAACAGAAGCAGAGCTAGCTGCTCTGGCCCCCGGAACGGCGCGCATGCTGTTCACCCAGGGGCAGGGCTAGCCACCCACAGGGCAGGGCGAGGCGAGCATCCCAGGGGGTGCCACCCGTGACAAGCGGCTCAGGGGGGCGGGGGCAATGTCACCCCCCTCAGAGATGACACCCAGGGTGGCCCGCACCCACCGCACCCCCTTCCTCTGCCAGTGATGGGATACACACTTTTTTTAAAATGTAGAGCTTATTTTGCATGCTGAGTGCAAAGGAGGAAGTCTAGCAACCACAGCTTCAGTATCCAAACGACCAAGACAGAAATGAGGTTAAAATCCATGCTGTAGTCCAATACAGATGCATGTATGAACAGGAGTCAGTATTCTAGTTTTATCAAATAATCACATAAAAATCACATTAAAAAATACATGGATTGAGAAAACTCACCCACAACTGTGAGATTTTGGCAATGCTTGCCACCCTCACAGTATTTTCAGAATGGGGAGAATATATCTCATAGCGGGTCAGGTGTTTTTAGTTCCCACTTTCAAATATATGCCTGCAGCTCAGTTTGGGGAAAGAGTTTTATCAGGAAATGCAGAAGGCAGGGAAACGGCTTAGATTCCCTCCTCCCAACATTTTTCTCCATTGTTAACCATCCCTCCCTAACCCTGCTTTTCTGCAAAGGAGCCAGACACCTGGACTTTCCTGCACATAGTGGCATGGCAAGTAGAGACTGGCTGTGAGGACAGCATTTGCTGCAAACACACAGCCAAGGGCATCAGCCCAGAAAAGGTTTGACCATCTATTTCCTCCTGCTGCCTCCTCCCATCAAGCCAGGTAGAAACAGCTGCAGCTCACAGATGCTATTTACCCAGAATTATTATCCTAATTATAGATGTGTGCTAGTTGTAATTGCCTACATCTCCAGAATGGCATGTTTTCAATGGAAATAAGCAAAGCAGATTATTGATTTAATGGCTCTGGAAGACTGGTGTCACTAAATTGCCATTACCCTCCATGCAATTCTTCTGTCAGGCGTAGGGATGTGCTTTGCAGGACTGAATCAGAGTAGCTGTGAGCAGTCTCCATCACCCCTTCTCCCCACACACCACCTGCTAATCCCATTCTCACACGCCTCCAATCTGTTGCGCCTGGCTGGCTGGCTGAGGAGCCTTCCACACAAACATTATTGCTTGGGTATTTACAAAGTACAGCATTTACGTTACCTGAATTGTGCCCTTACCAACACCTGCAGCTAGTCTTGACTTTATCATCACATGCCAAACTTTTCTACAACAACTTGTCAGGGTTTTTTCCATTTAGGGGATGCCATCAACCAGCATGGTTGAGCACCTGCTGGAGGGGGGACCTGCACCCCAGAAAGAAGTCCACTATCTAGTGTTCCCTTGGGTCTGCACCTCCCCTTGTCCATTGCAACATGGCTTGCTTGCTCACCCGCCTCTTGCTCTGATCCAGGCTATGGTGGTGGCAACAAAACTTCTGACTACCAGTAGGGCCGGCCCAACCATGAGGCAAGGTGAGGCGAATGCCTTGGGCAGCAGGAGCCACAGCATTTTGCAGTTTCCCTCAGGTGCCAAAACATCTTGGGCAGCCCTGAATACCCATTGCTAGAAACTGAAGGAGGAGGGGCTCTTGTGCCTGAATCCTGCTTGCGGGTTTCCCAGAGACATCTGCTTTGCCACTGTGAGGAGAGGAGGCTGCACTGGGGGGGGGGGGTAGGGATTGGCCTGACCCATCAGGACCCTCCTTATGTTCTTAACTGGCAGCGAGGGATGGAGCCTGGATAGAAAACTTCCAGTGTTTGACGCCAGGAGTTCCACAACAGCAAAAGCAAAGGCAGCATATAAATGGAAGAACACATTGTGACTCTTCTCATTTCCCGAAAAGCATTTAGCAACACATGTGGGGCTCTGCATGTTTAAACTGAATGATTTCTACACCCCCACCCCACCCCACCCCTTTGACTCTCTCTCCTCCCCCACCCCACCCCGTTCCTAATCCAAGGAGATCCATCTCAGGATTCTCTCCCTGCAGCTTCTGGTCCACAACACCAGGCCCCTCCAGGATCCCTTTTCCCCTCCAACAACAGATGCTGAAAGCACAGCTTGGCGATTGCAAGCAGTAGAAAGGCAGAAGCAAACACACAGAGGAGAGACTAATTAGTGTGGTCCAAGGAATTAAAGACAGAAACAATCTATTTAACTAATTGCCTTAATTAAATTCTAAATGCTTCCTGTGAAAGATGCCTGTCTATACTGAAGGAACTTTAAAAAATAAAGAATGAGTTGGGGATGTAGATTAATTCTTTTACTTCTATTATTGGGTTATAGTTTTTTCTTTTTATTTTATATATTGTGATCTGTTTTGTGAACCACCCTGAGACCTCTGAGTATAGGGCGGTATGTAAATTCAATAAATAATAAATAATAATAAATGCAGTCAACCCATCCATCCATCCATCCATCCATCCAGCTTCTCACCTTGCTACGAAGCTTCTCCAGCTCCTCCCTGCCCCCGGACGACCCTGCATCTGCCCCTGAGGTCTCCAGCAGGAGCTGCATGTCAGCCAGCAGAGCATGAGTCCTCTTCAGGTCACGCCGGAGTCGCTTCTCCACATCAAAATCTCGATGGCCAATCTGGAAAGGGGGTGGGAAGAGAAAGCAGGGGCAGGCTTAGGGTGGGCAACTTACACCAAGCCCCAAATCTCATGCCCTTTCCCCTTTGCACCCATAAGTATAAATTAGCATATGCAACTTTTGTGCAGAGGGGAGCATTGGGCTGTGCCTCAGGCACAGACACGCCCCCCAGCACTTGCCAAGGCCTCTTCCACCACCCCACCCAGCTTTTCTTAAAATGAAGGGTTTCTTTTTTCTTGCTTGGTTGGGGATGGCTTTGTTTTGGGGGCTGTTGCCTGCTTTCATTTTATCTGTCTTCTCTTCTATTTGAGGGGGAAATGTAGGTATTTTCCTAGATTTCTAGATGTGCCCCTCAACCCCAAAAAAGATTGGGGACTCCACAGAATAGCTGGTCCTTCCTTCCTTCAATCAATGTCGTTAATTAATTTCCTGCTTCCTCTCACAAGACCTCAAGGCAGCCAGCCACCAATCAAGTACAATTAAAATTCAAAAACAATTTTTAAAAACAGAGGCAGCAGTCTCAGGTGGCAGAGTATGAAGGGGGTAGCACCATCATGGGCATCACACCCATCCTCCACTGCTGGCAGAGAAGCTGTGGCAGCAGCTACTGGTGAGCTCTCATGAGAGCCCTAAGGAATCTTGTGGAATCTTGCAAGATCTCACAAGAAGCCACGGTCACTTCTCCTCACTTTTCTGGGAAACCCAGTCAGATGGGCAGGTATAAATAATAAATTATTTATCTTTATCTTTATCTTTATATCTTTATCTTTATCTTTATCTTTATCTTTATCTTTATCTTTATCTTTATCTTTATCTTTATCTTTATCTTTATCTTTATCTTTATCTTTATCTTTATCTCTTTATCTTTATATCTTTATCTTTATCTTTATCTTTATCTTTATCTTTATCTTTATCTTTATCTTTATCTTTATCTTTATCTTTATCTATCTTTATCTTTATCACCTTTATCTTTATCTTTATCTTTATCTTTATCTTTATCACCTTTATCTTTATCTTTATCTTTATCTTTATCACCTTTATCTTTATCTTTATCTTTATCTTTATCTTTATCATCATCATCATCATCATCATCATCTAGAGCCACCATGGGTGCCAGAGAAGCAAGGAGAAGTGGCTTCTTGTTTTGCCTCAGGCTGCACAATGGGACACCATGGCCCCTGGACAACACACAACCAGGTTTAAGCCAAAGAAGAGCCTCAAAGAAGAGTCCACACAGCATGAAGGATGCTTTGTCAGGATTTGATTAATGCTTGTAATGTACGAAAAACTATGGAAAAATGGATTCTTATTCTTTGAACAAAATAGAGAAAATAAGATAAGCAGATTAAAAAAAAGATTGATAATGGTAACCATGGAAGGAGGGAGGGAAGTCAAAGGAATCAGGGAATCCTAAATGAGGAGGTGAATGGTGTGTCTGAATTTAAATTTGTTATGTAAAACATATATTTACATCATTTGTTCCATAGATACAAAGTTAACAAAAAGAAAATAAATTGATATATTTTGACAATTAATCTTCTTAAAGTACATTTAACTTCTCATCATCTCCATACTTCATTTTATATTTACAGACTTGTTGCATAAACCAATCTGATTATTTTATAATAAAGTATTATTTCTCCTGTGTCCTTATTTCTTACTTAATATAATTACAGAGGTTATTCAAAGGCAGTGACCAATTTCATACTACCACAATTGTTCTTAAGGTATATTTTGAAAACCTCTCATTTTGCAATAAATACTTGCTTTGACTTGTCTTTAATTTTTTTGGTTAATTTGGCTAACTCTGCATATTCAACCAATTTTATCACTTTTACAGTTAGTCGCTATTAAAAGTCTCACAGCGACAGTGGCGTATAAAAATATTTCTCTTACATTCTTAGGAATGTCTGGTCCTGTAATTCCGAGTAAAAAGGCTTCTGTTGGGGTTTTTTGTAAATAAAATCCTGAGCATTTTTTAAAGTTTTATGTAAATGTCATCCCAGAAGATCTTAATTTTTTTACATAACCACAACATATGGAACATTGTACTGGTTCCTTCTTTATAGTACTTCTTTATAGTACTAGATACATTTTTATACATTTTTGAAAGCTTCCAAAGAGTCAGGTACCAATGATATTACATTTTTTGAAAGTTTTCCCTCAGCGTATAACACGCCGTAAATTTCCAATTTACTTTCCATAGATTTTCCCACTCTATCAGATCTATATTGTACCCAAAATCCTGGGCCCATTTAATCATGGTCACTTTCACCTCCTCCTCCTTGACTTCCCAGTCAAGGAGGAGTCGGTATCCTTTAGAAAGAGCTTTTGTTTTGGAATTGACCAAATCTGTTTCCAAAGTATTGGAACCAATCTGCTATTTTCTCTCTTATCTCTTCAAAGCTTTTCAGCTTTAATTCATTTTTTTCTTCCTTTAATAGTATTTTATATGTTGGCTAATTTCCTCCCGTGTTTTTCCTTTTTACCGCAGATGCCTCAACTGGTGAGATCTACCAAGGTGCCTTTGGCTCTAAGAGATCTTTATATTTCTCCCAGACCATATACAGGGATTTTCTAACAATGTGATTCAAGACGTTCTTGTGAATTTTAACTTTCCCATACCACAGGTATGCATGCCATCCGTACCTGTTTTCATACCCTTCTAAGAGGTTGGGATCTTAAAGCATGCACCATTCCTTTATCCAGGTGAAATAGGCTTCCTCATAATATAATTTTAAATCTGGCAGGGGAAAGCCTCCTCTTTCCTTTGTATCAATTAAAAATTGATGTTTAATTCTATGTATCTTTCCTTGCCATAAAAATTTGGAAATGTCTTTTTGCCAGATTTTGAGGTAGCCTGTTCCACCCAGTATCGGAATTGTTTGGAATAAAAAGTAGTTTGGGAACCACGGTCATTTTGATGATGGAAATGTTTCCTAAAAATTAGAGGTTTAGCCTACTTCAGATCTCGAGGTTCCCTTTGAGCTCTTTCCAAACTTTCACATAATTATACTGAAACAAGTTGATGTCCCCCCCCCCCACAATAATATTTATTAATTTTCAATAGACATAACAAAACAGAGAATATACAACAACACAACATAACAACAACACAATATAGAAGTAAAAAATAAGAAAAAAGAATAACAGACTTAACATAACTAAACAGAAAAAAACTCCATTAATTAATTAAAATCCATTTTCATAAACATTTTAGTTGACTTCCTCTAATCTCCTCCATCTGAATTTCCTCTTAATTTGAATGTAGCAGTTTCCAATATCATTATTTCATAAAACAATATTACAGTCGTATTCCAATTTCTTTACCTTTCTTATAGTACATTTTTTATTTATACATTTAGGTCTAATTTTGTCCTAGGCCTGATTGGTTCTTTGAAGTGGTTACATATCTTTAATGTTAAGAGTATTTATTGAAATAGTCTTCTTGGTAATCCTCTTCTTTCTGGTCGCGGATTCTCCCGGTGAGATCCGCCAGCTCCATAAATTCCATCATCTTCATCTGCCATTCTTCTACCGTTTGTAATTCTTGTGTTTTCCATTTACTGGCTAGTAAAATCCTAGCAGCTGTTGTGGCATACAAAAATACTTTCATGTCTTTTGGGGGCAGTTCAGTACCAACTATCCCAAGGAGAAAGGCCTCTGGTTTCTTAATAAATGTATATTTCATCATTTTTTAAAAAATTCATTATAATTTTTTCCCCAGAAGTCCTTTACCTTGGGACAAGTCCACCACATATGATAGAAGGTACCTTCTTTTTCTTTACATTTCCAACATACATTGTCACAATTATGGTACATCTTTGCCAATTTGATGTTTTTTGGAGTGATTCAGATGCCAAGGTATTTTGCTTTATGACAGATCTTGAGGCCAGATGTATTTTCCAATTCTTCCTTTTCCTGTGCTGTTACATTTTTGACCAACAGTTTCATTTTTTGTTGTTGTTTAGTCGTGTCCGACTCTAGAGGGGTTCAATTTAAAGCCTGCCACTTCTCCAAATAAATTCGTTATGTAAAACTTTATATATATATAAATGCATATATATGATGCATAAGGGCACTGCAGACAGAGAAGCTGAGCAGCAGCTGAGATGGTAGCATTCCTCTGAGAGAAAAAGACAAAGATTGTGGTTTCTACCTGGTGCTGAAAACTCAGGAGGCTTGATGCCAGAATGCCAGCATTCCCCAATCTGGAACCCTTCAGATGCTCTGGACTACGATTCCCATCAGCCCCAGTCAGATGAGGTGGAGGCTGATGGGAGTTGCATTCCAAAACATCTGAGGAAATCAGATTGGGGAACTCATTCCTGCCATTTGGGCACCCATGGAAACAGCCTGCAACAGTCCCCTTGCAACAGGACAAATCAGCACTGCCGGTGGCCTTCCCCTCTTTTCTGACAGATGGGCTCTGGCTGGGGAACGTTTGGGCAAAACATGGCTTCTGCTTTCCCCACTTAGCCCCCTTGGACTCTCTCTTCCTCAGTCACTGTAATGCTCCGCTGGTCTTATCACAGAATGCATCTGACACAATAAATTAATTCCATGCTCTAAATACAAATATAGTCACTGCTGCTGTTTTCAGACCTCAATGTTTGCCTCTGCCATCTCCAACCTTGTGTCACGCTAACGAACAAGGGCTTGAGAGAGTGGCTGCAAACGTCACTCTCTTCTGCAGCGTTTCAAGCAATGGCCAAATTGGCAGCTCTTTCCTTCTGCTAGCAGAAACAGCCAATGAATCACAAGTGGTGGAGGTCAGAGGAAGGCAGTGGCACTGGCAGCAGCAGCAATCTCTTGGCTGCCTGCCTCCAGCGGCCCTCAGGAGCCATGAGCACAGAGCAGAAGCCACAGAAAGCACTGCAGAACACCCTTGGTGCCCCAGGGGGAGCAGCTGGCACAGGGGCTGCCTTTCTCAGCTTCAATGGGCCAGCAAGTTCAAAGCAAGAACCTGGAAATTAATCTGAGTTACTCCACAAATCTGCAGTTCTGATTTTTGAAAATGTCAGTTCGCTTTTGATATCTGTTTCAGTAAGGCACCCTTTAAAAAACACCAATATCTTGTTATTAAATAGAAGCATCTTAAATTTAGTTCCTTCTCCCCCTCCACACACCACAGCCAGACTCAAAGAAGATAAAACTAACAAATTAGCAAAGGTATAAATTCCACTTCTTGCAAGCAAATTCCAATTCTCCAAAATCTACTTTCATGGGCCGCGTCTTGCCCTTAAGGTGACTTCTAACACATCTTGAATTATGCATTCTGCACACAGTTATCAGCCATTAACTGTACTGTGCTTGGTATTTGAAGCTGCAACCCAGAATCTGTCCTCACACACAAGACGTTTGAGGCTGCACAGGAAGGAGGCAGAGCCCAGCTACAAGGTCAAGTGAGGCAGGGAGCATTCAGGGCAAGGGGTCCTGAAAAGCCAACTAAAAATGTAAGAACATATGAAGACTCCTGCTGGAGGCGTACACTCACAAGTGTACACATCCTTCATATATAATGGCTACTCCTCCTCCCTTCCTGTTTGGTCTATTCTTTTTAAACAGGTTATACCCCTCAATTCCTACATTCCAGTCATGGGTCTCATCCGGTTTCAATAATGTCTACCAGAGTCATATTTGCCATCCTGCATTAAAAGCTCCATTCGTCTTGCTTGTTTCCCATACTTTGTGCATTTGTGTAGAGACAATGGAAACCATGAGTTGTTCCCTCCAGCTGCTTCTTTCTTGTAGTTTCTTGCCCTTTAGCAGGTTTCGGTTTCAGTGAGGGTTAGGGCTAGTTTCCTGTGCATCAAAGAAACTATTATCCCTAGCACTGTGAGTTCTTCTGTCATCTGTAATGTTGTCTCCCTCGCCCTGAAGTTCTAGTTTAAAGCTCTCCTGATCAGATTCGCAAGACTCCTAGCAAACACATTTGTGCCAACTGCTGTGAGGTGCAGCCCATCTCTTGCCAGAAGTCCTTCCTCAAGACCATGATCCAAGAAGCCAAACCCTTCCTCATTACACCACCTGCGCAGCCAGTGGTTTATCTCCAGTATTTTCCTCTGTCTTCTTGGACCACCACCGCTCCTCCACCTGCAGCTGCTGGGTGACCTTGGGCTAGTCACACTTCTCTGAAGTCTCTCAGCCTCACTCACCTCACAGAGTGTTTGTTGTGGGGGAGGAAGGGAAAGGAGATTGTTAACTGCTTTGAGAGTCCTTAGGGTAATGATAAAGCAGGATATCAAATCCAAACTCCTCCTCCTCCTCCTCCTCCTCCTCCTCCTCCTCCTTCTTCTTCTTCAACAAGAACAGGAAGGAGTGATGAAAATACCACCTGTGCCCCAAGTCTCTTCATGATGGCCTGGGAATCGGATTCAGATGCTGAACCGGAGGAATCCCAGCCTGCACAGGAGTCGCCACCTCCAGGGCCGGCTGAGCTGGGGCAGGGGCTTGAACCTGAAGGGCCCTCACCTGTGCCGGATCCTCAGGAGCAGACAACAGCTGAATCTGCTCTGGCTCCGGAGGTGATCGAGGACCCATTGCCTGCAGGTGCTCCTCTCTCAGCCCTGTCAGGGGAAGGTGAGGTTGCCTCTGGGTCCAGTAACCTTCCAGCCTCTCCTGAGCTGAAGAGGCTCAGGGCAGAGAGGTGGAGGGAACTAAGTTCTCGCAGGAGGAGTGCTCACCTCCAGGCCAGGAAAGGTGAGTCACCTGTGGACCGGGGCCACCCTATGCCTCAGAGGAGATAAAGGCCAGCCCGTCCAGACCCAGGTTGCGGGAGCAACATCATTGGTTACCTGTTCCTGCCGGCACCCTGTCCTGCTTTCTGCCAGAGTTCCTGACCACGCCCGACTCCCTGCCTTGGACCCCACTTCAGCCTTGGACCGGACATGGACCATGCCGCACGGTAACCCCCCCCCCCCCGGGACCAGCACACTTCAGCTCCCTGCCCAGAGTCTCATGTTCCCTTGCTATATGTTGAAGGCTGTGTGTGTCAGTATTATTTTACCCACATGAATCAGAAGGAAGGGTTAGTGGTCAGTGGGCTTTATAAGATTTGGTGACTTCTCTGTCACATTGTGAATCTTTGCAGCTGGAAGACAGCCCAAATCCTGGGACATTCTGTTACCTCCACACACGACTTTCTTTTCTCTGTCCTGACTCTTCCAGCATTCAGCTTCAGTGGATGTCAAGTTCATCAAGAGAAGCTGTATCTGAAAGGAGCCAGAGTCAACTGTAGGCTGATCAGGCATGCGGTAGCCTCTGCCTCCCTGGAAGAGCTGGTTGGCTGCTTAATGGGCACTCATTATTTTCAAGACTTTGGCTTCTGGAAGGATGGGAATAGAGAGAGGGAACTCATCCTCTAAGTGAGAGGATGGTGGCAGGACTGTGTCCTCCCTCTGAAGGGGATCCAAATGAAGTACTGATGGTTCTCTTCCCGAGGAGTAGCCTGAACCTTGCCCTCATGGTTCCCATCAAGGGCTGGATTTAGGTTTGATGAGGCCCTCAGCTCCTGAAGGTAATGGGGCCCTTTCTATGTCCAGCTGTCCTTTGTCAACAACAAATTGTTACTGTTTTTTTGTGTTGAATATGGTAATTCATAGGAGCCTACACAGCACAAACACAGTTGCTGTATGTAGGTTTTATTTTATTTGTTTTTTATCTTATATTTTGGAAATGTACATCCAGGTTTTTTTCCTTTAGGTTTTTTTGGGGGGGGGGCAAGAGAGTGGGGCCCTAAGCTACAGCTTGTTTAGCTTATACGTAAATCTGGCACTGCTCCCATCCCAGGAAGTGGAAAGGAAGTGTTCAGAAAGTTCCCGGGGGGGGGGGGAGTTGTGTGCCATCCTGCCCTATTGTGAAACAGACATGCAGCTCCTCTTCCAAATAAACCCCAAACAGATGTGGTCCAAGAAATCTTAGAGTAGGCTTGTTAGAGGTTTCAAGCTTAGAAAGGTTTTTATTTATTTTTAAGTTGGAGAAGAACGATGAGAGAAATTGGGTTCAGTTGGTGAGGCTTAGACTAACGGATGATAACCTCATCAGCACATATGTCAGAAGGTGAGGATTTTTGGAGTATTTTATGAGGGCCTGGCTAAACATCATCATCATCATCATCATCATCATCATCATCATCATCATCATCATCATAATTTTATTATTTGTACCCCGCCCATCTGACTGAATTGCCCCAGCCACTCTGGGTGGCTTGCCATGATAAGGGTATGTAACATAGAGTTAGGATATCCTCTTATATGCTTACCTGGAAGTAAGCCTCAATGAACTCACTAGGATTTACTTCTGAGCAGGACAGTCATAGCATTGCACTGCCCAAAACACAAATCCTTGCACAGAGAAAGCTAACGTCTTAGGGGCAAAGTGACCAGGTCCACATTTGCCCTGACATGCTCTTTCCCTTGGGCAGTAGATATAGAAGTATCCTTAGTCACACCAACAGGGTAAAGAACAGCTTCTATCCATGGGCTGTTAGGCTACTGAATGAAAATATAACAACAGGGCAACTGACTTTCGGGTTTGGTGGATGTGTGTCAGTAAACGAGGGGAATTCAGACTAAGAGAGCTGAGTGGGGGGTGCTTGTGTAATCTCACTGTATACAAGTTGTACAAGTGACAATAAAGTATTTCAATTTCAATTTTCTATAGGCAAGGATTGTGATTTCATTTTATTTTAGGAAAGGAAGAGCATTCAGTTATGTGAGTTCCCTTCTACACCCTGAAATTGCACAATCAGCTGGTTTGCCATCAGCTTGTGAGCATGAGATCGATTCTAGACACTTTGGAGCTCTTTGGCATTTAAAAGGCTTTGTGATTCTGCACTGTTTAGATTGTGTGGCGACAATTGCCTGTGCGCTACTGCCTTGGCTTACACATTTATTTTATTCTGTAAGGGTGAAAGGAAGGCATTGGAGGCTGTGCTCCTCAAAGTGACCCCCTTGCCACCCTGCATATGGCTCCAGGAAAGGAGATGGCAGGGTAGAGACAAGCCACCTGTTCCACTGCTGGCGTTCTACATTGTTTCCCCAGGGCCTAACGGTGACATCCTTCCAAGTCACTGATAGATTGCAGTTCCCTTACCTGTTCACAGAGTGTGGCAATCAGCCCTTCCAGGTCCCGCTTCTCACAGAGAATTGCCTGCTTCTCTTCGCCCTCCTGCTCACACTGCATCTCCAGCTGACGTAGCTGTAAAAGAGGCCAAGGAACAGAGCGATGTCTGAATGGACTAAGCGGAACTGAGAGGGGAGCCAGCGAGTAGCAGCAGCCTGCAGCCATTGCTAATGCCATCCTTTCTTCACCAGAACAACTTTCCTTATGTCCAGAAACCTGAAATTGCACTGGTGGTATTTTTGTTTTTAATTGCTCTTTGTTTTATGTTTCAAAGGCAGCTCCTGACTGGGAAAAACTGACCCAAGAAAGAAAAACAAATACAGCTTGACCCTTTTTGATTGATTGGATTGGAAGCGTCATTTATAAGAATTGAAACTATCCTCTTACGGTTTCTGGGTTAATTTGGGATTCTTTGCATGTTGTTGATGTTGTTGTTATTGCCATCATTATCTTTGATTATCATCTTCTAAACCAACGCCTCAATGTGATTTGCATATAAGATAATTAAAAACATTTTAAAACACAAAACATCAGATGCATTTAAAATAAGACTAAAGTCCCAACAAGGGGGCACTTGCAGAGACGACCATCAAAGGTGTCATTAAAACCGACACCTTCAAGATCAGGGCCACAATCTGAGGCCCATCATTTTATCTCTTAATACCAGCCCATAACATGCATGCCGATGCTGTCCCCACTCACCCATATCATGATTTATTTGTAATTCTTTAAAATAATGTCTCTTTTCTGTGAAAAGATCAATAGCAGCCCAAGGAAATGGAAATCCATGAAGATTCATGCATACCAAGCAGCAGACCTTAACATTACGTGTTAGATTCAGATTTCTAATATATCACTATAATTTTGAAAACAAGCTTTGCCTAATATTTTTAGTGCCTCTGAAGCATCATAGGCAGAAATAATTATATAGTTAATTAAAAAGAAATTAATTTGAATCCAGTCTTGCTTTTACTCAGTGGGACCAGAAAGCATATATAATCAGCCACAATTCTCTCTAATTTATAGAAGCAGAATTAATCCCACCTATATATCAATGAGATCTGCCTTCCAATGACAGCGGTCAAGCTCCACTGTCCAGTGTGCTCCGCATTCTGTATCCGACAAGACAGAACGGTCCGTGGGACAAATCAGCTGAACACAAGACCATCCGAAGAGACTGCTGGGTCAGGCCAACAGCTCATCCAGCACAGCACCCAGCAAACAAGACCTGAACACAAGAGCCCTCTTCCCTCCAGTGGCAACTGGGATTCAGAAGCATTACTGGCGTCAGCTCTGGAGGCAGAGTTTTGCCAGTATGCCTGGTAGTCATTGATGGCCTTCTCCTCCATGAATTTGTCTAATCCTCTTTTAAAGCCATCCCACTTCTTCCTGAGGGAGGGAGTTACATAGTTTAATATGTGCTGCGTGAAGAAGTCCTTTCTTTTGTCTGTCCTGAATCTTTTAACATTCAGCTTCATTGGGTGTCCATGAGATTTGAGTATTATGAGACAGGGAGAATAACTTCTCGCTGTCCAGTACTTTCTCCATGCCACACATAGGTACTTAGCCATTATTCACTGCAGCTGCTTCCTACATGCAATGAACAGGACGGCCTTCAAGGGCAGGAGTGGAGAGCTCTGTCTGCTGGAATGCCCAGAGCTACAGAAATCTGCCAGACTAAGGACACACAAGGACAAAGGTGGCTGCCTCCCCATGCCATACCCTTTTCTGGCAGGACTGCTGAACATCCTCCAGCTCTTCCTCCTTGTCCTCCAGCTCCTTCTGGTGAAGCTGTTTCATCCTCTCAATTTCCAGTTCGAGTCTCAGGTGAAGCTGAAAGGAAGCACCAGGACAATATGAAGATGAAGGTGATGAATTATCCACCCTTCACTGTGAGGTCCTGGGGGGCAGGGTTACAACAACCTGAGCACTCAAGATGGTCTGCAGGGAAGGAGGGGGGGGTGTCTTTCAGATATTTGGGACCTGAGCTGTTCAGGGTTTTGAACACTAACACAAGCACCTTCAGTTGGGGAGGGTGACTTGTTGAGGGTTTCTGTTGAGAGCCACATTCACTTATGGAAAATTTGTTGGGAGCCACTGATCTGTAGTGGGTGGAGCCAAACATCACTGAAGGCACCCTCCCCCCCTCTCTATCTGCTACTCCCTCATCTTATTTTCTCCTCCTTGTAGTCCATGGCTGGGGGGGGTGTAGGTTGCTTGCCCCCTGCATCACCTTTCTGTGCTCCTTAAAATAACCCTGTAATTGAGGTCAGTCCTGTTGACTCTAGATGGGGGGCAGGAATCATAGAATCATAGAGTTGGAAGAGACCACAAGGGCCATCGAGTCCAACCCCCTGCCAAGCAGGAAACACCATCAGAGCACTCCTGACATATGGTTGTCAAGCCTCTGCTTAAAGACCTCCAAAGAAGGAGACTCCACCAAACTCCTTGGCAGCAAATTCCACTGTCGAACAGCTCTTACTGTCAGGAAGTTCTTCCTAATGTTTAGGTGGAATCTTGTTTCTTGTAGGAGACTGAGGGCTGTGGAGAAGAGAGTTTTGCATGGTCCTCTTCTTCCCAAGCTCTTGTGCCTAGCTCAGTACTTCCTAGCTGGTCCTCTTGGAACAGAGGGAGGGCAAGGTTGCACCCAAAGTGCTGATGAAAGCCAAATCACTTCCTCCTCAGGAGGCCACCTTACCTGTTCCAGCTGTTCAATGGTGTTTGCTTGGGAGCTCAGCTCCTGCTGCTGCTCAGAGGCTCTTGACTCCAGGTCCCAAAGTTTCTTCTGGAGGGCAGCCAGCGAGTTGGCATCCAGGTCCTTGGGGGCGCTGAGCTCCTGCACCTGGCTGCTCAACAGCACAAGCCGCTGGTTGAGGCTGGCATTGTCCAATTCTTTTTGCTGGGGGCGGCAGGGGGGATAATGAAGGTGGGGTGACATAGAAGACAAAGGGGGAAAATTTACACATCCACAGTTTAGTCAACTGGATCATTTATTTATTTGCCATCTATATATATGTGCCATCAGGCAACAACATTCTCTGGGCAACTTACAATATCAATAAAACATTAAAATGCAGCATCCATAAGGCAGGAGAGTTAAACGATTTCAGATACTGTACCTTGAAAAAGGTCTTGGAAAACAATACAGGTACCATTTCTTGGTGCTGATAGGATTTAAAATCAGAAACTAGGCAAGATGTGCTTTCTTTTTAAAGTGCATCTCAAAAATAAACATTTCAAAATAAAAATTTTGAGATCCTGAATTCTGAAGCCATTTTTGAATTTTTTTCTTCAAAGGTTTTTATGTAGCTGTTTTTTGAATTGTCTTTATTGATAATATTAATGTTTCGTTGTTTTGCAAACCACCTGGAGGTTTTTCTTACAACCAAGTAGTATATAAATTTCATGAAATTAAATCAATTAATAAAAACTTGGGAAGGTTGGCTTTCGAATTCAGACTTTGAGATTCTGAAAGATTTGTGCAGCTGTCTGACCTGTGTATGTGCCCCAGCAGTTGCACATCTGGATGCATTTTGCCGTGGCTCATTTCACAGAACCATAGGATTGTAGAATTGGAGGGGACCTCAAGGGTCATCTAGTCCCACCACAGAACCCTTGTGCCCTTTGCTCCTCTTCCTTCTGCCCTGCCTTGCCTTACCTCTAAGCTCCGTTGCAACTTCCCCAGCTCAAACTGAAGGCTGGTGCTCTCTTGTAACACTTTCTCCCGAAGGCTCTTCTCGAAGGCGGATTCTCCCAAGGCCTGAGCCAGCTGCAGGTCAAATCTGACAGAGGCAAAAGGTCTCATGAGTTGGCCCTCCATCACTCCCAGAAGGAAGTCCCACAGCAGGGCAAAGATGCAGGCCAGGAGCTGCCGGGTCTTGGCCAGAGCTGTAGATGGCCACACATGAATCTTGACCTGGAGAGGACGATCGTGGCCTCAAAGTCCTTAAGGACAGTTGCTGGAGCCAGGACCAGCTTGCAAGCCCAGCTTTATTGCAATTTTGTTTCATATATTTTAAAATGAATATGAAATATATTAGGTGGGTTTAGGAACACAAACACACAAACACACATATACACACATACCACCTTTCTGAGTATTATTGTTATTAGCAGCAGCAGCAGCAGCATTTATATCCCACCTTTTCTCCAAGGAGTTCAAAGTGGTGTACATAGTCCTCCTCGCCCCCATTTTATCCTCACAGCAACCCGGTGAGGTAGGTTAGGCTGAGAGAGGCAGATACAGGCCCAAGGTCACCCAGTGAGCTTCACAGCCGAGAGGGGATTTGAACCAGGGTCTCCCAGGTCCTTCTCTAACACTCTTAACCACTAGACCGCATTGGCTCTCCTAGACCAGGCCATAAACCTTTCCACAGCACCTTATGTAGCCTAACCAACTGCAGGATTTGGGTGGCAACTACAGCAGGCTGAAGCAGAAGCTTTGCTGGGGACTTAGAAGATTTGGGGCACTGACCCATAGACTGACCTTTGAATAAAACGTGTATATGCTGCTAGCTTAATAGGTATAGATGTAGATTTAGAGTGTGAATGTCGTAGGAGGAAACAACTAATTTCCAGTCCAAATTCGCCCAAATATAATCACCTCAGATCACCGCCCCCCAAAAGCTTCTCTTCAATCTGTTTTCCCCAATGAATTTCCTAGCAGATCCTGTTCCAAATCAATTTGATTAGTTTTTCATTACCCACCCCCAAATAACCTCTAGATAAGGTCATCTTAAATGCATTTATTTCTCCAAAACTATACAACAATCCAAATTCATTACCTACCCAGTAACACATTGGGTGCTCAGGAAGAGATCTGAGGACCCTGCTGCCTGGCCCCAGCACCCTAGCAGTATCTCAGGGTGCAAGCAGAGGAGAGATGAAGCAGGTAGGCCTTGAGGTGGGGAGCGGGGATCAAAGGTCAGTGGCAGACCCTCAATCCTTGAGTTAAAGGATCTACTTGCAGTGCCTGCAACGATCTCTGCCTGAGACCCGAGAATCGGTTTCTGGATGGATGCCAACACTGAGCCTCCCATACACCCCCCCTTTTTATTTTAAAAAAGGATGCTCTGATAAAAAACTTAAAGCATCCAATATCTGAGCTCTTCTAAAAAAGTTGAGCATCTTCCAATAAATGGTATGAGATTTGAATTGTTTGATTAGATTAGCAATTCACGAGCTCCCCCATTCACAATTAATGGCTTTGCCATTTAGAATTCAGTGCCAAACTTCCACAGACTCAGAGATAGATTGGAAGTTTCAGCGTCTTCAATGAAGCGTGTGCTATAAAGACTTAAAACTGCATTACTGAAGTCAGGGGCATGCTGGGGAAAGGGCAGGGCAGCTGCACGTGAGAAGACAGGCTTGTGAAGCATTGCACCTGGAAGAACTGTGGAGTGTAGGGGAGCAAATTTCAACCCACTTTTGGTGCTCAGTTTCTTGGGTGGAAAGAAGTGGGATTCATCTCTGGCTACTTCCCAGCATAGTTGTACTTCAGTGTGTGTGTGTGTGTGTGTGTGTGTGTGTGTGTGTCACTGGATAGAATGTTGTGTTGTGAAAGAAGTCACCTCCTGCCTGGCCATGCGAATAAGCAATGAAATAATGCAGCTGAACGATCAAACTTCCAGGTGTAGGAAAAGCCAATGAAAACAAACCTCCAGTTGAAAAAATAAACTAGATGTCAAGCTAAATCTCTTTAGGTTAAATCTGATGAAATGGCCTAGACTGCAAAATAGTTTTAATGTGTTATTATCACCAGTTCCTTCCTGAAAAGCATGCTGTGCTGAGCATGTTCCCAGTGGAACCCTGATCCTGCTCTAAATGCACAGCATAATAGAGTTGTAAAGCTGGAAGGGACCTTCTTAAATCGTGGCATCCAGACACAGTATTCCAGGCCAAGGCAGAATACTGCCTTGAATTCCCTTGATAGGGACACTAGATCTCAGTTGATGAGGCCTAGAAGAGCATTCCCCTTCATGGATCACTGCCTTGCCGTGGCGAAGAGGCTTGAATAACTCAGAGAAGCTATGAACTATGCCGAGCAGGGCACCCAAGATGAACAGGTAATAGTGGAGAGTTTTGACCAAACGTGATCCACCTGGAGGAGGAACCAGCAAGCCACTCCAGTATCCCTGCCAAGAAAACTCAATGGACAAAGACAACAGGCACCAAAAAGTTATGACGCTGGAAGATGAGCCGCTCGGGTCAGAAGGCGTCCAACATAATAAATAAATAAATAAATTTTATTTATATCCCGCCCTCCCCAGCCGAAGCCAGGCTCAGGGCGGCTAGCAACAATCAAATAATCAAACAGTCAAATAATCACACAATCTAAAAATATTTCATTATAAAAATTAATTAAAATCAAATTGATGGCAACCAATTAAGCAAAATTCTGTGCAGGTTGCCAGAGGAGGGAGTCAGGCTGCGCCCTGACCAAAAGCCTGGCGGAACAACTCTGTCTTGCAGGCCCTGCGGAAAGATGTCAGGTCCCGCAGGGCCCTAGTCTCTTGTGACAGAGCTTTCCACCAGATTGGAGCCGCAGCCGAGAAGGCCCTGGCTCTAGTTGAGGCCAGCCTAACCTCTCTGAGGCCTGGGACCTTGAGGATGTTATTATTTGCAGACCGTAGGTTTCTCTGTGGGGCATACCAGGAGAGGCGGTCCCATAGGTACGAGGGTCCTAGGCCGTATAGGGCTTTAAAGGTTAAAACCAGCACCTTAAACCTGATCCTGTACTCCACCGGGAGCCAGTGCAGCTGGTATAGTACCGGATGAATGTGATCTCGCAGCGAAGACCCCATAAGGAGTCTCACCACGGCATTCTGCACCCGCTGGAGTTTCTGGGTCAGTCTCAAGGGCAGCCCCACGTAGAGCGAGTTACAATAATCCAGTCTGGAGGTGACCGTCACATGGATCACAGTGGCTAGGTCAGGGCGAGAGAGGTAAGGAGCCAACTGCTTAGCTTGGTGGAGATGAAAAAATGCCGCCTTTGTTATAGCTGTAATCTGCGCCTCCATAGAGAGGGAGGTGTCGAAGATTACACCCAAACTCTTAACGGACAGTGCTGGCACTAATTGCACCCCCGCAAGAGATGGGAGTTGCCCCCTCGATCCCATATCGTCCCGCCCCAGCCAGAGGACCTCTGTCTTCGAAGGATTTAACTTCAACCGGCTCCCATGTAACCATCCAGCCACAGCTTCCAGACATCTGGTCAGTGTGTCTGGGGCCAAGTCAGGATGGCCATCCATCAACAGATAGAGTTGGGTGTCATCAGCATACTGATGGCAACCCAGCCCAAAACTCCGGACAAGCTGGGCGAGGGGGCGCATAAAGATGTTAAAAAGCATCGGGGAGAGAATCGCACCCTGAGGCACTCCACACACCATGGAGTGCCGCGATGACAATTCCCCCCCAAGCGCCACCCTCTGTCCCCGACCAGAGAGAAACGAGCGCAGCCATTGAAGGACTGTGCCCTGGATCCCCACGTCGGCAAGGCGGTGGTCCAGGAGTTCGTGATCGACCATGTCAAAGGCTGCTGACAGATCTAGAAGAATCAGCAGCCCCGACCCACCTCGATCCAGCTGCCTGCGGAGATCATCTGTTAGGGCAACCAGAGCCGTCTCGGTCCCATGACCAGCGCGGAAGCCGGACTGGAATGGATCCAAAGCAGATGTTTCATCCAGAAACCTACCAAGCTGTTCAGCAACAGCTCTCTCAATCACCTTACCCAGAAATGGAAGATTCAAGACCGGGCGGTAATTGGATAGATCTAAGGGATCTAATGATGTTTTCTTTAAGAGCGGACACACCACCGCCTCCTTCAGTTCCCCTGGGAATATCCCGGTGCTAAGGGACAGATTGATGATATCCCCCAGGGGGGCCCGCACCTCGTCTGGACACAATCTAATCAGCCATGACGGGCACAGGTCAAGAGGACAGGTGGTGGGCTTTCCAGCTTGGAGGAATCTGTCCACATCGGCTGGAGATATCCGGTCAAATCCGAGGACAGTCGAGGGGCCTCCAGTTCCTTTATTGTATCCAAATTGGCAGGGAGGTCATGGCGGAGCAACAGGACCTTCTCCGCAAAAAAGCTCGCAAATGCCTCACAGCTGTGTGTCAGATTGTTATTTAAATTTGGCTGTCCTTCAAGGGACCTTAAAGACCGAATTATACTAAATAATTGCGCCGGGCGAGAGCTAGCGGATGCAATGGAGGCCGAGAAGTAAGACTTCTTAGCGGCCTTCACTGCCATCTCATAGGTTTTCATAAAAACCCTATAAGATGTTCTTGAGGCTCTGTCATGGGCACCCCGCCATACTCGCTCTAGCCGTCTGAGGTCCCGCTTCATTTTCCGAAGCTCCTCGGTAAACCAGGGAGCCCGGTTTCTGCGGGGTCACAGAGGGCACTTAGGTGCGATCTCATCGATGGCTGCCAGGAGCTGGGTATTCCAGCCCTCAACAAGCTCGGTCAATGAGTCGCCAGGGGGAGAAAGGTCCCGCAAGGCTTGACGGAATCTATCAGGGTCCATCAGCCTCTGCGGGCGAGCCCAAATCGGCTCGCCACCTAAGCAGGGTGGGGGTGGAAAGTCAATCCTGACTTTCAGAGTGTAGTAATCAGACCATGGCACCTTCATCGAAGGAGACATGATCACATCTATACCGGCGCCAAAGATCAAATCCAGCGTGTGGCCTGCTTGATGTGTGGGGCCCGAAACAAACTGGGAGAGCCCTAGTGTCGCCATGGAAGACACCAGGTCCAGAGCCTGTGAGGAGGGAGTGGCATCAGCGTGGAAGTTGAAGTCTCCCAATACCAATAGGTTAGGGAGTCGCAAAGTGATTTCATGCTCTTTATTCAGCTCATAGTGGTGAGGAGGAATGAATGAAAGTCCCCTCAAAGTATCTGCTTTATATACATTATTTACACAATGGGCTGCACATGATTGGTTAATTCTGGAATTCTACTGTAAGCCAATCAGGTTGTGGATTCACTTATATCTGGAGCATGATTGGGTGGTTCCTGCCAACCAATCATACTGCTGCATTGTTCTTGGACCAATCAGACTGCTGCATTCTGAATCCTATTGTTCTAGGACCAATCAGACTGCTGCAATTTGGATCCTATTGTTCTAGGACCAATCAGACTGCTGCAGTTTGGATCCTATTCAACTCAGTATATAACACCCCTCCCTTCTAAGTTCCAGTCCTGCCCGGGAGGTCGCATTCATAGTCCTCGAGGTACGCCGGCGGCCTACGTGTGCGTTGCGGCCTGTGGTGTTCCCTGGTCCGGGGTTCAGGTTCTGGCTCATGTTCCAAGGATGCTGGCTGTGATGGGCCTGTTTGGTCTGGCGCAACCGGCTCGCTCAGTCATGGTTCTTGTTCCGGTGTCCTTTTGGCCTCGCGGGTCCTCTCTGTATTTACTGATTCTGTCTCTCCTGCTGGCCCCTTCTGCTCTATGGGCCTCACTGCCCCTCTGTTCCCTTGGGACTCCTCTGACCTGTTCTCCTCCTGGTTTTCTCCCGGGAATCGTCGCCGTATCTGGTCGCAGTGGCGGCACCAGCATTGCCCCCCATCCCTTAGCACCTCGTACGACACGGGGCCAGTGACCCTGGTGACTGTGGCGGGTACCCATGCTGGGCCTGCCCCAAAATTCTTTGCGTACACTGGGTCCTGGGCCTCGAAGGTCCGGGGGTTCCTGCCTTCCCCTACCACTACCTCATCCTGAGCTCTATCGGGGTGAAGGTGGTCCAATCTGATTGCAAGGCGCCGACCCATTAGTAGTTCTGCGGGGCTCCGGCCAGTCGTTGAGCTGGGGGTGCTGTGCTGTGCTAGGAGGAATGTGGAAAGGCGGTACTCCCAATCCCCTTGCGTCATGCGGCGAAGGGTGTCCTTGGTGGTCCGCACCATGCGTTCTGCTTGGCCATTGGTGGCAGGGTGGAATGGCGCCGAACGGATGTGGCGGATGGCGTTCTGCGCTGTGAAGGTTTGGAATTCTCCTGACGTGAATGCAGTCCCGTTGTCTGAGACAAGAGTGTCAGGGAGCCCGTGGGTTGCAAACAGCCTGCGTAGTACCCGAATGGCTGCGGATGTAGAAGTGGACGGTACCAGTGCGACTTCCAGCCATTTGGTGTAGGAGTCCACCACTATGAAGAATGTTTTCCCCTGAAAGGGGCCAGCGAAGTCCACATGCAGGCGTGACCATGGTGCTCGGGCGGACTCCCAGGACTGGACTGGGGCCCTTGGGGGATCTGGGCGGGATTCTTGGCAGGCCTGGCAGTGTTTGACCCAGGCCTCTATCTCTCCGTCAATCCCTGGCCACCACACATAACTCCTGGCAAGGGCCTTCATTCTTACTACCCCTGGGTGTGTCTCATGTAGGGCTGTGAGGACCCTTTTGCGGAGGGGCTGGGGAACAATGACCCTGCTTCCCCATAACAGGCACCCCTTGTGGGCCGACAGTTCATGTTTGCAGGTTGTGCAGCCAGCGAATTCTGGCCCAGGGCTGCTGCTGGGCCATCCCCTCCACACCCAGTCCAGGACCCGGGAGATGACCCTATCTTTCTTGGAATGGTGTGCCACTTCTTGTGCCTGAATGGGGCGGTCAGGAAGCAGCTCCAGGCTCATAACCTCTTGTGCAGGTGCTGGGTCGGGGCCTGTTTCCGGTAGTGGTAGACTGCTGAGGGCGTCCGCATGGCCCATCGCCTTCCCAGGGCGGTGAATCAGTGCTGTCAGGGGTTCAGGAGCAGAGGCGAGGGCAAGGGAGGAAACAGAGAGCGAGGGGGAGGAGTCCGAAGAAAAGATGAGTGATGACGACGACCCGAGATCTCCGAGTCTTTCCAGTGAATCAGAAGATTCACAGAAAGGAGCGCCAGTGGCCAGAGCAAGGGGGGAGCCTAGGGGGACACCCCAGGAAGAAGGGTCCAGAGGGGGTTCAGAGGGCAGCAGTTGGAAATCGGGGCCAGCATCCCCAACAGAGCGCAGTGGAGAGGAAGGGCGCCAGGTATCGAGCTCCGGCAGCTCGCCGCAGGGGGGAGGGCATGAGTCAGGAGTGGCCACACCTCCATCGGGGAGCGAAGAAACGGTCAAGCGGAAAGTGGAAGGTTGGGCGCGCGCGCCAAGTTCAAATGCACAGGAAGGCGGCGCAGTAAGCAGCCCGGAAAGGGAGCCAGGTCCTAAAGCCCGACGCAAGGAAACAGAAGGGTCCGGGGGGTCAGCGTCAGAAGAGTCCAGGAAGGAAGAGACCACGGGGGGCAGAGGGACCCAGAGAAGAACGGTCAGGCGGAAAAGGTGGAGTAAGGCTAGGGTATTAAGTTGGTGTACAGGAGGCGGGGACTCAGACGGAGCTTCGCCGGTCTAGCTTATAAGACGTAGAGCTGCACGCGGCAGCTTGGAAATGGAAACTGTAACTCAATAAAGACTTTTATAAAGTGAACGCTGGCTAGCGTGATCCTCTGTGAGCTAGGATCTGGGAGCAGCTCTGACAAGTGCATACTGGTAGCTGGCAAGGAAAATTGACCACCTGAGGACGCGAGGAGACAGCACTTGGGGGGTCTGCTTTTCGGGGGCAAACAAGCCAAGCAACGGCTTGTGGTCAGTCACCACGGTGAAGGGCCGCCCGTTCAAGAAATCATGGAATATTTTTACTCCCTTCACGATTGTCAGACCCTCCTTGTCTATTTGCGAGTAGTTCCGCTCGGTTGCATTGAGTGTCTGGGAAAAGTATGCCACTGGTACCTCTCTTCCATCCGGGAGTTGGTGTCCCAGGACAGCGCCAATGCCATAGGGTGAGGCGTCGCATGCTAGCACCACCGGCAGCCTCTCGTCGAAGTGTGCCAAGACCGAGTTTGAGACAAGCAAGTCCTTGACTGCCTGGAATGCGGCCTCCTGGTGCTGGCCCCACACCCAAGGGGCCCGCTTGTCCAGGAGTCTGTGTAGGGGCTCTGCTACCGCCGCCTTGTGGGGAAGGAAGGAATGGTAAAAGTTCAATAGTCCCAAGAAGGCCCGAAGTTCAGTCTTGCTCTTGGGTGCTGGGGCATCACAAATGGCCCGTACCTTCTCCCCAGTCGGGTGGACCCCTTCTGCGTCCACCATAAATCCCAGAAAGTCTACCTGAGGCACTCCTAGTAGACATTTTTCCCGCTTCACCTTGAGACCCGCCGTTTGGAAACGGTGCAGAACGGTGCGGAGGCGGTCCTCAAACTCCTCTGGTGTGGGCCCGGCAATCAACACATCATCGAAGAAGGGGGTGACGCCAGGAATCCCTTTAAGGAGCGAGTCCATTAGATTCTGGAATATGCCTGGTGCCACACTGACACCGAATTGCAGCCGCTTTACCCTGAACGCTCCTTTGTGCGTCACAATTGTCTGTGCCTCTGCTGTGGCCTCATCTACTGGCACCTGTTGATATGCTTGGGCCAAGTCCAGCTTGCCAAAAATTTTCGACCCAGCCAGGGTGGCAAGGACATGGCTGACCACTGGCACTGGGTATGCGTGGGCCGTGAGGGCCTTGTTGATGGTACATTTGTAGTCTGCACAGATGCGGACTGAACCATTAGGCTTGACGGGTGTGATGATTGGGGTTTCCCAGGGGGCATTAGGCACCGGCTCCAGCACTCCTTGCTCCACGAGCCGGTCCAATTCCTCGTCAATACGGGGTTTCAGGGCGAACGGGACCCGGCGGGCCTTGAGCCTGACCAGTCGTACTGCGGGGTCAAGCTGTAGAGCAATGGGGGGGGGGCCCGTATACTGTCCCAATTTCCCATCGAAAACCCCTGGAAATTCCTTGCAGATGGCGTCCACGTCCACTTGTAAGGTAGTGTGGTTCACCCCGGTGATGGCTAGCCCCAGTGGTCCAAACCATGCCAATCCCAGTAAGCTAATGTAGGGGCCCTTGACCACGAGCAAGTCCAGTTGCCGCGTCCGCCCTCGGTATTGCACCCTGAAGGTCCCCACCCCCATTGTGGGGACCTTACATTTCTGGAAGTCCCGGAGGGTGAATGGGGCCGGCCTGAGTTTGGGACCCCCAGTAGGACACAGTTTCCTTAAGGTCCTTGCCGAGATTATGGATAGAGTTGAGCCCGTGTCAAGCTCCATGCGGCATGGGGCCCCCTCTATCTGTACCTCTACATAAATTTTCTCTACGTTGGGGTGGGGCAACTGGTATACCTGGAAGTCCGTGAGCTCTGTAGAGTTGCCTTGGTGCGTTGGGCCCCGGGACCTGGGGCTCTTGGATTGGTCATCTGATGCCTGGCGTCGGGTGGGCCGAGCTCGACACACCCGGGCGATGTGTCCCAATTTTCTGCACTGCCTGCACTCTGCGTTGCGGAAACGGCAGGTCCTCCTCTCGTGACTTTCCCCGCAGCTTGCGCAGTTCCCTCCTTCTCGTCGAGGCAGCTGTGGTATGTGGGCTGCTTGAGTGCGCTGCTGTACTCGGTGTACCTCCTCCCTGTCAGATCCTGAGTCGTCGGTGAGGTCTTCATGGTGGACCCTCGGTTGGGGTGGCAGGCTCAGCCGTGCCTCTTGCATCGACCTCTTGGCAGTTTCCGTTGCCAGGGCCTCCTCCAGAGCGACCTGGAACGTTAGGTCCTTCTTGGCGTAGAGGCGTCGTTGCAGCTTCTCATCCTTCAGGCCACTGACGAGGCGGTCACGAAGCATGTTCTCCAGCTCTGAGAAGTTGCAGAACCGGGCAGCTTGGCGGAGAGAGGTCACAAACCCAGTTATGGTTTCTCCAGGGGCTTGCCGCTTTGCGTAGAAGGCATTTCGATGAGCCACCACTGAGGGCTGCGGCGAAAAGTGCCCCTTCAGCTGTTCCATTACTGTTTTGTATGGAACAGTAGTGATGTCTTCAGGTGCAAGGAGAGCCCGGGCGATTTCAAATGTCTCCTCTCCGCAGATGCTGAAGAATATCGCCCTCTTCTTGGCGTCTTCTTCATCGGTGACCCCTTTGGCTTCTAGGAGGAAGGTGAAACTGAAGGCATACGCTTCCCAGTCTCCAGATGCTGGGTTGAACGGCGAGAAGCTGCTGTCGGTTGCCATTCTGAGTTCCTTGTGTCCCAGAGCTGAAGCCTGGATACACGGTGCGAGGCAGCGGTGCGGCAGGTGGTGGTGCTGTGGTGCTGTGTGTGGCAGTCAGCTCAGCGGGATCCCACCTTCGTCGCCAGTGAAATATACTCAGAGTCGCAAAGTGATTTCATGCTCTTTATTCAGCTCATAGTGGTGAGGAGGAATGAATGAAAGTCCCCTCAAAGTATCTGCTTTATATACATTATTTACACAATGGGCTGCACATGATTGGTTAATTCTGGAATTCTACTGTAAGCCAATCAGGTTGTGGATTCACTTATATCTGGAGCATGATTGGGTGGTTCCTGCCAACCAATCATACTGCTGCATTGTTCTTGGACCAATCAGACTGCTGCATTCTGAATCCTATTGTTCTAGGACCAATCAGACTGCTGCAATTTGGATCCTATTGTTCTAGGACCAATCAGACTGCTGCAGTTTGGATCCTATTCAACTCAGTACATAACAAATAGGTTAGGGAACTCCAAGGCCCAGCCGGCCACCGCCTCCAGCAGGCCTGACAGGGTGGCTGCTGGTGCGCTAGGTGGCCGGTACACCAGCCAGACAGCCAAGCTCTCCTCGGAGCCCCACACTAGGCCAACACATTCAATGCTGGGGATCGATGGCGATGGTAGAGCCCTGAAAGAACAATCTTCCCGGATTAATACTGCCACCCCTTCCCCCCGGCCCACAGTCCGTGACTGGTGGAGGACGGAGAAACCTGGGGGCGCCATCTCTCGTAAGGTAACAGTTACCCCTTCGCACACCCAGGTCTCCGTCACACAAGCCAGGTCGACCCCCTGCGAGGTAAAGAAATCTCGCAGGGTAGCGGTTTTGTTGCCTATAGACCTGGCATTGCACAACACCAGTGAAGGAGGTGAGTAATCCTTGCTCACCCTACCCTCGTCTCTCGGGATGGGGCGCAGATTGGAAGGGGTACGAGCATATCCGTATCTCAATCCCCTTCGCCTATAACATCTGCCCCCCCCCATGCTACTGGGGAAGAGCGGAGGACAAGTACAAGTAGATTCAGAGCTGATGAAGCGGCTGGGCGAAAGCTGAAAGGACGCTCAGTTGCAGATATGCCTGGAAGCGAAAGGAAAGTCCAATGCTGTAAAGAAATATATTGCATAGGAAACTGGAATGTAAGAACCATGAACCTTGGTAAGTTGGATGTGGTCAAAAATGAGATGGCAAGAATAAATATTGACATCCTGGGCATCAGTGAACTAAAATGGACAGGAATGGGCAAATTCAGTTTGGATGACCATCATATCTACTACTGTGGGCAAGAAACCCATAAAAGAAATGGAGTGGCCTTCATAGTCAACAAAAGAGTAGCAAAAGCTGTTCTGGGATGCAATCTCAAAAATGATAGAATGATCTCGATACGCATCCAAGGCAGACCTTTTAACATCACAGTAATCCAAGTTTATGCACCAACTACTGGTGCTGAAGAAACTGAAATTGAGCAATTCTATGAAGACTTACAACACCTTATAGAAGTGACACCAAAGAAGGATGTTCTTCTCATTATAGGGGATTGGAATGCTAAAGTAGGGAATCAAGAGATAAAAGGAACAACGGGCAAATCTTGCCTTAGAGATCAAAACGAAGCAGGGCAAAGGCTAATAGAGTTCTGTCAAGAGAACAAGCTGGTCATCACAAACATGCTTTTCCAACAACACAAGAGACGACTCTACACATGGACATCACCAGATGGGCAGTATCGAAATCAGATTGATTATATTCTCTGCAGCCAAAGATAGAGAAGCTCTATACAGTCAACAAAAACAAGACCTGGAGCTGACTGTGGCTCAGATCATCAGCTTCTTATAGCAAAATTCAAGCTTAAACTGAAGAAAGTAGGAAAAAACACTGGGCAGGTAAGATACAAATTTAAATCAAATCCCTTATGAATACACAGTGGAAGTGAGGAACAGTTTTAAGGATTTAGATTTGGTGGACAGAGTGCCTGAAGAACTATGGATGGAGGCTCGCAACATTATACAGGAGGCAGCAACTAAAACCATCCCAATGAAAAGGAAATGCAAGAAAGTAAAGTGGCTATCCAATGAGGCCTTACAAATAGCGGGGGAGAGAAGGCAAGCAAAATGCGAGGGAGATAGTGAAAGATACAGGAAATTGAATGCAGATTTCCAAAAAAGAGCAAGGAGAGACAAGAAGGCCTTCTTAAATGAGCAATGCAAAGATATAGAGAAAAACAACAGAATGGGAAGAACCAGAGATCTGTTCAAGAAAATTGGAGAAGTGAAAGGAACATTTCGTACAAAGATTACCATAATAAAGGACAAAAGTGGTAAGGACCTAACAGAAGCAGAAGACATCAAAAAGAGGTGGTAAGAATACACAGAGGAAAAATACCAGAAAGATATAGATGGCTTGCACACCCCAGGTAGTGTAGTTGCTGACCTTGAGCCAGACATCCTGGAGAGTGAAGTCTTAGATGGGTCTTAGAAAGCACTGCTAATAACAAGGCCAGTGGAAGTGATGGTATTCCAGCTGAACTATTTAAAATTTTAAAAGATGATGCTGTTAAGGTGCTACACTCAATATGCCAGCAAGTTTGGAAAACTCAGCAGTGGCCAGAGAATTGAAGAAGATCAGTTTACATCCCAATCCCAAAGAAGGGCAGTGCCAAAGACTGCTCCAACTACCGCACAATTGCACTCATTTCACACGCTAGCAAGGTTATGCTTAAAATTCTACAAGGAAGGCTTAAGCAGTATGTGGACTGAGAACGCCCAGAAGTGCAAGCTGGATTTTGAAGGGGCAGAGGAACCAGAGACCATATTGCAAACATGCGCTGGATTATGGAGAAAGCTAGAGAGTTCCAGAAAGACATCTACTTCTGCTGCATTGACTTTGCAAAAGCCTTTAACTGTGTCAACCACAGCAAACTATGGCAAGTTCTTAAAGAAATGGGAGTGCCTGATCACCTCATCTGTCTCCTGAGAAATCTCTATGTGGGACAAGAAGCTACAGTTAGAACTGGGTATGGAACAACTGATTGGTTCAAAATTGGGAAAGGAGTATGACAAGGCTGTATATTGTCTCCCTGTTTATTTAACTTATATGCAGAATTCATCATGTGAAAGGCTGGGCTGGATGAATCCCTAGCCGGAATTAAGATTGTCGGAAGAAATATCAACAACCTCAGATATGTAGATGACACAACCTTGATGGCAGAAAGTGAGGAGGAATTAAAGGACCTCTTAATGAGGGTGAAAGAGGAGAGCGCAAAATATGGTCTAAAGCTCAACATCAAAAAAACAAAAAACAAAGATCATGGCCACTTGGCCCATCACCTCCTGGCAAATAGAAGGGGAAGAAATGGAGGCAGTGAGAGATTTTACTTTCTTGGGCTCCATGATCACTGCAGATGGTGACAGCAGCCACGAAATTAAAAGATGCCTGCTTCTTGGAAGAAAAGCAATGACAAACCTAGACAGCATCTTAAAAAGTAGAGACATCACCTTGCCAACAAAGGTCCGTATAGTAAAAGCTATGGTTTTCCCAATAGTGATGTATAGAAGTGAGAGCTGGACCATAAAGAAGGCTGATCGTTGAAGAATTGATGCTTTTGAATTCTGGTGCTGGAGGAGACTCTTGAGAGTCCCATGGACTGCAAGAACATCAAACCTATCCATTCTGAAGGAAATCTGCCCTGAGTGCTCACTGGAAGGGCAGATTGTGAAGCTGAGGCTCCAATACTTTGGCCACCTCATGAGAAGAGAAGACTCCCTGGAAAAAACCCTGATGTTGGGAAAGATGGAGGGCACAAGGAAAAGGGGACGACAGAGGACAAGATGGTTGGATGGTGTTCTCGAAGTTACCAGCATGAGTTTGACCAAACTGCGGGAGGCAGTGGAAGACAGAAGTGCCTGGCGTGCTCTGGTCCATAGGGTCATGAAGAGTCGGACACGACTAAACGACTAAACAACAGCAACAAGAAGAGAATTATCTTTTTTGCTGCAACACACATCTGATTGTGTTTTCACTCACACCTTGAGATCTACCAGCCCAAGTAAATCTGTCCAGCCTGGTCTGTCCACCTCTGTCTAATATCACCCACAAATACTGTTTCTTCCGTCCAACACACTTCTAATGCTCTTAGTTCATGAGACAAAGGTTCTTGAGAGCAGAGCAGTAAGGCCTAAAAGGCCTACACAATTATCCAAGCCTGCTAACTGCTGTTAACAGCAAACTGCTAAGTCACTGTGAGAGCCAGTGTGGTGTAGTGGTTAAGAGCGGTAGTCTTGCAATCTGGGGAACCGGGTTCGCATCTCTGCTCCTCCACATGCAGCTGCTGGGTGACCTTGGGCCAGTCAAACTTCTTTGAAGTCTCTCAGCCCCACTCACCTCAAAGAGTGTTTGTTGTGGGGGAGGAAGGGAAAGGAGGAATGTTAGCCGCTTTGAGACTCCTTAAAGGGAGTGAAAGGCGGGATATCAAATCCAAACTCTTCTTATTCTTCTTGACTCATCTTGAGTCTCCCTATAAAAGTAGCCAGCCTCTCTATGGGCCTCAGTGTTTGTGTCCCAGCCAGTGTGTGTGTTGTGTTGTTGCAGGCAGAGTGGCTCCAGGACTCTAGTAAATCAGTAACTAAGACTGTGCCTTTGTGAAGAGTCAGGTAGCTGCTATGAGCACTCTGTGTATGCTCTTTAACTATGCTATTTCTGAACAACACTGTTTATGAAGAAGACTCTGCATTGATTAATTTACTGCTGCACGACATTAGTTGGTGAAATAAAGCCACACTATTTCCTTTGAAAGAGGGCCCATAGGAAATGTGGTGTTTCCTTAGCTTCCCCATTGCTCCGCTGCAGGTATGTTCAAATTGTGTTGGGCTGAAAGAATTATGTAAGAATATGTCATGGTTAAGAGAATTTGGTATAAATAAGATTTAAGTTTTAAGTTTTAGGGCTTTTTATGGTAAGATAAGGTTAAAATAGATTAAGGTAATTTAAGATAAGGTTAAAATAGATTAAGGTAATTTAATGACAGAATATTATAAAAGATGGAAAGGATTTGCTGAGATAATTAATAACTAGAATACAAAAAAGGGAGGTGTGAGGAGGTCGATGAAACAAGGTAATGACAGTTAAGGATTTGGGAATATTGGATTTGTTTTTAATTTTTTTGTCTATTTTTGCTTTTTGATTTTGATGTGTGTTTTTCCCCTCTTTTTGACCTTGTTTTCTTTTTACTGATTCGTATTGTTTAAATGCTACTTGTTTTTTTTCTTTGTTTCTTTGTAATCTTAAAATTCTCAATAAATATTTTAAAAACAAACAAACAAATTGTGTTGGGCTGAATAAATAGCAGATCTCAGAAAGTCTTTAAAAGATCTAACTCCCCAGTCCAACACCCACATCTTACTTCTTCTGCTTCTTCTCCAGCTCATGGTTCCGGCTTTGCTGGCTTTCCATCAACACTCGTGTATCTCCCAAATCACACGTCAGCTGCTTACACTTTCTTTTCAGCCGCTGCGCTGTCCGCCTGGCACCTTCATACGCCTTCTGGACCTCACCTAGCTGCAAGGCAGGGAGTGTGGTGGGTTGAGAAGTGAAAACAAGAGAGACCCGCACAGGAGTGTCACATGCTCACCCAATGGATGTGGGCCCCGTAAAACCCCATTGCCACTTGCCCAGTTGCCAAGCAGATGCCTGCAGAAAAAAACACAAGCAGCTGGTATTACCCTCTCCCACTGCTTGCCAACAGCAGCTGGAATTCAGTGGTAGCTGCCTCAGACCATGGAGGGTCCATTGGGACAAAACTAGAACTGCGCTAGATCAGGCTAAAAGGCCATTCTGCTTCCCACAGTGGCTGGCCAGGTGGCTGGGGAAAAACCATAAGCAGGGAACTTAGCCAGTGGCTTTACTCTTCTCTTTTTTCCCAACACCTGGTATAATAACAATAATATTTTTTTAAATTTATATCCCACCTATCTTGCTGGGTTTCACAGCTACTCTGGGCTTACAACATAGATAAAAACACAACAAAGCATCAAACATTAAAAAACTAAATATCCTATACGAGCAACAAACAAACCAATAAACCAATAGAAACCAACAACAACAACAACTATAAACAATTTACAATTATACCCAAATTAAAATAACCGCCAACTCCAACTAAACATTTAACCAACATCAACCTGATAAAAACAGAGGAATCAAAATTAGAACCATTTAAAATATTTTAAAACATTTTAGCCAGTTGCCCCATTCCAAGAGTTGTTCCAGCAATGTCCTTCTGGCCTCCCAGGAGCCTCTTTTAGGAAGGATCCCTGAGTAATACTCAGGGATAAACTGCTCCTGAACAGGAGGGTTCTGTCTAGTTATTACAGTATTACAGTCCATCATATAGTTATTACAGTCCATAATTGATTGTTTCATGTGGGTGGAGGTTTCCTGACTATTTATTGAACCATGGCTGTTTTAAGATCATGTTGGTAAGCTGCCTAGTGTTTTCTTTGGAACAGAAAGTGCAGGTTGTAGATCTAGGTTGAAAACACAAGTTTAAAAAACCCTCCATACATTTCTCAAATCCCTTTTTACAAAAGAGTAAGATGCTTTCCTGAGCATGGCAACCCAAATAAAAAATTGCGTCTGTACATTTGAGGTGCTGGGAAGGTCTCAGAGCTCACATCAAAAGCATCTGCTTGGCATGCAGAAGATTCCAGGTTTAAACCCCAAAGGCATCTTCAGATAGAAAAGGATCAGGTAATAGGAAAAGTTGTTTGGGGCTTTTTAATTTAGAGGGGAAAGACCAGTAAAAGGAGGGCATTATAGAGGTGTATATTGCAGTTGGCTGTAGTACCTGGAGAGAAACAGACAGACAGGTTGTGTATCCACAGCAGTGACCAGAGGAGGAATGACCGCTGAGAGAAGAAACATCCTGGTGCATCTGCAGCAGTACAACTGGACACCTTCATCTGCCCTGGCTGCAACAAAGCATGCCTCTCCAGCATTGGTCTCTACAGCCCCAGCAGGCTCTGTATCTTTCCAACGGTTTGACGTCACCCCCAAAGAAGCACCCCTCCACTGTCTCCCATGACAGACAGGTGCAAATCATAGAGAAAGTATACAGAAATAAGTCTTTCTCCCTCTCTCATCATAATACTAGAGCCCAATGTGATAATCCAATGAAGCTGAAGAGTTGAAGACAAAAGAAAGGACTTCTTCATGCAGTGGATTTGCTCCCACAAGATGTAGTGATGGTCACTGACCTGGACGGCTTTAAAATAGAATTAACCAAGTTTATGGATGGGAAGACTGTGGACAGCTACTAGTCCTGAGAGCTATAATCTTTCCTGCCCAAGTACCAGCTGCTGGGGTTCAAACAGGTGGCTGGACGAGATGAGCCTTTGAGCTAACTTAGACGGGCTATTTTCTGTCCGTATGCAACGGGACCCTGGAGAGTTGCTGCCAGTTACAGTGGATGCCAGGCTAGATGGGCAAATAGTCTGGGCTGATTATCAAGCAGCCTCTATCTCCTTCGAGTAGGAAGCCACATTTCCTGGTGCTTCACTTGTGGGCCAGAATGAAACAAGTGTTCCTTAGGGAGGTCAGGTGCCTTATGAGGAACGGCTAAGGGAGCTGGGCATGTTTAGCCTGGAGAAGAGGAGGTTAAGGGGTGATATGATAGCCATGTTCAAATATATAAAAGGATGTCACATAGAGGAGGGAGAAAGGTTGTTTTCTGCTGCTCCAGAGAAGCGGACACGGAGCAATGGATCCAAACTACAAGAAAGAAGATTCCACCTAAACATTAGGAAGAACTTCCTGACAGTAAGAGCTGTTCGACAGTGGAATTTGCTGCCAAGGAGTGTGGTGGAGTCTCCTACTTTGGAGGTCTTTAAGCAGAGGCTTGACAACCATATGTCAGGAGTGCTCTGATGGTGTTTCCTGCTTGGCAGGGGGTTGGACTCGATGGCCCTTGTGGTCTCTTCCAACTCTATGATTCTATGATTCTATGATTCTATGATTCTCCCCTTTTCACTAGAACTCATGTCCTCCAACCTCTGCAAAGAAGGTGACACAGAGAGAGCAATTGCTATTAAGGAGTCCCTTTAAATAAGCTGAATGTTGAATTAATGAAGCCTGTAATTCCAGACAAGTGCCTGAATGCAAATGGGTTGTTTGCCTTCACCACAGCCCTCCAGAATGACGGAAGCTTCATTACTTTTTAATGTGCCATGAATTTATGTAGTTATTCTTGCCCATTCCTTCAGCCTGGGGATCATCAGCAGTTCTTCAAGGCGGCTTTGGGCTGGAAAGCAACCGCAAGTCCACCCAGGTTTATTTTTAGAAGGCAGGCATCTGCCCTACACAGAGTCAGAGCATCAGTCCATTTAGCTCTGCTTCTGTGCTGTCCGCTCCCTGGGCTCTCAGGCTGGGGTCTTTTCCCAGACCTCCCTGGAGATGCTGCCACAGATGGAACCGCAGGAACCAGGGACACTTTGCATGCAAAGCAGGTGCTCTAAACTCTGAGCTACAGTCCTTCCCTAAAAGCAAAGATCCCAGTGCTCATGGTTCCAAATAAAAGGCTGATTTGAAAAGGGATCTCAGAAGCTGCCTTCTCCTGAGTCCAGCAATTGGCCCATTTGCCTCCACTTTGTCTGCAACGACTGGCAGAAGCAGCTCTCCAGGGTTTCCTGCAGGGGACACTCCCAGTCCTTCCTGGAGATGGAGACAGGGATGGAACCTGTTACTTTCTGCATGTAAAGCCAGTGCTCTTCCATGGAGCTACAGCCTTCTTCATCACAGATGCCCTGAGGTGATCTCACGGCAATGCTTGCATTATTTGAGAGGGGCTTTAATGAAATCTGCAAGCCCCAGCCCTAAACACACACACTTAAAAGTCCTCTAAAACAGTACCTAAAGGAGCCAGCAATGCTTATATTTTGTGTAATATTAAGAACATAAGGAGAGCCTGCTGGATGAGGTCAAGGGCCAATCCAGTCCACCTTCCTGTCTCACAGTGCCTCACTGGATGCCCCAAAAGGAAACCCTCAAGTAGGATTTGAGCAGAAAAGCAACTCTCCCCTCCTCTCTTTTCCAGCAACTGGTATCCAGAAGCATCACTGTTTCTGACCATGGAGGCAGAGCAGAGCCATCTTGACATCCTGACAAGCAGCCACTGGCAGCCTTTTCCTCCATGAACTCGTCCAAGACTCTTTTAAAGTCATCCAAGTTGGTGGCCATCCCATCCTCCTGGGGGAGGGAGTGCCCATGTTTAACTCTGTGCTGCGTGAAGAGGGACTTCCTTTTATTGCTGTTTTAATCATTAATCATTTAATCTTGTTGGTGCATTTATTATAGCTGCCTAGCCATTTGCGTAGGGAGGCCCTCTTGTGAGGAGCTACCCCAAAGGTGGGACAGAAAAAAATGATAATAATAAATGATAATAATAAATGTATTACTGCTTTCCTCAGTGTGCTTTTATTGATGCTCCTCTCTCTTTGATTGCTCTGCCTCTGCTTTTATTATCCCCTTCTTCCACTCCTTTCCTGCTGCTGTTTTAAAAGGGGTTAATAGTCTTGTTTTATTGCTGCTTATTGATCTTTGTATTCACTGGTATTTTGATGCCTTTTTGTCATTAACTGCTTCGCAAACATTTAAAGTTGAACGGCAGGGCAGAACATCATCTAATTAATTAAGACCAATTAAAATTAAATTGATTCTGCTGCATCAAGCACTTCTGAATGAGCCAGTCGTATCCAATCTTGAAGCCCACCAGGTCCCTCCAAATGTTTTGGATGACAGATAGAGCAGTTGGAGGAGGAGAGGGCAGAGGCTGGAAAATGAATTGTGAGTGGAGGGGCACCCTTCTTCCATCATTGGGACCCCCTGGGGAACTCACCAAACCTGCTGCACCTGGAATTGGGTGTGGAGAGGGCAGCTGGCTGCTGAGTGGGACACACCTGTGGGCAGCAGCCTGATGAGGCTCCCTCCACCTTGGGCCTGCCCATAAAAAGCATACATGGAGGGAGAGACTAGGGCGATGGCAGGAGCTTCTAGGAACCTTCCCCTCTGTGGGAGCTTTCCGAGGAACAGCTGTGAGTTAGTTTAAGCCCTGGATGCAGGTACCAGGGTGGGTAAGTTGAGTCCTGGGTGAGGCCGAGAGGGATGGGTATGCCAGGAGCAGGAGGAACTGATATTGGCTTACATGTATTTAGAATTTTTGCTTTACTGTAACATTTTTATAAGTAACTCTGTATTTTTGTAAAACCCGTTGTGGTTCAAGCTGTCTGTTGTTGCTTTGGTTTTTTGTATACCACTTAGAGAAATGGTCTTAAATATAAAAACTAAAATATAAAATATGCTCTCATTAAGTGCTCGCTGGGGCTGGTGAGAGTTGCAGTCCAAAACATCTAGACAGACAAGGTTAGGGAAGGTTGATCTATACCAATTGTTTGCACTGGGAGTTGAATCATTTCTCTGGGCTTCTATAAACTGTGGTATACAGAATAGTCCAGGCCAGTGGGCACCATTAACTACTGTGTCAAAGGCATGAAGCCAACAGGGACTAAGACCCAGAAGGAGTAGCAAGCCAGCAGGGAGAGAATAGCCCTTTTCTCACTGTAGGAAGTCCACAAACAGGAGCTGAGCACAAGAGCAGTCCTCTCCCTTCCTGTGGTTGCCAGCAACTGGTATTCAGAAGCATTGCTGCCTCTGACTTTGAAGGCAGAGCATAGCCATTGTGGGTAATAGCTATCAAAAGCCATGAATTTGTCCAATTCCCCTTTAAAGCCATCCAAGCTGATGGTCATCACTGCCTCCTGTGGGAGTGAGTTCCCTAGTCTAACTATGCACTGCCTGACATCCAAGGGCAGCTTCAGGAAGACTCTCATGACAGGCTCAGTGATCTGCACATGGGAGCCCACTGGGGGGAAATGTAAACACACGGCCCCACCCCAGCCAATGCTCCTTGGCCTGCCTTTTGTTCCAGCTCCTTTTTGGATGTCTGCTCCGCCTCCAGCCTTTCCTCCAGCTGTGTGATTCTTTTCCGGAGAAATCCAATCTCAGTCTGTGCACAGTCCAGGCGCATCTGCCATTCATCTCCTGTTAATGCCAAAAGAGACACATTTACATTGCACATCCAAACTGCTCAAATAAAGGCCACGCAGACGCTGCTGCACCCAAGCAGGCACATCAAAATGGCTTGTGGTCACAGGATTTTCAGGGGACCTAGTGAAGTGCTGTGTTAACCAGGGTCCTCAGCTGTAAAGGGCAGCTGTTTACAGGAAACTGTTTAGTTTAGAGAAAAAGTGAGAAGAGGTAACATGATACGAAAAGTGTGGGATGCAATTCATTGGTGCAGTCAAATGCAACGTTCTTTGTTTCCCTAGAGTGGGCACGGGCAGGGGGACATCCAGTCTGGGTAACTTCCTGTCTCACTCGTCTGGAGCTTTCTCCTCCTGCATGTGACCTGGGAGATGGACATGGCTCTGACTGACTCCATAAAAGAGCCGAGTCACGGAGCCATTTTCTCAGTCTGTTTTGTCTTTCTATTGTCTTGCTGCTCTTTTGCTGCCATGCTGCTGTCCTGCAGCCATTTTGTAATTTAATTACATTTTGTAATGTACAGTGGTACCTCGCAAAACGAATGCCTCGCAAGACGAAAAACGCGCAAGACGAAAGAGTTTTCTGTTTTTTGAGCAGTCCAAGATGGCGTCGGCTTGGCAGGCAGGCTTCGGAGCTCCGCTGATAACAGGACTGTAGTTGGCGTTGACTGCCACCCAGGGAAGTAGTTTTTCCCTTTTTTACTTCTCTGCTTTTTAACTTACTGAGATTCTGGCAGCACCTTCTTGTCAATGCTGTGGGAGACATCCTGGGCAAGTTCTGTGAAGCATCCTGGGCAGGCTGCCAGCTGCTAGCTATCAACCACCAACTCCCTCCTATACCTTGTTCCTGAAACTCCTGGCAGCCTCCACACAGAAGAAGCTCTTAAATTGAACAAACTGAGCACTTTCTATTCTTTTCTCTCTTTTTGGGTTGGGGAAACCTCTCCTTGTTTACTCCCCACGGTGACACTATGCCTGCTAGTAAACGCCACAGGGACCCAGAGGATGTAGCTCCCTCACCGGTTCCCAAACCATCTAAAATAGAGGACTTTTTAAACAAATCTGCTTTTACAGTTCCAACAAAAAACCGGTTTTCTCCTCTTGAAGATGATTGTGAGTGTGGGGAGAGTATTCAAGGTGAGAGCGTGGAACTGGATCCAGCAATGGGGCAAGCTGATCCTGTGCTCCTCAGAGAGGAAGGAATAACAAGTAGGGAGAGCACCCAATTAACTCTAATTGCAAGAATGGTTGAGCATATCTTCCAGCAAATTAGAGGTATTGCCTCTCAGATAACCCAGTTATCCAAAGAGGTCCACAGTTTATCAGTTAACAACAAGCAGGCATCAACAGAACACCATAGTACCAAAGGAAATTGGCGACAAGAGCAGACCCCTAAGCTCAACATAGAACGTGCAGAGGCTCTTAGAACAAACTCTTCTTATTTAATCTTCCAACCAAAAAAGATCTGCATGACAATTTGTGGAAGGCCAGATCAAACTCCTAGCTGGAAAGGTGCCCAGCGTTCCAAACGACATCTATCAGACTTACTTGGCATGGGACTTACAGAGATCGACCTCGTTAAGACTGAACTCTTGAGTACCACAAATCAAAGCCAAAAAATTATGTTAACTTTTTCCTCTACTAGACTGCCCTCACTAATTCACAAGCTGAAATTCAGATTGTCAAGCAGAGGAGTTTTTCCAACCCGGGTATTTCGCAATTCTATTGTTGCACCCTTATGTAAGATGAGGACTGCTGCTTCAGAGGGGCTCACAAAACCAAAGCCTGGATCCCCAATGGAAGTAATGACATCACACAAAAACTTGGCAGGTGGGGAGGAAACAGACATGCCTGAGTTGAATCCACAGGATCATGCCCAACAACAAAATAACCAGGTGAGTCAAAAGGAACAGCCGATTCCTCTAGACAATCATCTTCAGGAATATGAGCACTCTGTAAATCTTTTGGAAGAGGATTTTCTCAGCTCCTTTAGGAATCTCCCTCAGGAAGAGCAACAAACAGTTATCAAGAGGCTTGATCTTATGAGCCAGACATTGAAAGAGATTAAAGAACCGGAGGCAGAGATTGATAATAGATCCAATGGCCACAACAGAATGATAACTCTAGAACCACCGGAGTATTGGACAAAGATGAGATATTTAGAAGAGGAGGAGTCAGGAAATACACCCAAGAAATCCCCATTGGCAAACAATTTGCAAAGAAAAGGCCCAGTGATTACAAATGTGAGCACTTTATGTACAACGACTGAAATAATCGAACATCTGGATTATTCCACTAGCATTAGCAATTAACCTGTTGCCTCAAAAACTGGTAAACTCCGAGAGCACATCGGTCAACAATTGACTAAGAGTAAATCATTGTAAAACAATTAAACTTCTCTCATGGAATGTAACAGGGTGGACGAACAAGATCCAAGACAGTGATTTCTGTTCTTATCTACAAACACATGATATCATTTTTCTTCAAGAAACCTGGGCAAAAGAGTGCACTATGGTTGAATTACAGGGTTTTACAAGTTACAGTACACTCAACCAGCTCTTAAAACTGTAAAGTATGGAAGGCCTAGTGGGGGGCTGGCGGTGCTGGTGTCAACCTCTCTTAATGTATCAATTCAACAGTGTCCCTCGTTGACCACTCCTAATTTTTTAGTGTTGTCCCTTTCTGATAGTCTCCTGAGAAATACTTATTGCATATGCGTGTATATACCTCCAGTAAAGTCTTGTGGGGAACTGAGATCATATTGGGATAAACTTGACCAACTACTCGAAAGTATAGACTCTCTGTCACCTAACCCTTGGTTTATCTTGGGAGGTGACTTCAATGCCCGGTTCGGCCTTGTTTCCCCACAAAATGCAATATTATCTGGTCTAAACTTGGAGGACGAACCTGAAATCTGTCAGAGGGCAGCAATGGATACCATCCCTAATCACACTGGGAAACACCTTTGTGAACTTATAATAAAGCATAACCTTTTGTTATGCAATGGGCACGGTCAAGGGGATCAAGAGGGTTATTTTACTTTTATCTCCCCCAGAGGATTTACTAGCACCATAGATTATATCCTAACATCTAATAATGTGCCAGTTAACCGAGATACCTTCAGGATAATTCCCAGAGCTGAAAGTGACCACTTTCCACTTGAGTTATCTCTGACATTATTCTTTTCTCCTGCCTTTCCTAAATTATTGGATGAAACAGAATATCTGAAGAAGTGTGCATGCACACGAAAGCTCATACCAAGAACTAACTTAGTTGGTCTTTAAGGTGCTACTGGAAGGAATTTTTTTATTTTGACTATGGCAGACCAACACGGCTACCTATCTGCAATTGGAAATAGAAGGTTAAAATGGAATGCACAGATCCAAGAAAAAATTATTCAGATCCTGGATTCCCATGAATTTGCTCTATTAAAGGGGGAAATGTTGTTAGAAACAGGAAACGTAATTGGACTTTATGAGAACATAATCAACCGAATGCGCCCACTGATGACCACAGCTAGTGTGATAAAAAACAAAAAGTTTAAGAGACAGACTTGGGTTGATAAGGAATGTCAGAATAGCAAAAAATTCCTAGCTAGGGTACTTAGAAAATTGAAGTTAAAACAGGATAAGCACAATTTTCCCTACAAGCTGAGGTAGCCCAGTTACGAAACAACTATAAATTATTACTTAAAAGCAAGAAACAAATATATTGTGAACAACAGTGGAAAGAATTGGGAGAAGGACTCACGGAAATTTTGGCATCTGGTTGCCCAAGGTACCAATGGGCTGGGCTACTCATTAGAAGCATCTGTCCAAGGAAAGGATTGGGTGACATATTTTACAGAAATATATCGCCCCTGTCCTGACCTACCCCCACAGGTTTACTATACTCAGTTATCAGAACTGCCAGAATGGCCAGACGTCACGCCCAATCAGATTAAGAGGCTAATCGCAAGCCAACTAGCTAATAAAGCTCCAGGAGAAGACATGATCCCAATGGAGATCTATAAGATAAGACCTGATTTCTGGTCACCCATTTTTGCAAAATTGTTTTCATACATTAACAGCTCAGGTCATATACCTGAAGGGTGGAAGTTGAGTATAATTGCCCCAATATATAAAAAGGGCGATAAGAAAAACCCTGCCAATTATAGACCCATTAGTTTGTTAGATGCAGCCTCCAAACTATATGCCAGGCTCCTTCTTGGGAGACTAGAAGAATGGGCAGATACAAATAAGGTGATATCTGAAGTTCAGGCAGGTTTCCAAAGAGGGAAATAAATCCACATTGGACCAGTGCTTTGTGCTGAACTTTCTGCTATGTAAATACATCCATAATTTGAAGCAAAAATTATATGTTGCTTTTATCGATCTAAAGTCAGTTTTTAGAATCATAGAATCATAGAATCATAGAATCATAGAGTTGGAAGAGACCACAAGGGCCATCGAGTCCAACCCCCTGCCAAGCAGGAAACAGTTTTTGATACGGTCCCAAGACACGCATTGTGGCAAAAATTGGAAAAGACAAATATAGACCTCCGTCTATTATTTCTCATCAAAACATTATATACTGACACATCAATACAAGTAAAGGTGGATCTGGCTGGCCATCTCACCACTAGAATCAAGACCACTACTGGAGTCAAACAGGGATGCATTTTGGCACTTTTCCTGTTCATTTTTTATATTAATGACATGGTTAAAGAACTGGAGGGCCTACAGTTTGCCCCTGTCACAATTCTTGACCAAAAACTCTCAGTTTTAATGTATGCTGATGACCTAGTACTTGTATCTAGAACCCAGGTGGGCCTGAGACGGCTGCTTGCAAAATTAAGTTCATATTGCATGAGGAATGCTTTATCTATAAACTATGATAAGACGCAGGTCACTGTATTTGGGAAGCGTTCTAAAAAGCATGTTTGGCACCTGGATGAACACATCATAAACCAAGTAAATATGTTTAAATATCTGGGCTTGATTTATTCAGAAACGGCATCTTGGAATACACAGCTATCCAATATTAAATTGCAAGCCTTTAAATCAGCAAAAGCCATTCTGAAATTCGCTGCAAGTAAAGGTGGAAATCTGGTCAACCCAGCTCTATCTGTGTATAAAGCAAAAACAATGGCCCAGATTTTATATGGTGCAGAGGTTTGAGGTACCTCAAAGGTCTCCAGTCTGGAACCCCCACAGAATTATTTTTTAAGAGTTCTTTTAGGTTTACCCAAAGATGTGCAATCTGCCATGGTCAGGTTGGAAACTCGCATGTTGAGCATAGAGAGCCAAATAGATAAAATAATTCTCTGTTATTGGTTTAGAGTTCAACAGATGGACAACACTAGGCTACCAAAAAAATGCCTGATTGAGCTCTCAAATGGATTACCCTTTAAAAACTGGGTACATCCTGCTGCCCAACTGATGGGCAAATATGACCTCTCAGTGACTGAGATTAAAGAACTCCCCTTATATTCACAGAAAAATATTTTTAAATGAACCATAAGGGCAGTGGCAACTAAAAACGATCTAAACTCTATGTGCACATCTACATGCGCCCCATTGTATTTTAAACTTAGAGAGGTCAATGAACACATATCTTATTTTAATGAATTGACTTTTGCACAGCTTCGAAAAGCTTTTACAGAGCTATGACTAAATACGATAAGCTCTGCTTATAGAGATGGGAGACATAGAGGCATACCAAAAAACGAACGTGTTTGCATTAGGGGATGTTCTGAAGTAGAGGACCTTATGTGTTATATCTTGCACTGTCCGTTATATAATGATGCAAGAAAAAGATTTTTGGTACCTATAATGACAGGGTCCCCTGGCCAGAATCCCCTTGACATGATGTTATATCTCCTTGCAGACACAGATAAGTATCTGACCTGGCGGGTAGCACTCTTTGCAACTGCTGCTAGGAAAATTAGAGCAAATTATATAGCCAAGGTAGTAAAGGAGATGAATTTATTTGATCCTATCTATCTACCTCAGGCTATGCTCTATCTTTGTCACCAAACTCTGAGTATAAATTGCACACTGTATTAATTGATATTGTTTTTAACATTAGTGACCATGTGATGTTTTTAGCTTATGAATTTTATCGTTTAATGTTTTTATTTGTACATTGGGGTACTTTTGTAGCTTTGTTTAGAGTATGTAATGTTTTAATAATATAAATGTTTTAAGTCTTTTTTTTACCAATTCAGTATATTTTCTTTTAATTGTCAAATAATTCTGTGTACATTGCAGCAGCCTTTGGCTATGTGCAATAAAACTGACTGAGACTGAGACTGAGTCGTTCCGCAAGACGAATTTCCCTATGGGCTTGCTTCGCAAGACAAAACATCTTGCGAGTTCTTGCGAGTTTGTTTCCTTTTTCTTAAAGCCGCTAAGCCGTTAATAGCCGCTAAGCCGCTAAAAGCCACTAATAGCCGTGCTTCGCAAGACGAAAAAAAGCAAGACGAAGAGACTCGCGGAACGGATTAATTTCGTCTTGCGAGGCACCACTGCAATTTTGCTGTCTGCTGACTCTCAGCCAACAGTGCATGAGTTCAGTCTCCATATGAGATGAACTCACACTTTGTTTGTGTAAGTACCAAGTAAAACCTGCCTTTCAGGGATCAAATCATGAACTGAAATGTGAGTAAACTTTTTGTTACTTTACTCAGACTCTTGTGTCTTTATTCTTTTAAGAGGTATCAAAGGGGACACAAGGGGGTGGCGCCATCGGTAATGGCGGACTCCCTCTGATCCGGAGGGACCAGCTCCACAGGAAATGGGTCCTCTCCGCTACGGCGAAGCGGGGACCCTTTCAAAAATCACAGGCGGATGAAGCCTGTGACCATGGGACTCGGCGGGCACCTTTAGCACCCCCCCAACCCGCAAAGAAACCCACTTCTGGGCTCTGGAGCAAAGAGGGGGAAGTGGCGCGGTGCTGAGAGTCAACTGCTTCTTCCGTGGAGTGAAGCCGCACAGCCGTTGCTGGAGAGCGCTGCCTTTTTCCTGGGACAATTTGGCTTTTAAAACAATCACCTTGAGTACTTAAATTTCGGACAATTGGACTCTAAATAAGGACTTGCGAGTAGAAAGGAAAATTGGACTTAAAAGTTTATTTTAATTTGGTACTGAAACGGGAAGGTCTAAACAGGAAGTCAGCCTTCCGTTTCTTTGTAGATAGATTAAAGCAAAGACATGGCAAACTAGAGTTCAGAAAATCGCTTGCAAAGGATTAACTTTCACCATTTAAGATTGTTGAACCCCCTTCGAAAGCAGGAGAAGTGGGGGGATTTTATCTGGACTGTTTAAACCTGCAGAAGTGAGTGTAAAGCAAAGTAATTTTCTACCGTCTTGATCCTGGAGCGGGGTGTCAGGACTGACGTTTTTTGAAGCTCATTGACCAGAGACAAACGTTTTTGACAGATAGCTAAAAGAAGAGAAACATAGTGATTCCATTGTTCCCTTTCGCATTTTAAAGGAACAAATATTGACAAAATAACTGAAAAAGGAAACTTTGTTGTTAGAACTGCTTTTAAAAGAAAAGAACAAATAGGAGTTTTTCCCCTAGAGGGAGCCTGTGAAACTGTAACCAATTCTGAATCGGGGAGCTTGGAGCTGTTACAGATTACGATCGTGGGAATAGACTTCTGACCTTGGGACAATGTATTCAGAAGCTCTGTTGTGTGCTCTCTGTAAAACAAGTGCCCTATTGGAACAGCTACATGAGAAGACGGACTTGATGACTGATGCGATCAGAAATTTTGAACAGGCAGTGGGAAATTATATGGAGCCCACCCAGAAATCAAATCAGGAGTGTGCCCTGACAGAACAGATGAGGGAAGAGGATTTTGCTGAATCTTGGGCGCCAGAGATGGAGGGAGTTGTGGCCCAGCAGGAACATGAGTTTTTGGATTTGACAAATGAGCTTGGAAAAAGCCAGATTTGGAAAGATAAAGTTTGGTTTGGCTTGGAAATGGGGGGTTGGATAGACCCCCCCTATGCAGGGATGTTTGGACTTTTCAAGTCTGGTAATGGGCCGTGAGATGTTTGGGGTTGTGGGGGCTCTTAATTTTGGAGGGACTTTGAAACAGGTTCTTAAATACCACATGGAGTTCAGTCTGGACTATGGAAAAGGGGCTGATTTGTCGAGAAGGGTCAAAAACATTGTTAAGCTGGAGTTCCCACGAGTGAAAGGAGCAGGAGACAAAGGAAAATATAGCTATAAATATGAAGAAGAGCTGCGGAAGGGACATGGAAGGGACTTAAGGGCTTCGGATATAAGATTACCAGGTTAATGAGCTAGATTGATGGGATAGAAAGGACTGACAAAACCCGGTACCAGGAGGAAGAGACGCTGGATGAAGATTGGATTTTTTTCCCCTCTATTAGGATTGTTTTACAAAATTGATGAATGTTAGAAAAATGTTGGAAATTATTTGGCTTTAGTAAAAATATTTAAAGAATTATGTAAGAATATTATGGTTATGAGAAATTGGTAAAAGACTTAAGTTTTAAGCTTTAAGGTTTTTTATAGTAAGATAAGATTAAAATAGATTAAGGTAATGTAATGACAGAATATTATGAAATATGGAAAGGATTTGCTGCGACAATTAACAACTAGGATACAAAAAAAGGGAGGAGGAGGAGGTCAAAGAAAGAAGGTAATGACAGTTAAGGATTTGAGAATATTGGATTTGTTTTTAAATGTTTGTGGTATATTTTTGTTTTTTGATCGTGTTGTGTTATTTTTTTATTTTTATTTTGATTATTTTGTATTGTTTGATGTGGTTTGTTTTTTCTTGGTTCCCCCCCCCCTCTTTTTCTACCTTGTTTTCTTTTTTAATTCTAAAATTTTTTCAATAAATATCATTTAAAAAAACAAACAAAGGGGACACAAGGAAATAATCTTAACTAAGAGATTCAAAGGAATCCCCAAACCAGCTTTTAGCTATATTGAGAGGAATCTGCTCTGCTACAGCACTTACTAGTGTGAGTGAAGGAAGGATAATAGTTATTCAATATGTCCTTTCCTACTATCCTTAACATTGCCACAAAAAGTGGATAAAAAGTGGATAGAGGGGAAAAATTTCTCCACCTCTTAGAGCACCAGAATGTGTGGATGTCTAATGAAGCTGAATGCTGGAAAATTCAGGACAGATAAAAGAAATAATTTTTGGGGGACATCTTGGTTAACCCAGTAAAGGTATTGTCCTTATACACTTTCTAACATTTTTATTTAATGGTTCTGATAAAATGGAGCACTCTGCTTGAAGGCAGGGTACCCAGCCTGGTCCCCTGAAGATGATGCTGAACTACAACTCCCATCAACACTGACCACTGGGCATGCTAGCTAAGGGGCTGATGGGAATTGGGATCCAACAATATCTGGCTTAAAGGGGCATCCTGTTTTCCTTTCAAAATAGCCCCATTGATTTGAAATGGCCTTGAACAGAGATGCTGAAAGGTAACAGAATCATAGAATGGTAGAATTGGAAGGTATCCCCAAGGGTCATCTAGTCCAAGTCCCTGCAATGCAAAAATCACAGCTAAAGAATCCCTAACAGATGGTCTTCCACACTCTGTTTAAAAACCTCCATGGAAGGAGAATCCACCACCATTCAAGGGAGTCCATTCCACTCCATGGTGTCATGGACTGGGGGGGGGGTGCAGAGAAGTGGTGGGAGGCACCAACTGGGGAAACCCCAGGGGAAGAAGGCTCAGAGCCAGGGGGTTGGTGGTGGGACAATGAGTGGTTGGAAGAAGAAGAGGGAGCAGACTGGGAGGAGGAGGTGTCAGAGGCAGAAGACGTAACAGGGTTTAGTGAGCAGGAAGTGGCTGCGGTAGTGAGCAGTTCAGACTCTGAGGCTGAAGTGGAGGCTGGAAAGGAGGGTGGCTAAGAAGCAGAGCTGAGTCAGGCAGATGAAGAATCCAGGGAGTCTCCCCCTCCTGCTACAACCCTACAACAGTGTTCCCCAACCTTGGGCCTCCAGCTGTTTTTGGACTACAACTCCCATCATCCCTTGCTAGCAAGACCAGGGGTCAAGGATGATGGGAATTGTAGTCCAAAAACAGCTGGAGGCCCAAGGTTGGGGAACACTGTCCTAGAACGTGCAGAGAAGTGAAAAGAGCAGAGCAGAGATTGGTTGTGCTCAGAGGCAGTTGGCGACTGCTTGGGAAAGACCCTGGAGAGCAGGAGCCTCAGAGAGCAGTGGGAAGAGTGCTGCCTCACTGAGGCAATACCTAATGGAAAGAGTGCTGGGATCACTAGGCCTGCACAGTTTTGGTTTCTTTGAATAAAGAGTTTTCACTGAAACCATGTTTTTTATTGCTGACCTACGCTTGACTCCAGCTCTTGACACATGGCTCTTACTGTCAGATAGTTCTTCCTACAGTTGAGTTGGACTCTCCTTTCTTGCAATTTGAATTCATCTTTCCCTCTGAAGCAGCAGCAGCAACAGAAAACAAGCTTCTTCCACCTTCCAGGCGACAGCCCTCCAGGTATTCAGTCTCCTCTTTTCCAGGCTACCCATACACTCCCTCAACTGTTCCTCATAAAGTTTGCTTTCTAAACCCTTCATCATCTTGGCCACCTTCCTCTGCACAAATTTCAGCTTGTCAATATCTGTCTTAAATGATGCTGACACATCAGAATCCGCTGCACTAAACTTGTGAGATAGTTTGATGGAGTTCCTTGATCTACATGGTTGCAGGGCTTAAGCACATGTGGTGGGAACACAACTGAAAGCTAATGGCTTAAAATGGTATGACTTCAGAAGCTGGTGCAAATTGCTGAATGGTACCACCTGTATCACAGAAGTAGTGTTTGGATTGAAATATCGCAGGCCAGCTCTGTCATTAGGCAGAGTGAGCAAGTGCTTCAGGGGGTAGGTGGTGGGGGGACAGTGGTGGCATCCCTTAACTGTTCCTTCTGAACTTCCCGGCCATTCATCTCCATCAGCAGACAGAGCTATGCATGTCACACAGTTTGCTATGCACCCCCTAAATTAGTGCACTGCTTCAGGTATGAATCCTGTTGCTTGTGCTGTTGATGTAAGATTCAGGTGCCAGCACAGTTGGCTTCTGTATGCAGGAAGAAGGCCTTTGCTCCCATTTTGAAGTGGATTTGCCATAACTTCAGCCACCTAAAGCAATTTCCCCACAAATTAGGAGCCTTTGCACATCTCCGCACAGTCTTGGTACCGGGGATTGCGGGGGGGGGGGGAGTTGAGGAAATAAAACTCAGCTCCTTTCTCTCTCAACCTTCACAATAACCTTAGCTGTTGTGTGCGGACACTGAAACACCAATTCGCAAGGTTTTCTGAGCAATCTGCTGCTACAAAATCTGCCTGACATATCTGGAGCACAAATTCTCCAGGGCAACCAAGATGAGGTTTTACGCAAACTGACATACTCTCAGCACCACCCTGCTGCCTCTCTCCAGTCAGAATGACGAGGAGAGACAGATGTCACTCCTGAGAACTGTTGGATGGAGCAATCTGGAATGATGGCAGAGAGAAAAGAACAGGGGAGGGAAGCAGGCGACTAAGTTACAAGGAGGCTGGAAATTAAGGCTTAAGGGATGGATCCAAACTACAAGAAAGAAGATTCCACCTAAACATTAGGAAGAACTTCCTGACAGTAAGAGCTGTTTGACAGTGGAATTTGCTGCCAAGGAGTGTGGTAGAGTCTCCTTCTTTGGAAGTCTTTAAGCAGAGGCTTGACAACCATTTGTCAGGAGTGCTCTGATGGTGTTTCCTGCTTGGCAGGGGGTTGGACTCGATGGCCCTTGTGGTCTCTTCCAACTCTGTGATTCTATGATTCTCCCTCCTCTATGTGACATCCTTTTATATATTTGAACATGGCTATCATATCACCCCTTAACCTCCTCTTCTCCAGGCTAAACATGCCCAGCTCCCTTAGCCGTTCCTCATAAGGCATCATTTCCAGGCCTTTGACCATTTTGGTTGCCCTCCTCTGGACACGTTCCAGTTTGTCAGTGTCCTTCTTGAATTGTGGTGCCCAGAACTGGACACAGAACTGGATTTGGAAGGAAGGAAGAAAACGACATCTCAAAACACAACTTTTTGGTTACCTAAAATATGGTCCAGAATTTCAGAGAGTGAACTTAGACTTGGAGGAAGGAGATGCCATGAAGTAAGAAAGCCTGCCATTTGAAGGATGCCCCCTACCTTTGCCAGAGCTGCTTGCCCCAGTTTCGTGCAAATGAAGCTGCTGCTGTGCCTCTTCCAGCTGCTTCTCTGCCGACTCCAGCTTCTTCTGCAGTTGGTCATGCTTGGTCTGAAACAGAAGAGTGACTCAGAAGGCCTGCTCCACATGCTGCACAGCCATTGTGCTCCTTGCAGGCTCTCAGAGACCAGGGTTTCCCACAGCAATCCCAGAAGAGCCTAAGTGCCAAGTGTGTGTCCTTAAAAGAGAGCTCCAGTCAATCCCTCAAAAATATACACAGGTGTTAAAGGGAGGGCTGGTACATTTGAACCCACATTCATGTTCACCACCCACAGCTGCTCCCACGGAGCCTCTCAAGAGGTTAAGGATCTTATTTCCTTGACATCTGATGGGAGGGCGTTCCACAGGGCGGGCACCACTACCAAGAAGGCCCTCTGCCTTGTTCCCTGTAGCTTTGCTTCTCACAGTGAGGGAATTGCCAGAAGGCCCTCGGAGCTGGACCTCAGTGTCCGGATAGAACAATGGGGGTGGAGGCACTCCTTCAGGTATACTGGGACGAGGCAGTTTAGGGCTTTAGAGGGCAGCACCAACACTTTGAATTCTGCTCAGAAACATACTAGGAGCCACTGCAGGTCTTTCAGGACTGGTGTTATATGGTCTCAGCGGCCACTCCCAGTCACTAGTCTAGCTGCTGCATTCTGGATTAGTTGTGGTTTCCGGGTCACATTCAAAGGTAGCCCCACATAGAGTGCACTGCAGGAGTCCAAGTGAGAGATAACCAGAGTATGCACCACTCTGGCGAGACAGTCCCCGGGCAGGTAGGGTCTCAGTCTGTGTACTAGATGGAGCTGGTAGGCAGCTGCCCTGGATACAGAATTGACCTGTGCCTCCATGGACAGCTGTGAGTCCAAAATGACTCCCAGACTACGCACCTGATCCTTCAGGGGCACAGTTACCCCATTCAGGACCAGGAAGTCACCCAAACCTGCCCACCATGTCACCCCAAAACAGTACTTCTGTCTTGTCAGGATTCAGCCTCAATCTGTTAGCCACCATCCATCCTCCAACCGCCTCCAGACACTCACTGTGCTGGTCCCGGGGGGAGGTTACCGTGAGGCGTGGTCAGAGTCTGGTCCTGGGTCAAGGGTCTAGAGACAGTCTACAAAGGGCGAAGCGGGATCCAAAGCAAGAAGCCGGGCGTGGTCGGGAACTCCGGAAGAACAGGACTGGGTGCTGGCAGAAGCAGGTTTCCAGCGACGTTGCTTCCGCCTGGGACCAGGCTGACTGGCCTTTATCTTCTCTGAGGCCAGGGGTGGTCCCGGCCCACAGGTGACCCGCCTCTCCTGGCCTTAAGGCTAGCACTCCTCCTGAGAGAACCCAGTTCCCTCCGCCTCTCTGCCCTGAGCCTCTGCAGCTCAGGAGAGGCTGGAGAGTTACTGGACCCAGGGAGTGGCTCACCTTCCCCTGACAGGGCTGGGAGAGGCGCACCTGTAGGCAATGGGTCCTCAATCACCTCCGGAGCCCGAGTGGATTCATCTGGTGTCTGCTCCTGAGGATCTGGCACAGGTGCAGGTGCTTCAGATTCAAGGCCCTGCCCCGGCTCTGCTGGCCCTGTAGGCAGGGATTCCTGTGCAGGATGGGATTCCTCCGGTTCAGCCTCTGAATCAGATTCCCAGGCCATCACACTCACACAGGACCTTCATCACCTTCACTGGTTCTGATTTAGAAGAGAGATAGAGCTGGGTATCATCCGCATACTGATGAACACCCAGCCCAAAGCCCCTGATGATCTCTCCCAGCGGCTTTATATAGATGTTAAAAAGCATGGGGGAGAGGACAGGACCCTGAGGCACCCCACAAGTGAAAGCCCAGGGGTCTGAACACTCATCCCCCCCCCACTTTCAGAACAGTGCCCAGGAAGAAGGAACAGAACCACTGTATAATAGTGTCCCCAGCTCCCAGCTCCTCTAAACGGTCAAGAAGGATGCTATGGCCAATGGTATCAAAGGCCACTGAGAGATCCAGCAGAACTAGGAAACAGGTTTCACCTTTGTCCCTAGCCTGCCAGAGATCATCAACCACTGCGACCAAGGCAGTTTCAGTCCCATGATGAGGCCTGAATCCTGACTGGAAGGGATCCAAATGGTCCGCTTCTTCCAGGCGTGCCTGGAGTTGTTCAGCAATCACACACTCAATCACCATGCCCAAGAATGGAAGATTTGAGACCGGGTAATAGTTGGGCATATTGTTGTTGTTTAGTCATTTAGTCGTGTCCGACTCTTCATGACCCCATGGACCAGAGCACGCCAGGCACTCCTGTCTTCCACTGCCTCCCACAGTTTGGTCAAACTCATGTTGGTAGCTTCGAGAACACTGTCCAACCATCTTGTCCTCTGTTGTCCCCTTCTCCTTGTGCCCTCCATCTTTCCCAACATCAGGGTCTTTTCCATGGAGTCTTCTCTTCTCATGAAGTGGCCAAAATATTGGAGCCTCAGCTTCACAATCTGTTCTTCCAGTGAGCACTCAGGGCCGATTTCCTTCAGAATGGATACGTTTGATCTTCTTGCAGTCCATGGGACTCTCAAGAGTCTCTTCCAACACCATAATTCAAAAGCATCAATTCTTCAGCGAGCGGCCTTCTTTATGGTCCAGCTCTCACTTCCATACATCACTACTGGGAAAACCATAGCTTTTACTATACGGACCTTTGTTGGCAAGGTGATGTCTCTGCTTTTTAAGATGCTGTCTAGGTTTGTCATTGCTTTCCTCCCAAGAAGCAGGCGTCTTTTAATTTCGTGACTGCTGTCACCATCTGCAGTGATCATGGAGCCCAAGAAAGTAAAATCTCTCACTGCCTCCATTTCTTCCCCTTCTATTTGCCAGGAGGTGATGGGCCAAGTGGCCATGATCTTTGTTTTTTGTTTTTTTGATGTTGAGCTTTAGACCATATTTTGCGCTCTCCTCTTTCACCCTCATTAAGAGGTCCTTTAATTCCTCCTCACGTTCTGCCATCAAGGTTGTGTCATCTGCATATGGTGATCAGGCACTCCCATTTCTTTAAGAACTTGCCATAGTTTGCTGTGGCCTACACAGTCAAAGGTTTTTGCAAAGTCAATGCAGCAGAAGTAGATGTCTTTCTGGAACTCTCTAGCTTTCTCCATAATCCAGCACATGTTTGCAGTTTGGTCTCTGGTTCCTCTGCCCCTTCGAAATCCAGCTTGCACTTCTGGGAGTTCTCAGTCCACATACTGCTTAAGCCTGCCTTGTAGAATTTTAAGCATAACCTTGCTAGCGTGTGAAATGAGTGCAATTGTGCGGTAGTTGGAGCATTCTTTGGCACTGCCCTTCTTTGGGATTGGGATGTAGACTGATCTTCCCCAATCCTCTGGCCACTGCTGAGTTTTCCAAATTTGCTGGCATATTGAGTGTAGCACCTTAACAGCATCATCTTTTAAAATTTTAAATAGTTCAGCTGGAATATCATCACTTCCACTGGCCTTGTTATTAGCAGTGCTTTCTAAGGCCCATTTGACTTCACTCTCCAGGATGTCTGGCTCAAGGTCAGCAACCACACTACCTGGGGTATACGAGACATCCATTTCTTTCTGGTATAGTTCCTCTGTGTATTCTTGCCACCACTTCTTGATGTCTTCTGCTTCTGTTAGGTCCTTACCACTTTTGTCTTTTATTATGGTAATCTTTGTACGAAATGTTCCTTTCATATCTCCAATTTTCTTGAACAGAACTCTGGTTTTTCCCATTCTATTGTTTTCCTCTATTTCTTTGCATTGCTCGTTTAAGAAGGCCTTCTTGTCTCTCCTTGCTCTTTTTTGGAAATCTGCATTCAATTTCCTGTATCTTTCACTATCTGCCTCACATTTTGCTTGCCTTCTCTCCCCCGCTATTTGTAAGGCCTCATTGGACAGCCACTTTGCTTTCTTGCTTTTCATTGGGATGGTTTTCATTGCTGCCTCTTCAGTTTACGCTTGAATTTTGCTATAAGAAGCTGATGATCTGAGCCACAGTCAGCTCCAGATCTTGTTTTTGCTGACTGTATAGAGCTTCTCCATCTTTGGCTGCAGAGAATATAATCAGTCTGATTTCGATGCTGCCCATCCCATCTGGTGATGTCCATGTGTAGAGTCATCTCTTGTGTTGTTGGAAAAGAGTGTTTGTGATGACCAGCTTGTTCTCTTGGCAGAACTCTATTAGCCTTTGCCCTGCTTCGTTTTGAACGAAGGCCAAACTTGCCAGTTGTTCCTTTTATCTATTGACTCCCTACTTTGGCATTCCAATCCCCTTATAATGAGAAGAACATCCTTCTTTGGTGTCACTTCTATAAGGTGTTGTAAGTCTTCATAGAATTGTTCAATTTCAGTTTCTTCAGCTCCAGTAATTGGTGCATAAACTTGGATTACTGTGCTGTTAAAAGGTCTGCCTTGGATGCGTATCGAGATCATTCTATCATTTTTGAGATTGCATCCCAGTACAGCTTTCGCCACTCTTTTGTTGACTATGTAGGCCACTCCATTTCTTTTACGGGATTCTTGCCCACAGTAGTAGATATGATGGTCATCTGAGCTGAAATCCCATCCGTTTTAGTTCACTGATGCCCAGGATGTCAATATTTATTCTTGCCATCTCATTTTTGACCACATCCAACTTACCAAGGTTCATGGTTCTTACATTCTAAGTTCCTATGCAATATTTTTCTTTACAGCATTGGACTTTCCTTTCGCTTCTAGGCATATCCACAACTGAGCGACCTTTCGGCTTTGGCCCAGCCGCTTCATCAGCTCTGAATCTACTTGTACTTGTCCTCCGCTCTTCTGCAGTAGCATGTTGGATGCCTTCCGACCTGAGGGGCTCATCTTCCAGCGTCATAACTTTTATATGCCTGTTTTGTCCATGGAGTTTTCTTGGCAGGGATACTGGAGTGGTTTGCCGGTTCCTGCTCCAAGTGGATGACATTTGGTCAAAACTCTCCACTATGACCTGTCCATCTTGGGTGGCCCTACATGGCATACCTCATAGCTTCTCTGAGTTATTCAAGCCCCTTCACCACAGCAAGGCAGTGATCCATGAAGGGGGTTGGCCATATTGGCTGAGTCTAAAGATGTTTTTTTAAGAAGTGGTTTAATGACCGCCTCTTCCAGTGGGTCTGGGAGGGCTCCCTCACAAAGGGAAGCATTCACCACTCCGCAGAGCCCATCGCCCAGCCCTTCCCAGCTCGCTTTTATGCGCCAGGATGGGCAAGGATCAAGGAGACAGGTGGTCGGTTTCTCTTGTCCAAGCAGCCTGTCCTCATCCTCAGGGGTAACAGATTGAAATTGATCCCGTACAACTTGACTAGACAGCTCTGGTAGAGTCTATCTCTTTCTGAATCCGAGCGACTTTATCTGCAAAAAAACTTTGCAAAATATTGTAGGAGAGTTTGGGGTCCTTACTGGGCCCCAATGGCGAAGGTGGTTCCGTTACATTTTTTTAAAAAAAGATATTTATTAAAGTTTTTAAAATATAACAATAGAAATAAAATAATACAAAATACAATATAAAAATAATTAAAAAACAACAATTTTCCATAACATATATTCCTTACGCTTATGTCCCCAGATCTCCTCATACCTCCCTTCTTTGTATTCCACTTCAATTTGTTAGTTCAGCAAATCCTTACCATTAAGCTTTAACCCATTTGTAAACTTTTTTTCTTTCGTATCTGCATTACAGCTGGAAACCCCTTAGTTTCTTTCCAACATTCTTCTAACATTCATCAATTTTACAATATTTCTGTAAATAGTCTTTAAATTTCTTCCAGTCTTCTTTCACCAACTCTTCTCCCTGGTCTCGGATTCTGCCAGTCATTTCTGCCAATTCCATGTAGTCAATCACCTTCATCTGCCATTCTTCCAGAGTGGGTAGCTCTTGTGTCTTCCAATACTTTGCAATGAGTATTCTTGCTGCTGTTGTAGTATACATGAAAAAAGTTCTGTCCTTCTTTGGCACCAATTGGCCGACAATGCCCAGGAGAAAGGCCTCTGGTTTCTTCAGGAAGGTATATTTAAATACCTTTTTCAGTTCATTATATATCATTTCCCAGAAAGCCTTAATCTTTGGGCACGTCCACCAAAGGTGAAAGAATGTACCTTCCGTTTCTTTACATTTCCAACATTTATTATCGGGCAAATGATAGATTTTTGCAAGCTTGACTGGGGTCATGTACCACCTGTATATCATTTTCATAATATTCTCTCATAAGGCATTACATGCCGTAAACTTCATACCTGTGGTCCATAACTGTTCCCAGTCAGCAAACATAACATTATGTCCAACATCTTGTGCCCATTTAATCATAACAGATTTCACCGTTTCATCCTGAGTATTCCATTTCAACAGCAAGTTATACATTCTTGACAGATTCTTAGTTTTGGGTTCTAACAGTTCTGTTTCTAGTTTTGACTTTTCCACCTGGAAGCCGATTTTCTTGTCCAAATGATATGCCTCCATTATCTGATAATAATGAAACCAATCTCTCACTTTGTTTTTTAATTTTTTGAGACTCTGCAATTTCAATTTGTCTCCTTCTTGTTCCAAAATTTCCCAATATGTCGGCCATTTGGCCTCCATATTGAGCCTTTTCTGAGCTTTTGCTTCCATTGGTGACAACCACCTTGGGGTTTTATTTTCCAATAAGTCTTTATATCTTACCCAGACATTAAACAATGCTTTCCTGACAATATGGTTTTTGAATGCTTTATGTGCTTTGACCTTATCATACCATAAGTATGCATGCCATCCAAATACATTGTTAAAGCCTTCTAAGTCTAAAATGTCTGTGTTTTCAAGAAGTAGCCATTCTTTCAACCAGCAAAAGGCTGCTGATTCATAGTAAAGCTTAAGGTCTGGCAGGGCAAATCCACCCCTTTCCTTTGCATCTGTTAATATCTTGACTTTTATTCTGGGCTTCTTGCCCTGCCAGACAAATCTAGAGATATCTCTCTGCCACTTCTTGAAACAATCAATTTTGTCCACAATTTGCAGTGTTTGAAACAGAAACAACATTCTTGGCAATGCATTCATCTTTATCACAGCAATACGGCCCAGCAGTGAAAGCTTTCCATGAAGTCCCGAGCAGCCCCTTGTAAGGTCATGTTGGCATGGATGTTAAAACCCCCTAGAAAAACCAAACTAGATGTCTCCAGGAGAACATACGCAATGACCTGAAGCAGCTCGGCCAGGGGATCCTTGGTGCAGTGGGGAGGTCATTACACCAAAAGGAATCCTGTACTGCCCCTATTGCCCAACTTCCAGAGCATGCACTCAGAAAACTGGGTCTTCCCAATAGGATGTCTGGTGTAAAATAATGACTTCCTAAAAGTCACTGTAATCCCCCCTCCCTGCTCACATGACCTGGGTTGCTGTGCGTAAAAGAAACCTGGTGGACAAGCAGCAGCAAGAACAGACCCATCTGCTTCATCCAACCAAGTCTCTATTACACATGCAAGGTCAGTCCCAAAGTCACCGTCCAGTGGAGTTCCCTGAAGCAGCCAAGCCATGGTTCATCAACAGAGAAAACAGAGAAAACTGAGCAAACAGAGTCTCTGGATTGCTTCCCTGTGCCTCTCCACTTGACAAAGAATATGATCCTCACCTGCCCTGAGCCTCATCCAGCTGAGTGCCCACAACCTCCTTCCAGACCTAACATGATCTTCATCTGGTCCACTAGTGAGTTGGGCTGTGTTCCCTTGCCTGCTTAAGTTTCCTTGAGTGCACTTTCTGCTGTTTCCAGAGCCTGCCGTATCTGTGAATATGGGGGTACCTCTGGTTCTGGTGATGTGTCTCATCCCCTGGCTCCTGTGAATTGTCCACTAGCCACTCAACATCCTCTGAAGCCCCATGAGTACCTCCTAAGTTCCCAATCTCCCCTCTTCAGCTGTGCACCAAACATGGCTGCACCCCTCACTGGGATCCGCCTCCCTTTCCTTGGTGTCTTGCCAGCTCATTACACTGGCTTTCTCAGTTGAGCCCCTAAGATCAGCAGATAAGGCTTTGACCTTTATCTGGATCAAGACTTCTTGGAAGTGCACCAGCACTATAGAGCACCATTCCCAGGGAAGTTCTACTCCCTCTTTGAACATCAAGCATAAAATGATTCCCTGCCCCCAGCAGCATATAGGAGAGGAGCCTGGTTTCCAAGTGGCTTGTCAGATGCTGGAAATAGTAGGTGATGGGACTTTAAAATTATTATGACTGAGGGTTCATACAGACTTCCTTTTGTGCCATGTTTCTAGGCAAAGGTCAGGGCTTTAAGGTGCCATGTCTGAGATTTCCTTGCAAAAACCTGTTCTTTACCGCTGAATCAGAGCAAATGGCAATCTGTAGAAAACCAAAATTGCTGTTTGTTCCAATTCAGCATTAAAGAGCAGGTTTCCACTCTGGATTTTTAAATGTCATGCAAACATATCTTCTTTCTCCGACAATGTATAAATGGACATCCCAAGGGGAGGGTCTGCAAAATGTCTTGGGCGGGCCCTGCAGGGCTGTTTGGGTGAAAAGGTTGCTTTTCCTCCATGTCCTGTGGAGAAATTGTGCAAAGACCCAACATACAAGTTCCATCTCACTGCCCCCCCCCAGCCCTCCCATTGGGCACATACCTGCAGCTCTCTGACCTCTCTTGACCCTCTCAGTCTTTCAGCTCGTTCACCTTCCAGGACCTGACAGGCAACATCACTTTTCAAGCGTTCATCTGACAGCTCCGTCGTGAGGTCTATGATCTGAAGTGGGGAGAAGAAATGCAACAGGTCGCATGAGGCAGCTCTGAACTTGCTTCAATCAGGCAAGCGGGGGCGGGGGCGTTGTGCAGTCAAGGGCTCTCTCAAGCATTCCTGGTGTTCACAAGCACCCAAAATTTAAGCTGCTTTCTTCTTGTTGTATTGCAGGAGATTGGACTGGATGACCCTTTTGGCCCCTTCCATCTCTACAATTCTATGATTCAGTGTCTTTCATTGCTCTCCATTCGACCCCAGCAGAATCCAGAATGAGCTAAGGCTGCAAATGTTCTTTTTCCAGACATAAAGAGTAAAGCCTCCCCAAGGCCAAACCCTTCACGCAAGTCCCACTCTCTCCCCAATGCATTTTCAAGGACCCCAAATGAAGCAATGACAATGAGGAAGCCCCACGTCTGGGTCTCCATTAGGCTCCAGATGCTGCTGACAATATCTAGGGACCCTGGGAACAAGTGAAAATACATTTCCCATGGTTCCCAACATCCCTAGAGCAAACTGGGGAAAGGCAGGTTAGCCCACAATGGCCTTTATGTAAATAAACAAATTAGCATCTATTTCTATAAGTTAGCTTGTGCAAATATTACACAAATTTCTGTGGTGTGTGTGAGTGAGAGGGTGGGAGGGAGGGAGTGTCATGGGACAGAGGGAGATATGCCTAAGTGAACACCTTAAGTGAACCTGTCTGGATGGGTTGAGGTGGAGTGAACTAGGAGAAATCCCTTCTGCAAAATAAATAAATACAGTGGAAAAACGTTATTCAAAAGCATAGACTTCTGCATAATAAATACAGAGCCAGTTGTAACTTCACTTCAGGGTTGCTGCCATCAGGTGGGGTGCGTACTCTTTAGAGCACCACCCCGCTTCCTGGTGAGAACTCATTCTCTCCCAAGTTTCTGGACAGACTTGGAAGGCGGTGGGGTATGAGATTCACTGCTTTGCACTTTGATATTATGGCCAGCCAATTTATTGGAGCTTTCTTGTCCCCCTGTGACATTTGGGGAGCACGGGGTTCTCTCTGAAAAGTGTTGCAGCCACTGCTGTGAATATTTGCCCTCCCTTTCTGTGATCCCCATAAGAGTTATCAGTGAGAATGGTTAAGAGCGTCTCCGCTCCTCCACCTGCAGCTGCTGGGTGACCTTGGGCTAGTCACACTTCTTGGAAGTCTCTCAGCCCCACTCACCTCACAGAGTGTTTGTTGTGGGGGAGGAAGGGAAAGGAGAATGTTAGCTGCTTTGAGACTCCTTGTTGTTGTTTAGTCGTTTAGTTGTAAAAGTCCTTTACCTTTACAAATCTTTTCAAGCAATTTTCTCTGATATAACGTATTTTTAAAGTTTATGATTACTTTTATACTCCACCTTCCCTTGAAGCAGCTCAAGGCGGCACACACAATTCTCCCTCTCCCTATTTTATCCTCTGCCCCGAGGTCACCCAGTGAGCTTCATGACTGAGCAGGGGCTGTTTGAACCCTGTTTTTCCAAGTCCAAGTCCAGCACTCTAATCATTCCGCTGAGATTTTTAGTATTACTTGCATTAATATATGCATTTGGTATTTTGACAGAGAGCTGTGCTTGGTATGCATATTGTTTCAGGAGCGTAAATTTAGGAAGGTTTACATTTTAATGGAAGCCAAACCAAATATCTTCACCATCCCTAGGGAGTGATTACATTAGAAATGTTCAATCCATGTCGGTTTTCTTTTCTGCCCCATCATAGTTGCTTTTGGGATTCTAGCTGCTCCCTTCTCTAGCACACCTTCATGGGGACACAGCATATAGGGCACAGGAAAGGCCATAACTCAGCTGCAGAGCATGTCTTCAGCAAGTCCCTGGTTCAGTCCCTGGTATCCAGGGGGGCATAGCATGGGGGCTGCTAGGGTGAGCGCCCCAGGCCCATGGGGGGGTGTGCTGCTCATGCCACCCTCCCCAAGCCAGCCCTGTGCCACTTTATGATCAGATCCCAACCTCCCAAACGGCTTAGGGAGGGAGGTGTGAGAAAGATGCAACAGCCTTGCACCCTTCGATCCCAGCCTGAATTGGGTGTGCTAGGCATCTCCATTTGGCCAAACTGCCCTCATGTGCCCCCCTGACATCACAATGGCTTCAGGAATGGGAGGGTAGATAAAATTCTGACTGTGCCAAAAGGGAGATCAGCGGTTTCAGGCGTGATCGCGGAATAGTACTTCCTCCTGAGTTAATAATAATAATAATAATAATAATAATAATAATAATAATAATAATAAATATTTATATCCCGCCCTCCCCAGCCGAAGCCGGGCTCAGAGCGGCTAACAACAGTCAACAGTTTTAAATCACGTAAAATGACAGAAATAAGGTGGGTCCTGGAAACATACATACAGTAGTTTTCCAAGTGTCAGAGGCAGAGGCACGAAGTTGCATCTTGAGCATTTGCCAGAAGCTGAGTGTAGACTAATCTATACTGGTGAGTTAAATGTTAAAAATGTGTGGTAAAATGTGACACCAGAGGGCGCTGCAGAGCAGTGATCTGTTGCCAATGAGAAATTGCATTGGGACCTATAGTTTTTTAATAGTGTGTTTTAAATAGCATTTTCCAGATCAGTGTAAATCCAGCCTGTATTATGAAGGTGCTAGATGCACCTCTGTGGGAAGGAGTTCCACAGCCCAGGGTTGCCATGGAGAAATGCACACTAAAAAGCTGCTGAATTTTCATTAGGACTTCTCTTTTTTTTAATGTGAACTGTGCACTGCTCTGGTTTCACCAGAAGCGGCTTAGTCATGCTGGCCACATGACCCAGAAAAACTGCTCCCTCGGCCAGTAATGTGAACCCCAGAGTCGTTCAAAACTGGATTTAACTGTCAGGGGTGCCTTATCTTTACCTTTTTGTGCAGAACTGAACTTAAGATGAGAAAAGCACAGAATGGACAGAAACTGAAATTGCCAGGGCCATCCATCCCTGCAGGCTCTGCCATCCAAAGTTTGGGAAAACAGAGGAGTAATTATTATGCATGTTGCATTCAACAAGAGGCCTGTCACATTTCGATATACAACCATGTCAAGCACAGTTTCACTGCTGCAACTTGTTCTCCCAAAGGAGGTTGGGAGCCACTGCTGCAGATGAGCCATTTCAGGTTGATTCAGCAAGTCTCTTCATTTTATTTATTTAATGAGAGCATTTGAACTGGGCTGTTCACCCAAAAAAATCTTCCAGAGCAGCTTACACACAACCAGCAAAAACAAGACAGTGCTTGCCTGCAGGCCCAAAACTAAAAAACAGAAAGGAACAGGGAAGGAAGGCAGGGGAGAATAACTCTCAAACGCCAATTCTTAAACAGTTGTTCTTATAAGGACCAGCTTGAATTATTGTTGTGTGAATTAAGAAAAAAGCAATCTTTGTTTAAACACCTCCAGTGAGGAAGAGTCCACTGCCTTCATTAGAGGTTTTCAAGCCGAGGTTTTAGCTGAGATTCCTGCATTGGCCCTTGAGCTCCCTTCCAACTCTACAAATCTATGATCTTGCAACCAGAAGCAAGGACAGAACCTCACACGGTTTCTATTTCTGACCTTGCTTTCCAGCTGTTCTGTGCTCTGCCGAAGCTCCTGCCGTGAAAGTTCTGAATTTTCCAATTTCTTTCGCAGCAATGCCAACTCCTCCTAAAAATGGGGAGAAAGAAGAAAACACACCCTCTTTGAGCCTTCCTGTGCCCTCCATTTGTTTATAGGCTTTGATACTGTACTTCTCCCCCTCTCAACTGTAAAATCTTTGAGTGTATGCTCCTTTTAGGTAGATACCCCCCTTTTGCTTTGCTGTACCTCATGATGTACTTTGATAGTGCAGTATGGATAGAAACTATACATAAACATGAGCACAACAGGGTATGGGAGAATGTGATGCTAGCATCCAATACCAGGATGAAGGTCTACCAGGCTTGTGTGTTGAGTACGTTGCTTTATGGAAGTGCAAAACAAGGATGTGCTCTCACAAGCCCACATTCCCAGCATGTTCACACTCCTGTCTCAGTGATGTCTACACTAGCTTGGTCATATCCACAGAATGGAAGATGTCAGGATCCCCAAGGACGTGCACTATGTGGAGCTGACTTCAGGCACCAGGCCAACTTTGTGTTACAAAGATGTCTGCAAACATGACATGAAGGCTGGCAATATCAACCATGCCATGTGGGAATCCCTTGCAGACAACTGAAAGTGCCAGGAGACACACAAACAGGTGACCAGAGGTGGAATAACTGCTGGGAGGAGCCGCAGAGAGAAGAAATGCCATGGTGCATTTGCAGCAGCACAACTGGATGCCTTCATCTGCCCCAGCTGAAACAAAACATGTCTCTCCTGCATTGGTCTCTACAGCCCCAGAAGGCTCTGTAACCTTCTAACAGCTTGATCTCTACATGCTACATAGTGACAGGATGGTCACAGAATAATTCCCTGATTACTAGTCACCATCACATTATGGAAGGTGTGTGTGTGTGTGTGTGTGTGTGTGTGTGTGTGTGAAAGAGAAAGAGGAGAGAGAGAGAGAGAGAGAGAGAGAGAGAGAGCGCAGTTGTGTGCTTCAATGATCCCTAGTTGTGTGTCTGGGGTGTGTGCAGGTACAACCACAAAGTATACTTCAACAGCACCACCAATGCACCCCCACTTCATGCAATGATTCTTGGAGGTGATGGGACCACCAAGCATCAGCCTTGACAGAGAGGTTTTGCAATTAGTGTGAGCAGAAGTTGGCACTGTGACAAAACCCCACAGCATTGAATGCTCCTGTTCAAGTGTCCAGCCAGCAACTGTTCCATTCACTTCCCTTCCCATTTTCCATTTCCTTTTCCACAAGGAGTCAGCATTCCATGGTGTCATGTTAGCTACATAAGGAAAACTGAGGTTGCAATGGGTGGATAGCAAGGGTGAGAGTCCTGTGGGCCCCTCCAGGGGCGGCTGGGCCCCAGCTCATCCTCAACAACCAGCCCATTTGGCTGCTGGGAAGTGGGAAGCCATCACCCACTGAAGGGCAAAGTGCTGGGCGGCAGCCACCTACTGCTAAGAGGGGAGAAATTAAATGGGGTGCACTCGGGGACACCACTGAGGCAAAATGTAAACTAGCCCCTGGGGACTCGCCAGTGAGAATCAAGTCCACCTATTCATTTGCCACATGGGTTCTGTCAGGCTTGGTCACACCACAATGCGACATTTACAAAATGTTTTAGGTTCAGCAGTTGGCTGGTTGGTCAAATGGCAACAGGTAAGATATAAACAGGCAGGCAGGCAAAGATGCCTTGTACTGGCTCAGATTATTTGTATTTCATCAGAACATAAGAACAGTTTGCGGGAAGAGGCCAGCATCCTGACCTCAGAGTAGCCACCCAGATGCCTATTATGGGAAACCCCCAAGCAGGATCCAAGCACAAGAGCCCTCTCCTCTCCTGGGGTGTCCAGAAGCATTGCTGCTTCCAGCTGTGGAAGCAAAACTGCAATGGGCAGTAGCCAGTGACAGCCCTCATGTTCTTGAACTTGTCTAATCCTTTAGAAATTGTCTTTTTTGCATCAGCCTGTGACCTGATCCTTCTAACTGAAGTTGCTGCAGATCAAACCTGGGACTTCTGCATGCAAAGGAAGTTCCCTTGCCTGTCACAGATCTATGGGCCCTCTGAGACAGCACCTTTTAAGCACTGTTCTAGTAATTACTGAAGTACTGAACATGATGACTTTGGGGTTCTATAATTTCCAGTTCCATATCTCTATTCATTCAATTTCCCCAATAGAGTTGGTGCCGAAAGTATGGAAAAGAATGATATGGACAGTGGCTTTGCTCTGTGGCTCATGGGAGTCCCAGCAGAACCCCTCAGAGGTCTACCTCACCATGTCTGTCCTCACCTTTCCTTCACAGTTGTCACCTACCTCTCTGACTCGGAGCTGACCTTCTGCAAGGCTGGTGCTCAACAGTGGCCGGATGCCACACATCAGTTGCCACCAGGGCCAGCCCTTCACAGCTTGGAAGATGGCCAAGTTCTTCTGGATGCACCGAATAGCCAAACGCTGAATCTGAAAGGAGAGCAGGAGTCCCCCTCAGAGCCCAGAGGGAGCAAACCATCCCAGGCAGCTGTGGAGAGAGGGAACTCTGCCCTGGGCTAGCCTGGGCACTGGGGCTCAGGTTCAACTACTAAACAGTGGCAGCAAGCATTCCCTCCACCCAGTCCCACCCCCAACACTGCATGGGGCAGAGAAGAGAGGGGAGATTGTTCTGTCTGGGAAACAGAAATGCTTGTGCTGATGGAGCAAGCATAACAGCACAATTCCTCCCTATTATTTATTTCATAACATTTATACACTGCTTGATTGCTTTTTATAAAAAGCTTGAAGTGATTTACGAAAAGGAGATAACAATGAACTTATCAATAAGAAAAAATAATAGCAATAATTTAAGACTTTCAAAATGTTAAAATAACAGTAGACTTTGTAAACATCTGGGTAGGTTTTCCTAAACAAATATGTTTTTAGCAGGTGCCAAAAAGAGCAGAGCAAAGGCGTCTGCCTGGTAGCACTAGGTAGTCAGGGAGTTCCAAAGTGTAGCTGCTGCCACACTAAAAGACAGAGTTCTTATAAATGCAGAACAGGGATTATGGGGCACCCAGAACAATGCCAATTCCGCAGATGAAAGCAGTTGAGTGGGTGCATCTGGCAGCTAAACTGATCCCAAGTTGTTAAGGACTTTATGTAGTAACAGTAACACCATGAACTTGGCCCACTAGCAAATGGGCAACCAGTGCAGACCTCTGAGCACAGGAATGATATGCTGACAAGGCCTCGCTCCTCTCCGCAATCGTGCTGTAGCCAACTGCAGCTTCCAAAGCAAGCGCAAGGGAAGCCCCTGAAGTAACTGACGCAGGAAAAGAGCTGGTTCAGAGTGGAGCAGAGGGCCTTCACAGGTGCTGGGTGCTATTTCATTAGGGAGTCTTAAGCTAGGGTTCCAGTATTTCAAAAATAGATTTTTTAATTTTTTTTTTGCCCAAAGTTGTTTACGACAGCAGAATCACAGCTACAGTGGTGCCCCGCAAGACGAATGCCTCGCAAGACAGAAAACTCGCTAGACGAAAGAGTTTTCTGTTTTGGAGGTGCTTTGCAAAACGAATCTCCTATGGGCTTGCTTCACAAGATGACAATGTCTTGCGAGTTCCTGCTGGTTTTTTCCCCTCCCCCCCTTTTTCTAAGCCGCTAAGCCGCTTATCAGCTGATCCGATCAGCAGATAAGCCGCTAAAAGCCGCTAAAAACCGCTAATAGCGCTAATAGCGCTAATAGCGCTAATAGCGCTAATCCACTAATCCGTCAATGGGCTTGCTTCGCAAGACGAAAAAACCGCTAGACGAAGAGAATCACAGAACGGATTCTTTTCGTCTTGCGAGGCACCACTGTATGAAGAAGCTGTGGTGGTGGATTTGCTCAGCAGCATCCCAAGAGATGTTAACATTTACCATGACAACAACCCCTGGCTTTGCTAATCTTCAAAGAAGAGGTTACCTTTAATTTCTTATATTTCTGACGAGAGAGAAACCCCTTGCAAGCTGCTTGGAGGAAAATCAGATTCTGAGACACCAGTTTTTCCCTCTGCTTTTCTAGCCTAGAGAGGACTCCAGCTTTCAGGAACACCTGCCCAGAAAGAAAGAGAGAAAATCAAGCCACAGGATCCGAGCAGGATAAAAGTCGGGGATGCCAAAGGGACAACTCAAAAGCTGTCATTCATCACAGGGTGAGCTCAGGACCCCCGTTGACTTCCCCTGTACCTGAGTGCGACCCACAGCAATGGTCTTCTTCTCCAAGTTGAGGGCCTGGATGAGCTCCTCCAGAGCCTGAAGAGAAAGGGAGAAGACATAGGAATGAAACTCTCCACATCCCCTTTTCTACCCAATAAGCAGAAGCTGGAGGGGGGGAGAGAATGGGGGCTTGTCCCCCATTATTGATATCTGCATTATCCAAAACCCCTTGCAACCGTCCAATGAGCCCCAGAAGTCTGTGACAGAAGTCAAATCAAACACCAACAGAGCCAAAGATTTCTGTAGGTAAGAAAGGGATTGAACATGGGTCTTCAAGAACAGACCACTTAAAAAATAATAGTTAAAACACAGCCAAAACACATTTAGAATCAGCAATTAAAATGCAGTTTGACCTTACAGATGCTCAGTGTTCAGGACTGTCTGCACCTCAGTTTCCAAAGTCCTGTCTGGACAGGAAGGCCTTAGCCTGCTGGCAGAAGGATGAGAAACTGGGAGCCTGTCTAGCCTTTCTTGGGATGGGATTCCACAGCATGGAAGCGGCCACAGGAAAGGCTTGCTCTCACCGTGCCTCTGATGTGATGGGACCAAGGGAATTCTGACATTCGTGGGACCAACATGACTATCTTGCCTGCCTTATGTAACTAGCCCAACCCACCAACAGCCTGGCAAAACTTCCAATGAAAGAATAAAACTAAGAATAGGGACAAGCTGCATTCCTCCACCCATACCCTTGATTTCCCCGCAGCACCAAGTAACAACATTGACCTTTTCTGACTGTCAAGATTTTCTTTTTGAAACCTGAAGTCTTAACTGAAATGCACATGCACAGCCTTTGTTGCCCCATGCAGCGCTCTCTCATGCTCTCTCTCTCACACACACACACATCTGCAATTCAGCTCCCAGCTGTGTGATGCCCCCTGAATACACATCAGAAAGAGCAGTTGGTTCACACACAGCCTCATTGCAATTGGGATTTGTAAGGGGGGGGAAGAATCTGTGAAGGAGCTTGCAAAATCCCTCAGAAAATTAGGAGAAGGAGATCAATTTTGCACAGAGGCTTCCATTATTCAGAAGCGGGGGGGGGGGGGGGCTGAATTTTCAAGAATTTAGCCACTGTTCTTCATCCCTCCTCTTCTTCTTTGTAAGTGGCTGTTTGCTTATATTATAGCCTCTGATCTCTCTGGAGAAATGTATTTTTTGACAGCCACTTGATTATTAATGTCACCTAGTAGTATCAGTTAACACAGAAATAATAAAAATGATAGAAGTTAATTCATTCTCGTTTATTTAATCCATTTTGTCTGCTTTAATCAGTATAATTGGGGAGGGAGTTGAATTAATAGAATTTGGAATTACTTTAATCTTACATGAAATTTTTAGCTTGTAATTTGTCTGCAATTAATCTAACTATGCAATTTGTATTTTCTGATTCTCCTTTTCAGTTATCTTTTCAGTGATCCCCCCATATTAATATATATTACTTTCTTTTTTGAGTATAGATATATTTCTCCTCCCTCCCCTTTTTAAAGGGATTTATGTTAACAGGTTCTTAATATTCTAACAGATGGTTTCATTATGTCTGTTTATATGGTCTTCCTTATATAACAATCTCTTTTTCTTCACATTTCTTTTTTCTTTTTTATTAGATAGGCACCTTCATAACACAATGATGAGCCAATGCTATTACACCTATAATAGCAGGTAAATAACAATATTTCAGGTGAATGATGATATGGAAGCACATTTCTGAACCTTTATATAACAAGCAATATTTGTTTATTATTGTTATTGTTATAAGCAGCAGCAGCAGCAGCAAAAACAGCAGCAACTTAGCCGAAATATATTAATATTTCTAAAGTGCCTCTGCTGCCTGTGGTGTCTTTGCTCATCCTCCGCCCATGGCTCACCTTATTTTCATCTGTCATCTCATAGGCTGAGCTGTATTTTTTCATCATTGGCTGAGCCAGGATCTGGAACTGGTGTCGGAACTGCATGCGCACCATACGATCCGCGTACCCTGCAAGGCAAGCAAAAGGGGCATTTGCTGAGGGGCTGAGCAGATTTGGCAAAGGAGAGTCTGGTTCCTCCCAAGGCTCACTCAGTTGCCAGAGGATAAGAAGCCACTGAGGCCACCTCCCAAAGACGGGCAAATCCATCTGTTTCTCTTTCAGTTTCTCATTTTTATAATCTTAAATTCAGTTTGCCACATTCCCACATCAGTTTGCAATTTTAATTTTTAAAAAGTCTCCCTCCAAATTTGAGAATGTATCTTTCCTAAAGTGCATATTTTCATATGCTGTTTGGCCTTCTGTTCATATACATTTTTGCAAGTAATTTTCCCCAGCATAATGCATTTTCTACATTATTGTCACTAGGGTTTTCATTTTTTTATGCACAGGTATCCCTAATATGTTCATGTTTCATTATCAGGAACCCCTGGCAACCTTCTGGGAAGCCCCAGGAGCCTGTGACATGCACTCAGATCAAACACCAACAGCCTCAAATAGTTCCACAACTAAGTAAGGATTTGAATGTGGGTCTTCCACACTGCCACCAGCAACTAGTGCTCTGACTGCCTTGCTTATCCAAACCAACCCACCAGAAACCTGGCAAATCCTCAAGACATAACAAATCCTTTTTAAAAGAAATTATTTAGAAACTATATTATAAAAATATTTGTTGGAAATGTAAAGAACATTAAGGGACATTTTATCATGCTTGGTGGACACATAAAAAAGCAAAAAGAAAAGAAAAGAAATACATACAGTGGTACCTCGCAAGACGAATGCCTCGCAAGACGAAAAACGCGCAAGACGAAAGAGTTTTCCGTTTTTTGAGTCGTTCCGCAAGACGAATTTCCCTATGGGCTTGCTTCGCAAGATGAAACGTCTTGCGAGTTCTTACGAGTTTGTTTCCTTTTTCTTAAAGCCGCTAAGCCGTTAATAGCCACTAAGCCACTAATAGCCGCTAAGCCGCTTCGCAAGACGAAAAAACCGCAAGACGAAGAGACTCGCGGAACCGATTAATTTCGTCTTGCGAGGCACCACGGTACACTGATATGGAGAACATTGAAGATTAATTATCAACTGGAGCCAGAACTCTGTCTGCTGGGACTTATGGATATACAGTTACAAAAGGAATATGGAACTTTGTTTCAATATATGATCACAGCTGTGAAACTTTTTACAGGCACCAAGCTAGAAGGACCCATCATTTCCAACAATGGAAGAATGACTGTTAAAACTAAGAGACTTAGCTGAGATGACGAAAATGACATGTTTAATCAGAGAAAAGTCATTATTAACGTTTGTTAAAGACTGGAAACCTGTCATAGACTTTTTGCATGAAAAAGAAAAAGAAATAATGATATTTGGATTTGAGGATTGAACATAATGTTTGTGTATAGAAAGTGGCTTAGTTGGGTGTTATATTGGATTGGACAAAGTGAATACTGTTTTTATATAGCAGAAGTACTTTACTTTCTAAATCTTCTTTTTCTATCTTTTTCTTTTAACCTCCTTTCTATTCTTTTCCTTTCCTTTTCTTTCTTTCTTTCTCTCTCCTCCCCTTTTTATGTTTTCACTGTATCTAGATAAAAGTCTTAGTTTGGTTTAAAAGGGGGGGGGGGAGATATTAAGTTTTTTATTTTTCTCTATAAACCTTAATGAAATTTATTACAAGAAAACAAAAGAAAAGACCTCACACATCTGATGAAAACATAAAACTGAGAGCAAAGATGAACCATCTCCTTTCCATGCTCCTTCTCTCTTCCCTGCAGTGCAGTGTGATGAAACTGGTGCAGCAAGCACCTCTTTAAAGTAGGTGGACTTCACCACCACTCAGCTGATCCTGGAACTTTGACAGGTGTCAATCACCCAGTGTCATCAGTCCCACCCACCTGCCAAGGTTGGGCCACAAGGAGATGGGGTACTTAGGAATCCAGCCCACTGGCTGGATCCAATTCTCTACTCATGCTACAACTTGCATCATTCCCGCCCACAGGCCATGCTGGTTGGGGCTGATGAGAGATGGGAGTCTAACAACATCCAGAGGGCAGCAGGTTCTCCTGCCCTGCTGCAGAGGAGCTGTAACACTCCCTGCACCGAGTCAAGCACCCTAAGTACATAAACAGAGTCTGGCTTCTAGGTCAAGCAAAAGGCAGCCCATCTAGTCCAGCATCCTGTTCTCACAGTGGCCAACCAGTGGCCTCAACGGGAAATCTGTAAGCAGGATCCATGCACAACATCCCTCTCCCCTCCTGTGGCTTCCAAAAACTGGCATTCAGAAGCATTACAACCTCCAACTGTGGAGGCAGAGCAGAGCCCTCCTGGCTAGGAGCCCTCGATAGCCCTCTCCTCCTCCATGAAATTGACTAATTCTCTTCTAAAGCCATCTGGATTGGTCGCCATCACTGCCTCCTGTGGGAGGAAGTTCCGTAGTTTAACTATGTGCTGCATGAAGAAGGACTTTCTTTCATCTGTCCTGAGTCCTCCAACATTCAGCTTCTTTGGATGTCCATGTGTTCAAGTGTTATGAGAGAGTGAGAGAAAAATATTCTTCATCCACTTTTTCCATGCCATGCCTCTTTTTATAAATGTCTACCCAGTGAGTAGATGCAGGATGCCCAGCCATTCCATGCAACAGAAACCCTCCTGCACCTATCCTGCTGAGCCGTAATGCATCCAATATCTGGCCCCCGGAGAGCTGGGCTCGAAGGGCGGAGATGTCCCATCCTGCTGCTGTTCCCCCTGGCATCAGACAGGACTGCAGAACGATGCCTCCTTCTCTGTCCATTTCTGTTCTCGCAATGAGGCAATGGACAAAATGAATCTGGGATCTCTTCACTAGGTTGATGAGAGAATCCTACGGAAGTGGAGAAAAACACAAAGGAATTGAGTTCCTGATCTTCTGCTTGAAGATTATAGACCACATTCACACCATACAAAAGTTGTTATTCCAGAGTTACAATTTCCAGAGAGGGTCAATGATCAATCCCTCTTCACAGGGAACTCTGGACAGTCAACCTCTTTTTCACTTCTCTCTCTTACTCTCTCATCCACCCACCCACTTTTTGCATCTGATTGCAAAGTGCAGGTTTGAATCCCCACTCTGCCATGGAGCTCCCTGGGCCAGTCACTCACTCACAGCCTAACCCACCTCACAGGGTTTTTGTGAGGATAACATGCAGCGGGAAGAAGCAAGTATATTACATGTGCCTTGAGCTCCTTGGAAGAAGGAAGGCGGGATATAAATGCAATCAATCAATAAAATAAACAGGGACAAAAAGCATCATAATGTAGCAAAAAAGTTTCAAATAAAAGCCAACCACACAAATAATAATAAAATAAGCCAGAGCAGCAATAAAAACCACATAGATAACATTCTTAAGGCCACTGTCTGTTCACAGAAAAAGCGGCATCAAGTAAATGGAACTGCTAAGCATCTAGAAACACTCAAATAGAAAAATATTTGTTTTCTGCCTTGTCAATCAGACTCTCAAGTTGCTAATGCTGTTGTTGTTTTTTTTAAAAAAAAACATTGGAGAAATAATAAAAACCTAACACTCTTTGCGTTACTTGGTTTTCCCTTGCTGGGGTTTCAAAAGCTGCCTCCATCCTCTCTTACAAACCATTGTGCATAATACTCTTTAAAAAAATCATAGAATGGGAAAAGCTCACAAACTGAACACTCCCTGGAAAAATACCAAGGATCACATCCAAAATACCGTATTTACTTGAGTCTAATGTGCCATCGAATCTAATGCGCACCTCAATTTTCAGAACCTTGAAATCAAAAGAAGTATTTGCTAGTGAATGTCAATGTGCCATCAAATCTAATGGCATCTTAATTTTCACAGTGTAATTTGGCCAATAAAGGTGAGCATTAGATTTGATTAAATATGGTATGTACAACAACTTTCTGTTTCCGTGCGCTGCTCTTAGTCATGCTGGCCACATGACCCGAAAGCGGTACGCCAGCTCCCTCGGCCAATAAAGCAAGATGAGCGCCGCAACCCCAGAGTCGGCCACGACTGGACCTAATGGTCCAGTCCGCTTTACCTTTACAACAACTTTCACCACGTGGGGCCCTCCAGAGGTTTGTCAGCACAGCTGTATGATGCTGAGGCTGATGGAAGTTCGAGTAAGAAAATATGGAAGGCCCCAGGTTGGGGGAGGATAAATGTATTGGTTTGATTGCAGATCCCAAATCTGTGATCCACTGTGTGTGGGGTTAGAATCTATGAGAGGAAACCTGCTGAACCAGTAGTAGTTCCTCGGTTAAGGTAAAGCCCTTGGCTGGCAAGTTAAGTACTGTCATTTACCGGTACTTGCCCAAAGTGATTGCTCTATTGCCATAGAGGAAAATGGGCAGGCCTTTCCCACCTCACTTGGCTGGATGCCACATCATCCTTGTGGGGAGAACAATAAGCCAAGACTTGTGGGGTGGGGGGAAGAGTTTTGGCTCATGCTGGAAATTGGAGATTCAAAGCTGTGAGTTTGGGGGTCCCCTGGAACCCTATGGGGAAACAAAATCTGGTGGGGAGTTAACACTATGAACCCATGCATCCTGTGCTCAGGTGTATACATGTGAAAATAAAGCCCTATAGCCTAAAGACTTTCACATTGACATGGCTGAACTTCATTCCAAGGAAACCAAACCCCGGGAAAGTGCAGGCACCCCTGGAGCCTCATGCCACTTGGGGACTGGGGGGCATACAACAGCATAATAACTGAATAACTTAAAGCAAAACTGGACTTGATGCATAAAAAAGTCCTGGGCCCCTCTGCCAGTTCTAGGCAACCCTTTCGCTCACCAGCTGAAGCTTGATCTGAGCACACACAGACTTCTTCTTCACAGCTGCAAAGCTGCTAGTGAAAGTCTTCCTCACGCAGCCAACTCGCTGCAGTGCTTGCTGGGAGTTCCCCTCCAGCCCCGCAACAGACCGGCATATCAGGGGCACTTTGGACCGCAACAGAAACAGTTTCTTCAGAGGGTCTCTGTGGAGAGGGAAATGCATCACCCAACCTTAAGAGCTGCCCTTGTATGATATAAGATGGGCCTTGGTTAGTGTGTGCAAGGGAGGGAGGGAGATCCTTGTGCATCTCCAAAATAGGATTGCAAGGTCAGAAGCATCCCAGAGCCTGAGATTTCAGGGCCCAAACCTGAGACCAAGGGGCAGCCCCTAGCAATGTCACAAGAGTGATGTCATTATACATGACCCATTAATCATTTAAGAAGACCGTCCAGGAGTTGCTGTGGGCAGCAGAGGCAGCAGGGCTCAGCTCCTGCTGCTCCTCTCCACACGCCCCAGTCACTTAGAATCAAATTGTAGAGTTGGAAGAGATTCCAAGGGTCATCTGGTCCAACCCCCTGAAATGCAGGAACTCAGCTAAAGCACCCCAGACACTTGGCCATCCAGCCTCTGCTTAAAAACCTCCATTGCCCATTCCACTGTCAAACAGCTCTTACCGTCAGAAGGTTTACCGTATTTTTCACTCTATAGGACGCACCCGACCATAGGACGCACCTTGTTTTAGAGGGGGAGAACAAGAAAAAATAAATCTCCCCCTCTCTGCCCAGCACAGAAGGTGCCGTTCAAGGTGCCTTCAGTCGCCTTCAGGTGGCTACCTTGGAAGCCTGGAGAGCGAGAGGGGTCGGGTGCACACCGACCCCTCTCGCTCTCCAGGCTTCAGTGAAGGCAACCCTTAGCCTCTGGAGCGCGACATGAGTTCCCGCTGCGCTCTGGAGGCTTTGGGTTCCTTTCGACCTGCTCTTTGGGGCTGGTGGGGGGAACCCCCCCGCCAGCCCCAAAGAGCAGGTCGGGGAGCAGCGGAAAGGCACGCAGGCAGAAGAGGCTTCTGCCATAGCCGCGCGCAACCTCTCCAGTTGGGAGAGGCTGCATGGGGCTAAAGAGGAAGCCAACCATAAATGAAATTTAACTTAAACATTAACATCCTTAGATCTTCACCTTATGGAATTAATATTCCTAGCTGGTTCCCAGCCAACCATAAATGTACATTTTTAAGCCTCTTCTTCTTCTTCTTCTTCTTCTTCTTCTTCTTCTTCTTCTTCTTCTTCCTCTTCCTCTTCCTCTTCCTCTTCCTCTTCCTCTTCCTCTTCCTCTTCCTCTTCCTCTTCCTCTTCCTCCTCCTCCTTTTTTGGGATTAATGGGAGGAGGACCAGGGGCCACAGCCTGCCTTCTGAAAGCAAATCACTTTCCCCTCCAATCATGGAGCTTTCAAATCCCCAGGAGATGTTCCAATTCCAATTAAAGTTCTATTGTTCATTAAGGGAAGGAAGGCAACCAGTGCAGAGAAAGGGGAGAAAGTGCTAAATGGGCAGAGATGCAGAACTAATTTTGCAGATATTAATTAAATTAAATTTTAAAATGTTCTAAGCTGTTTGGCTGAGGTGTCCTCGCCCTACCCACCACCCTCCAAAAATTAGGTGACTCTGCCTCTGCCTCAGTTTACCTTGCAAAGGTGCTTCTTCTCCCTCTGGTGCAACATCACCTCCCTCATTTTTCCTGACTGCTCCCTTAGAGATGGGATTCTCTGTGGCCTCCTGAGGAGACCTGCATTGGCTTCCAGTACGTTTCCAAGCACAATTCCAAGTGTTGGTGCTGACCTTTAAAGCCCTAAACGGCCTCGACCCAGTATACCTGAAGGAGTGCCTCCACCCCCATTGTTCTATCCGGGCACTGAGGTCCAGCTCCAAGGGCCTTCTGGCAGTTCCCTCGCTGCGAGAAGCAAAGTTACAGGGAACAAGGCAGAGGGCCTTCTCGGTGGTGGCGCCCGCCCTGTGGAAACCCTCCCATCAGATGTCAAGGAAATAAGCAACTATCCTACTTTTAAAAGACATCTGAAGGCAGCCCTGTTTAGGGAAGTTTTTAACATTCAGTGCTGTATTGTGTTTTTAATATTCAACTGAGAGCCACCCAGAGTGGCTGGGGAAACCCAGGCAGATGGGTGGGGTATAAATAATAAATTATTATTATTATATTATTATTATTACTTGTAAATAAAGGACTATTTTTTCTGCTTGCTTTTACCAAGTCATTCATATAATTTAACAAAAAACTGGGGTCTTGTGGGACTGCATCTCCTAATATATTTTCCACTTGGTACTTAAATTAAATTCCAATACCTTTTTTGCTAGTTAACAACCCCACCACACATGATAGCATTCTCCCTCTTGCTCTGGGGCATTTCCAACACATAGCTGAATAAGTTCCACTTATTTTTGAATCATGGTGATGGGAGACTGCCATGTCATCATGACTTAATAGCAGTTTCCACTTGTGTTCCTGTCCTTGTGTGGGCCTTCAATTCTCCCCGATGCTGATCCCTTTTAAAACCAGCCATCAGCACACCACTGGGCATTGAATTTAATCAATTAATTCTGAAGCACAATATGAACGACTGCATCTCCTCCCTCTTAGCTTTATTGGCTGAGGAGTTCAAATTCCAATATCAAGTGATAAATAAATTGCATGAAAGAAAACTAAACAGATAAACTTCCCCCTGAGGTTGGCATGGAATTCTGCATGCAGAAGAACTTACATTTTCGACTCCTGCAGGACTTGGATGGCATTCTGCACTGAGAGGTTCCACTTGGCTTTGTTCACCCAGCCAGTGGCATCATAGCGGACGGGGTCTTGGCCGAGCTGGTGGGCGATCTCAAACTGCAGGGCCTGCTCACACTTGCGCAGGGATCCCTGTCCTGCAGTGAAGAGACATCGACGAAATAGGAGAGGGTTACTTAAGTGGGAGGAAAGGGAATGAGCAAATGGCAGGTGCAGGCCAGGGGAGGGGTAAAAGGACTTTCCAAGGAATGGCAAGGGAAATCTCCAAAATGGTGTGAATGAGTGACCTGGGTGAAATCTTGCCTTGCACCATTTGGGAGCTCGCAGCAAGGGTTAGAATCCACACAGGGAGCCACATTGTCCCTTAAAACATGAAAGGTCATTTCTGAAAAGGTCAGCTAAAATGATTGAGGGGGTAGAGCAACTCCCCTATGAAGAAAGGAAACCAGTCCTCAGTCCTCAGGGAATGTGCAGGCGACCTTGGAACGGACAGCTCACGGAAGAACCCCGACCAAACCCAAGAGGAGGCGTGTAGTGGTGATAGGGGATTCCCTACTGAGGGGAACAGAAGCAGTGATCTGTGGGCCTGACAAGATGTCTCGGGAAGTGTGCTGTCTCCCCGGGGCTAAGATCCAAGATGTAACTGAACGACTGCAAGGAATCATAAAACCCACTGACAAATACCCTTTCCTCTTGGTTCATGTGGGAACCAATGACACTGCAAGCAATAGCCTCCAGAAGATCAAAAGAGACTACGAGGCTCTCGGCAGGAAATTGAAGCAACTAAATGCACAAATTGTCATCTCGTCTGTCCTCCCAGTTGAACGACGTGGCCCAGGGAGAGAGGGGAAAATAGTGGAAGTGAACAGCTGGCTTCGCAAATGGTGTAAACAGGAACGGTTTGGATTCTTAGATCACGGACTGCAGTTTCTTGAAGATGGACTTCGGGCTGCACCTCACAACGGTTGGGAGAAATGTTTTTGCCAAAAATCTCAGAAACCTCATCAGGAGGGCTTTAAACTGACTAATGTGGGGGAGGGAGACAGTGCTCCTGAAGGTAGGAGTCTATCAATTGATGAAGATGATCATCCAAATGTCATAGACCAAATGGAGCAAACAGCACGCAGACCTAGTGGTGGGAGGAAAAAATCCTTAAATAAGAGACACGGGGGAATGATTAATGGACTTCAATGTCTGTACACTAATGCGCAAAGCATGGGAAATAAACAAGATGAGCTTGAGCTCTTGGTACAGCAAACTAAATATGACATAATAGGCATCACTGAAACCTGGTGGGATAAGTCCCACGATTGGAATGTAATAATGGGGGGATACAATCTATTTCAGAGAAACAGACCAGACAAGAAAGGAGGAGGAGTGGCGTTATATGTCAGGAATGTGTATACCTGTGAAGAGATCCAAGATTTAGAACCTCAAAGCCAAAGTGAGAGCATTTGGGTCAAAATTAAGGGAGAGAAGAATAACAGAGACCTCATTGTGGGAGTTCACTATAGATCCCCAAGCCAAACGGAGGACATAGATGATGCCTTCCTGGAACAGATGGCCAAGCATGCAAAAGGAAGGGAGATAGTAGTAATGGGGGACTTCAATTACCCGGATGTCAGGGGTTTAGGAGCAGAGGCAAGGGCAAGGGAGGAAACAGAGAGCAAAGGGGAGGAGGCAGAAGAAAAGATGAGTGATGACGACGACCCGAGATCTCCGAGTCTTTCCAGTGAATCAGAGGATTCACAGAAAGGAGCACCAGTGGCCAGGGCAAGGGGGGAGTCTAGGGGGGCACCCCAGGAAGATAGAGCCAGAGGGGACTCAGAGGAGAGCAGTTGGAAATCGGGACCAGCGTCACCGCCAGAGAGCAGGGAAGAGGAAGGGAGCCAGGGGGCAAGCGCTGGGAGCTCACCACAGGAGGGAGGGCACGAGTCAGGAGTGGCCACACCTTCATCGGGGAGCGAAGAAACGGTTAAGCGGAAAGTGGAAGGTTGGGCGCGCGCGCCAAGTTCAAATGCAGAGGAAGGCGGCGCAGTAAGCAGCCCGGAAAGGGAGCCAGGTCCTAAAGCCCGGCGCAAGGAGACAGGAGGGTCCGGGGGGTCAGCGTCAGAAGAATCCCGGAAGGAAGAGACCCCGGGGGGTAGAGGGACCCAGAGGAGGACAGTCAGGCGGAAAAGGTGGAGCCGGGCTAGGATATTAAGTTGGTGCACACGGGGCGGAGACTCAGACGGAGCTTCGCCGATCTAGCTACTAGACGTAGAGTTGCACGCAGCAGCTTGAGAATGGAAACTGTAACTCAATAAAGACTTTTACTTAATGATCGCTGGCTAGCGTGATCCTCTGTGAGCTAGGATCTTCAAGCAGCTCTGACAGTAAGCTCCGTCTCACAATTGTGGGCATCTACAGCCTCGAGGAGAGGAGAGAAGCAGGTGCCTACCAGCGAGCTCACGAACTGCAGCCGACATGACGGCTGAGCAGCAGATAGCGGAACTCAGAGAAGCAGTGTCACAACTGAATGCAGCGGCTCTCGCATCCAGGAAGAGAGAGGAGGAGGCAGCTGCCGCCTGCAGGGATCTCCAGGTCAGGTTAGACGTGCTTACAAAGCAGACACCCAGGCAGGAGGGAATTGGGTTGGCGAGACGAACAGGCGGTCTGGTCTCTCACTTCGATGGGAACCTGCAACAGTATCCCAACTTTAGAGCAGACGTACTGTGCGCACTGCAACTGCTGAATAAAGACTTTAGAGATGAGCAAGAGAAAGTGGGATTCATCATGTCCCATTTGCATGGGGATGCTAAAGCATGGCTGCGCAATTTGTGGAGAGATAAGGATCCGGCGCTCCAAAATGCGGATGCCTTTATTAAAGCGATGGATGGGTGTTTTTTATCAAGCATTGACGTGGATCTTGCCCGGAAGGAGGTGCATGGACTAAGGCAAGGGAGGGCCAGCGTGAGGCAGTACCATGCCCGCTTTTTCGCTTTGGTCAGTGCCCTGGAATGGGACAGAGATTCGGCCCCTGTAAGAGACCTCTTTTGGCAGGGGTTGCACAGCTCGATTAAAGATGAGATCGCGAGGGGGGAGAGACCCCGGACCACCCAGGAGGTCGTTCAGAGGGCACTGGCAGTGGGGGTGCGGCTGGAAGAACGTCCGTGGAGCAGGGACGAAGGGCGTGGAGGGCGCGAACCAGTCAGGGGCTCCTCCTTCCTTCCCAGAGAAGCAGCGCGTGCGCAATCCACGCCTCCGCCAGGAGGAGGAGCGGAACCTATGGAGGTTGGAGGTGCAAGGGCTCAGTCAGCAACCAGAGCCCTAGCACCGGCAGCAGTGAAAGCGAAGCCTCCTAGAGGGAACAGGAAGTGTTACGTCTGTGAGGAGCCAGGGCATATGGCGAAAGAGTGTCCCCAGAGGCTCCACAAGCTCACTGCAGCCTCAGCAATGGTGACTGCAGCAACGCAGCAAGGAGGACCACAGCAGGGAAACGACGCAGTCTGGCTGGAGGAAGAGGCCCTGGGGCCCAGCCAGACGTGTTAGTGACGCAGTCCCCAGAGATTTTACAGCCCGTGAACCCCCTCCCGCCCAAACCAGTAGTGAGGCTCACCGCATCTCTCCAGCTGCCCAATGGAATCACCATGGACGTGCCAATCACCATTGACTCAGGCAGCAATGCGGACTTTATAGGGCAGGACTTTGTCGACAAACACGCTATACAGTTGCTGCCGGCCACACTGCCCCTGCAGGTTGTCACGGTGGATGGCAGGGAGCTGCTCGGGGGGCAAGTGGTGAAGCAGACGCCACCAATGGTGATGCGACTTGGGAATCACAAAGAAATCATCAGCTTCAACGTCACTCAACTATCGGATACGCCCAGTGTATTGGGAATGAGTTGGCTGGACAAGCACAGCCCAACGCTGGCTTGGTACCAGAGGCAGCTGACCTTCGGCTCTTCCTTTTGTGCTGAACACTGCATCGTGCCCCGGCAGGAAGGAGAGGAAGAGGAGTCACAGCTGCTGCTAGGCACGCTGCAAGCGATTCCCCACAAGTACGCAGAATTTTTGGAAGTTTTCTGCGAGAAGGAGGCAGACAGGCTACCCCCTCACAGACCATATGACTGCAAAATTGACCTGCTGCCGGGGGCGGCGCTGCCTAAAGGGAAACTGTATTCCATGTCAGAGGACGAACTGCAAGAACTCAAAGAGTTCATAGATCATAATTTGGAGCGCGGTTTCATCCGAGAGTCCAAGGCAGCGGGGGGCAGTCCTGTATTCTTTGTTAAAAAGCGGGACACGCCCCAAAAAAGACTGGTAGTGGACTATCGCATTTTAAACAATGGGACCAAGCCATCGGACTTCCCCATGCCCCGAATCGACGACCTCCTAGCGAAGGTGCGGAAGGGAAAAGTGTTCACCAAGTTAGACCTACGAGGGGCGTACAACCTCATTCGCATGCGGGAAGGAGATGAGTGGAAGACGGCCATGTTCACGCCACTGGGTACCTACGAATATAGAGTTATGCCTTTTGGATTGCAAAATGGCTCCCACGTTTTTCAAGCTTTCATGCATCACGTGTTGGCGGGACTTCTCTACAAGACGTGCGTCTGTTTCTTAGATGACATCCTGATCTTTTCGGAATCGCAGCAGGAGCATGACGGACACGTCAAGGAAGTGCTGAGCAGGCTAAAGCAACATAGGCTCTACGCCAAGCTGGAGAAGTGCCAATTTGACGTGACGGAGGTGGATTTTCTGGGCTACAAGCTGTCTGACAAGGGGCTCGCCATGGACAGCGCCAAGGTTCGAGCGGTGTTGGATTGGAAGAGCCCACGCAACCGGAAGGAGGTCCAACGGTTTGTCGGCTTTGCGAACTTCTATCGCAAGTTTATCAAGGGCTTCGCTATGCAGACAGCGGCCATCACAGACACACTTAGCTCCAAGAAAAAGAAGTTCATTTGGACAGAGCAGGCGGAGCAGTCCTTTCAGGCACTCAAGCGTCTCTTCGCGTCGGAAGAGCAGCTGCTTCATGTCAACCCCAGCAGGCCGATGAGGGTGGAGACAGACGCCTCGGACAGAGCCGTGGGGGCGGTCCTGCTGCAGAAGGACCCGCAGGGGGTGTGGCGACCGGGAGCGTTTTACTCCAGGAAGCTCAGCAAGTCCGAGCAGAACTACACCATCTGGGACAGGGAGTTGCTGGCCATTCATGCAGCGTTCAAAGCGTGGAGGCACTTCCTGATCGGCGCCAAGCACACGGTGCAGGTTTGCACGGACCACAAGAATCTGGAGCACTGGCGCACGGCACAGTTCCTAAACCAGAGGCAGATACGTTGGGCTGAGTTCTTTGCGAACTTCGACTTCCGCATAGAGTATGTCCCGGGGGACACTAACATCATGGCGGACGCTCTCTCCCGTAAGCCACAGTATCTGGAGGACGCAACGCCAGCGGCCGCCATGCACATCTTCGCACCAACAGTGTGGGCGTGCGCCGCGGCAACCGTGGACCTGGAGGCGGTGCGACGAGCGTTGCAGGATGACTCCTTCGCGCAAGCAAAGATGGCAGAGGTGCAAAGGGGCAAGGCAGCGGCCGACGGTTTCCAGCTACGAGATGGATTGCTCATCCGTAAAGGGGCCATCTACGTGCCGGGAGACGACCTTCGCGCCAAGGTGCTGCAGCAGCTGCACGACGCGCCCACTGCCGGGCACTTTGGCAAGGAGAAGACGGTGGAATTAGTCGCCAGGGATTTCTGGTGGCCTGGAATGAGAGAGGAGGTCGCAGACTACGTGGCGAGGTGTGACACCTGCCAGAGGGCCAAGCCAGTGCACAGACCGCCGGCCGGACTGTTGGAACCGCTGCAAACTCCGGTCGAACCTTGGGAAAGGGTGGCCCTGGACTTTGTCACGGATCTGCCCAGCTCGAGGGGCAAGACGGCAGTGCTGGTGGTGGTGGACCTGTTTTCCAAGATGGCACATTTCATTCCGTGTGCTAAGGTGGCCACGGCGGAGCAAACCGCCAAACTGTTCATAGACCACGTGTTCAAGGTTCACGGTCTGCCACGGTCTATTCTGTCCGACCGGGGGTGGCAGTTCATCTCGAATTTCTGGCAGAAGCTGATGGGCTTCCTGAACGTCAAGATCAACCTGGCGTCGGTGAGACACCCGCAGACCAACGGGCAAGCGGAGCGGGTCAATGCCATCATGCAGCAGTACCTGAGATGTTATGCAAATCAACAGCCTGCGACGTGGGTGGATTACCTGCCGCTTGCCGAGTTCGCCTACAACAACACGAAGCACGTGTCCACGGGGGTCACGCCGTTCTTCGCCAACAACGGGAGGCACCCCAGAACCTTCCCGGGACTGGAAAGAATGGGGGAGGGGGAGCCGCAGACAGCAGATGCGTTCGCGTCGGAGCTGCAGGAAGTCCACGATCAGCTGAGGCGCCACCTGGAGCTGGCCAAGCACGCATACAAGGTACAAGCGGACAAACACAGAAGGGTTGGCGAAGAGCTCCACGTGGGAGACTGGGTCTGGTTAGCAGCCCACGCAGTGCCGGCCAGGTCGTTGGCCAAGAAGAAACTAGGGCATAAACAACTGGGGCCCTACCAAGTCGAAGAGCAGGTCAACCCGGTAGCTTTCAGACTGGCACTTCCGGAGGGTTCCAGAATGCATCCGGTGTTCCACAGATCGGTGCTCACTCCCTACAAGGCACCGCACAGGTTCCAGGAACCCGGAACGGCGCCGAGTCCGGTCAGAGACAGAACAGGGCACGCGGGAGTGGCACAGAAGGAGCGCATCAACGAAGTCACGGAGATTTTGGACTCCAGATGGGGGGAAGAGGGGGTAGAATACTTTCTCGCCAAGGAGGGCACCCCGGCCAGTGCGAACAGCTGGGTGCCGGGCTACGCCTTGGACGAACCTCTGCTCAAAGACGAGTTTCATGCCCTCTTCCCACATAGACCAATGCCAGCAGACTTTTTCGACGACTGGCTTTTCACGCCCACGCTTTCGGCCAGCACGTTCCGGGGGTTCGACTCGGACGAGGACCCGACACGAGACGTCCGTTCCCCGGAGGGGTCACCCTCGGGATCTGCCTCAGAACCCTCGTATTGGTGGGACGATAGACCAGAGGAGCATTTCCGCAGAAAGTGGCTGGAATGCCCAGGACGAGCAACGCCGCCAGGAGGAAGTGAGGGAGAGACGGACATGGACGTTTTCGGGGACGACCCTGGTTTCGAGCACGGCGGCACAGAGATGGAAGCGGAGGTGACCGTCGTCGACGAGAGCAGGGAGGAAGACCCGGGAGACTTCGGATGGAGGCCCGCCACGGGAAGCGAACGATATCCGACGTTCGTCCCTTTGCAACAGCAGCACCCAGCTCCAGCACCGGAAGGAGGGGAGGGGGGAATGGGGGGCCTCGAGGGGGGGATGGATGTCAGGGGTTTAGGAGCAGAGGCAAGGGCAAGGGAGGAAACAGAGAGCGAAGGGGAGGAGGCAGAAGAAAAGATGAGTGATGACGATGACCCGAGATCTCCGAGTCTTTCCAGTGAATCAGAGGATTCACAGAAAGGAGCACCAGTGGCCAGGGCAAGGGGGGAGTCTAGGGGGCACCCCAGGAAGATAGAGCCAGAGGGGACTCAGAGGAGAGCAGTTGGAAATCGGGACCAGCGTCACCGCCAGAGAGCAGGGAAGAGGAAGGGAGCCAGGGGGCAAGCGCTGGGAGCTCACCACAGGAGGGAGGGCACGAGTCAGGAGTGGCCACACCTTCATCGGGGAGCGAAGAAACGGTTAAGCGGAAAGTGGAAGGTTGGGCGCGCGCGCCAAGTTCAAATGCAGAGGAAGGCGGCGCAGTAAGCAGCCCGGAAAGGGAGCCAGGTCCTAAAGCCCGGCGCAAGGAGACAGGAGGGTCCGGGGGGTCAGCGTCAGAAGAATCCCGGAAGGAAGAGACCCCGGGGGGTAGAGGGACCCAGAGGAGGACAGTCAGGCGGAAAAGGTGGAGCCGGGCTAGGATATTAAGTTGGTGCACACGGGGCGGAGACTCAGACGGAGCTTCGCCGATCTAGCTACTAGACGTAGAGTTGCACGCAGCAGCTTGAGAATGGAAACTGTAACTCAATAAAGACTTTTACTTAATGATCGCTGGCTAGCGTGATCCTCTGTGAGCTAGGATCTTCAAGCAGCTCTGACACCGGATATTTGTTGGACGTCAAACTCAGCCAAGAGCATAAGGTCAAACAGATTCCTCACTGGCCTTGCAGACAACTTCATTGTCCAGAAAGTGGGAGAAGCAACAAGAGGAACAGCCATTTTAGATCTGGTCCTAACAAATGTTGATGACCTGGTTAGTGGGGTAGAAGTGGAAGGATCATTAGGCGCGAGTGATCATGCTCTTCTGAAGTTTACTATACAGCGGAAAGGAGCAGCCAAGCATACTAGGACTCAATTTCTTGACTTTAAGAAAGCCGACTTCATAAAACTTAGGGAAGTGCTGGGTGAGATCCCATGGACAGCAATACTAAAAGGAAAGGGAGTTCATGATGGCTGGGAGTTTGTTAAGAGGGAGATAGTAAAAGCACAACAGTAATAGTGCCTCTGTATTCTGCTCTGGTCAGACCTCACCTGGAGTACTGTGTCCAGTTCTGGGCACCACAATTCAAGAAGGACACTGACAAACTGGAACGTGTCCAGAGGAGGGCAACCAAAATGGTCAAAGGCCTGGAAACGATGCCTTATGAGGAACGGCTAAGGGAGCTGGGCATGTTTAGCCTGGAGAAGAGGAGGTTCAGGGGTGATATGATAGCCATGTTCAAATATATAAAAGGATGTCACATAGAGGAGGGAGAAAGGTTGTTTGCTGCTGCTCCAGAGAAGCGGACACGGAGCAATGGATCCAAACTACAAGAAAGAAGATTCCACCTAAACATTAGGAAGAACTTCCTGACAGTAAGAGCTGTTTGACAGTGGAATTTGCTGCCAAGGAGTGTGGTGGAGTCTCCTTCTTTGGAGGTCTTTAAGCAGAGGCTTGACAACCATATGTCAGGAGTGCTCTGATGGTGTTTCCTGCTTGGCAGGGGGTTGGACTCGATGGCCCTTGTGGTCTCTTCCAACTCTATGATTCTATGATTCTATGATTCTATGATTCTATGAAAGGTTGCAGTGTTCGGAACATTTTAGCTTCGAGAAAAGAGGAGTAAAAGGTAACATGATAGAAGTGTATAACATTATGCCTGGCAAGCAGAAAGTGGATACAGAAAAGCTTTCCACCCTCTCTCATAACTCTAGAAATCAAGGACATCCAACAAAGCTGAATGCTGGAAGATTCAGGACACATAAAACAGGCCTCTGGTCTCCTTGGGTGTAGCAGCAGAGGTGGTGAATGGAGGACAAAGGGCACTTCATCAAGTCCAGCTTTGAAATGCCTTGACCCCACCCTCCCATGAGTCTTGACTGACAGGCGGTTGTATCCAGCCAATCATGTGACCATGAAGACGCCCTGATGCCAATAGGTGGGAGATGGGCAACCCAAGGGTCAATGGGCCAGAGACAGTCCCATTTGCAGACAGTGTTGCCTTGGATGGAGGCTGAGCAGTCTTAAAGAGCCAGGCTGTGGACAGACCTGTACCAACCCAGCCACATAATGTCCCCAACCCCATGTCAACAGGAGCTGAGGGCCCCTCCATTTTACCTTCATTGATCGGACCCTCCTTCACAAAGTAAGAGCACAGACGGTTGAGCGCAGTGCTGTCACTGGAGCCTTGCATCAAGGCCTCCTCATCCAGAATCCAGAACAGGCCCTTGGGGTCTTCTGCCTGGCCCCCAGGGGTGGCATGGACCTAGAGGGGCAGGAGAAACAGACCAGCTATTGTAAGGGAATATATTGCTGAGGTCACTGGACTTCCCCTGGCGCCCATGTAGCACCTGAAGCCTCCCCACCCATACTTCTTGTGAGGGGTGAGGGTGGTTGCCTTTCCCGCCTGCTTGAAAAGCCCCTAGAGGAAAAGGAAGAAGCTGGAAGTGTGCTGCTCTTTCCAGCTTCTGATTTCAGTTCTATGTGCTTTTCACAGCTCAGGTGAGCATTGAAACAGATAGCAGAGCATCCATGAAGGTTGGAAGGAAAGGGATCTGGGAGAAAGAAAGTGGGGTGACTGGAAGGGAGAAAGTGGGGTGCTGAAGGCATGGGGGAGGGGAACACTGCCAGAGAGAGGAAGAGAGAGAGAGAGAGAGAGAAGCTTTGTGCCCCGACACATACAAATGAAATCCAGTAAGCCTTGCAAGTGCATAGTCTGTGTCAGGGAACTGTCATCAGTGCCGGAGGGAGAGAGCAAAAGCCAGAGGGATTATAGAGAGCCTCCAGGGATTGGGAGAAGCAGCTCCTCTTCTGGGGAAGAGAATAAACGCAGCTCCAGGGGAGAGGGGGTGCAGGAGTCGGAAGCGGCGAGGCGGTTCCACGACTCCTTGCCTGGGACAAGCGGAGAGGGAAGGGTTCCTCCGCTGCCCACGCCCTCTCTGCGCAGAAGGCTTTCGCGCAGAGAGGGAAGGCGGAGACTGGGCGTCAAGGAGCTTCTTTGCTGGAGGAAGTTTAAGAAACGGCCACTCACAGATTCTGCCAGCGATTGAGTCAGCCATGGGTGAGTGGCTCTCCGGACAGATAAAGTTTACATTAGCAGCCAGCCAGGGAGAGATTTGCCTGCTTGCGCACGAGCAACCCCTTGGAAACCTAACAGTCTGTTTACAAATCTCTGGCACCAAACTGTCACAAAATCACAGATCACAACTGTCACTGCTGATAGAATCATAAAAATCATCCAGCCTTGCCATGGTTCAAAAACATGGATCTGAGACATGGAACCTTCTGGATCTTCATAATTTTTTTTAAAAAAACAAACCAAAGGATTCCCTCCAAATCCCTACTAAATCATAGGTCACCTCTATGCATGTCCACAGATGTGTCCTGTGATTTGTTGGAAAGCTTGCTGTGAATGTGATCCTATGTAAAAAATCATGAAAATCCTCACTATTCTGCATTTCTGAGGTTTTCACTGTGCGCTTGACCAGTGCAAGCTTTACTTTGAGGGTGTTTTGAGAGGAGCTCCATGTAAAAATCGTGGAACTGCCAGAAAAATGCATTTCGGTTCTCCTGGATCAGATATTCATCCACATCCCTTGGAAAAGAAAGAAAGATAGTCTGTGTGTGCATCCTGAGTCTCCCTCTCTCTCTCTCTATGTCTGGGGGTGACCCTGGTGACAGGAAAAGCACCCAAAGGTGGCGTGCACAGTGCACTCTCAACATTCCAAGGGTGCTCATGGGCTACATGGTGCCCTGGGACCTTTATGTGCAGTCTCTTAGGCTGAAAGACAGGAATGGGTCCTGTGGTCCTACAGATACTGCTGAAGTGGAATTCCTATCTTGCCTTCACCATTCTGCCTGGGGCTGATGGGAGTCCAGCAGCAACTGAGGGACATATGTCCTCCATCTTGATACATAACACAATCCATATACACTTTTCTGTTGATAGTACTCCAAGTAAAGATCATTTGCCACCCACAGGCCACCCCCAGAAACCAAACTGTAATTTTGTCACTTGGAGAGAGAGAACCAAGTGTGCCAGCCTCCAATTGGACAGTGCCCGTGACGTCAGTTGTGATGGGTCACCAGACCAATTTAATGTTAGGATTAAGGTTATGTTTTGCATTTACCACCTATGGTGTGGGGTGGTTTGCATTTCCTGCCTTTAAATATATATATATAATTTTTATTAAATTTTCTGTTTTACAATTTCAAATAAGCATTTTACATCCTTATTATATTAATGACTTCTCTTCTTCTCTTTCCTTGGTTCATTTCCCTTCTTCATTTCCCTTGGTTCATATCTTAAATCTCTGCATATTTTACAAAAGTATACCAATCGGTTTTCCTCTATTGCATCCATCAAAACATATTTACACTGTTGAATTTATCTTAATGCTGCCTGCATTTCCTGCCTTGGCACCATCATGGTCTTGGGCACCTCCACCCTTCATGCATAAACATGCCATTTCCATGCAAACTCAGAGGGCAGCTCCCAGCATATTCACTGTATACTTTTCAGCACCTGCCAAAAATGTTATTGTTTAAACAAGCCTACGCAGATGCTAAGAAAGTTGAGGTAATTTTACTCTGTTTCAGTATTTTAATTTTGCATGTTTTAAAGTATGGTTGTGAATTTTTGCCTTTGATTTCCCAGCAATCCCTCCAGGCCTATGGTGATCATTCTGCTCTTGCCACAAAGACTTCAAAGCTCTCCATCTTCACTTTCTGCCACAGGAAAAGTCTTAATGTAGCAGCAAACACAGCCGCATCCTTCACAGAAAAACAAGACCCCTCAACTGGGTATTCTGCATTGCACTTAAATTCCTGCCAGGCCAAGGCAGTGGCAAAATGGCAGCACTCACCTCCTTCCTCCCATTCCACGCACCCCTTTCATTTCTTAATTACCTGGGATGAGTTTTGATCTGCAATGGCTACTGTGGTTGCTGGGGAGACTTCGGGGAGATCAAATGGCACCTCAATATTTTCCTAGAAGACATGAAGGACAAAGACAGAGTTTATATTTGAGTGATAGAACAAAAGAACCCATCTCTCTCTCTCTCTCTCTCTCTCTCTCTCTCACACACACACACACACACACACATATATAGTCGTGTATTTTTACTTTTTCTCTCTGCCTTTGGTGGCACTCTGAAGCTTGCTGATCAAAGCAACCTCTTTGAAGTGCCAACTCCTCTGGAGCCAGAGTTGTCTCCCATCTTCCAAGTCATTCTTGTCGCAATGGCGGGGGTGGGGTAAATATTAAGCAGGCTTCATAAGCAATGGGTGCCCTGACAATAAGAGGACATCGGGAGAATGCACCACACAAGACCTAGTCATTTCCTTGAAATGGGGAGCTTCCCCACAAAAATGTTGTGGATTCTACACCCCATTCATCATATATTCTTTGCAAATCCAGGTGCTGAGTAAAGATCATAGAATCATAGAACTGTAGAGTTGAAAGGGACCCTGAGGATCATCTACTCCAACCCACGCAATGCAGGAATCTCAACTAAAGCATCCATGACAGGTGGCCATACAGCTTCTACTTAAAAACCTTCAAGGTTCACAAGCTCCCTAGGGAGACAGTTCCTCTCTCAAACAGCTCTTACTGTCAGAAGGTTTTTCCTGATGTTTAGCTGGAATCTCCTTTCTTGAAACTTGAAGCCAGAGCAGGAGAAAACAAGCTTGTTCCCTCTTACATAGAAGAGGGACAGCCCTCTTTTCCAGGCTAAACATACCCAGCAACTGTTCCTCATAAGGCTTGCTTTCCAGATCCTTGATCATCTTGGCTGCCCACCTTTGCACACTTTTCCAGCTTGTCAATATTCTTCTCACCAAGGCAGAATAGAGTGGAACTATTACTTCCCTTGTCCTGGACACTAGACTTCTTTAGATGTAGCCTAGTATAGTATTAGGGTTTTTTGCTCCTGTATCACACTCATGTTAAGCTTGTTGTCCACCAAGACCCCTAGATCCTTTTCATATTTACTGCTAGTAAGCCAGGTGTCCCCCATCTTATATTTGTGCATCTTGTTCTTCCTGCCTAAGTGCAGAACCTTAAGTTTGTTCCTATTGAAATTCATTTTGTTAACCTGGGCCCATTTCCCAATTCTGTTAAGCTCATTTTGAAACTCAATTCTGTCTTCTGTGGCATTAGCTACCACTCCCAGTTTGGTGTCATCTGCACATTTCATAAGCACCCCCTCAATTCCTTCATTTATAAAAATGATGAACAACAATGGCCCAGGAAAGAACCCTGCGGCACCCCGCTTGTCACTTTCCCCCAAAATGAAGATGGGGTTCACGCAAGATGGGACAAAAACGGGGGCTTCAAGGGTTGCAGAAGCAGAAAAATATTTGGGGGCAAATCTTAAGGAGGGGGAAAAGCAAGCCCTGAAACAGGCCAGTGAGGATGCTCAGGGGCCAGAGAATGCTGAGTGTCTATCTGGGGAAGGGGAAGTGGGAAAAGGTGTTAATAGGATGGAGTATTATTTGTATATATTTTAGAATTTTATATATGGATGTTTTATGATGGCCTATATTTGTAATTCCTAATGAATTACTTACATAAAAAGTAAGTAAGTGTGAATGGAAAGAGCCTGATTGGCTGGCAGGCACAACAATGAATAGCAGTACTCCATACTGCAACTTTTTGTTCCATTCTCAGGGAGAGGACTCTGGGTTTTGAGCTGAACTATCAGAAGGTGCCTGGAGTGGTTTGATCCCATGCCTCACCTCCTGATCCACCCACACTCTGCTTCTGCTGAGCTTGATGTTTCAAGGGCATTTTCTAGGTTGCAGAACCAGCCTGCTTAACCTCAGAGCTCACTCTTCCATCCAACCGATTCACCTCTGCTGTTAGGACAACACTCTGATGCTCCTGCTACCTTCGTTTTATGGCTGCTTTGGATCGTAACCCCTGACTGGCTTTTCCCTCTCAGGGCATCCCAACTTATTCTCATTTGTTGGTCTAGTGATCCCCAGCTTTTCCACGTCCACCTGATCCTGACCCAAATACACACATGCAAAGAGAGAGAGAAAAGCAACTGCTTGGAGCCTGACAGGGAGCGCTGTACGAGGCATACTCAATTTTTTTGGTCAACAGCACAGTAAAAAAAGGTAAAGGATCCCTGACAGTTAAGTCCAGCCACGAATGACTCTGGGGTTGCGGCACTCACCTCGCTTTACTGGCCGAGGGAGCCAGCGTTTGTCCGCAGACAGTTTTTCCGGGTCATGTGACCAGCATGAATAAGCCGCTTTTGGCGAAACCAGAACAGCACACAGAAAAACCATTTATCTTCCTGCCGGAGCGCTACCTATTTATCTACTTGCACTTTGATGTACTTTCGAACTGCTAGGTTGGCAGGAGCAGGGACAGAGCAACGGGAGCTCACTTCGTCGTTCAAACTGCCGACCTTCGATTAGCAAGCCATAGGCTCAGTGGTTTAGACCACAGCGCCACCTACTTACCACAACAGCACAGTTGTTTGCAATAATTAAAACACAGCATTAAAAACAGGTTAAACAACTCACACTCACATTGATTAAGTGGGTCTTTAAAAATACGTGTCTCAAGTGCCAAAGGTCAGAGCAAAGAGCTGCATCTTCAGCATTTTCCAGAAGCTGTACAATGAAGGTGCCAGGTGCCCTCTGTGGGGAGGGATTCCCACAGCTTAAGGGCTGCCACAGAGAAGGCCCTCTCCTGGGCTGCTGACCCCTGAACTTCTGAAAGTAGTGGAACAACCAAGAGGCCCCCTCTTCCAATCTCAGCACCCAACGGGGTCTGTGGGTGGTATTTTAGGTATTGTTGGCCTGAGTCATTTAAGGCTTTGAACACTGATGTGAGCACCTTAAATTGGGCCTGGAAATGAGTTGGCAGCCAATGCAGCTGTTTTATAGGCAACCCCATTCAGTAATCTAGCTGCTGCATTTAGGACCGGCTGGAGTGTCCAAGTTGCCTTCAAGGGCAGCACCAAGTAGGGCGCGTTGCAATAATCCAACCTGGAAGTTACCAGATTGTGGAGACTCACCTCCTGGTACCTCTCCAGTGTAGACACAAAGGTTCTCTTGTAGAAGAGGCCCTGCAGCCGCTCCTGTGTATAGTTGTGACAGAACTCCTCAAAAGTCGCTGCACGCTCTCTCTTCTGGTGCCGGGGGTTGTGGAAGCCAGGCGTGTCCACCACCATGATCGAGGCCATGGAGAGGGAACTTGAAGAGAAGGACCTAGGGAAAGGGTGGTTAGGATAGAGTGCCTTGTTTCCATGCAAAATCCAGGTCTGGTCTTTGATGTTCATTTATTTATTTGTGTACTTCATTTATACCCCTACTTTCTTTTCTCCGAAGAGCTCAAGGTGGTATACGTGGTTCTCCCCCCTCCTCCTCATTTCATCGCCACAACAACCCTCTGAGGTAGGTTAGGCTGAAAGGCGGTGACGGGCCCAAGGTCACCCAGTGGGATTATTTGAACCCTAGTTTGCCGTATCGTAGTCCAACCCTCAAATCATAGAATCACAGAATTGTAGAATTGTAAGGGACCCCAAGGGTCCTCTTGTCCACCCCCCTGCAGTGCAGGAATATCAACTAAAGCAGCCACGACAGATGGCCAACCAACCTCTGCTTAAAAACCTCCAATGAAGGAGAAACCATTCCACTGTCAAACAGCTGTTACTGTTAGAAAGTTCTTTCTGATTTTGAGTCGGAATCTCCTTTCTTCTAACCACTGTACCACATCTCTTGTTAAGACTGCCATAGACTTCTGCCTGAAATCATGGAGAGATGATGGGCTAGATGGCCCCAGGGTCTGACCTCTGTCTGTTGCATTCTAGTTTAAGAAGGCGGGCAAGACATCCAAAGACTTTGTGGTCCAATATCTGCAGAGATCATCTCAAGGCCTCTGGCTGTGGATGGAACTCCAGGTAGTCTTTTCAATGTTTGGGACCCAAGGAAGGCTTTTAAAAAGACCTTGCTTGCACAAAGAGCATTCACTCCTTACAAGGTTTAGCAGCAGATGTCAAAACCTGCTGACTGGTAGAAGCCAGATACATATTTCATTGGAATAGATGCCACATTTTGGTTTCAGCAGAGCAAGGTAAAAGGAGTGCTTCATCTGGTTGACCAGCTACAGCTGTTCCTGGATGGAGATAGCCCGACCACTGTAATCCATGCCTTGGCAACCTCAAGGTTGGATTACTGCAAGCAGAGGCTTGACAACCATATGTCAGGAGTGCTCTGATGGTGTTTCCTGCTTGGCAGGGGGTTGGACTCGATGGCCCTTGTGGTCTCTTCCAACTCTATGATTCTATGATTCTAATGTGCTCTGTGTGAGGCTGCCATTGCACCTGGTGCAGAAGCTGGTGCAGAATCCAGTGGCCAGAATGCTGAAGGGGTCAGCAACATGGAACACCATTGTTAAAATCTCTGCACAGGCTACCCATCTGCTTCCAGACCAGGCCAAAGGTTCTTGCAGGGGTGAAACTAAGGGGGTTTGCCAGGACTTTTGCTCTGGGTGAAGCCTCCAGAGGGTGTCATGGAGGCTCTTAATCCGAGGACTGTCTGGGCTTCTCTCTGGCCCCCTCCTCTCTTTCCCAGGCACCCTCTCATGTAAAAACCTTCCTTGCAATAATTTAAAAAGCAGAAAGCAGGATTGCAGCTCAGCAGCACCATCTACTTTCAGCTTCCCACCACCCATGAAAGAAAAGGCAGACATGAACTGGTTCAGGGGCCCAGCAGTGCCCCTCACATGTTGCCATCAGCAGGTTCCTTGTTCCCACCGGCTCCAGTCCAGCACAGCCAATAGTCAGGGTTTATGGGAGTCATAGTCTAAACATGGTGTTATAGTTTTTTTGGGGGGAGACCCCCATAAACCCTATAAAATTATAAATGGTAGGATTTTGATTATTTGGGATGTGAAGGGAGAAATACAAGCCACAGAGGAACCCCTGGGCTAGCTTATGCAAAATGACCCAGTCAAGCTAGGGTCATTAAGAAATAATACAGGATCATGGAGAGCCATTGGCAATGCAAGAGAACTGTCCTTTCCTTTGCCCTGAGGGGTGAACAGAGACTGGGGGTTTGGAAGGCTGCCAGGGTAACTGGGAAAGGGAGTTTTGAGTAAGGGCTGCTGGGAAGAAGAAAGACTGGGATTCATTTTGGACAGGCTGGCTGAAGGCATGCTGTAAGAGCTGGACTCCCTCCATGCAGATTGAAGGTGTAAATAAGTGAATAAACCATATTTCTTAAGGCCATGACGGTCCCTGATGTTTCTCAATACTTTAAAGGAACACAGACTCTGGGTGAGTGCCTGGAACCCCCAGGAATCTTGCAGAGTTGGGGTGGGGGTGGCACACAACTTTTGGAACAATATGAAGGATTAGGGTTGCCATATTTCAAAAAGGGAAACCAGAGTTGGGAGGGACCCAACGTGTCATCACAGGCTGATGCCAATGTCCCTTGTAACCTTAGAATCATAGAATCATAGAGTTGGAAGAGACCACAAGGGCCATCGAGTCCAACCCCCTGCCAAGCAGGAAACACCATCAGAGCACTCCTGACATATGGTTGTCAAGCCTCTGCTTAAAGACCTCCAAAGTAGGAGACTCCACCACACTCCTTGGCAGCAAATTCCATTGTCAAACAGCTCTTACTGTCAGGAAGTTCTTCCTAATGTTTAGGTGGAATCTTCTTTCTTGTAGTTTGAATCCATTGCTCCGTGTCTGCTTCTCTGGAGCAGCAGAAAATAACCTTTCTCCCTCCTCTATATGACATCCTTTTATATATTTGAACATGGCTATCATATCACCCCTTAACCTCCTCTTCTCCAGGCTAAACATGCCCAGCTCCCTTAGCCGTTCCTCATAAGGCATCGTTTCCAGGCCTTTGACCATTTTGGTTGCCCTCCTCTGGACACGTTCCAGTTTGTCAGTGTCCTTCTTGAACTGTGGTGCCGAGAACTGGACACAGTACTCCAGGTGAGGTCTGACCAGAGCAGAATACAGTGGCACTATTACTTCCTTTGATCTAGATGCTCTACTCCTATTGATGCAGCCCAGAATTGCATTGGCTTTTTTAGCTGCCGTGTCACACTGTTGGCTCATGTCAAGTTTGTGGTCAACCTAGATCCTTTTCACATGTACTGCTCTCAAGCCAGGTGTCACCCACCTTGTCTATTCCAGGTTCCTCCCACATATGAGCAGGGCCAAAGCACACAAGCAACATTCAGAAAATTGTATATGAGCAGGATAGATCACTCCAGCTTCCTGTGCACATCACCTTCATAGCCCAGACATCATTGAGCACCCATGAAACAACAGCTTTGAAAGAGCCACATTCTTCCCCTTTTGCAAGCTTTACTATGCAGGAATGGTAGGAAATGTCAGGGCTAAAAATTGGATGCTGCTTCTTTAATGCTTAAAAAAGCTGGGTCAGCATGAGTCAGCGGCCTGCACCGGGTTGTATATATAGTGTGAGAAATGTTAGTTTGGGTTGTGTTGATTGGCTGGTTAGTGAAAGCTGGTAGTGTTGATGTGTGTGCAGTTGGTCAGTCGCTTTTGCAGAAAGACTTTTAAAAATAAAAGCAGAAAGTACTCTGCAAGGATACTTTTCTCGTGGACTCTTTTATGCCGACAAGGGTCCGAGGGCCAGGCTGAGGCAACAAAGGGAGGTCAGAACCTTTTTTTTTTGCTTTTTACAAACACTGATAGGAAATGTGGCAGGAAATATCAGCCTGAAACACAGCAAAGTGTACTGGAGACTTGGCCCCACATCAAATTGTGTCCCCACCTTCTCCAGCCTGACTGAACAAGGCAAGAAGCAACATCTGGCTACCTGTGTGCCAATGACAAGTATGAAGGGAAGTTTGCTTTGTTTCAAATGGAGACTGTTAACAAAACATGTTGCCTGCAATGGCTAGAAGCCTCCTCCCTGAAGGAGCACCTGTGGCCAGTGCTTTTTTTCTAGAAAAATGTTTAGGCTGGGGTACTCTAATTTTCCTACTCATATTGAAATACTGCCCCTCAATGAGGCCAAACTTAGATTCACAAAATGTTTAGGGGTATGCATACCCCTCCATACCCTCAGAAAAAAAAGCACTGCTTGTGGCTATCCGCATCACCTCTGCCCAGTTCCCGGAACAAACTAAATCTCTATTTAGGATTAATTCCAGAGAATTTCTTTTTTTTATAAGATATTTATTAAGATTTTTTAAGATATTACAATACAAAATGAAAGAGAAAAGAAAATACAAAATAAAAATGATTAAAAACCACTCCATTTTTCTATTACTTATTTTCCTTAGCTTGTTTCCAGGACCTCCTCATACCTCCCTTTTTTGTATTCCAGTTCAATTTGTTGGCTCAGCAAATCCTTACCCTCTTTGTTTATCCTAATCTTTGGTCTTAAAATAGTAACATTAGATTTTTCCCTATTTAACAACCCATTTTTCATATTCCCTTAAAGCATTACAGCTGGAAACCACTTAATTTCTATCCAACATCATTCTAACATTCAGTAATTTTACAATATTTCTGTAGATAGTCTTTAAATTTCTTCCAATCTTCTTCCACCGACTCTTCTCCCTGGTCTCGGATTCTGCCAGTCATTTCTGCCAGTTCCATATACAGTGGTACCCCGCAAGACGAATGCCTCGCAAGACGGAAAACCCGCAAGACGAAAGGGTTTTCTGTTTTGGAGGCGCTTCGCAAGACGAATTTCCCTATGGGCTTGCATCGCAAGACGAAAGCCCATAGGGAAATGCTGGCGGTCGGGAGCAAAGACTTTCACCCACAGTCTCTGCTGTCCCGGGGAGATTTTAAAATGCTGGGGGTCGAAAATCTCCCCGGGACACGGGGAGATTTTAAAATGCTGGGGGTCAGCAGCGAACGCCGACCCCCAGCATTTTAAAATCTCCCCGGGACACGGGGAGATTTTAAAATGCTGGGGGTCGGCAGCGAACGCTCCCGACCCCCAGCATTTTAAAATCTCCCCGGGACAGCGGAGGCTTCGCTCCCGCCCGCCAGCATTTTAAAATCGCCCCGGGACAGCAGGGGCTTTTAAAATGCTGGCGGTCGGCAGCAAAGCCCTCCTGTCCCCGGTGCTTGCGGGGCGGGAGGTGGGAAGAAGGGCTTTTCTTCCCAGCGCCAGCCTTCAGAACAGCCTTCTGAAGGCTGGGGGTGGGAAGAAAAGCCCTTGTTCCCCCCCCCCAGCCTTCAGAAGAGGTCGGGGGACAGACTGTCCCCGGACCTGGTCTGAAGGCGGTTTCCCTAGGAACGCATTAATTGATTTTCAATGCATTCCTACGGGAAACCGTGCTTCGCAAGATGAAAAACTCGCAAGAAGAAAAAACTTGCGGAACGAATTAATTTCGTCTTGCGAGGCACCACTGTAGTCCATCAGCTTCATCTGCCATTCTTCCAGAGTGGGTAAATCTTGTGTCTTCCAATACTTTGCAATGAGTATTCTTGCTGCTGTTGTAGCGTACATAAAAAAAGTTCTATCCTTCTTTAGCACCAATTGGCCGACTATGCCCAGGAGGAAGGCCTCTGGTTTCTTCAAGAAGGTTTATTTAAATACCTTTTTCAGTTCATTATATATCATTTCCCAGAAAGCCTTAATCCTTGGGCACGTCCACCAAAGGTGAAAGAATGTACCTTCAGTTTCTTTACATTTCCAACATTTATTATCGGGCAAATGATAGATTTTTGCAAGCTTGACTGGGGTCATGTACCACCTGTAAATCATTTTCATAATATTCTCTCTCAAGGCAGTACATGCTGTAAACTTCATACCTGTGGTCCACAACTGTTCCCAGTCAGCAAACATAATGTTACGTCCAACATCTTGTGCCCATTTAATCATAGCAGATTTCACCGTTTCATCCTGAGTATTCCATTTCAACAGCAAGTTATACATTTTTGACAAAATCTTAGTTTTAGGTTCTAACAGTTCCGTTTCTAATTTTGATTTTTCCACCTGGAAACCAATTTTCTTATCCAAATTATATGTCTCCATTATCTGATAATAATGAAGCCAGTCTCGCACATTGTTTTTTAATTTCTCAAAACTCTGCAATTTCAATCTATCTCCGTCTTGTTCCAAAATTTCCCAATATTTCGGCCATTTGGCCTCCATATTGAGCTTTTTCAGAGCTTTTGCTTCCATCGGTGACAACCACCTTGGAGTTTTATTTTCCAATAAATCCTTGTATCTTATCCAGACATTACACAATGCTTTCCTGACAATGTGATTTTTAAATGCTTTATGTGCTTTGACCTTATCATACCACAGATATGCATGTCATCCAAATACATTGTTAAAACCTTCTAAATCCAAAATGTCAGTGTTTTCAAGAAGCAACCATTCTTTCAACCAGCAAAAAGCTGCTGATTCATAGTAAAGTTTAAAGTCTGGTAGGGCAAATCCACCTCTTTCCTTTGCATCTGTTAGTATTTTAAATTTTATTCTAGGCTTCTTGCCCTGCCAGACAAATTTAGAAATATCTCTCTGCCACCTCTTGAAACAGTCCGTTTTCTCCACAATTTGCAATGTTTGAAACAAAAACAACATTCTTGGCAATACATTCATCTTTATCACAGCAATACGGCCCAGCAGTGAAAGCTTCAAATTTGACCAAATTTCTAAATCTTTTTTCACTTCAACCCAGCATTTTTCATAGTTGTCTTTGAATAAATTCCCATTTTTTGCTGTCATGTTGATCCCCAAATATTTAACTTTCTTAACCACTGTTAAACCTGTCTCGTTCTGGAACCTCTCTCTCTCCATTGGTGTTAAATTTTTCTCTAAAACCTTGGTCTTTGACTTATTCAACTTAAATCCTGCAACTTGACCAAATTCTTGAATCAGTTCTAAAACTCTTTTGGTACTAGATTCTGGCTCCTGTAACGTCAATACTAAATCATCTGCAAACGCTCTCAATTTGTACTGTTTGGCTCTGACCTGTATACCTTTAACCAACCGGTCCCTTCTTATCATATTCAGCAAAACCTCCAGGACCAATATAAAAAGCAATGGGGAAATTGGGCAACCTTGTCGTGTCCCTTTTTCTATCTTAAATTCTTCCGTCACTACATTATTTACAATTAGTTTAGCCTTTTGTTCTGAATAAATTGCACTTATACCGTTTTCAAAGCCTTGGCCTACCCCCATCCCCTGTAGGTTCTTCTTCATAAAACTCCAAGAAATATTATCAAAGGGTTTCTCCATGTCCACAAATATCAAAACTGCTTTAGTATTTATGTTCACTTCTAGTTTTTCCAAAATATCAATTATATTCCTCAGATTGTCAGACAAATGTCTTCCCGGGAGAAAGCCCGCTTGGTCTTTATGAATCTCTTCCATCAACACTTTTTTCAATCTCTTGGCCAAAATGTCTGCAAAGATTTTGTAATCCACATTAAGTAGTGATATGGGGCAGTAGTTCTTAAGCTGAGTCTTTTCAGTCTCTGTTTTCGGTATAAGTGTAATGTACGCCTCTTTCCACGACTCTGGTGCCCTTTTCCCTTCCAGTATTTCATTGCAGATTTCCTTTAAAGGCTGTATTAACCACTCTTTCAAGGATCTATAATATCTAGAAGTCAGCCCATCCGGTCCTGGAGATTTGCCCAATTGCATGTTTTGGATGGCACCTTCTACTTCCTGTTCAGTTATTTTATAATTCAACATTAATTTACTTTCTTGAGAGATTTTTTGTAATCCATTTGTCTTCAGTAATCGGTCTATGTCCATTTCTTTCTGTGGCCCTTGTGTGTATAGTTGTTTGAAATACCTCTGGAAACAGTTTCTAATCTCAGTTGGATTGTGTATGTTCTTTCCTTCCACTTCTAAATTTATGATAGTATTTAGTTTTTGTCTTTTTTTCATTTGCCAGGCCAGCAATTCCCCACATTTATTAGCTGATTCAAATGTTTTTTGTCTCATTTGTTTAATTTTCCATTCTATTTCCTGATTCATCATTTCCATATATTGTACTTGATATAACTTTATTTCTCTCAAAATCTCCTGCGACTTTGGTTTTGCTCTCAATTTCTTCTCACTTTCTTTTATTTTCCCAAAAATTTTGTCTTTCTTCTTATTTTGGCTTCTCTTCTTTATTGCATTCTGTTGTATCAGGAACCCTCTCATGATGGCTTTGCTTGCGTCCCAGATTACTCTTTTTTCCACATTGGTGCTCATATTTATCTCAAAATAATCTCTCAAGGTTTTTGGGGCCTTCTTAAGCACTTCATCTCTAAATAAGGTGTCATTCATCCTCCATCTAAAGGAGCCAGTTGATGTTAGTTTCAACTCCATCCTTACCGCATTATGGTCGGAGCAGGTTTTTGGGCAGATTTCCACTTTCTTTATCTTTGGTGCCATTCCTCTAGTTACCCATATTTGGTCAATTCTAGTCTATGTCATCTTAGCTTCAGAAAAGAAAGTTCCCTCTCTTCCCAAGGGGTTCTTTGTTCTCCAAGTGTCCACTAAATCAAAATTGTCTGTCATCTCAAAAAATGTTTTCGGTAGTCTACCATCCTTGGTAACTACCTCTCTTTGTGCCTTATCCATGTTTGTAGATACTACTCCATTCATATCCCCCATCAAAATCAGATTGTAATCCAAATAATCCAATAAGGTCTCATGCAACTTTTTAAAGAATTCAGATTTCTCCTCATTCGGTGCATAAATTCCTACTATCAAAAATTTCTCTCCTTGAACTTGAATTTCAATTGCCAAAAATCTTCCTTGGTCATTGTCAGAGCTGCTTGAAAATCCTAGCTCACAGAGGATCACGCTAGCCAGCGATCATTAAGTAAAAGTCTTTATTGAGTTACAGTTTCCATTCTCAAGCTGCTGCGTGCAACTCTACGTCTAGTAGCTAGATCGGCGAAGCTCCGTCTGAGTCTCCGCCCCGTGTGCACCAACTTAATATCCTAGCCCGGCTCCACCTTTTCCGCCTGACTGTCCTCCTCTGGGTCCCTCTACCCCCCGGGGTCTCTTCCTTCCGGGATTCTTCTGACGCTGACCCCCCGGACCCTCCTGTCTCCTTGCTTTAGGACCTGGCTCCCTTTCCGGGCTGCTTACTGCGCCGCCTTCCTCTGCATTTGAACTTGGCGCGCGCGCCCAACCTTCCACTTTCCGCTTAACCGTTTCTTTGCTCCCCGATGGAGGTGTGGCCACTCCTGACTCGTGCCCTCCCTCCTGTGGTGAGCTGCCAGCGCTTGCCCCCTGGCTCCCTTCCTCTTCCCTGCTCTCTGGCGGTGACGCTGGTCCCGATTTCCAACTGCTCTCCTCTGAGTCCCCTCTGGCTCTATCTTCCTGGGGTGCCCCCTAGACTCCCCCCTTGCCCTGGCCACTGGTGCTCCTTTCTGTGAATCCTCTGATTCACTGGAAAGACTCGGAGATCTCGGGTCGTCGTCATCACTCATCTTTTCTTCTGCCTCCTCCCCTTCGCTCTCTGTTTCCTCCCTTGCCCTTGCCTCTGCTCCTAAACCCCTGACATCCATCCCCCCCTCGAAGCCCCCCATTCCCCCCTCCCCTCCTTCCGGTGCTGGAGCTGGGTGCTGCTGTTGCAAAGGGACGAACGTCGGATATCGTTCGCTTCCCGTGGCGGGCCTCCATCCGAAGTCTCCCGGGTCTTCCTCCCTGCTCTCGTCGACGACGGTCACCTCCGCTTCCATCTCTGTGCCGCCGTGCTCGAAACCAGGGTCGTCCCCGAAAACGTCCATGTCCGTCTCTCCCTCACTTCCTCCTGGCGGCGTTGCTCGTCCTGGGCATTCCAGCCACTTTCTGCGGAAATGCTCCTCTGGTCTATCGTCCCACCAATACGAGGGTTCTGAGGCAGATCCCGAGGGTGACCCCTCCGGGGAACGGACGTCTCGTGTCGGGTCCTCGTCCAAGTCGAACCCCCGGAACGTGCTGGCCGAAAGCGTGGGCGTGAAAAGCCAGTCGTCGAAAAAGTCTGCTGGCATAGGTCTATGTGGGAAGAGGGCATGAAACTCGTCTTTGAGCAGAGGTTCGTCCAAGGCGTAGCCCGGCACCCAGCTGTTTGCACTGGCCGGGGTGCCCTCCTTGGCGAGAAAGTATTCTACCCCCTCTTCCCCCCATCTGGAGTCCAAAATCTCCGTGACTTCGTTGATGCGCTCCTTCTGTGCCACTCCCGCGTGCCCTGTTCTGTCTCTGACCGGACTCGGCGCCGTTCCGGGTTCCTGGAACCTGTGCGGTGCCTTGTAGGGAGTGAGCACCGATCTGTGGAACACCGGATGCATTCTGGAACCCTCCGGAAGTGCCAGTCTGAAAGCTACCGGGTTGACCTGCTCTTCGACTTGGTAGGGCCCCAGTTGTTTATGCCCTAGTTTCTTCTTGGCCAACGACCTGGCCGGCACTGCGTGGGCTGCTAACCAGACCCAGTCTCCCACGTGGAGTTCTTCGCCAACCCTTCTGTGTTTGTCCGCTTGTACCTTGTATGCGTGCTTGGCCAGCTCCAGGTGGCGCCTCAGCTGATCGTGGACTTCCTGCAGCTCCGACGCGAACGCATCTGCTGTCTGCGGCTCCCCCTCCCCCATTCTTTCCAGTCCCGGGAAGGTTCTGGGGTGCCTCCCGTTGTTGGCGAAGAACGGCGTGACCCCCGTGGACACGTGCTTCGTGTTGTTGTAGGCGAACTCGGCAAGCGGCAGGTAATCCACCCACGTCGCAGGCTGTTGATTTGCATAACATCTCAGGTACTGCTGCATGATGGCATTGACCCGCTCCGCTTGCCCGTTGGTCTGCGGGTGTCTCGCCGACGCCAGGTTGATCTTGACGTTCAGGAAGCCCATCAGCTTCTGCCAGAAATGCGAGATGAACTGCCGCCCCCGGTCGGACAGAATAGACCGTGGCAGACCGTGAACCTTGAACACGTGGTCTATGAACAGTTTGGCGGTTTGCTCCGCCGTGGCCACCTTAGCACACGGAATGAAATGTGCCATCTTGGAAAACAGGTCCACCACCACCAGCACTGCCGTCTTGCCCCTCGAGCTGGGCAGATCCGTGACAAAGTCCAGGGCCACCCTTTCCCAAGGTTCGACCGGAGTTTGCAGCGGTTCCAACAGTCCGGCCGGCGGTCTGTGCACTGGCTTGGCCCTCTGGCAGGTGTCACACCTCGCCACGTAGTCTGCGACCTCCCCTCTCATTCCAGGCCACCAGAAATCCCTGGCTACTAATTCCACCGTCTTCTCCTTGCCAAAGTGCCCGGCAGTGGGCGCGTCGTGCAGCTGCTGCAGCACCTTGGCGCGAAGGTCGTCTCCCGGCACGTAGATGGCCCCTTTACGGATGAGCAATCCATCTCGTAGCTGGAAACCGTCGGCCGCTGCCTTGCCCCTTTGCACCTCTGCCATCTTTGCTTGCGCGAAGGAGTCATCCTGCAACGCTCGTCGCACCGCCTCCAGGTCCACGGTTGCCGCGCGCACGCCCACACTGTTGGTGCGAAGATGTGCATGGCGGCCGCTGGCGTTGCGTCCTCCAGATACTGTGGCTTACGGGAGAGAGCGTCCGCCATGATGTTAGTGTCCCCCGGGACATACTCTATGCGGAAGTCGAAGTTCGCAAAGAACTCAGCCCAACGTATCTGCCTCTGGTTTAGGAACTGTGCCGTGCGCCAGTGCTCCAGATTCTTGTGGTCCGTGCAAACCTGCACCGTGTGCTTGGCGCCGATCAGGAAGTGCCTCCACGCTTTGAACGCTGCATGAATGGCCAGCAACTCCCTGTCCCAGATGGTGTAGTTCTGCTCGGACTTGCTGAGCTTCCTGGAGTAAAACGCTCCCGGTCGCCACACCCCCTGCGGGTCCTTCTGCAGCAGGACCGCCCCCACGGCTCTGTCCGAGGCGTCTGTCTCCACCCTCATCGGCCTGCTGGGGTTGACATGAAGCAGCTGCTCTTCCGACGCGAAGAGACGCTTGAGTGCCTGAAAGGACTGCTCCGCCTGCTCTGTCCAAATGAACTTCTTTTTCTTGGAGCTAAGCGTGTCTGTGATGGCCGCTGTCTGCATAGCGAAGCCCTTGATAAACTTGCGATAGAAGTTCGCAAAGCCGACAAACCGTTGGACCTCCTTCCGGTTGCGTGGGCTCTTCCAATCCAACACCGCTCGAACCTTGGCGCTGTCCATGGCGAGCCCCTTGTCAGACAGCTTGTAGCCCAGAAAATCCACCTCCGTCACGTCAAATTGGCACTTCTCCAGCTTGGCGTAGAGCCTATGTTGCTTTAGCCTGCTCAGCACTTCCTTGACGTGTCCGTCATGCTCCTGCTGCGATTCCGAAAAGATCAGGATGTCATCTAAGAAACAGACGCACGTCTTGTAGAGAAGTCCCGCCAACACGTGATGCATGAAAGCTTGAAAAACGTGGGAGCCATTTTGCAATCCAAAAGGCATAACTCTATATTCGTAGGTACCCAGTGGCGTGAACATGGCCGTCTTCCACTCATCTCCTTCCCGCATGCGAATGAGGTTGTACGCCCCTCGCAGGTCTAACTTGGTGAACACTTTTCCCTTCCGCACCTTCGCTAGGAGGTCGTCGATTCGGGGCATGGGGAAGTCCGATGGCTTGGTCCCATTGTTTAAAATGCGATAGTCCACTACCAGTCTTTTTTGGGGCGTGTCCCGCTTTTTAACAAAGAATGCAGGACTGCCCCCCGCTGCCTTGGACTCTCGGATGAAACCGCGCTCCAAATTATGATCTATGAACTCTTTGAGTTCTTGCAGTTCGTCCTCTGACATGGAATACAGTTTCCCTTTAGGCAGCGCCGCCCCCGGCAGCAGGTCAATTTTGCAGTCATATGGTCTGTGAGGGGGTAGCCTGTCTGCCTCCTTCTCGCAGAAAACTTCCAAAAATTCTGCGTACTTGTGGGGAATCGCTTGCAGCGTGCCTAGCAGCAGCTGTGACTCCTCTTCCTCTCCTTCCTGCCGGGGCACGATGCAGTGTTCAGCACAAAAGGAAGAGCCGAAGGTCAGCTGCCTCTGGTACCAAGCCAGCGTTGGGCTGTGCTTGTCCAGCCAACTCATTCCCAATACAATGGGCGTATCCGATAGTTGAGTGACATTGAAGCTGATGATTTCTTTGTGATTCCCAAGTCGCATCACCATCGGTGGCGTCTGCTTCACCACTTGCCCCCCGAGCAGCTCCCTGCCATCCACCGTGACAACCTGCAGGGGCAGTGTGGCCGGCAGCAACTGTATAGCGTGTTTGTCGACAAAGTCCTGCCCTATAAAGTCCGCATTGCTGCCCGAGTCAACGGTGATTGGCACGTCCATGGTGATTCCATTGGGCAGCTGGAGAGATGCGGTGAGCCTCACTACTGGTTTGGGCGGGAGGGGGTTCACGGGCTGTAAAATCTCTGGGGACTGCGTCACTAACACGTCCGGCTGGGCCCCAGGGCCTCTTCCTCCAGCCAGACTGCGTCGTTTCCCTGCTGTGGTCCTCCTTGCTGCGTTGCTGCAGTCACCATTGCTGAGGCTGCAGTGAGCTTGTGGAGCCTCTGGGGACACTCTTTCGCCATATGCCCTGGCTCCTCACAGACGTAACACTTCCTGTTCCCTCTAGGAGGCTTCGCTTTCACTGCTGCCGGTGCTAGGGCTCTGGTTGCTGACTGAGCCCTTGCACCTCCAACCTCCATAGGTTCCGCTCCTCCTCCTGGCGGAGGCGTGGATTGCGCACGCGCTGCTTCTCTGGGAAGGAAGGAGGAGCCCCTGGCTGGTTCGCGCCCTCCACGCCCTTCGTCCCTGCTCCACGGACGTTCTTCCAGCCGCACCCCCACTGCCAGTGCCCTCTGAACGACCTCCTGGGTGGTCCGGGGTCTCTCCCCCCTCGCGATTTCATCTTTAATCGAGCTGTGCAACCCCTCCCAAAAGAGGTCTCTTACAGGGGCCGAATCTCTGTCCCATTCCAGGGCACTGACCAAAGCGAAAAAGCGGGCATGGTACTGCCTCACGCTGGCCCTCCCTTGCCTTAGTCCATGCACCTCCTTCCGGGCAAGATCCACGTCAATGCTTGATAAAAAACACCCATCCATCGCTTTAATAAAGGCATCCGCATTTTGGAGCGCCGGATCCTTATCTCTCCATAAATTGCGCAGCCATGCTTTAGCATCCCCATGCAAATGGGACATGATGAATCCCACTTTCTCTTGCTCATCTCTAAAGTCTTTATTCAGCAGTTGCAGTGCGCACAGTACGTCTGCTCTAAAGTTGGGATACTGTTGCAGGTTCCCATCGAAGTGAGAGACCAGACCGCCTGTTCGTCTCACCAACCCAATTCCCTCCTGCCTGGGTGTCTGCTTTGTAAGCACGTCTAACCTGACCTGGAGATCCCTGCAGGCGGCAGCTGCCTCCTCCTCTCTCTTCCTGGACGCGAGAGCCGCTGCATTCAGTTGTGACACTGCTTCTCTGAGTTCCGCTATCTGCTGCTCAGCCGTCATGTCGGCTGCCGTTCGTGAGCTCGCTGGTAGGCACCTGCTTCTCTCCCCTCCTCGAGGCTGTAGATGCCCACAATTGTGAGACGGAGCTTACTGTCAGAGCTGCTTGAAAATCCTAGCTCACAGAGGATCACGCTAGCCAGCGATCATTAAGTAAAAGTCTTTATTGAGTTACAGTTTCCATTCTCAAGCTGCTGCGTGCAACTCTATGTCTAGTAGCTAGATCGGCGAAGCTCCGTCTGAGTCTCCGCCCCGTGTGCACCAACTTAATATCCTAGCCCGGCTCCACCTTTTCCGCCTGACTGTCCTCCTCTGGGTCCCTCTACCCCCCGGGGTCTCTTCCTTCCGGGATTCTTCTGACGCTGACCCCCCGGACCCTCCTGTCTCCTTGCGCCAGGCTTTAGGACCTGGCTCCCTTTCCGGGCTGCTTACTGCGCCGCCTTCCTCTGCATTTGAACTTGGCGCGCGCGCCCAACCTTCCACTTTCCACTTAACCGTTTCTTCGCTCCCCGATGGAGGTGTGGCCACTCCTGACTCGTGCCCTCCCTCCTGTGGTGAGCTGCCAGCGCTTGCCCCCTGGCTCCCTTCCTCTTCCCTGCTCTCTGGCGGTGACGCTGGTCCCGATTTCCTACTGCTCTCCTCTGAGTCCCCTCTGGCTCTATCTTCCTGGGGTGCCCCCCTAGACTCCCCCCTTGCCCTGGCCACTGGTGCTCCTTTCTGTGAATCCTCTGATTCACTGGAAAGACTCGGAGATCTCGGGTCGTCGTCATCACTCATCTTTTCTTCTGCCTCCTCCCCTTCGCTCTCTGTTTCCTCCCTTGCCCTTGCCTCTGCTCCTAAACCCCTGACAGTCATCTTTAAAAATTAATTTTGGTGATAGTCTCTCCTTTGCATATATCACAACTCCTCTCTTTTTAACTTTGTCAGATGAGATAAACTCCTGTCCCAATCTCTTATTAATCAGTAGTTTCCTGTGTAACCTTGTTACATGTGTTTCTTGAAAACAAATCAAGTCCAATTGTTCCTTTTTTAGTAAATGAAAAACACTTTTTCTCTTCCGAGGAGAATTCAAACCATTACAATTCCAACTTAACAGTTGCAGAGCCATGATGGGGTTACTTCGCTTTACCTCCATCTGCGCCAAGTGTCTGTTCTTGTTCTGTCAGTGGTGTCTCTTTCTCTGGGCCATGCAATCCAAAAGATAAGTTTGCTATATCTAGTATTCCTTTTTCCAGTGCTTTTGGCTCTTCTCTGGATTCCACTTCTTTCTGTAGATCTTCTCCGTGATCCTTCAGAAACCTATCTTTGTCATTGACTGATCTTATTTTTATCTTTCTTCCTTTATATTTAAAGGACAGGCCTTGAGGGAATTCCCACCTAAAGAGGATTCTATTTCTTCTCAGCAGGGCAACCAGATCTCCGTAATTGAGCCTTAAGTCCAAAAGATGTTTTGGAATGTCCTTGAATATCTCCACACTTGAGTCGTAAATTTCCAAAGTCTTTTGGTAATGCAGATTCAAGATTTTGTCTCTTTCCTCTTTTGTTCGAAAGGTAATCAAGCAGTCTCTCACCTTGTTCCTCCTTCCTCCTCTTCCAAGTCTAAATGCACTCACTATCTTAAATTCTTCCTTCCCCAAATCCTGTTGCCAGAAATCTGTAAATTCCTGCGTAAGAAAATCAGCCAAATTGTCTTTCTCACGTTCTGGTACAGCCCTGATTCTTAAATTTCTTTGTTTCTCTTTCAATTCAATCATAGACAATGTCAAACTGTGGTCCTCAAGTTGCTTATATACCGGCGGTATCTTCTCTTGAGTAGCAGTTGCTATATCTTTTGCTTCTTCAGCTATCTTTTGGGTCGAAGCAGATTCCTGTAATAATTTTTCAATAGACTCTGTGTTGGTGTTCACCTTCTGTCCCAAATTATTGATACTTGTAGTATTCTGGTCAATTTTAACTCATGCTTCAGCTACTTGTTTATTTGTTTCAGCTACTTGTTTAGCTAAATTTTCCAAAGATTCATTAATTTTTCCAAGTGCCTGTGCCAGAACGTCTTCGGACGACATAACTTTTGGTTTAACCTGTGGAGGTGCAGCCCCTGGTATTCCAGATGGTCCAGATGTTGAAGCCCTTCACTGCAACGCAGGATCTGTCCGATAGGGTCTGCCAGACCTAGTAGTTTTTTCCTGCACCAACTCTATCTTTCCTCTCCCATCTGCCATAACACTCTCATGAGAATCCAAGGTCGTTCCCACGTCTGGAATTTGTTTTGGAATGGAAAGTTCCTCTAGCCCAGTTGTTATTGTAGCAATGTCAAGCCTCCTCTAGGGGGACACAGTAACAGCCAAAGCTTGCAACTTTTAGAAAAGAAAATAGTCCTTATAAGTCCCCCAATTCACAAAAAACAACAGTTTCAGTTGCACTTAATCAGTTACTTTAAAACCAGGAGAAGTTCAGAAACACTGTATCTCTTCTGCAGAGTTAGCTGTCAAAAGTCCTCTGCTTACCAATAGGCTTTCCACAGAGCAGGGCAGTCCGTTCCCAGGTTTTAGGCGGTGGATTTTAGCTTCCTTTTCCCCCTTTTTTTGCAGATAAATACAGTTCAAACCTTTCCCCCCTTCTCTCCTGCAATCTGGAGGGGAGATCGCTTTCCAGATGTTAAGATTTAAGTCTTTTTTTTTCAAACGTCTTTCCAAGTTTCTGCTTACAGTCTCTTTGCTTTGATCTATTTACAAGAAAGGAAGGCAGACTTCCTGTTTATACCTTCCCGCTTTGGTGCCAAATTAGCTTATTTTTTTTCTTTTAGTCCAATTTAATCCTACTCACGGGTAGTTGTTTTCAAAGTCAAATTTTCCCAGGAAGAAGTCAGTGCTCTCCGATAACGGCTATGCGGCTTCACTCCGCGGAAGAAGCAGTCGACTCTCAGCACCGCGCCACTCACCCCGTCTCGCTCCGGAACCCTTAAAAGGGTCCCTTCGCAACTTGGGGGGCGCAAAAGGTGCCCGCCGAGTCCCCACGTTCACAGGCTTCACCCGCCTGTGATTTTTAAAGGGTCCCCGCTTCGCCGCAGCGATCAGACCCGATCCCGCAGAGCTGGTCCCTCAGAAACTCAGAGGGAATCCGCCATTATCGATGGCGCCAACCCGGAAGTCCTAACTCCAGAGAATTTCAAGTCATAGCTAACGATGTGCCCTGCAATTCTGAAAGTGCAGTGATACCCAAAAGCTATTCAAGTTTGTTTTAAACTCAAAAAGGAGCATCAATGTTTGGCTTTAAAAGAGGTTTAGTGGCTATTGACTAAGATGGCTCTGCTCTGTCTCCACAGTGGGAGAGGCAGCAATGCTTCTGAATGCCAGAAACCACAGGGCGTGGGACAATGTTCTTGTGCTTGGGTCCTGCTTGTGGGTTTCCCACAATGGGCATCTGGTTGGCCACCGTGAAGAGAGGATGCTGGACTCGATGGGTCCCCATTGGCCTGGTCCAGCTACAGGACTCTCTTCTTACGTTGTTATGACAGGCTGCATTTCCACTTGGGTCACTTAAAAGGCCAAGTTGATTCTTTTGCATTTGGGAAAGGAAGAATGCATGCATGCGCAGCACACAGTGAAGGTGATATTCAAGAGAGAAGTTGCCATAAATACCACATTCTCCCAAAGATGAGTGCTAAGACAGAGAATAAACACTCTAAGATTTGAAGGCAGAAGAAAATCTCTCTGATCTAAGAACTATGTAACTAGGGAAGTGTCAGGGAACTGCCATCGGCTCAGGGGAGAGAGGGGAAAAGCCGGATGGATTACAGAGAGCCCCCAAAGATCGTGGGAAGCAGCACCTCCTCAGCGGAGGAGAGTAACCACGCCTCCAGTGGAGAGGAGCTTCAGGGCTTGGAGGCGGTGCCAGGACACCTTGCCTGAGCAAAGCGGGGAGGAGAGAGGTCCTCTGTTACCCACGCCCTCCTTGCGCAGTAGGCTTTCGCACAGAGAGGGCAAGCGCAGACTGGGCGTCAAGAAACTACTCTGCTGGGGAAGGTTTAAGGACCGCTCACTCTCAGATTCTGCCAGTGAATGAGCGAGCCACGGAAAAGTGGCTCTCTGCATGGTGAAGGTTTTTTGGCACCAATAACGAGGCTTTACAGCTTACCAGGGAGGCATTTGCCTAATTGCTCTCGAGTAACCCCCTGATATCCTTACAGGAAGGATGAATCTATCCATTTTGGTTTCCCCCTGGACCCTAAATTTAGTTCACCACATTTTTGCATTTATGATTTTTTTTTTGAAAAATGCTCACCAGCATTTTAGCTGCATTGCTCCTAACACAAACATTTCCGTATGCAATTTTAGCCAATGTACACAGTTTTTGCAAGCCGTAATCCTTAGATACATGGCATTTTTGCACAAGGAGGTGTGCTCTCTACATCAATGGCTGGTGTGGCATTTGGGAAGAGGATTTGCTAGCACTTTCCAAGCCTGGTCCCAATGAAGCTTTAAGCAGCATTTTCTGCAGCTGTGAAGCCACAAGGAAAAGCCACCCCCAGCCCAGCAACAACAGCAGCAGATTGACAGCACATCTAGTAATTACTACAACCACCACCTTGTTGGGACAGAAGAGGCAACCAAGGCCTCTCCCTCCTGACCTTTGGATCCAGTCTAATGAAGCCTTTTTATTAGGAAGCAAGCCTCTCCGTGTCCCATATGAAGCTTGTTATTTGACTCCCTCAAGTGGGCGCATTAATCTCAACATGCTGGTAACCTTCGTGTCAATCCTGCAAAGTCACATCCATTATTAATAAGTAAACAAGTGTTGCTCTCAGCACACCACAGTTTTCACTCCACATGCTCTCTTTTTTAAAATAAAAAAGACCAACAACAAAACAAACAAATGCATCTTTACACCTATGCAGATAACAACAGGGTGTCCCACTTAATGGAAGCAAGGACATGGCAGGAACTAACCCAACTGCTGAATGGGAAAGAGGCTGAACCAATGTGTGGAAATGAGCACTAATTGGGAAAGGTCCATCCCAGGAAGCCTGACTCCAAGGCCCACCAACCAAGAGGCCCAACATGCTGGGAATTTCAGGTGCTTCAAGGGGCCAATGAGCTCTGTAGTTGCACCTTGAAGCTGGAACTTGCTTCCAAAATTAGATTGCGGGCCTGCCGGGTGCTTGAGAGCTCCCCACATTCTCCTTGGGAATTCCGTCCAAGAAGAATCTAGATTGCAAAGAGGAGAACTGAGGACAAAGTGATGTCAGCATTAGTGGAGCTAAAAGTCAGTTAAGGCATGTGGCAGGTCTGAACTCCCCACCCCTGGCAGCTACTTGATGACTGAGGCACACACATGATCTTCTTATTTATTTAAAAAACATTTAAATACCACCATTCATTAACATTGACAACAACTGTACAGCAAACCATATTTAAAAGCTATTGTGGAACTATGTTCTCATGCAGGAGGAGGAGAATCTCGAAGGCAAATGAAACTTCACATATAAAAAGGCACTGCTCTTCCCTGATGTCTCCCTAGCTCTCTATGTTCAACATCCAAGAAAACCAGACTAAGATGCTACATATTCTCTCCAACGTGTTTGGACAGCAAAAGCAGCAGATGATTTAAAGACACTCACCCTGATGGAGGATCACACAGGAACCCAGGAAGTTGCCTTAGACAGAGTCAGACCATTGGTCCCCCTTGCTCAGTGTTGTCTACTCTGACTGGCAGTGGCTCCCAGAGTATCAGACAGGGGACTTCCCCAGTCCTCCCTGGAGATGCTGTCAGAGATGGAACCTGGGACCTTCTGCATGCCAGGTGGGTGTTCTGCCCCAGAGCTATGGCCCTTTCACATCTTTCTTCCGCTGCAAGCATCTTTCACAAATGGCATTCCCTCCATACCAAACACCCGCCTCTCATTTATTCTCCAACTTTCAACTGAAGTCTTTTTTAAAATGTAGGTGTCATGGGCAGTGGAAAACCCAGAAAGATGCAACAACCCCTCAGCTCTTCCTATAGTTCATCACATCTTTGTGATCTAGCCAAGGAAAGGCCTACTTTTCCAAAAGTGAGTTTGCAGCATTCAAAGACAAACATACCTGTTGATGAGCGACACAACAACTGCAAACAGCTCCTCATAGAGCCCCGCAGCCATCCCTTCCACACACTCCACACCTGTCATCTTGGGACCTGAAGGAGAGAGACACAGAATGCTTAATTTTCCTGACAGTGCCTTTGGGCATGGCTGCTCAGCAGTCCTCCCCACATGCAGTTAGTTCAGAGCTTTGCGATCAAACCAGAAGCAATTTCCAACCAGGGCAACTGCTGTGTCTGTCTGTTGCAGGAAAAAAACAGCAAAAGGTTTGTTGTACCTGAAGAAAACTAACCATTTGTTATGGCATAAGCCAGTCTTCACCAACCTGGTGCCCTCCAAATGTTTGAGTGACAGCTCCTGTGGACACCAGCCAGCAGGGCTGCCTGATGTTGCGATTGATGGCAGCTGTCATCCAAAATGTCTGGAGGGCATGAATCATAGAACTGTAGCATTGGAAGGGACTAGTCCAACTCCTCCCTGTAATGCAGGAGGCCACTCCATCAGATGCATGACGTATTCTAACGAGGAGAGGGGCACACAGTCCCAATACAACCTGCACCCAAACCACCAGCATCACGTTGGAACTTTTCAACAGGGAATCAGCATGGGACACAAACTATCAAAATTAAAAATCCAAATCATGATGGACAGGTAGAGGCTTGAAGGGAATAGCCCAGCCCACTGCCATTGGCCCATACCTCCCCCAGCTTGTTTTAAAGCCATGTAAGTCCATATCCATCTTGTGGCACTGAGTTCCTGTAGTGGAAACACGGAAGATGGATGAGGAGGCTTGGTGGCCTTGCACAATTAACCCTTCATTTAAGGCCGCTTTAAGTCCTTACAGGAGCACTTCTACCCTTGAAGAAGGCCCAGTTGGGGCTTGATTACCCAGATCATGGGACTGGGAGTATGTAGACATGACACTAATCAGTATAGGTGGAGGCGGTTGAGGCATTAAGCCTTGCCTATCTGGGCTGGGTATAAATAACAGGGCTTGAACCTAAATGCAGTGTGCCTGGATGTGGGTCAAGGTTGCTGCATTGCAAACCAGACAGAAGAGCCACTCTGCTGTTGTTTCTTAGGCCTAAGGAGGGATTTGGGTTAGTGGTCTGGTACTATGTGTTGGTTGCTTGGGTAAATGTTTGTTGGGGATTGATTATTTGTGTGTGTGTGTGTGTGTGTGTGTGTGTGTTAAATGAGAAGGGGGTTCATTGACTGTGTCTGTTTGGGGAGGTTTTGCACTGTTGTATGTGGGTATAGAAGCCTATTTTGTTCAATAAAGTTCAGTCTTCTTCCACTAAGTTGTTTGCATTTGGAAAAACAGTTTCAAACATTATCTGTGTGCAGAATGACTTTCCTCCATTCTGAATCCATTTAATTTGGTGACTACCTCCTTCCCCATTCTAGTATAATGGGAGAGGGATAAAAATTGCTCACTCTATAAATACATATATTCCATTTTCCATCCTGTGCATAATTTTATAAACTTCTGTCATGTCCTTTTGCAGTTGTCCCTTTTCCAAACTGATCTGAATGTTAGTTAGATGCACTGAGAGATCTTAAATGTTGCCAACAGCTGCAGGGTTCAGCACCAGGAGCGGCTCTGTCGCTCCTGTTCCTCTTGGGAGGGCAGATCTTTTCCTGGTGCAAAAAAACCTGAATTGGGGTAGGGGACTTTGAAATACTGATTGGAGGAGAGTTTAAGGAAGGAAGAAGGGGAAGCAGGTGCCTCTTTGAGGGTTTTACATGCTTGGAACTTGAGCCCATTGCTAAGGAAACCAACTACAGCTGGCATCTTTTCTAAATTGTTTTCAGGTCCATTCCTTAGCAAATTTCAGCCACGAATAAACACTGGTTGTTACTTAGTGCACAAAAGGAGGTAGCAGTGGGGGGGGGGAGGCAGTAGATGAAAAGAGTTACAGAAAAGCAGGGGGGGGGCGTTGTCAAGGCAAAAAACAGCAAGAAAGCTGGCCGCAAACAGCTTGTTGCCTGTCCCAGATCTCAGTAGGCAGCTAATATCTTGGTTACGCCTTCCTTCTCCAACCCGCTTTTCCTGCTTTCAAATACCTGGCAGATTTACAATTCAAAGAGCTGTTTGGAAAGCCAGCTGTGCTTAGCTACCTTTTTTTTAAAGGGCTGAAAATCAAAAGGGTTTTATTTTTAAATAACCAATCTCATTGTTTTGTGCTCAAGTGCAAAAAAAATATATGTTACCTCTGATTGCCCCTGTTGTAGTCAAAAATTTGAAGGCAATTTGCCTCTGACAAGGTGGCTTTGCATGCTGTGGCCCACAGAGTGCTAGTTAGTAGGGAGGGGGGAGTGGTCCTTGGATACGGGGTTGTGAGCACTTCCTCTCCTCCTGCATCACTGCCTGCAAATGTGTCCACACTTACCTAATCATTGCATGAGTGCCACAATTAAGAGAGGCAGAACAATAAGGTGTGTGACAGAGAGGCAGAGAGAGAAGTGATACGCAGAAAGAACCCAGACCTCAGTGAAAGAGCACTTGGCTTTGCATACAGAAGGTCTCAGGTGCAACTTCCAGGTAAGAAATGTGCTTGGTCAGCAGGCCTAAGCTCAGGCATAGGACAGCTACTGTCAATCAGGGCTTTTTTTCGGCCAGAACTTAATTCCGGCACCTCTCCGGTGGGTGCCATTGCCATTATAAGAGAACAAGGGAGACATTCATATTGAGTTCTGGCACCTCTTTTTCGGAAAAAAACAGCACTGCTGTCAACCAAAGCAGACTGCATTGGATTTGGTGGGCCATCATTCTCCATAGGAACACAGGAAGCTGCCTGTACTGAGCCAGATCATTGGCTCACCAGGCACAGAGGTATTTCCCAATCCTATGTGGTGAAGCTGGCAGGGATTGACCCTAGCACCTTTCATGTGCTAAGCAAGTTCTCTGTCCCTGAGCCATAGCCCTTCCTTAGACTTCAGTGTGGGGAATCTGCTCATGGTTCAGGGCTTGGAATCTCTAAGGAGGACCTTTTTTGCAGTAGAGCTGAGAATGGCCTCTGTGAGCCTCAGCTGCCTCTTTCTGTTTACTACACTGACAATACTGAGGTCGGGTGAGCAGGGCAGCTTCACAGGTCCCTGTTACAAGGTGAATTTCATGATATGCAAAGGGATTAAGGGCAAAACTGCTTTTACTATAATGCTGTTATACAAATCTATGGTGTGAACACACTTGAAATATTGTGTGCAACTCTGGCTGCCTCACCTCAAAAAGGACATTGCAAAGTTGAAAAAGGTTCAGAAAAGGGCAAGCAAAATGATAAACTCTCTTATAAAGAAAGGGTACACCAACTGGGTATTTTTATTCTAAAGAAAAGGAGAGCAAGAGGGTACAGGTCGGAGGTTAATAATGTTATGCATGGTGCGGTGAAAGAGAAGCTTTTCTCTCTCTCATAAAACTAAAACCCAGGGAGTATCAAACAATGTCTTGTGCAGAAAGAGTGGAGAAAAAAAGTTTTTCTTGTTCTCTCTGAATAGCAGAACCCAAAGGGGTCATCTAGTGAAGCTAAATGGTGGGAGATTCAGAACAGAAACACTTCTTTACAGAGCACATAGCTAACCCTTGGGATTCACTACCACAAGATACAGTGATGCCACCAACTTGGGTAGCTTTGAAAGTGGTTTAGACAAGTTCATGGAAAATAAGTTTACCATCAACACGTTGCTTCCAGTATGGGAATCATGAGCAGGGAGAGTGCTGCTACTGCACTCATATCCTGCTTGTGGACTGGCCACTGTGAAAACAGGATGCTGCACTAGATGGGCCGAGGGTAGGGGGGAATCTATCTGTACCTGTTTGAGTTGTTCCCAAGATGGATTCAAACATGCATATTCAACCCAAGGTTGATGGAGGGAGGGGAATTGTCAAAACGGAGCCTCTCTTTCCCCTGCTAACTTTGCATGAGGAAAGGCCCTTACCATCCGACCAGCCTTGGTCCTGGCTGAGCTGTCCTCCGGCTCCAGACGTGACCTGCTCAATAATCCTCTGGAGGTGGTGCTTGAAGACGGCTGTTGTGAGCTCCTCAAAATCACAGCCAAGGACTTCCGCTGCCTTGTTGGCCCACTCAAACTGCATGAACTGCTTCCTGCCAACTGAACAGAAAGGAGAGGAAGGGGCTTATGCTCAGGAAGCCTTTGTTTTCCATGACGACTCCTTCTGGCTCACTTTTAATGATTAAATTTGTGAATTCTGTGATTTGTGAATGACAAATTATTTATTTGTAATTTACAATATGATACTGATATAATTCACATATGATAGCCATCTTCAAATATCTCAAGGGTGTCACATGGAAGAAGGGAACAAGCTTGTTTTCTACTGCTCCTGAGGGTAGGACTCAAAACAATGGCTTCAGGTTTCAAGAAAGGAGATTCCGACTAAACATCAGGAAGAACTTTCTGACAGTGAGAGTTGTTCATGATGTTGGATGATGGCCATCTGCCATGGATGCCTTAGCTGAGATTCCTGCATTGCTGGGGGTTGGACTGGATAACCCTCGGGGTCCCTTCCAACTCTACAATTCTATGGTTCTATTTATTTCATATCATTTTTATATACACAACCCAATTGTAAGAAGAAAAAATGTCCGAGTGGTTTGCAAAAAGAATAAAACAGCAAAATCAATAACAGTTAAGAACAGCTACTGAAAACATTCAAATCGTATTTAAGATCAAATATAAACCAACAACAGATTAAAAACACATGTCAGCATTCTACATATCCATGTAAGCTTGTAGAAACAAAACTGCTTTTAGCAGGTGCTGAAGAGCACAGTGAAGATGCCTGCCTGGTGTCAAGAGGCAGTGAGTTCCCTAGGGTGGGTGCTGCCACACTAAGAAATCGATTACTCACAGCGGTACAGTGGTACCTCAGTTTACGAACTTAATCCATTCTGGAAGTACGTTTTTAAACTGAAACCATTCTTGAACCAAGGGACGCTTTCCCTAATGAGCCTTCCGCCGCCCGGGGCCCTTCTACTGTTCAGATTCCGTTCTTAGACCAAGGTAAAGTTCGCAAACTGAGACACTACTTCTGGTATTGCGGAGTTTGTAAAACAAATAGTTCGTAAACAGGGCTGTTCTTAAACCGAGGTACCACTGTACATGTTTTAAGTGTCCCCTGTAACAAGGCCAGTTCTGCACATGGGCCTATGTGGCTAAGGGGATCAAGTTTGTAGTGTTGATGTATCCTGGGTGGGCTATGTTTCCGTTAAGAGTGGCCAAAGAAATACAGCACAGTAGCCAGAGGAAAAGAAAACCAAAGCAAGTTCATGAGGCAGACTTTTTTTAAAGAGAGGGGGAGAGAAGGAAATGAATCAGGTCTGAAAATGAATGGCTGTTCACGTACAAAGTGCTGGTGGTAATTAGCTGCAATTTGATGGCAGCCATTCATAAACGAGACAGAGAGCAGAATTAAACTGATGGTAGCAATTAGATTTCATTTCACCTCTGAGCGCCGCCTTTGATTTTGCCCTGCAGGAGTCATATTTCCATGCGCTGAAATGCAGCACAGCATTTGCTGGTGGCTTTGAAAGGGCACCTACAAAATAAGAGCCCACTCCCCTGCCTCCAGCTCTGCCCACTGCTCTCCCCTTTGGAAAGACTCTTTGTGGGATTGCCCGGAAGGCCTCCTGCAAGGAGCAGCCAATCCTGGAAAAATGAGGCTACAGCCACCCAGCCACCCAGCCACACCCCCACAAAACCAACTGGGTGAATATATTTCCAAGGAAATCGTTTATCCCCTGGGATAATCACTTCAACTTCATGTTTCCCAAAAAGGATCAATAGAGAGTCAAATTGCAGAATGAGCCAGTCTGCAAAGCTTCAGACTGATAAGTTGCAGAACCCACAAGCTGGCAGGAAACCAGGTCCTACATATGCAACTTGGAAGCTGGATAGAAAGGCAATGGAGCAAGGAGCAAGGTCTCTCACTGGGTTAAGTCTTATGACATGATGAAAAAAAGACAAGAAGGGAAAGAGCCACCCACATGCTGACCCGACAAACTGTCTGAAATGGTCAATCCCCTTTTCTCAGGATTAGCAATCTCTAGCTAAACAAGGCAAAACAAAAACCTCAAACCCTACAATTCCAAACCAGAATTCCTCAGATTCCTTTCATTCTTTTTTTTGGAGGGGGAGAACCATGATAGTTTAAGTATGTCCTCCTTTATGCATAAAAACATAAGTCTTTCATCTGTGGAAGGATTTGCATCACAGTCCTGGATTTGCATGAACTCAGGGCAAGGGAGCTAAAAAGAAGGCAATTTTTAAACAACAGCAGATTTTTGAACAATGCAGGGAAAGAGAGAGAGGAACTGTGAACATATGGGGGACTTGAAGGAGCTGTGGGGATTGTTGATGTGTGTGCAGCATCTACTCTTGGGTTTTCTTCTTTTAATAGACTTGCAACAGAGTTTTGTTTTAATTGAGTATCTTTATTATTTACAACAAATTACACTGGTCAAATACAAATATAAAATAACATACGTAGTCCTTTCCTCTTCCAGCCATCCAGCCAGAGACCTAATGCTGACTCATGTTCATTTACATACTGACACTTGACACTCTGACCCTTATTGATCACATGCCCTTTATAAAGGCTCCTGTTGCTGGGTAGATGTTTCTATTGCCTAGCAACCTGTTTAAGACCAAGTTCTTTCTATTCTTTCTAGAATATTCCAACAGGGATATGGGGCATTAAAGGAGGCATGAGGAGATGGGGGCAGGGGTGAAACTATGCTTCATTTCACCTGGGTCAAAAACCCAGTTTGGCGCCCCCTCCACAAACATTTGCGTACACAGGTTGGGAGCCTCAATGGTGTACCTCTGGGGCAAAAAAGAAAACAAAAAACCAGCTAGCCCCCCGTAGCTATGGATGGGGGCCATGGGTGAAGTGCAAATTGGGGGTTGGCAAGCGGGGTGGGGAGTTTGGCAAGGGTGCAGGGTAGGTGGGGCTGGCAAACAATGCAAGCAGGAGCAGCAGGCTCCTTGACTCCAACAGTCCTTACTGGAACATGTTCAAACCACTGGGCTCTTAATGGCAGGTACTGTCCTAGTAGGCTGGAGCGTGGAGCTAGACAGGTGGTGTTGCTCCATCAATGAAGCCAGTCAGACCAGGGCGCTTATAGAGGAGCTTATAGAGGAGCTGAAGCCAGGCCCTGATCCATGCAGAGGCTTCCATGCACTTCCTAGGTCCCCATCTCCACCTGCATGCACATGGAACTGGCCTCCTATTTGGTTGCATAAACAGGGATTTAGCCTTCAACCTAAGGATCTTGCGCCTAGAGGGGCACGTTCCTCATGTTGACTTCTGTACCACTTTTTTTCTTCATTAGGGCGGTTATTTGCACACACACCCACCCACAAAAAAGATGACACAGAATTGCAAACAATTTTCATGTGCTAATTTATATGTATAGATCAAGGAGAAAGTCAGCTCAGCTCACATTTCAAGGCAACCAAAATTTACACCTATCCAAACTTTGTGATGCAGTTCTCCAGCCAACCAACATTTACAACAACAAAAATGCAAATATTAGGGGGGAAATGTGTATAAAAATGAATATATTTGTGAAAGTAATACACAAATGTGCCTTGTGTTTGGGGAAATTGCTTGCAAAACTGTATAGTATTAGTCAAAACTGCATACAAAAATGTGTTTATTGGGAAACATTAATGTGAACATTCTGATGAATTTTTCAAAAAGAATTTTCCAAAAAGAAAATCACAAATTGCTGTGGAAATGTGGAAGACTGAATTTAAGTTTGGAAAAATGAGAAACTGAAAGAACCAAAAGTAGCACATCTTCCCATCACTAGTAAAGATGCAGATTTTAAAAATCCATGATCATTGAAATAGAAATGCAAAACATCTCAGCATGGTCAAGGAGCCTGTGCCCAGGGGACCAGGGTGCCTGCTCAGGCTGCCTTCTAAGTGCCAGTTACAGATAGGTAGCCGTGTTGGTCTGCCATAGTCAAAATAAAAAAATTCCTTCCAGTAGTACCTTAAAGACCAACTAAGTTAGTTCTTGGTATGAGCTTTCGTGTGCATGCACACTTCTTCAGATACACTGGCATCTGAAGAAGTGTGCATGCACACGAAAGCTCATACCAAAAACTAACTTAGATGGTCTTTAAGGTGCTACTGGAAGGAGTTCTAAGTGCCAGTCATGGATGCTCAACCACAAGTCACTGCCACCACTCAACTCTCCCTTCTTAGGGTCCTTTAAACTGGCCAGTGACAGGTCAGTTGTTCACACATCATTGTGAACTCTTTGATCAACTGTTACGGAGCAGAAAGGGGGGATCATGTTTGTAATCCATTCCCATTCCCATAAAGCCTGTGGAGGGTTCGAGGCGATGACCTCAAGGGCACTCTGCCCTGCAGAGACCCTCCAACCCCTCCATTGTGTCACACCAAGCACCACACAAAACTCAAGCCCTGAAATAAAAGTGCCCCTTTTCTCCCTGCGCCCCTAGACTATATAAACTAAGACCCTATTGTTCTCTAATCATCGGTACATAAAATGTGCCTTTCAATACATGCTCCGCTCTGCATGTTTCCCCCCTCCTTTGCCCATATGTTAATCCTGTATAACCCACCCCTTTCCTGATATAATCATGATGTAGCAATGATGTAGTGATGACGCTTTTGAACTGTATCTGGGATAATGGTGGGAAGTTTTAAAAGTTCTTGACACTCCATCAATCTTACCTTGAACCTGTTGCGCAATAAACATGGATCTTCTCTAAATTGCTCCAGTCTCTGGCTGCGCTCCTTTTGTTCCACAGGGACCCGCAGACTCAGTCCGACGAGCTAGGTGGCAGAGCAGCCTCGCACCTAGATTTTCTGTAACAGTTTGGCACCCAATGTGGGGCTGCGGTTCTCCCGTGTTGCTGACCGGGAGCCCCGAAGTCTTCAGCCGGCACCGGGCCGTTTTGCCTGGGAAGATCCCTCTGGACCCCTGGCCATCTTCAGGGCGGTAATTGACCAGCCTCAAGGGGTTCAGCCAGGGAGCAAAGAGAGATCCGGCCGGCTTATTCAACAATCCCGGGATCACAGCTGAAGGCATGTGAGTATAAGTTAAAATCCAGTGCACTGGTGGGAAGGGGGGTGGTAATCTCCTGGCAACTTAATTCTCTGCCCTCTTATCTATCGTTCTTTCTTACCTTCCTCTTGGTCCGGTTAGTGAGAGAGACAGAGGACCACTGCTTCTATGATTCTATGCTTGACCCAAAACGGGGGTTCTGAGCTCTATCTCTTTGTCTTAAACACTCCAGCCAGCCGCACCAATCGAGAGCCCGGAAGTAAGACGGAGAGGACCGGCTTAAACACCCACCTCACCGCAACAGGCATCTCATTGAAAGCAAGGGGTTGGAGCTCTTTTTACGATCTTCCAGCCAGCCACCCAGGGGGCTGGAAGGGACTATCTTTCTATCCTTACCGCAGCTGCACCAGTCGTGCCACATAACACGTGTATCGTGCGTGAGCTCGCTTCTGAAAGCAAGGGGGATATTCCAGTTCAAAAACTCTATCCAGGGGTCGCCTGAGCTGTCACCACACTGCATAACATCCCTTTTCCTCAAGTTTGTGACGATAGGTAGGAGGTTGCCAGGAGGGATAGCCTAGGAGGAACTGGGGAGGATTTGGCAGACTGAGGAAACAGGATTTGGCAGAGTGAGGAAACATTTGGCAGAGTGAGGAATAAGAAAAAGGAAAGAACGAGTGCCGAGGGTCTGGGGAGGAAACCAGATAGCTAGGGCTCAAAAAAAAAAAAAAACCCACTAAATTGTTAGGCAACGGAAGATAGAAGAATCAGAGAAACCCCTGTATAGGTTACCCGAAATCCTTACCAACCCCCTTTTCTTTCTCCCCTCTTTATCCCAGACACACGTGAACTAAGAAAATGGGTACCCAGGCTTCCAAAAACGAGCGGGCTTCCTCTGGGAGGAAGGCTTCACGGAAGACATCCCAGTCCCAGAGGGACCCTGTCTCCTCTCCTTGAATTTGTCTTAACTTACTGGAAGTCAATACCAGGCCATAAAGTATTGTCCAGACAGAAGTTGGAGGACCTCTGCAGAGAATCCTGGTCCACCGGTACAGCCTCCGTGAAACCTGAGTTGCGCTGGCCGCTGGGGGGGTTCTTTTAACGAAGACCGTTTAAACAATCTAAGAAAGCACTTGATGGAAGAGAAGCCCCGTCAGCTAGAATACCTAACCGCTTTCAAGGCTGTTAGGGGGTTACCTTGGGCTCCTCATGGAGCCCCCTCTTTTCAGGTGCCCCTGCTAAAGCCCAGAAAACAGCCCTTGCTCCCCCTACGAGGGACACCCCACAGATGATTCTATCGAACAAGCCCTGATTCCCTTCTATTACCAAGGGGTAACACCATCTGCCCCAAATAATGACTCAGATACGGACATGGAATCAAGGGGGGGAGGAGCGGGGGGGCGGCACTAGCCAAATACTTACTCGCCAGCAAGCCAAGGTGAAAAAGGGCGCCGCACCAGAGAACCTCATTCAATTAGAAGAACCAGTAGAGCCACTGGGAACCTCTAGCCAAGCAGTGGTTCAGATGCCTTTAAGGGCTCTACCGATCCCACCTCTAGAGCCCAATGGACACCCCCCCCCGATGGTATACACGCACCAACCCTTTTATACTGCAGACCTAGTCACATGGTCAAACCAAATGCCCTCCTTGAGAGATGACCCAGACAAGTGCCACCATCAAGTTAGTGCCATCTTCTCAACCCACAAACCCACCTGGCCAGATGTTCATGTACTTCTAAACACCCTCTTTAATGAAGCTGAGAAAGCAGACATTCCAACCAAAGCGGGAGAGGCGCTAGAACTCCCAGACTATCAGGCAAACCAGCCCACAGGGGCAGAAGCGCTCACGACCCAAGTTTTACGGAATGAGTCAACTTGGGACTACAACACCACTGACGGGATCTGGTGTTTAAATTTGTTCAAAAAGGCCATATTAGGCGGAATAAAAGCTGCTGGTCACCACATTGTCAATTGGACCAAAGTCCAATCTGTCCTACAAGGACCAAACGAACATCCCTCGGACTATTATACCAGGCTTGTATCCGCTATTAAAACATGGGGAGGAATAGACCCGGAGAACTCCCAGGATGAAGTCATTGTAAAGGGCTTCTTCAAAGATCAAGCCAACCCAGATATTAGAAAAGCTCTCAACCTCCAAATTGGCTATGAAGGGAAAAGTATAAGCGAGATTCTGTCGATAGCCAAGTCTGTCTATAACACCCAGGATGAGAGAAAGTGGAAAGAATCTAGGCAAGAGAGCGAACATGTGCTGGCCCTGAGCATGGAACCCAACCCCTACCGGGGTAGGGGCACCGGGAGAGGAAGAGGGTCCCAGGGAGGAGGACCCCCTAGCGCACTCAGACCATGGGACCCCACTACAGGAGGATGCTATAATTGCCAAGAAGAAGGGCACATTAAAAAGTTCTGCCCATACCTCAACACAGGAGCCTATGGAGGATAGGAATTCAGGTCTCCTTATGAGAGAAATAACAGCTATGCCCCTTTCCCAACCTGTACTAATACAACCCAAGGATATGGGGGCCAACCTACTGCATCCTATGGTCCGCAACCACCTCCACTCCCACCACCCCAGAATCACCGGCCCCAACAGAACATGAGATCTCAAATGGCCACCTTAAATCCACCCAACTCCCATCGGACCAACGCTACTGCTCCACCCATGCACCCACCAGAATACCCACCACCTCCTCACGACATAATGATGTGAGATGGAGAACCTTATTGACAATTAAGATGGGATCCCGACCAAACCCAAGCCATCTGCCCCGTCCTTGCGCTATCACCGGAAGACCCCATTTGCACGATTGAAATCGACGGGCATCCCTATGAACATTTACTAGATATGGGAGCCACGTATTCAACTTTAGCAAATAGCCACCTGGAACCTGGGTCAGAGACCAGAAAGGTCATGGGGCTGGACGGCATACCCCACACTTGTCCGCTCTTCCACCCAGCTAAGGTCAGTCCCTTGCTGGCGGAACACACCTTACTCTTAACTAGCAGCCTAGTAAACCTCCTTGGCAGAGACTTACTTTGCAAATTAAATGCCACAATAAAGAGTTCGGGAGATGGCATATATCTATACATGCCTGAAGAGTCCGTTCCCACCTTCCAAGGAATAGTGCAAGATGCTAAATTGGAACGCCAATTTCCGGACCTCCCTCCTGATCTAGAGAATGAAATGCCCCCTTGGCTATGGGGTACTGAGTCCACTTCAGTAGGACTTCTAAAATTGGCTACCCTGGTTAAGATTACTTACAGAACAGACCTTCCTTTCCTGTACCCTTTACCAAAGAAAGCCATAGAAGGATTGACGCCTATTGTCAGGGGTTCAGGAGCAGAGGCAAGGGCAAGGGAGGAAACAGAGCGAGGGGGAGGAGGCAGAAGAAAAGATGAGTGATGACGACGACCCGAGATCTCCGAGTCTTTCCAGTGAATCAGAAGATTCACAGAAAGGAGCACCAGTGGCCAGGGCAAGGGGGGAGCCTAGGGGGACACCCCAGGAAGATAGAGCCAGAGGGGACTCAGAGGGGAGCAGTTGGAAATCGGGACCAGCGTCACCGCCAGAGAGCAGGGAAGAGGAAGGGCGCCAGGGATCAAGCGCTGGCAGCTCACAACAGGAGGGAGGGCACGAGTCAGGAGTGGCCACACCTCCATCGGGGAGCGAAGAAACGGTCAGAAGGAAAGTGGAAGGTTGGGCGCGCGCGCCAAGTTCAAATGCACAGGAAAGTGACGCAGTAGGCAGCCCGGAAAGGTAGCCAGGTCCTAAAGCCCGGCGCAAGGAGACAGGAGGGTCCGGGGGGTCGGCGTCAGAGGAATCCCGGAAGGAAGAGACCCCGGGGGGCAGAGGGACCCAGAGGAGAACAGTCAGGCAGAAAAGGTGGAGCAGGGCTAGGATATTAAGTTGGTGTACAAGGGGCGGAGACTCAGACGGAGCTTCGCCGATCTAACGCATAAGACGTAGAGTTGCACGCAGCAGCTTGAGAATGGAAACTGTAACTCAATAGAGACTTTTACTTAATGATAGCTGGCTAGCGTGATCCTCTGTGAGCTAGGATCTGGGAGCAGCTCTGACAGTAAGCTCCGTCCCATAAATTGTGGGCATCCACGGCCTCACGGAGAGGAGAGAAAGCGGGTGCCTACTAGCGAGCTCACGAAAGGCAGACAACATGACGGCCGAACAGCAGATAGCGGAACTCAGAGAAGCAGTGACACGACTGAATACCGAGGCTCTTGCATCCAGGAAGAGAGAGGAGGACGCAGCTGCCACCTACAGGGATCTCCAAGTCAGGTTGGAAGTGCTTACGAAGCAAGGGCAACTGACACCCAAACCGGAGGGGATTGGGTTGGGGAGACGAACAGGCGGTCTGGTCTCTCACTTCGATGGGAATTTGCAACAGTACCCCAACTTTAGAGCAGATGTAATGTGTGCACTGCAACTGCTGAACAAAGACTTTAGAGATGAGCAAGAGAAGGTGGGATTCATCATGTCCCATTTGCATGGAGATGCTAAAGCATGGCTGCGCAATTTGTGGAGAGATAAGGATCCGGCGCTCCAAAATGCGGATGCCTTTATTAAAGCGAAGGATGGGTGCTTTTTATCAAGCATAGACGTGGATCTTGCTCGGAAGCAGATACATGGACTGAAGCAAGGGAGGGCCAGCGTGAGGCAGTACCATGCCCGCTTTTTCGCTTTGGTCAGTGCCCTGGAATGGGACAGAGATTCGGCTCCAGTAAGAGACCTGTTTTGGGAGGGATTGCACAGCACGGTTAAAGATGAAATTGCGAGGGGGGAGAGACCCCGGACCACGCAGGAGATCGTTCAGAGGGCGCTGGCGGTGGGGGTGCGACTGGAAGAACGTCCGTGGAGCAGGGACGAAGGGCGTGGAGGGGGCGAACAAGCCAGGGGCTACTCCTTCCTTCCCAAAGAAGCAGCGCGTGTACAATCCACGCCTCCGCCAGGAGGAGGGGCGGAACCTATGGAGGTTGGAGGTGCAAGGGCTCAGTCAGCAGCCAGAGCCCTAGCACCGGCAGCAGTGAAAGCGAAGCCTCCTAGAGGGAACAGGAAGTGTTACATCTGCGAAGATCCACAGCATATGGCGAAAGAGTGTCCCCAGAGGCTCCGCAAGCACACTGCAGCCTCAGCAATGGTAACTGCAGCAACGCAGCAAGGAGAACCACAGCAGGGAAACGACGGAGTCTGGCTGGAGAAAGAGGCACTGGGGCCCAGCCAGACGTGTCAGTGAAGCAGTCCCCAGAGATTTTACAGCCCATGGACCCCCTCCCGCCCAAACCAGTAGTGAGGCTCACCGCATCGCTCCAGCTGCCCAATGGAATCACCATGGACGTGCCAATCACCATTGACTCAGGAAGCAATGCGGACTTTATAGGGCAGGACTTTGTCGACCGGCACGCTATACAGTTGCTGCCTGCCACGCTGCCCCTGCAGGTTGTCACGGTGGATGGCAGGGAGCTGCTAGGGGGGCAAGTGGTGAAGCAGACGCCACCAATGGTGATGCGACTTGGGAATCACAGGGAAGTCATCAGCTTCAACGTCACTCAACCATCGGACACGCCCATTGTATTGGGTATGAGTTGGCTGGACAAGCACAGCCCGACGCTGGCTTGGTACCAGAGGCAGCTGACCTTCGGCTCTTCCTTTTGTGCTGAACACTGCATCGTGCCCCGGCAGGAAGGAGAGGAGGAGGAGTCACAGCTGCAGCTAGGCACGCTGCAAGCGGTTCCACACAAGTACGCAGAATTTTTGGAGGTTTTCTGCGAGAAGGAGGCAGACAGGCTACCCCCCCACAGACCATATGACTGCAAAATTGACCTGCTGCCGGGGGCGGCGCTGTCCAAAGGGAAGCTGTATTCCATGTCTGAGGACGAACTGCAGGAACTCAAAGAGTTCATAGATCATAATTTGGAGCGCGGTTTCATACGAGAGTCCAAGGCAGCGGGGGGCAGTCCTGTATTCTTTGTTAAGAAGCGGGACACGCCCCAAAAAAGACTTGTAGTGGACTATCGCATCTTGAACAGTGTGACCAAGCCATCGGACTTCCCCATGCCCCGAATCGACGACCTCCTCGCAAAGGTACGGAAGGGCAGCGTGTTCACCAAGTTTGACCTGCGAGGGGCGTACAACCTCATTCGCATGCGGGAAGGAGATGAGTGGAAGACAGCCATGTTCATGCCCCTGGGCACCTACGAATATAGAGTTATGCCTTTTGGATTGCAAAATGGCTCCCACGTTTTTCAAGCTTTCATGCATCACGTGTTGGCGGGGCTCCTCTACAAGACGTGCGTCTGTTTCTTGGATGACATCCTGATCTTTTCGGAATCACAGCAGGAGCATGACAGACACGTCAAGGAAGTGCTGAGCAGGCTGCAGCAGCATAGGCTTTACGCCAAGCTGGAGAAGTGCCAATTCGATGTGACAGAGGTGGATTTCCTGGGCTACAAGTTGTCTGACAAGGGGCTCGCCATGGACAGCGCCAAGGTTCGAGAAGTGTTGGATTGGAAAAGCCCACGCAACCGGAAGGAGGTCCAACGGTTTGTCGGCTTCGCGAACTTCTATCGCAAGTTTATCAAAGGCTTTGCTATGCAGACAGCGGCCATCACGGACACGCTCAGCTCCAAGAAAAAGAAGTTCATCTGGACAGAGCAGGCGGAGCAGTCCTTTCAGGCACTCAAGCGTCTCTTCGCATCGGAAGAGCAGCTGCTTCATGTCAACCCCAGCAGGCCGATGAGGGTGGAGACAGACGCTTCGGACAGAGCCGTGGGAGCAGTCCTGCTGCAGAAAGACCCGCAGGGGGTTTGGAGGCCGGGAGCGTTTTACTCCAGGAAGCTCAGCAAGTCCGAACAGAACTACACCATCTGGGACAGGGAGTTGCTGGCCAGTCATGCAGCATTCAAAGCGTGGAGGCACTTCCTGATCGGCGCCAAGCACACGGTGCAGGTTTGCACGGACCACAAGAATCTGGAGCACTGGCGCACTGCACAGTTCCTGAACCAGAGGCAGATACGTTGGGCTGAGTTCTTTGCGAACTTCGACTTCCGAATAGAGTATGTCCCGGGGGACACCAACGTCATGGCGGATGCTCTCTCCCGTAAGCCACAGTATCTGGAGGAGGCAACGCCAGCGGCCGCCATGCACATCTTCGCACCGACAGTGTGGGCGTGCGCTGCGGCAACAGTTGACCTGGAGGCGGTGCGACGAGCGTTGCAGGATGACTCCTTCGCGCAAGCAAAGATGGCAGAGGTGCACAGGGGCACGGCAGCGACCGACGAGTTCCAGCTGCGAGATGGATTGCTCATCCGTAAAGGGGCCATCTACGTGCCGGGAGACGAACTTCGCGCCAAGGTACTGCAGAAGCTGCACGACGCGCCCACTGCCGGGCACTTTGGCAAGGAGAAGACGGTGGAATTAGTCGCCAGAGACTTCTGGTGGCCCGGAATGAGAGGGGAAGTCGCGGACTACGTGGCGAGGTGTGACACCTGCCAGAGGGCCAAACCAGTGCACAGACCGCCGGCCGGACTGTTGGAACCGCTGCAAACTCCGTTCGAACCATGGTAGAGAGTGGCCCTGGACTTTGTCACGGATCTGCCCAGCTCGAGGGGCAAGACGGCTGTGCTGGTGGTGGTGGACTTGTTCTCCAAGATGGCACATTTCATTCCGTGTGCGAAGGTGGCCACGGCGGAACAAACCGCCAAACTGTTCATAGACCACATGTTCAAGGTTCACGGTCTGCCGCGGTCTATTCTGTCCGACCGAGGGCGACAGTTCATCTCGAACTTCTGGCAGAAGCTGATGGGCTTCCTGAACGTCAAGATCAACCTGGCGTCGGCTAGACACCCGCAGACCAACGGGCAAGCGGAGCGGGTCAATGCCATCATGCAGCAGTACCTGAGATGTTATGCGAATCAACAGCCTGCGACGTGGGTGGATTACCTGCCTCTCGCCGAGTTCGCCTACAACAACACGAAGCACGTGTCCACGGGGGTCACGCCGTTCTTCGCCAACAACGGGAGGCACCCCAGAACCTTCCCAGGACTGGAAAGAATGGACCTTGAGCTTGTTTGGAGGTTCTAGCAGGGGAGCGCAGCTATCGTATACCCTTGACCGAAGAACGGTACACTCCTTCTATCTGGGATGGTCGTCCTCTTCCACCGAGCGCGCAGCTTCGGGAGGGACGCACATGGAGTGGTGAGGGAGGAAGGGGACACCCGCCTAGCCAGCCAGATCAGCCGAATCAACCCTGGCGATCAATGGGGTGACAGATGTCGCAGCCAGATCGCCCTCAATGATATTTAAGGACGAACAAGGGAGATATCTGGCAGTGGAGATACAAATACAAGGAGAAAAACTTCTAGTGGTTGGGATTTATGCACCAAATGAAGGCAAATCTGACTTCTTTAAGAGACTCCATGAAACCCTCACTGACTATCTGGACTACAATATGATAATCATGGGAGACATGAATGGTGTGGTCTCCACTAACATGGACAAGGCACAAAGATTAACAGTTAGCAAGGAAGGGAGACTCCCTAAGACTTTTTTTGAAATGACAGAAAATATGGACTTGATAGACATATGGAGAACAAGGAACCCTCTGGAGAGAGAGGGAACTTTCTTCTCCCAAGCAATGATGACCTGGACCAGAATCGATCAAATCTGGGTTACTAGTGGAATGGCCCCAAAGATCAAGAAAGTGGAAATCTGCCCAAAAACTTGCTCCGACCATAACGCCGTGAAGATGGAGATGAAACTCACAATAACTGGCCAATTTAGATGGAAAATGAATGACACCCTCTTTCGAGATAAGGAGATTCTCACGAAGGCCCAAAAGACCCTTAAAGACTATTTTGAAATAAATTTGAGGACCGACGTGGAGAAAAGAGTGATCTGGGACGCAAGTAAAGCGGTTATGAGAGGATTCTTGATTCAACAAAATTCAATAAAGAGGAAAAAACAAAATGAGAAAAAAGAGAGGATTTTGGAAAGGATAAAGGAAGGAGAGAGAAAATTAAGAACAAAACCAAAATCTCAGGACATTTTAAGAGAGATTAAGTTATATCAAACACAATATATGGAATTGATGAACCAAGAGATTGAATGGAAGATAAAGCAAATGAAGCAAAAGACTTTTGAATCAGCAAATAAATGTGGTAAACTTTTGGCATGGCAACTGAAGAAAAGGCAGAAACTAAATACAGTTACAAGCTTAGAGGTGGATGGAAAGAACATATCCAAACCTAATGAAATTAGAAATTGCTTTTTAAGTTATTTTAAAAAACTCTACACTCAAGGCCCGCAAAATGAAGAAGATATAGACAAATTCCTTGGAAAATATGGATTACAAAACATCTCTCATCAAAGTAAGATGGACTTGAACCAGAGAATCTCAGAACAAGAGATAGAGGCTGCCATTCAGAATATGCAACTGGGCAAATCTCCGGGACCAGATGGACTGACTTCCAGATACTACAAATCGCTGAAGGAATGGCTGACTCAACCACTAAGAGAAGTTTGTAATGAGATCCTTGAGGGAAAAAGGGCACCTGAATCGTGGAAAGAGGCATATATTTCACTCATACCAAAGTCAGAGACTGAAAAGACCCAACTCAAGAACTACCGCCCAATATCACTCCTTAATGTGGATTACAAAATTTTTGCAGACATTTTGGCAAAAAGATTTAAAAGAGTTTTGATGGAGAAGATTCATAAGGACCAAGCAGGCTTTCTCCCTAAAAGACACCTGGCAGACAATGTAAGGAATGTAATAGACATTTTGGAAAAGCTAGAGGTGAATATAAACACTAAAGCAGTATTGATTTTTGTGGACGCGGAGAAAGCCTTTGACAATATTTCTTGGAGTTTTATGAGGAAGAATCTCCATGGGATGGGGGTAGGCCAGGGTTTTGAGAATGGTATGGCTGCAATATATTCTGAACAAAAAGCTAAACTGATTGTAAATAATGTTGTGACTGAGGAACTTAAGATAGAAAAAGGAACACGACAGGGGTGCCCGATTTCCCCATTACTTTTTATTTCAGTTCTGGAGGTGTTGCTGAATATGATAAGAAATGACCAGCAGGTCAAAGGTGTGCAGGTCGGAGCTAAACATTATAAGTTAAGAGCGTTTGCAGATGACTTAGTATTGACTTTGCAAGAGCCAAACACTAGTACGAAAAAGGTTTTAGAAATAATACAACAGTTTGGCCAGGTAGCTGGATTTAAGTTGAACAAGCAAAAAACCAAAGTTTTAGGGAAAAACTTAACAGATATGGAAAAGGAGAAATTTCAAGAGGAAACAGGTTTGACTGTGGTAAAGAAGGTGAAATATCTAGGGGTTTACTTAACATCTAAGAATGTGAATTTGTATAAGGACAACTATGAAAAATGTTGGTCAGAAATTAAAAAAGATCTAGAAATATGGTCAAATTTGAAATTGTCAATGTTAGGCCGAATTGCAGTAATCAAAATGAATGTATTGCCTAGAATGCTATTTTTGTTTCAGACCTTGCAGATTCTTGACAAGATGGAATGTTTTAAGAGGTGGCACAAAGACATTTCGAAATTTGTCTGGCAGGGCAAAAAGCCCCGAATTAAATTTAAGATATTGACAGATGCTAAAGAAAGAGGGGGTTTTGCCCTGCCGGACCTAAAATTGTACTACGAGGCAGCAGCTTTTTGCTGGCTGAAAGAATGGATGCTCCTCGAGAACACGGACATCTTGGATCTGGAAGGTTTTAATAATGCTTTTGGTTGGCATGCATATCTTTGGTATGATAAAGTTAACAGTGCCTTTAAAAATCACATTGTTAGAAAAGCATTGTTTAATGTCTGGATAAGATATAAAGATCTATTGGAAAACAAAACCCCTAGATGGGTCTCACCAGTGGAGGCTAAAGCAGTGAAGAAACTCAATATGGAGGTCGGATGGCCGAAGTATTGGGAAATTTTAGAACAGGATGGAGATAAGTTCAAACTACAAAGTCAGGAGAAATTGAAGCATAAAGTAGAAAATTGGTTCCAATATCGTCAAATAATGGAATTTTTTAAACAGGACAGGAAAATCGGTTTCCAGGTGGAAAAATCAAAATTAGAAACCGAACTGTTAGAACCCAATACTAAGAATTTATCTAGAATGTACAACTTGCTGTTGAAATGGAACACACAGGATGAAACAGTTAAATCGGCTATGATCAAGTGGGCTCAGGATGTTGGACATAACATTATGTCAGCTGACTGGGAATGGTTATGGAACACCGGTATTAAATTTACGGCATGTAATGCCTTAAAGGAAAACATTATGAAAATGGTATACAGGTGGTACATGACCCCAGTCAAGCTGGCAAAAATCTATCATTTGCCCGATAATAAATGTTGGAAGTGTAAAGAGACTGAAGGTACCTTTTATCACCTTTGGTGGACATGCCCGAAGATTAAGGCCTTCTGGGAAATGATCTACAATGAAATGAAAAAGGTACTTAAATGTACCTTTCCTAAAAAACCAGAGGCCTTTCTCTTGGGCATTGTCGGCCAATTGGTGACAAAGAAAGATAGAACTTTTTTTATGTATGCCACAACAGCAGCAAGAATACTCATCGCAAAGTATTGGAAGACACAAGATTTACCCACTGTGGAAGAATGGCAGATGAAAGTGATGGACTATATGACATTGGCCGAGATGACAGGCAGAATCCGTGACCAACGAAAAGAGACGGTGGAAGAGGAGTGGAAAAAATTTAAAAGCTACCTTAAGGACTACTATAAACTTAATGAATGCTAAAATGTTGTGGTTCCCAGAAGCAAAAGGGTACAGGGATATAAGGTTAGACTATAAAAGAGGACTAAGATGATAGAGATTGGAAAGTAACAATTGGGAGTTGCTAGTTCAATTATGGACATTGGGATGCAGAGAGGGGGGGTATGGGGAAGTCCAAGAAAAGAGGTTTATGAAAATATGTTTGAAATTATACGTGTATGTTTGTCTTTTTTAATGTTTGTTTGTTTTTCTTAAAAATGTTGTAAAACCAATAAAAATTTTATAAAAAAAAAAAAAAAGGACTGGAAAGAATGGGGCAGGGGGAGCCGCAGACAGCAGATGCGTTCGCGTCGGAGTTGCAGGAGGTCCACGATCAGCTGCGGCGGCACCTGGAGCTGGCTAAACACGCATACAAGGTACAAGCGGACAAACACAGAAGGATTGGCGAAGAGATCCATGTGGGAGACTGGGTCTGGTTAGCAGCCCACGCAGTGCCGGCCAGGTCATTGGCGAAGAAGAAACTAGGGCATAAACAACTGGGGCCCTACCAAGTCGAAGAGCAGGTCAACCCGGTGGCTTTCAGGCTGGCGCTTCCGGAGGGTTCCAGGATGCATCCGGTGTTCCACAGATCGGTGCTCACTCCCTACAAGGCACCTCACAGGTTTCAGGAACCAGGAACGGCACCGAGTCCGCTCCGAGAGAGAACACGGCAAGCGGGAGTGGCACAGGAGGAGCGCATCAACGAAGTCACGGAGATTTTGGACTCCAGATGGGGGGAAGAGGGGGTAGAATACCTTCTCGCCAAGGAGGGCACCCCGGCCAGTGCCAACAGCTGGGTGCCGGGCTACGCTTTAGAGGAACCTCTGCTCAAAGAAGAGTTTCATGCCCTCTTCCCACATAGGCCAATGCCAGCAGACTTTTTCGACGACTGGCTTTTCACGCCCACGCTTTCAGCCAGCACGTTCCGGGGGTTCGACTCGGACGAGGAACCGACACGAGACGCCTGTTCCCCGGAGGGGTCACCCTCGGGATCGGCTTCAGAACCCTCGTATTGGTGGGATGATCGACCAGAGGAGCAGTTCCGCAGAAAGTGGCTGGAGAGTCCAGGACGAGCAACGTCTCCAGAAGGAAGCGAGGGAGAGACGGACATGGACGTTTTCAGGGACGACCCGGGTTTCGAGCACGGCGGCACAGAGATGGAAGCGGAGGTGACCGTCGTCGACGAGAGCAGGGAGGAAGACCCGGAAGACTTCAGATGGAGGCCCGCCACGGGAAGCGAACTGTATCCGACATTCGTCCCCCTGACACGGCAGCACCCAGCTCCCGCAGAGGAAGGAGGGGAGGGGGGAAGAGGGGGCTTCGAGGGGGGATGGATGTCAGGGGTTCAGGAGCAGAGGCAAGGGCAAGGGAGGAAACAGAGAGCGAGGGGGAGGAGGCAGAAGAAAAGATGAGTGATGACGACGACCCGAGATCTCCGAGTCTTTCCAGTGAATCAGAAGATTCACAGAAAGGAGCACCAGTGGCCAGGGCAAGGGGGGAGCCTAGGGGGACACCCCAGGAAGATAGAGCCAGAGGGGACTCAGAGGGGAGCAGTTGGAAATCGGGACCAGCGTCACCGCCAGAGAGCAGGGAAGAGGAAGGGCGCCAGGGATCAAGCGCTGGCAGCTCACAACAGGGGGGAGGGCACGAGTCAGGAGTGGCCACACCTCCATCGGGGAGCGAAGAAACGGTCAGAAGGAAAGTGGAAGGTTGGGCGCGCGCGCCAAGTTCAAATGCACAGGAAAGTGACGCAGTAGGCAGCCCGGAAAGGGAGCCAGGTCCTAAAGCCCGGTGCAAGGAGACAGGAGGGTCCGGGGGGTCGGCGTCAGAGGAATCCCGGAAGGAAGAGACCCCGGGGGGCAGAGGGACCCAGAGGAGAACAGTCAGGCGGAAAAGGTGGAGCAGGGCTAGGATGTACAAGGGGCGGAGACAAGGTGTACAAGGGGCGGAGACTCAGACGGAGCTTCGCTGATCTAACGCATAAGACGTAGAGTTGCACGCAGCAGCTTGAGAATGGAAACTGTAACTCAATAAAGACTTTTACTTAATGATAGCTGGCTAGTGTGATCCTCTGGGAGCTAGGATCTGGGAGCAGCTCTGACACCTATGATTGAGGATTTCATTGAAAAGGGGATTCTGGTTCCTTGCGCCTCACCCTGTACATCCCCGTACTCCCCATCAAAAAACCTTTGGGGGAAGGGGCCCCAGTTTGTTACCGTTTTGTTCAGGACCTGAGATTCGTCAACCAATTTGTGATACCACACCACCCAGTGGTGGGCAACCCAAATTCCCTTCTAAATGCAATCCCGGCAGGAACTACATGGTACAGCGCTGCAGATCTATGCTCTGCATTCTTCAGTATCCCTCTAGCCCCTGAGAGTCAATTCCTCTTCGCTTTCACCTGGAGACCTAGTCAACTAAGCTGGACCAGACTACCCCAGGGTTATGCGGAATCGCTCGCTATATTTTCTGCAATATTACACCAGGATTTACAGGATGTACATCTGCCTGGTCTACCTATCTGCTGTATGTAGATGACATTTTAATATGTTCTACCAGCGAGGAGGCATGTAAATTAGACACAGAACACCTCCTTCTCGAGCTAGCATATAAAGGACATGAGGTGTCCCCTAAAAAGCTGCAATACTGCAAGCAGGAAGTAAAATACCTCGGACATATCCTGGGGATAGGCACCCGAAGCCTAGAACTGACAGAATAGAGGCAGTCACCAAATTCCCCTCCCCAAAACAAAGAGACAATTGCCAGGCTTCCTTGGTATGGCAGGCTTCTGCCGAGCTTGGATTGCCGGCTACAGTGAAAAAACTAAACCCCAGTCCACTATGACCCGCCAAGATCATCCTGATGAACTGGTTTGGGGAGAGAAAGCCTATAACACCTTTGAACGCCTTAAGAGGGAATTATGATCTGCCCCCGCCTTGGGCCTCCCGGACTATCACATCCCTTTCAACCTATTCATTCATGAACAAATGGGGGTAGCCTCAGGAGTTCTTACCCAGCCCTTCCGAGATCAAGAAAGGCCAGTGGCAGACTTCCGGGTTGGCGCGACCGGCTAATGGCGGATTCCCTCCGAGCTCCGGAGGGAATCGGCTTGGCAGGGGGCAGGGTCTTGCCGTGCCGACGAGACGGGGACCCTTAAAAACCACGGGCACGTAGCCCGTGGACATGGTGACTTGGCGGGCACCGTAAGCGCCCTCCCGACTCGTGAAGGAGCCTTTTTAAAGGCTACGGAACGGGTGCCGGGGAGCGGCGTGGTGCTGTGAGTCCTCCGCTTCCCCTGCCAAGCAAAGCCGCATGCCATTTGTCGGACAGCGCTGACTTCTTCCTATTAAATTCGGACTCAAAATCAAGAACAACCCGTGAGTAATTTGGAAATTGGATTACAAATATTTCGGTTTTGGATTTGGCACGAGCGGGGGAGGTGAAAAAAAAGGAAGTCCGTCTCCCCCCATTGTAAACAGTCTAAAGCAAGGACCTGTCAACTAAGGTCGCGGGAAGAATTGTCGTGATCGGATAAAGATATAATTTTCACGGATTTAAAAGACTAAGTTAATGTGCTGGAGGACTGGAATTTACTTTGTTTGGATTAATTACCACTTTTCTCAAGCCCGGGAGTAACCCGTGTAAAGAGCCTGCTGAGGATTTACAGGAACCTTTGACAGCTGTCAAATTAGCTGTCAAAGTTGGAAAAGCCGAAAGCTGAAACTCTAACCGGCTATATTGTTACAAAATATCGAAAGCAAAGAAAGACTGATACAAATAAATTTGACTTTTGGATCGGAAGGGAAAAGAACACTAAGTAACCAGAATCCCTCTAGAGGGGATTCTTGGACATTACAAGAATGGAACTAAAACAGGGAATACAGGAAATACAAGCTGGCTTGAAAGAGTTTATCTTTCTCGTGGGAAAGCTGCGTGAGATGAATGAGAAAGGCCATGTTTTGTCTAAGAGCCCTTCAAGCCCGAAGTTAATTGAAAATATACCTACCGAATTGGAAAGGGACTCGATGTTCAAAACACTGGCAGCTGGACAAGAAAAGGAACCAAAGATTGAGGAGGAAAAGACATCTGCCAAACAGGAGGAGTTGAAAGAAGGGATGGCTAAAACGTTACAGAAGATAAAACAGAGCCGGAGACCTGCTAAGAAGAATTTTAATTCGACCAAGGTGAAAGTTGGACTATTTGGGACATATAGAATCAAGAAACAGAGTTGGAGCACCACCTTTAAACAAGTAGGCCTCGCTGGAAGAACCATGGTCAGCATTGGGAAAATACTTATTCGATCCTGGGTGTTGAATATGAGAGACTTTCGAAGAAGCCGGCGGAAAGGGACTGAGAGAGACTTGCGAGCCTCGGACGTAAGATCACCAGGCTAAAAAGATGGACTAACTGGATTTTGGCTAGGGATTGAAACCGGGGAGGGAAGGGTGGGATCTAGAAGTCCAAAGGGGGTTTGTTTTTTCGATTTTGCAGTGTAAAAACTATAGGTTTTTTATTATTATAAGAATGGGGAATCCGTGGAGGGGAAATAGGGGCAACCTTAGGAAAGTATCTTTTTTAATTCTATTTTTACATCTTTATTCTTTTTTTCTTTATATAGGGTTAAGGTATATATTTCAAAAACTGCTAAGGTATAACAATGAATTAAGGTTTAAATCTACTACAAAAAAAGCATTTTACTAAATTAAGGTTAAGTGATTTTAATAAACTATGTTTAGGACATTAAGGGAAAAACTTGCTTGAACTAACAACTGGAGTTGGAATACAATAAGGGGAGACGTGGGGAAGTCTTGAAAAGAAGTTATTGAAAACGAGTGTTAAAAGGTGGAAATTTTCCTTGTTGTTTCTTTTTGTGTGTTCTTTTGGTTTTCTTACTTTTTTCTTTTTTCTTTTCTTTATCTTTGTTTTGTTATTTGTAACCTTTTGAAAATTTAATAAAGATTATTTAAAGAAAAGAAAAAAAAGGCCAGTGGCATATTACAGTCTACAACTCAATACTGCAGAGGGAGCAGTGAGCTGCTTGAGAGCCATTGCTGCCGCTGCACTCCTCCTTCAAAAGGCTCAAGAGACAGTGTTGGGACATAAGATCACAATCCATGTTCCCCACGCGGTCTCAACCCTTCTAACTCTAAGGGGCTGCCACCACTTCTTGAACCCACGTCTAAACCATTATGAAGCCCTCCTGTTAACTCCATCCAATGTCACTATTAAACGGGTCAACTCCCTAAACCCAGCAACCCTACTACCCCTCCCAGATGATGGCACCCTGCATCATGATTGTACAAAGATAGTCTGCCAAGCTGAGAAACCCCGAGAAGATTTAGACCACCTCCCTCTAGAAAACCCTGATCTAATACTCTACACAGACGGCAATTCCAAAGTCATAAACGGGGAAAGGAAGACTGGATATGCCGTAGTCTCTGACTTCGAAGTCTTAGAAGCCAACCCTATAAACCCTCAATATAGTACCCAGATGGCAGAGTTAATTGCCCTCATAAGGGCTTGTGAGCTTAGTGAAGGAAGAAGGACAACCATTTACACTGACAGCAAATATTGCTTCGGACTAGTACATACAACTAGTACACACAACTGGTCAGATATGGCTCCGAAGGGGCTTCCTGACCGAAGCTGGTTCTCAGATCTCCCACGCAGCCCTAGTGGAAAGGTTACTAACAGCCATCCACATGCCCAAAGCAATAGCCATCGTCCATTGCAAAGCACATACAAAGGGGAGGGACTCAGTCTCCAAGGGTAACAGGCAAGCCGACAGGGCAGCCCAAATGGCCTCACTACATCCCCAAGAGGATGAGACTGAGTTCCAAGGTATACAACTCCCTGCCGACATTGACTTCAAACAAATGTACCAATCGGCCACTGAAGAGGAAGAAACAATGTGGGAATCCATGGGAGCTGTCAGGGGTTTAGGAGCAGAGGCAAGGGCAAGGGAGGAAACAGAGAGCGAAGGGGAGGAGGCAGAAGAAAGGATGAGTGATGACGACGACCTGAGATCTCCGAGTCTTTCCAGTGAATCAGAGGATTCACAGAAAGGAGCACCAGTGGCCAGGGCAAGGGGGGAGTCTAGGGGGGCACCCCAGGAAGATAGAGCCAGAGGGGACTCAGAGGAGAGCAGTTGGAAATCGGGACCAGCGTCACCGCCAGAGAGCAGGGAAGAGGAAGGGAGCCAGGGGGCAAGCGCTGGCAGCTCACCACAGGAGGGAGGGCACGAGTCAGGAGTGGCCACACCTCCATCGGGGAGCGAAGAAACGGTTAAGCGGAAAGTGGAAGGTTGGGCGCGCGCGCCAAGTTCAAATGCAGAGGAAGGCGGCGCAGTAAGCAGCCCGGAAAGGGAGCCAGGTCCTAAAGCCCGGCGCAAGGAGACAGGAGGGTCCGGGGGGTCAGCGTCAGAAGAATCCCGGAAGGAAGAGACCCCGGGGGGTAGAGGGACCCAGAGGAGGACAGTCAGGCGGAAAAGGTGGAGCCGGGCTAGGATATTAAGTTGGTGCACACGGGGCGGAGACTCAGACGGAGCTTCGCCGATCTAGCTACTAGACGTAGAGTTGCACGCAGCAGCTTGAGAATGGAAACTGTAACTCAATAAAGACTTTTACTTAATGATCGCTGGCTAGCGTGATCCTCTGTGAGCTAGGATCTTCAAGCAGCTCTGACAGGAGCCAACAAAACGGATGGCGTCTGGCTCCTCCCAGACAGCAGAACCGTCATGCCAAAAGCCTGGACTCCAAAATTTGTGAGGGTCCTCCACCAACAGACTCATTGGGGAAAGGGAAGACTAATAGACCAAGTCCAAAGGTGCTGGAATGCTCCAGGGATAGCGGCTGCAGCCACAGCAGCCTCAAAGAATTGCGTAACATGCCAAAACTTCAACCCCAAACGGGAGCCTAAAAGACCCCAGGAGCCAGGCCTTGGGCTTTTGTTCCCTTTGAGAGTTTACAGCTGGATTTCATCGACTTACCCCAGTGTCAGGGGTTCAAACATGCCCTAATCATAGTGGACAAATTCTCCTCCTGGGTGGAGGGATTCCCTTGCAAGAAGGCAACCGCTTCAGTACTCGCCAGGGCCCTTTTACAAGATATCATTCCCTGGTATGGAGTACCCCGTCGACTGGACAGTGACAGGGGAACCCACTTTACTGCGGAGGTAGTCCAACAGGTGGCCCGAGCTCCAAAGTGGGAACTCCATACACCCTACCACCCAGCCTCATCAGGACAAGTAGAGCGCATGAATCAAGAGGTAAAGGTACAACTAGGGAAACTTTGTAGTACCACCAGACTAAAATGGGTAAATGCGCTCCCACTAGTTCTCCATAATATTCAGAGTGCCCCCACTGGACCGTTAAAACTGTCCCCCTTTGAACTTCTGTTTGGGAGACCCCCCTCCCTCTGTTTATAACACTTTATTTCCCCTCTTGGAACTTGAGGTGGGGGAAGCAGAACTTACTAATTATGTCATTCAGCTCCAAAAACAGCTACAACATCTCCACAAGTATGCTGCCATAGAGGGACAGAATCTACCAATCAACGTCCCATCACACTCCTTCCACCTGGGGGACTGGATCCTGGTTAAAGTGTACCAGAAGCTGCCCCTTCAACCTGCCTGGGAGGGCCCGTACCAAGTACTTCTAACCTCGCCTACAGCTGTGAAGGTGGGAGAAAAGAACGCCTGACTACATCACACTAGGTGCAAGGCAACACCACCACCCCAGGAGGCGCAGGAGAGCCAGGGAGAGGACTACATCTTTGATGCCCCGCCTCCCGCCGCAACCTCCTACATCAATGAGGATGAGGAACAACAGACCAGACCAGATCGGAGTCAGGATCGGGCCCAACAGACCGGACCAGATCGGGGTCAGGATCGGGCCCAACAGACCGGACCAGATCAGGGTCAGGATTGAGCCCAACAGACCGGACCAGATACCACCTCCAAGCCCATCTGGACCTCCGAAGTTGTCCCGGACACAACCGCCATTAAACTACGCCTCAAACGTGTTTGACAGCTCAACTGACAGCTCCACTGACAGCTCATTGCTTCATCATTTTCCTTCAGTGCTCCATTTGACAGCTCAACTGACAGCTCCACTGACAGCTCATCGCTTCATCATTTTCCTTCAGTGCTCCATTTGACAGCTCAACTGACAGCTCCACTGACAGCTCATCGCTTAGTCGCTTTCCTTCAGCACTCCGTTTGACAGCTCAGCTGACAGCTCCACTGACAGCTCACCGCTTCATCGCTCAACTCCTTGTTTCCGAGCGCCAACCCAGCCCTCCGTTCATCCGGTTTACTACCCCGTTGCTGAACATGGAATTATTCCCCACCCTTTTTATCCTCTCCTCCCTGACCAGGATCTCCGGTTTCGCGTCGAGCCACTGCACTGGATTACAAACAAACTACCATTTCTTGGACTTTCACAGTATCGAATCTGGGGGGAAATCCAACCCTGACTGAATGGGGGACTTTGACTTCTGTCTCCCTGAGTCACTGACTCTGTTGCACCATTCATTAGTACCCAGACTTACCAATAACTAGTACTGGGAACTCTTTATACGAGACCAAAATCTCCAACGTATAGGGTCAGCCGTCCTCACTCTCAACCATCAGTATTACTGCCTGAGATGCAACAATGGGACTTACCTACTTTATGGCCAAGGAGAGATCTCTAGAAATACGAACTGGACCGAAATCGAAGCCGGAGGGGCTACACACGTGTACACAGACTCACACCACCCTTCCGAAAATTTGATCTTTGGTTTCCAATGCCTTTTTATGACCCCTGAGCCACGAAAACCCTGACTACAAGGTCTCCGCCTAAGGCGATTCTGTTGCCTATGGAACCTTGGACTCACTCACGACTGGAGAGGGGCAGAATACCTGGAGGGTTGGCACCATCCTATACACCCCTCCCACACCCCTGTGTGGGACAACGCCGGTCCTTTGAGATGTGGCGGGATTGCTAAGGACAGGCGGCTCCTGAATACCACTGACCCACTATACCCAGTTGGCATCGCGCCCCGGCAGCTTGGCACAGACCTCTCCTTCCCTGGAGAAGATCTCCTTTCATCCTGGGAGCAGAACTCTTACATCAAACGTCTTAGCCAGGTGGCTAAAGAAACTCCCTACCTGAACTGTTGGATCTGTGCCCACACACCCAGCCACCTCCAGCAAAGTCTTCCGCTAGTTCCAGTAGCCATAACACTGGAACAATACCATTCTGGAGATGTTGCCTCCTGGAACTTAACCGCTTTAAACCTTACCCACCAATATCTGTACCTCACAGGTCCCACCAAGGGACCCCTCTGTCGCCGCTTCACCGGAGAAGGGACCTCTATCGGAACTAGCACCTGCAATGTCAACCTCGAGATTCTAGCCACAGGACAAGTGACTGTCACTAACCCAACGCGTTCCCAGACCTTTCCAAACCTCACCCTCGCCTGGGCCAACGCAATCGGCCACCCACCCACTTGGAAGCCACAACACTCAGACCTTATGCTATTGCAGGCCTTTGCATCTAGCAGAATGGAATCGTTCCTCAGTGGCTTGTTCTGGGTGTGCAGACACCGGGCATACACCTGAATAAGCCCACACATGTCTGGGTCCTGCTTTGTCGGATACATTGTCCCTGGGATTAGGGTCACCCCGCATCTACTCCCTGGGAGACAGAGGAATAAAAGGGAACCAAAGGACCTGTCAGATCTCTCCGACATCGCTGCCAATGGAGAGACTGTGGCTCGGGCACTGTTCCCTGCTTACGGAGCTGGATCTAACTACGTTGATATTCTCAGACTCACCAACATCCTCCTGAAGTTCATGCAAGAAGCCACTCAGATAACAGATTCTTTGGTATCTGAGTTCTCTGAGGTAGGTTACAAACGAGGATTGCTACAGACTTTTTATTGTCAAGTCAAGAGGGGACCTGTGCTTTGATAGGCGCCGAATGTTGCACATATGTGACTGACCAATCCTTGAACATCACCGGACACTTAAATAACATACACAAATTGGCAGGGAGGCTCAGTGACATTCAACATGAAGGACTTTCAGACTTCGATCTTTGGGGTTGGCTACCCAAATTAGCCAACCCCAAAGATTGTCGAAGGCTGGCTTCGACAACTACTCAAAGGGATCGTTTTGACCCTAGGCACCTAGGGTTTTAGACCCGCCCCCAACTGTCAATCACTGTTGTCAGGGCTGCCGCCCAGTCCCAGCTCACATAGGACCAAGTCAGCCAGCGTTCAGTTTCAAAGAGTCTTTATTGGATTACAGGTTCCATTTCCAAACTGCAACGTGCAGCCCTACTTCTTCTAGGTCAGAACGACGAAGACCCGTCTGAGTCTCCGCCTCTAGCGCACCAGCTTAATACCCTAGCCTTGCTCCACCTCCTGCGCCTTTCCTTCCGTCTCTGGGTCCTCCTGCCCCCCTGGGTCTCTCCCTTCCTACTCTCTTCTGACGCGGACCCCCCTGACCCTTCCGCCTCCTTGCGGCGGGCTTTGGGACCCGGTTCACTCTCTGGGCTGCTGACTGCGCCAGCTTCCGTTACATTTGAACTTGGCGCGCGCGCCCAACTCTCCACTTTCCTCTTGATTGTTTCCTCGCTCCCCGAGGTGGGCGTGACTACTCCTGACTCATGCCCTCCCTCCTTCTGAAAGTCTCCGGAGCCCGATATCTGGTCCCCTTTCTCCCCGCTGCTCCCGGCTGGGAACGTGGGTCCCGATCTCCAACTGCTGCTTTCTGATCCCTCTCTGGACCCTTCTTCCTGGGGTGTCCCCCTGCTCTCCCCCCTTGCTCTGGCTGCTGGCGCTCCCTTCTGGGAATCCTCGGACTCGCTAGACAGGCTCGGTGATCTCGGGTCGTCATCCCCACTCATCCTTCCTTCGTATTCCTCCCCCTCGCTCTCTGTCTCCTCCCTTCTCTGCGTCTCTGCTCCTGAACCCCTGACATCCATCCCCCCCTCGAAGCCCCCCCTTCCCCCCTCCCCGCTTTCAAGGGTGGTTGGTGGGTGCTCCGTCATCACGGGAGTGAATGTCGGATACAGTTCGCTCCCCGTTGCTGGCCGCCAACTGAAGACCTCCGAGTCTTCCTCCTCGCGTTCGTCAACGGTGGTCTCCTCCGCCTCCATTTCGGTGCCGCCGTGCTCGAAACCAAGGTCCTCCCCGCAAACGTCCATGTCCGTCTCTGCGTCTGTCGCTGGACCTGGTGTCTCCTGCCACTTCCGGCGCCACTGCTCCTCTGGCCGATCGTCCCACCAATACGAGTTGTCGGACGCCGAACCCTCCGGTGACCCCTCTGGGGAACGTGTGCGCGGTGCGGGTTCCCCTTCCGAGTCGAAGCCATGGAACGTGCTGGAGGAAAGCGTGGGCGTGAACAACCAGTCGTCGAAGAAGCCCGCTGGCATAGGTCTGTGTGGGAAAAGGGCATGAAACTCATCCTTGAGCAGGGGTTCCTCCAAGGCATAGTCCGGCACCCAGCTATTAGTACTGGCCCGGGTGCCCTCCCTTGCTAGTAGATATTCTACTCCGTCTTCCCCCCATCTGGAGTCCAAAATCTCCGTGACTTCGTTGATGGGGTCCTGCTGTGGCAATCTCCCCACCTCCGTCCGCTCCGGAGACTGACTCGGTGCCGTTCCTGGTTCCTGGAACCTGTGCGGTGCCCTGTAGGGAGTGAGCACCGACCTGTGGAACACCGGGTGCATCCTGGAACCCTCTGGTAGCACCAGCCGGAAAGCCACCGGGTTGATCTGCGCTTCGACTCGGTATGGACCGAGTTGCTTGTGCCCTAGCTTCCTCTTGGCTAACGATCGGGTCGGCACCGTGTGGGCTGCCAACCAGACCCAGTCTCCCACTCGGATCTCCTCGCCAACTCGCCTGTGCTTGTCAGCTTGGACCTTGTATGCGTGCTTCGCCAGCTCCAGCTGCCGTCTGAGTTGATCGTGGACCTCTTGCAACTCAGATGCGAAAGCGTCCGCCGTCTGTGGTTCCCCTTCCCCCACTCTGTCCAGTCCCGGGAAGGTTCTGGGATTCCTCCCATTGTTGGCGAAGAACGGCGTCACCCCTGTGGATACGTGTTTCGTGTTGTTGTAGGCGAATTCGGCGAGCGGCAGGTAATCCACCCACGTCGCAGGCTGTTGATTGGCATAGCATCTCAGGTACTGCTGCATGATGGCATTGACCCTCTCCGCTTGCCCGTTGGTCTGCGGGTGCCTTGCCGATGTCAGGTTGATCTTGACGTTCAGGAAGCCCATCAGCTTTTGCCAGAAATTCGAGATGAACTGGCGTCCGCGGTCGGACAGTATAGACCGCGGCAGCCCGTGCACTTTGAACACGTGATCTATGAACAATTTGGCCGTTTGCTCTGCCGTGGCCACCTTCGCATACGGTATGAAATGTGCCATCTTGGTGAACAAGTCCACCACCACTAGTACAGCTGTCTTGCCTCTCGAGCTGGGGAGATCCGTGACAAAGTCCAGGGCCACTCTCTCCCATGGTTCAAACGGCGTTTGCAGCGGTTCCAGCAGTCCCGCCGGTGGTTTGTGCACCGGCTTGGCCCTCTGGCAGGTGTCGCACCTCGCGACGTAGTCCGCGACTTCCCCCCTCAGTCTGGGCCACCAAAAGTCTCTTGCGACCAATTCCACCGTTTTTTCTGTGCCAAAGTGCCCGGCCGTGGGTGCGTTGTGCAGCTGCTGCAGTACCCGGGCGCGAAGTTCGTCTCCCGGCACGTAGACGGCCCCTTTACGTAAGAGCAAGCCGTCTCGTATCTGGAACTCGTCGCCCTTCGCCGTGCCCTTGTGCACCTCTGCCATCTTCGCCTGCGCGAATGAGTCGTCCGTCAACGCCCGTCGCACCGCATCCAGGTCTACTGTGGCTGAAGCGCACGCCCACGCTGTTGGCGCGAAGATGTGCATGGCCGCCGCTGGCGTCGCCTCTTCGAGGTACTGCGGTTTTCGGGACAGGGCATCCGCCATGATGTTGGTGTCGCCCGGGACGTACTCAATTCGGAAATTGAAGTCAGCAAAGAACTCCGCCCAACGGATCTGCCTCTGGTTCAGGAACCGAGCCGTGCGCCAGTGCTCCAGATTCTTGTGGTCCGTGCAGACCTGCACCGTGTGCTTGGCGCCGATCAGGAAGTGCCTCCACGCCTTGAAAGCTGCATGAATGGCAAGCAGCTCCCTATCCCAGATGGTGTAGTTCTGCTCCGACTTGCTGAGCTTTCTGGAGTAGAACGCCCCCGGCCTCCAGACCCCCTGCGGGTCCTTCTGCAGCAGTACCGCTCCCACTGCTCTATCGGACGCGTCTGTCTCCACCCTCAGCGGTCTGCCGGGGTCGATATGCAGCAGTTGCTCTTCCGACGCGAAGAGACGCTTGAGTGTCTGAAAGGACCGCTCCGCCTGCTCCGTCCAGATGAATTTCTTTTTCTTGGAGCTTAGCGTGTCCGTAATAGCTGCCGTCTGCATCGCGAACCCCTTGATAAACTTGCGATAGAAATTGGCGAATCCGACAAACCTCTGGACCTCTTTCCGGTTGCGCGGGCTCTTCCAATCCAACACCGCACGAACCTTGGCGCTGTCCATGGCTAGCCCCTTGTCCGACAGCTTGTAACCCAAGAAATCCACCTCCGTCGTGTCGAACTGGCACTTCTCCAGTTTGGCGTACAGTCTATGCTGCTGCAGCCTCTTCAGCACCTCCCGAACGTCCTGGTCGTGTGCTTGCTGCGAGTCAGAGAATATCAGGATGTCATCCAGAAAGCAGACGCACGTCTTGTAGAGGAGTCCCGCCAACACGTGATGCATAAAAGCTTGAAAACAGTGAGAACCGTTTTGCAAACCAAACGGCATCACTCTGTATTCGTAGGTGCCCAGAGGCGTGAACATGGCTGTCTTCCACTCATCGCCCTCCCTCATGCGGATGAGATTGTACGCTCCTCGCAGGTCCAACTTGGTGAACACGCGTCCCTTGCGCACCGTCGCCAGCAGGTCGTCAATCCTGGGCATAGGGAAATCGGAGGGCTTGGTCATTCTGTTTAAGAGGCGGTAATCCACGACCAATCTTTTTTGGGGCGTGTCCTTTTTCTTCACGAAGAAAACAGGACTGCCCCCTACTGCGCTGGACTCCCGGATGAAACCGCGCTGCAAATTGTGATCGATGAACTGTTTGAGTTCCTGTAGTTCGTCCTCAGACATGGAATATAGCTTCCCCTTCGGCAGCGTCGCCCCTGGCAGGAGGTCAATCTTGCAGTCATATTGCCTGTGCGGTGGTAGCTTGTCTGCCTCTTTCTCGCAGAAGACCTCCAGAAAGTCCGCGTATTTGTGGGGAACTGCTTGCAACGTTCCCAACTGCAGTTGTGAGTCCTCCTCCTCCCCCTCCTGCCTGGGCAGGATGCAGTGTTCTGCGCAGTAAGAGGAGCCGAAGATCAGCTGTCTCTGGTACCAAGCCAGCGTTGGACTGTGCCTGTCCAGCCAACTCATGCCCAACACAATGGGCGTGTCCGACAGTCGGGTGACATTAAAACTGATGACTTCCCTGTGGTTACCAAGTTGCATCACCATTGGTGGCGTCTGCTTCACCACCTGCCCCCCTAGCAACTCTCTGCCATCCACTGTGACGACTTGCAGGGGCAGAGTGGCAGGCAGCAGCTTTATAGCGTGCTGCTCCACAAAATCCTGTGCTATAAAGTCTGCGTTGCTTCCAGAATCCACAGAAAGCGGCACTTCGATGGTGACTCCATTGGGTAGCTGGAGAGACGCTGTGAGTTGCACTACTGGTTTGGGTGGGAGGGGGTCCGTGGGTTGCAATATCGCTGGGGACTGCTTCACTGATGCGTCTGGCTGGGCCCCAGTGCCTCTGTCTCCAGCCAGACATCGTCGTTTCCCTGCTGAGCTTCGCTGCATTGCGTGGCCACTTTCACCGTTGCGGAGGCTGCAGTGTGCTTGGAGCTCCTCTGGGGACACTCTTTCGCCAAGTGTTGAGGGCTCTCGCATAAGTAACACTTCCTGGTCCCTCTAGGAGGTTTAGTCTTGACTGCTGTCGGTGCAGAGGCTCTGCTAGCTGACTGAGCCCTGGCGCCTCCCACTTCCATAGGTTCCACTCCCCCTCCTGGCGGAGGTGTGGATTGCGCACGCGCTGCTTCCCTTGGAACGAAAGAGAAACTTCTCGCTGCTTCGCGCCCTCCACGTCCTTCATCTCTGCACCATGGACGTTCTTCCAGCCTCACCCCCACAGTCAGCGCCCTTTGGACCACCTCCTGCGTGCTTCGGGGCCTCTCCCCCCTCGCAATTTCATCCTTCACAGCAGAGCTGAGACCCTCCCAGAACAGGTCCCTGACTGGGGGCGAGTCCCGGTCCCATTCCAATGCACTGACCAGCGCAAAAAAGCGGGCGTGGTACTGCCGGACGCTCGCCCTCCCTTGTTTCAGTCCATGAATCTCCCGTCGGGCAAGATCCACATCAATGGTAGACAAAAAACATGCATCCATCGCTTTGATAAAGGCATCTGCACTCTGAAGCGCCGGATCTTTATCCCTCCACAAATTGCGCAGCCACGCTTTCGCATCCCCATGCAAATGGGACAGTATAAACCCCACTTTCTCTTGCTCATCTCTAAAGTCTTTTGCCAGCAGTTGCAGTGCGCACATCACATCTGCTCGAAAGTTGGGGTACTGTTGTAAATTCCCATCGAAGTGAGCCACCAGCCCTCCTGCTCTCCGTGCCAACCCAACCCCCTCCGGTCTGGGTCCTGGCTGCCCATGCTTAACCCATGCTTCAAACCTGGCGTGGAGATCTCGGTAGGCGGCTGCCGCATCCTCCTCCCTTTTCTTGGATGCCAGTACCTCCGCATTCAATTGGGTAACTGCCTGTTGCAGCGCTGAAACTTTCTCTGCTTCCGTCATCTTTGCCAACCGTCGTGAGCTTGCTCCCACACACCGATCCCCTCCTCCAGCTGCTTCTGTCTCCGCTGCGAGGTATCAGGTGTCAGAAGCTTGAGAGACGGGTCTTACTGTCAGGGCTGCCGCCCAGTCCCAGCTCACATAGGACCAAGTCAGCCAGCGTTCAGTTTCAAAGAGTCTTTATTGGATTACAGGTTCCATTTCCAAACTGCAACGTGCAGCCCTACTTCTTCTAGGTCAGAACGACGAAGACCCGTCTGAGTCTCCGCCTCTAGCGCACCAGCTTAATACCCTAGCCTTGCTCCACCTCCTGCGCCTTTCCTTCCGTCTCTGGGTCCTCCTGCCCCCCTGGGTCTCTCCCTTCCTACTCTCTTCTGACGCGGACCCCCCTGACCCTTCCGCCTCCTTGCGGCGGGCTTTGGGACCCGGTTCACTCTCTGGGCTGCTGACTGCGCCAGCTTCCGTTACATTTGAACTTGGCGCGCGCGCCCAACTCTCCACTTTCCTCTTGATTGTTTCCTCGCTCCCCGAGGTGGGCGTGACTACTCCTGACTCATGCCCTCCCTCCTTCTGAAAGTCTCCGGAGCCCGATATCTGGTCCCCTTTCTCCCCGCTGCTCCCGGCTGGGAACGTGGGTCCCGATCTCCAACTGCTGCTTTCTGATCCCTCTCTGGACCCTTCTTCCTGGGGTGTCCCCCTGCTCTCCCCCCTTGCTCTGGCTGCTGGCGCTCCCTTCTGGGAATCCTCGGACTCGCTAGACAGGCTCGGTGATCTCGGGTCGTCATCCCCACTCATCCTTCCTTCGTATTCCTCCCCCTCGCTCTCTGTCTCCTCCCTTCTCTGCGTCTCTGCTCCTGAACCCCTGACAACTGTGTTCTGCAGGAGAAGGCCTGCTGCAGATACCCTCTTATTAAGAGGTCTGTTCTGCAAAATACAGGAGTCGGACCTTTAGTTTTGTGGCACCTGGCCTTTGGAATGCCCTTCCCTTGAATATTACATTTAGCCGTGATTCCTGCATTGCAGGAGCTTGGACTAGACGACTCTACAGTTTTGTGATTCTATGACTGGAGAGGTACCAGTTGAAGATCTTCCTCTTCCAACAAGCCTTTTAAGATTAGATATTTCCCAGTCTGCATCTCTACTGGAATGGTCTGTTTTTAAGAGGTTTTTATCATTTATCACGTTTGCTGCCTTGGGCAACTTTGGGATATAAGTTTAATAAACAAAAAAACAAACAAACAAATACATCAATAAAAAAGTCCCTGACAAGAATACCACTGAATGCAGGAAGAGCGGAGGACTGGAGTTATAGGAACTAATTCATCTTTTTCTCTCTCAGTCCACTTCTATTTTGCTTTGATCCATTTTAAAATCTGTGAGTCCTTTGATTCCCTTTGGCAGCAGAATCGATTTTTGGAGCAAAGGGTGAGCTGCTGAAAGAAGAGAGACAAGAGCTATTTATTTTTCCACTCCCAAACCCCTGAAAATGTCAGATTTTGTGCAGACATGTGGATGCCCTGTAAAGTGATTGAATGAAGCAGGATGTGCCTCACTAAATAGCTGGTCTTGAAGCAGCCTGGTATTCAGTTCTTCCAAACAAGCCAAGATTCTGCCTAGGCCAGATCTCATGGAGACCTCCTGTATGAAAGAGGCAAGAAACCCCACAGAGAACAAATGAGGACCTGGAAGAACCTTCAGAAGCCCCACAAGGCAGCCTGAACCACCTTGGCTGTTCTTACCACCACTGAAAACCACCCTGACCACATTCTGAGCCCTCTCTTGATCCCTGATGCTCCCTCTCCGGACCTCAGGAGATGGCAGTGGACCCTGATGGGAAGCTCAGAGCTGCAACACAGGTACTTGCTTGGCTGCCAGAAGGCACAATCACAAGGCATCTTTTGGGGAGCAAAGGTCTACTCAGCTCCTGTGCCCACAGCATACACTTAAAGCACTATGACACCACTCCAGACAGTCATGGCTTCCTGGGAGCTGTAGTTTGTTATGGATGCTGAGAGCTGTCAGGAGATTCGTATCCCCTCACAGAACTTCATTATTTTGCAGAGACAACACCCTTCCGTTGCCCGCAATATGGTAAAGATATAAACTAGGAAGTATCTGGCCTAGTCAAGCTACTTTCGTGAGAATCAAACTTTCCCCGATGTGACCTTGCTGGATAAGATTATAACAGAGATGAACTCACCTACGTAAGTCTGAAACTTCCTCCCCTACCCTCCCAGAGCTACAGTTCCCAGAGTAGCTATACAATCAATCCCTCTTCCCAGGAAACTCTGAGAACTGTAGTTCTGGGAGGGGTATAGGGGGCTCCTGACAATGCTCAGCACCCTTAACAGACTACAGCTCCCATAATCCTTTGGGTGAAACATGACTGTTTAAAGAGGTATCATAGTGCTTTAAAGGTATGACTTGAATGTGGCCTAAGCGTTGGCCATGGACAGAATGGGCAGGTTGCATTCAACTGATGGCCACTGATAAGACCTTTCCCTTTTGTTGTAAAGAGCTGTGTGCAATGAGCTGGAGAAGAAGCAGAAGCCACAGCAGCAACCACCACCTTAGTAATAACCCATGAACTTTAGTGGTAATTTTACTATTGGAAACCAAGCTCCAACTATTCAAAATGCAAGGGAAATCTCCATGCAGTGTGTCACCCATAATCACCAAACTATCATGTGACAATTGCAGCAATAAAAAAGCAGGAACATGGGGATGCAATCACACTCTTTGCAATTCCCAAGTAATCTTCAAAAATCTGGAATGAAGCATTACAGAGCAATGAAGTGATCCTCTGTTTAGAAATCAACAAGCCACTGCTATCAAATGTTGCCTTAGACAGGGTATCAAAGGCTTGATTCCAGAACTGAACCCAGAGCCTCACAAAAATTCCTGGATATTTCATACTATCTTCAGGAAACTCTGGTATTAAGCATTTGGCAGGTGAAGGACATCATCCTAAGCAGCGAACTTTCCTAATTTTAAAATAATTATAGTTGATTAATGGTGCTGTGACATGCTACAGAGATGTATATAAATGCCCCCCCCCAGCTGATTTTGCAACACCGCAGTCCCAAAGTGCTTAGAATCCAAAGTACATAAATTACCAGGAGCTGCCTTTAGGTTAGAGCACATCTTTAAAAAAATTATGAAGAGCACCACCTTCTCCCTCCTTAATGCCCTCCCCACTCTCACTTTCTCTGCATTTAAATAAAGTCTTCACAAGCACAACTTCCACTGAAGATTCTTCTTGCTATAATTCAGACACAGCAACACCAAATCATAATCAGAAGAAAATAAAAGACAGTTGCAAGGCCAGGCAGTGTTGATGGCACCTGGGAGACTGATGGGTAGGAGCTGATAGAGGAGCCAGCAGTATCAGACTCAACTCTGTTCATTACCATAATAAAATGTTAATGAAGGCTGAGGGTGCAAATTCAAAATGGAGCCAGATGGATAAACAAGTGCATAGGCACAGTGGCAGAGATTCATGCTCCGGCACTGAGGGCAGAGAGCAGGCGGGGGCAGGGCTGGCACGCGTCCTGGGGGCGCGGTATGCCGTCTGTGGGGGTGGGGTGCCCAGTGTGGGCGGGGGGAGCAACCACGATGGAACCCCACTGGGATTGCTCTGCCGGGGGCGGTGCACTCCCTCCATCCCCTCTTCCTCCACCAGTGCATAGGCAGCACATGACTCTGCCTCTGGAACAGAAGCATTGCTTGTAGCCATCTCTGATAATACACTTTCATGATCCTTGTATGATTTTGCTATCCTCTTGGACTACTGTTGTGCTGAATATTTAGCCCACATTTTAATTTTAAGTGAGCCAAGGGGTGGCTGTGAGAGTCCCTTCTCTCATTCTAAAATTATCACCCCATGGATTTGCATTCTGCAGCTTTCCTAGGCAACCACTCTTCAAAGCCCAGGGAAAGCCACAATAAGGGAACTCCTACTAGGAGGCATATTCAGATCAGGAAGTGTGAGCAGCCCGGGAGGCTGAGGGGTGTTGAGGAAATCATAGCATTGTAAAGTTGGAAGGGCCTCCCCAAGGGTCATTTAGTCCAACCCCCTGCAATGCAGGAATCTCAACTGAAGTATCCATGCCAGATGGCCATCCAACCTCTGTTTAAAACCCTCCAAGGAGTCTGTTCCACCGTTAAATGGCTCTTATCTTCAGAACGTTCTTCCCAGTTTAATCAGAATGTCCTCTTTTGTTATTTGAATCTGTTGGTTCGGGTACCACTCTCTGGAGCAGCAAAAAACAGGCTTGTTTCCATGAGGCAGCCCTCTACAATTCTATGGTTCTATGTAAGATAGCAAGTGGCTTAACATTTTGCCAACTCTGCAGTGGATGGCACACTCTGCTTGCTGGCTCAGACAGAACACATATTGGAGGGTCTTGCACTTTCTCTGGCTCTCCTCCCACTCCAGGGATCTCCAAGAGCAGGCCTTGTGCAAGACCAGCATTATATGAAAACAGCAGCCTCTCAAGCAGAGAGGCTGAACTGAGATCCATTGACTTTCTGTAATGCTCCTAGAAGGATAGGCTAAAAGGGGGCAGGGAATTCAGACAAATGAGCCCAGGCAGATGGCTTGATTTTCTGAAATGCTGCACCATGCAGCCTACAAAGCAGAGATGAGAGACAGGGACATCTCCATCATCTCCTTTCTCAGGCTGCAGCAGATGGATCCAGCACAGCAGTCTCCTTGTAGAACCACCCAGCCCAAAATGCCACCTTTGCCAGCCATTAGTTTTACCTTTGCAAGCCCCTGCAGCACCCAGGTGGTAGATAGCGGCCAAAACTCGCCAGATGGCCTTCTGCTCCTCCACCACAATTCCCAGGATCTCCATGGCAGTGTGGAGCTGAGCAAATGCAGCTGAGGCCTTCTGCTTCTCTTCAGCCTGCAAGGAGAGAAAGGAACAGCCAGGTCTATGGCATGAGGGCATGGGTTGGGACCAGAGATACCAAGGTGCCTTCAGAAAGAATGGCAGCATACAAAGCACCCTTATAAAGAACCCGACAGGGCCAGAGCCTCTCCAAAATACATCACCTACATTGATTATTCTTAAACCAGCATGTGAACATAGGAAACTAAGAAAAACCTGCTGGGTCAGGCCAATGACCCATCTAATTCAGGATCCTGCTCCCACAGTGAATGCCCCAAAGGGAAACCCATAAGCAGGACCCAAGCTCAAGAGCCCTCTCCTCCCCTCCTGCAGCTTCCAGCCCCAGGTTGGCGAAGGTTCCAGTAGAAGGAACCCCCAAGCTACAGAACTGAATGAGAGATAGTGCCTAGGTTACTTCCCTTGTAAGGATAGTAGAATCTTTCAGTTTCAGTTTCTTAAGTCACAGGCAAAAATACACCATAAATAAGACATTGTGGGGGCCAGGCTTCTGCTGAGGGGGAGCAGAACCTCAGATAATTGAGTACTTTCAATGCTTTTCAATAATATTTTTGGATCTGCCCCTCCTTGGCTATACCCATGTCTTAAGTTTAGCTCTCCTCATTTCCATGTCACCTTAAAAATATTTTGCCACATTCCCACATCAGTTTGCAATTAAAAGAAAAAATCACCAGCATTTTTAGTGCAAATTTCTCATAACATGCACATAGTTTGTATGTAAAACTTGCCTAATGTATTTTTGTAAAACAATTTAAATTAATGTAATACATTTCTGTATGTTATTTTCCTAATACATGCATTTCTGGACACATGGCTTGACTGGAGGACAACCTTGCAAAATTCAGCAAGTGTGGATTTCAAACAATGGCTGCACTTCAGTACTCATTTTGTTTTGGGAAGTGCAAATTAAGTAGGTTTGCCTTTAAATGCAAATTGAATCACATTTCTCCTCCATCCCTAGTCCCTTGTTGTGTTTGAGTGTGATCAACAGACAGAATTCAGTATGGCTGGGCTAAGCAGTTGGCAGGAGGTGCAATTCCTTATTCCTCCTCCCAATAAAAACATTACAAGTGGCAAGACTACCAGTATTTGGGGAGACAAAATATTCTCATTACTAAATACGCTAGCTTTGTGTTCTCCTGGGGAGGTGGTGGTGGTGTCAAAGGCCGCCCCTGTCAGGAGCAACCATGACTCTTCTGCACATGGTTGTGTGGAGGCAAACATGACCCCTCCAAGGCACCTACAATATATGGGTCTCCTCTTTTGCCTTATCCACTTTTCTGAGGAAAGGCTTTTACAAAGGGGGAGCCATTAAGATTCCAAACAGAAAACTGGATAAAATAAAGGAACCAGTGAGCTAAAACCTGGCATCATTCATACAAGAGAAAAGGTTTGTGCATTTTCAGAAGATATGCATAAAAGTTGAAAACCTGGAGGCAGAGATGACCCTACTTCAGAGCAGTAGATGGAAGTAGGGCTTCCATTTGATGAGCACCTACAGCTCTTGACCACAGACAAAGTTGCTGAAAGAGCACAGGGTGGTTAATCCTGCCATGTCTCTCCCACACTGGACATGACTGGGGTCATTCCCCAGCACTGGGCAGCTTTTTCTAATTTCAGAAAAGGTTCTCCGTTGCATCTCTGCATGATTGATTGTTGTTGAATTCCGTACTTCCAAGCAGTCTCTGCTAGGATGATTAATTCTAACTCTGGCAATTCTCTGCGTTGTGATTACTGACTCAGATACATGGCCAGAATCACCAGTCCTCCTCCAGTGAGGTTGCCTGATGCCTCTCTGTATGTCATAGCTCTGTGCTTCTTTCTACCCATTCAGAATGGATGAGTGACCGACAGGTGAGTGACTCTGACAGTCACAGGTGAGTGACAGAGACCCAAGGAAGGGGCTTCTCCAAGGCTGAGTAATTCCTACTTAAATGTATTTGAAAAGTAAACCTTTTCAATAGTGTTTCCAGTTCTAATTAAGCCATGCTCTTGGCTACCAAACATTTGAGACTTGAGATCTTGAAGCTTTCAAAGGGGAGTGTGTTTGGCTCAAAGCAACTTTCTGAAACACTACAGCTGGAATAGACAGAAGGGCTGAGCATCCGCTGAGGACAGCAGAAAATCCCATTAACCAGCAAGTCCCAGAACTCTTTCAGACATCTAAGGGCCCCTCCCCATTCAACTTCAACAGACAGCATGTGTCACCAGATCAGAGAACACACAGCAAAGCTCCAATCTGTCACAGTCCTCCTCAGTGCTTCCTTGGAGTAGAGCCTCTGGCTGTGAGGCAGACCATTTCATTGGGAATCCTGTTTTGCTAAGGTTTTTTTGTGTGTATTTATTTTTTGAACCGTTCTTTGAAGTGTTGCTTTTAAAGCAGGGTGAAAACAATCACTTGAGAGGATTGTTCTGATCATGAAACAAACTTCAGAACATGGTTTGAAAAGAAGCATGATTCCTGGCTTGGCACTCACTCCAGCTACTTTCAGTGACACACCTCTGTTTTGTTTTGGGGGTTGAGAGCATTGCCTGCTGAAAGACCCAATGCCTCACTCCTCCAGATTTGCAGGTTAGTTGGCTGTGTGCCTTTGGCAGTAGAGGCATAGACACAAGCAGCAAGGCTCCTCTCTAAATCTCTGCCACTGGGTGGCTTCCAAGGAATAATAATGTAAGAACCAAAGAATAGTCTGCTGGAACATGGCCCACCTGCTGGAACATGGCCCACCTAGTCCAGCATCCTGTTCTCACAGTGGCCAACCAGATGACAATGGGAAACCCACAAGCATGGCTGCTTCTGACTGTGAGGGCAGAGCAAGACCCTCTCCTCCATAAATTTGTCGAATCCACTTTTAAAGCCATCCAAATTTGTGGCCATGTCCCATCACTGCCTCCTGTGGAAACTTCAGTTGGGGTGGGGGTCAGGACAGTATCTGGGAAAGGGAGACCTACAATAGCTGGGAGTGCTCACCCCTTCCCCCATCTTCCCTGCCTGCCTAAGAGAGCCACTGTAACCCTCTTTATGTGTCCTTGTAGTTTGCCTTCCATTCTTGCGCATTTCTCTACAGCCAAGCAAGGAAACGTGCAAGGACACAGCCTTTCAGGGGGATTCTTCATGCAGTGGTGCTTAGAGTCTGCCTCCCCCACTGCAGTGTCCCTCCAGACACACAAAATCCTCCACTCAGTGTTTCTGCACAAGTCAGCAGAATGAATCGGGCTCTGGTGGAAAGTGCTAACAGCACAAGTTCAAGGTGGGTCGCCCAGCCCAGACACACAGAGGGTGTTGACAACAGCAGACTCAATGATAACAGAAAAAAACTGAAGGAGTCCTGGCACAAGCCAGTCATTTCACTCCGCAGGGAAGCTCAAAGCAGCTCTGGCATAAATGGGATGCAGATTGGAGCCTACATTGGCCAAAGTGCATATTTGCATCACTAATCTCTCACCTTCCCTATTTCTTCCCTGTGAACAATCAGACGCTGACATCAAATGTGCCAGGGAGACAATTAAAATCTTCACATGTGAAAAAAAACAAACCAGATGTCAGGAACCAGACTGAAGGGTATTGCTCTGAGGAAGAATGGTGTGAGCCCCCTCTCCCTCTGCGCAAGGGCCTAATCCTGAAGCTCCTCTGGAGCAGGAGGATATTATCGACCCAGAGCAATGGTTCATGGAAGGACACAGTTCGGGAACTGACAGTTGAACGGAGCTGGGAGAAGAGCAACCAAGGGGAGAGGAACGGGAAGAGAGAGAGCTGTTTGAATCTCCCTTACTAGAAAGTGTGCTTCCCATGAGCCCGAGAGCCAGGCCACCAGATAGGGCAGCCTCTCAGAAGGCTCAGTGGTGAAGGGATCACGTGGTGAGGAGACAGGGAGATGGAAGTAACTAGAGGGAAGTGGGAGAAACTTAATTGGGAGCACCTGCACAATAAGAATGGACGCTATGTTTGTGCTGTGTTCAATAAACCTCTCTACTGCGGCAAAAGACTGCTTTCGCTTCATGCTGTTATCCACAGAGAGGGGGAAGGTAAGCCTCGCCTGGCAGCCTGACACCACCTGAAACTTGAATTCTCCAAATCTGCAACTGACACTGGCCTGTTCAGACATAGAATCACAGAACTGGAGAGTTGGAAGGGAGCCCCAAGGGTCCTCTAGTGCAACCCCCTGCAATGCAGGAATCTCAGCTAAAGCATCCATGACAGATGACCATCCAACCTCTGTTTAAAAACCTCCAAGGAAGAAGAGTCCACTACCTGCCAAGGAAGAACATTCCAGTGTTGAACAGCTCTTCTGTCAGAAAGTTCTTCCTGATGTTTAGTTGGAATCTCCTTTAATGTAACTTGAAGCCATTGGTTTGAGTCCTACCCTCCAGAGTAGGAGAAAACAAGCTTGCTCCATCTTCCATGAGACAGCCCTTGAGATATTTGAAGATGGCTATGAAATCTCTGTCTCCTCTTTTCCAGGCTAAGAATACTCAGCTCCTTCAACCGTTCCTCATAAGGCTTGGTTTCCAGACCCTTTATCATCTTGGTTGCCCGCCTCTGCACACTTTCCAGCTTGTCAATGTCTTTCTTAAATTGTGGTGCTCAGAATTGGACACAGTATTCCAGGTGTGGTCTCACCAAGGCAGAATAGAGTGGGACTATTACTTCCCTTGATTGGGACACTCTACTGTTGATGCAGCCTACGATGACATTAGCTTTCTTTCTTTTTTGCAGCTGCATCACACTGTTGACTCATGTTAAGTTCCTTTCACATTTACTGCTAGTAAGCCAGGTGACCCCCCATTTATGCATCTGGTTCTTCCTGCCTAAGTGGAGAACCTTACATTTGTTCCTATTGAAATTCATTTTGTTAGCCTGGGCCCCATTCTCCAATCTGTTAAGGTCATTTTGAATCCCAGTTCTTTCTTCTACGGCATTAGCCACCCCTCTCAGGGGATGCTCATCAAATGTGCAATCTGCACATTTGATGAGCATCCCCTCAATTCCTTCATCCAAGTCATCATCAACCTTTTTATTCGACCGTCAGTCAGAAACAAGTACATTTGTCAATACACAGTTAATGATCCAAGTCATTTATAAAGACATTGAACAACAGTCCCAAGACAGAACCCTGCAGCACCCAACTTGTAACATTTTTCCAGGATGAAGAGGAACCATTAACGAGTTCTCTTTGGGTTAGGTCAGTACTGGTGTACGGAGGGGGGCGGGGGGGGCGCACTGCACCAGGTACCATTTGGGGAAAGGGTGCCATCACGGCCGCCACACCCTGGGACATGCGCCACATGCCATGCAACCTCGGGACGTGCGCCAGCCACGCCCCCGCCTGTTCTCCAGTCCGGGGGTTGCAGCATGTTGCTCCACCACTGACTGTGGGTGAGGACCAGGTCCAAGATAGATGATTCCCTTGTTGCTTCTTCCAACTTCTGGGAAATGAAATTGTCAGCTAGATAATGGAGGAATATGTTGGACCTTACATGAAACCCATCTGCAATCCATTTTTCCCAAGCTCACAAACTTCAAATGCAGAAAACAACACCTTAAACTTTTTCAGACCTGGAACCCACGCTTATTTCTTTATAAGAATATTTTTAAACTACCAACTCATTTTTAGAAATTGATGTGGTATAGCTTTCATTCAAACATGAATTTGTGGACTCTCCTCTTAGCTGGTCCTAGGACAGTTGTTGTGAGCCACCTTCTGTCAGCTGTGGCTGCAGACCCACCCACTGAAGATCCAAGCTTTGGCCCAAGTGTTCTGGAATAGAATTCCCATCAGCCCCAGCATCATATGGCCATGCTGACAGGGGCAGATGAGAGCTGCAGTCAAAAACATCTGGAGGGCACCAGTTGTGGTGGGAGGATGCTACTGTTCACAGAAGACCTTCCCATTAGGAAGCACCATAGCTCCGTGACCGAGTATCTGCATTGCAAACAGAAGCTCCCAGGTTCAATGCCCAGCATCTCCAGGTAGGGTTGGGAGAGAATCTTGCCTGAAACCTTAGAGCAGGGATCCCCAAACTACAGCCCGCAGGCTGGATGTGTCCCGCCACAGTCCTGGATCCGGCCTGCCCGAGGTCAGGAGAGGAAGATGCCCGGAGTTGCTGGAGGACGGATGCTTGCAGGGAAGCTCGCCAGCTTCAGCCGCAGGTTTGGCTTGCCTTCCGCTGTGCATGGGGGCATGAAAGGCCTGCACATAGACTGGGCCATGGGAGTGAGGGAGATCCATGTGTAGGCTGGGTTGTAGGGACGAACATTGGTGATATTGACCATCTCATTAGCCAAAAGCAGGCCCATACTTCCCATTGAAATACTTATAAGTTTATGTTGATTAAAATTGTTCTTCATTTCAAATATTGTATTGTTTTTCCTGTTTTTTGTGCACTACAAATAAAATATGTGCAGTGTGCATAGGAATTTGTTCATATTTTTTCAAACTATAGTCCAGCCCTGAGGGACAGTGAGCTGGCCCCCTGTTTAAAAAGTTTGGGGACCCCTGCCTTAGAGAGTTGCTAGAGCTGCTGCCAGTCAGTGTAGACAGTACTGAGCTTGGTGGACCAATGCTCTGACTTCTGAGAAATGCAGTGCAAAGCTAAGTGTGGATGAGCCCTCCATGTAAGGCTGCTTCCAATGTTCCCTTCCCTAAATTGGTGGCACCATTTCCAGGACCTGGAGAGGAAATGGGTGTTTCTCCATATGTTCCAACCACCATCTCCTGCTGACAGGGGAGCAGGATTTCACTCTGTAGATTCAGCACATTCACACGCAAGAGTAAGTACATTTAAGTGCATGGAAATGCATGCCCATTTGCTTCTATGCTTACATAGCATAGAATACTGCTCCCGAACAGGCCTGGCTTATATAACGAAAGAGCCGGACAGAACACAGCACACTAGAGAAATGTTATACTGCGCAATTGGGGACAAGGAGTGCTCTGGACCAAATCCGATCCAGGATTTAAAAATATCCCTCTTTCTTCACCTTCTGAGGATGGCAGTGGCGAGCACCTAGGCCAGGGGTCTGCAACCTTTAAGACAAAAAGAGCCACTTGGACCCGTTTCCGAAGGGAAAAAAACCTGGGAGCCGCAAAACCACTGCGACATTTAAAACAAATATATCTCCGGAGCCGCGATCTGACAGCGGGTGGGAAGGTGACATCGGGACGGTGTGTGACTAACGCATGCACCGCCCCATGCGATGTCACAGCCAGTACAGCGCCCGCCACAGTGGGGAGTGTCGGGGCGCACAATGCACCTCCTCCCCTCGCTAGTATCCGCCCCGGAGCCGCAGCAAAGGTGTAAAAGAGCCACATGCGGCTCTGGAGCCGCGGGTTGCAGACCCCTGACCTAGGCTTTGTCTACAAGGTGGGAGCCAATATTACAGTGGGCAGGGGGGTGGGAATTCCCATTTGCATGCAGAAGTTTGCCCCCTAGAAGGGTCTGTAGTTTAAGGGGGTCTCAATTCGTAGGTGTCATAAATGAGCCAGCCCTCAAGGGAAGTTTGCAGCTCCTAGTGAAGAAAGGAACCAGGAAAAGTGAGGATTAATTGCAAGACAGGAGGATTATAGCCCATAGCGAACTCCCCCTCCCTTAGGAATGCCAACTGATAGCATTTCGGAAAGTTGGCAGCAGTGCCAGTGCGCCAGTGAAGGATAAAATGCAGGAGCTAGAAACGGAAGCAGCTCAGAGAGCGGGAAAAACCACGGAAGTATACTCTCAGAGAATGAGGAAGGGGTGGGAGCTGACCCCCTTAGCCCACGGTCTAGGCATATGGGGTGGTCTTCAAGACAGAATACGTCACAAGAGGAAGTTAAGCTGTTTCTGGTCTCACCGGAAACACCCTCCTTAGAAAGGGACATCTTTGATTTATGAACAGACGGCTGTGATCACCACTCTGGTGAACTTTGTTTTTGCAATACAGTGGTGCCTCGCAAGACGAAAAGAATTCGTTCCGCGAGTCTTTTCGTCTTGCGATGTTTTTCGTCTTGCGAAGCACAGTCCATCGCAACTGCGCCTCTTCAAGCGGCTTTAAAAAAAAAAGCGCAAGACGTTTTCGTCTTGCGAAGCAAGACCATAGGGAAATTTGTCTAGCGAAGCAATGCAAAAACGGAAAACCCTTTCGTCTAGCGAGTTTTTCGTCTTGCGAGGCATTTGTCTTGCGGGGCACCACTGTAAATCTTTTTTTAAAAAAATAACTACACTTGTTTGTTATCAAGACTCCCTGACAGTGGGGCTGCTGAAGGGACAAGACTTCTGTCAGAATCCTTGGAGAGTCACTGACTGTGACAAATACAGGACAGAATAGAAAACAATGACCATCCTACAGCCCTACTTCTGAGGCAAGATTGACGGCAAGAGGTGAGAGGGCTTTTTCCCACGGTGGTGCGCTGCCTATGGAACTCCCGGCCTCAGGAGGTCAGGTCATCTTACTTTTTCTTTGCATCACACATGCAATTGGGGAGAACAAAGTCCTTTCTAACTAAATAAAACCTGACCCTGTAGAAGCCAGCTACTTGGATCCAAGCATTTGGTCTTCCACCAACAGAAAGAGGGATGCCACTGGCTGGGAGTGGGAACATTGGAAGCCGCCTTATATGAAGTGAGCCCCTTGTCTGGCAGCAACACCTCTCCAGGGTATGCATAGGTATGTACACTCCAGGTTTCTTGGATAACCAGCCCATAAACAGATGCATTTGACAATGCATATAACTGTATGAATAGGCACATCAAATTATGCTGCAAAGATATCATGCAGGATTTGATTCTAGGAAGGACCAGGCACTTCAGGGCCCATGAGCAAAGGCCTGGGACTCTAGGTACCCACTGACAAAGCCCCTGAACCCAGCTGACCAGGGATCAAATCCTGATTCAGCCATGAAGCTCACTAGGTATCCTTGGACCAGTCACCGCCTCTCAGCCTAGCCTACCCTACAGGGTGGCTGTTGTGAGGATAAAATGGGGGGACCATGTATGCCATCTTGAGTTACTTGGAGCAACAAGTGGAATATAAATGCAATAAACAAACAAATAATAATATGCCTTGAGCCAGTCCTGGCTGGTACTATTCCCCCAAGCACATTGTTCTTTCCCATCCTACCCCACCACCAGTCCTGCCCTCCTTTCTCTCCCATAATCCTCATCGCTTTTTCATTAGAAACGCTAACCAGCATGCCTCACTTTTTGCATCAAAACACAGGCAATACAACAAAGGAGTTCTACCCCCCCCCCCAAAGGAAAGCAAGTTCCTTGGGGCAGAGACCTGGTCTCAATGCTACTGAAACTAACCTCCATACTTTGTGCTCAAGGATTCATATAGCAACAGGGTGGGGAGGAGGAAGGCTAATTCAGCTGCCTACCTTCTGACACGGTCTGATGCCAAAGGTGCTGTTCTCTGCCATCTGATGCAAATGCAGCATAGTCCTAGTTGCGGGGGAAACACACGCACATTAAAAAATAAATCCCTCACATCAGATGCAGCCGCCTAAAGAGTAATTAAAAAAACACAAAAAACCTGGCTGCTTGGTCAGATCAAAGACCTCTCGAGTCCAGCACCCCATTCCCAGCAGTGGTCAATTTTGGGAAACCCACAAGCAGGACAGGAGTAGCTGGTGCTTCCGAGGTGGAGAACTGATCCCAGATGGAGGGACAAATCAAGGCAGATCATCCATTGACCTCAAACTTTGGGCATGGTTGTTGTTGTTGTTGTAATATTTATTTCCCCACCTTTTCCCCAGACTGAGACTCAAGGCAGCTTACACAAACTATAACAACACAGATAAATTAAAGCCAAGAGTGTTACTTTTAGGCAAAGAGGATAGCTCTATCCAACAGAGGTTTCTCTCTTTGGGTCTATTCGCCAGTGATTTCTGCTGATCTCTCAAACATCATTTACTCCAAGAGCAAAGGAGAAACCTCCGGGAATGGAATACATGGCACTGCCCCTGACTGAGTCATTGTGACCCAAATAACTGAAAATGGCACTTGGGTATAAGAGCACTGGATTCAAGTCCCATGGCGGCCATGGCATTATTCTGGGGGGCTCAGTTCTGCCCTTTGTAAAATGGGCACACAAAGTTGACCTTCCTCCCAGAGTTTCTTAAGGGAACACGAATTAAATGATAATGGGTGGTCTGCTCCTGCATAGTGTTCAAGGAAGAGAAGAACAATTTCATTTGCTTTGTTCCTCTGTTGAACTTTTGACTCTGCCTTCCATTCCTCCTGAATTCGGATTTAACTACAGTGGTACCCCGCAAGACGAATGCCTCGCAAGACGGAAAACCCGCAAGACAAAAGGGTTTTCTGTTTTGGAGGCGCTTCGCAAGACGAATTTCCCTATGGGCTTGCATCGCAAGATGAAAGCCCATAGGGAAATGCTGGCGGTCGAGAGCAAAGACTTTCGCCCACAGCCGGCCTTCAGAAGAGGACCTCTTCTGAAGGCCGGCGGGGGGCAAAAGTCTTTGCTCCCCCCCGCCTGCCTTCCCCCCGCCTGCCCCAGGCGATCTTAAAATGCTGGGGGTCGGGAGCGAAGCGTTCGCTGCCGACCCCCAGCATTTTAAAATCTCCCGGGGAGATTTTAAAATGCTGGGGGTCGGCAGCGAACGCTTCTCTCCCGACCCCCAGCATTTTAAAACGCTGTTCCGAAGCGGGGCGGGGGGGCGGGAACACCTGCCCCAGCCGCCCCGCTTCGGAACGCTGTTCCGAAGCGGGGAAGGGGGGCGGGAACACCTGCTGAAGGCGGCCGGGGGGCGAAAGTCTTTGTCCCCCCTGCCTGCCTTCCCAGGGGCTTTTAAATCGCCCCGGACAGCGGAGAAGTCCTCCGCTGTCCCGGGGTTTTTTAAAATGCTGGGGGTGGGAAGAAAAGCCCTTGTCCCCCCCCCCCCAGCCTTCAGAAGAGGTCCGGGGACAGACTGTCCCCGGACCTGGTCTGAAGGCGGTTTCCCTAGGAACGCATTAATTGATTTTCAATGCATTCCTATGGGAAACCGTGCATCGCAAGACGAAAAACTCGCAAGACGAAGAGACTTGCGGAACGAATTAATTTCGTCTTGCGAGGCACCACTGTAGAAGTATTTTGAAAAATGAATTCCAGAACCAGAGCATGCATCATCTTGCACAGCTCCAGTTCATTTGCATAAGAACAGAAGAAGAGTCTGGCCTTGGTATTTGAAGCTGCAGCTCAGAATCTGTCCTCACACACAAGGCGCGTGAGGCTGCACAGGAAGGAGGCAGAGCCCAGCCACAAGGCCAAGTGAGGCAGAGAGCATTCAGGACAAGGGGTCCTGCTCAGCCAACTAAAAACATAAGAACATATGAAGACTCTTGCTGGATCAGGCCAATGGGGGCTCATTTAGTCCAGCATCCTGTTGTCACACTCACCACCCAAGATGCCTGTGGGGAACCAGCAAGCAGGACCCAAGCACAAGAACCCTCTCCCCTACTGTGGTTTCCAGCATCTGCTATTCAGAAGTATAACTGCCCCTGACTGTGGCTAGTAGCCTTCGAGTAGCTTTATCCTTGGTGAATTTGTCTGAGGGTGGATCTACTCACGGGGGGGGGGGGGAGCTATAAGTCAGAAATTAAATCATTATAAAAAAAGAAAAAAACCGCTATGAAAAATTGCATAGGTTTTTTTTTGCTCTCTGGTGCCATCTGGTATTGCATGTTTATAATGCATTCAAAACATTATTTTTTGCAAATGTAGCTGAGTCCTTGATCTCTTTTAAAGCCATCTGAGTTGGTGCATCCTTCCCCTTCTCTGTGCTTCCTATGGAACATGTGTGAAATATGTGTGCATTAATAACTCACAAATAAAAGGCAGTCTAAAACCATGCTCTATGGGAGGTCTAGAACTCCAACCCCATCCTAAAAAATAATCTCTATACAACTACATATGGTAACATTATTTTAAAAGGGGGCGGAGTCTTTTTATCAATGGGCAATGAACCCACTGATGGCCTAGAGCATGGGTAGACAAACTAAGGCCTGGGGCCTGGATCCGGCCCAATCGCCTTCTAAATCCGGCCCACGGACAGTCTGGGAATCAGCGTGTTTTACATGAGTAGAATGTGTCCTTTTATTTAAAATGCATTTCTGGAATATTTGTGGGGCCTGTGTGGTGTTTTTACGTGAGTAGAATGTGTGCTTTTATTTAAAATGCATCTCTGGGTTATTTGTGGGGCATAGGAATTCTTTCTTATTTTTTTTCAAAATATACTCCGGTACCCCACAAGGTCTGAGGGACAGTGGACTGGCCCCCTGGTGAAAAAGTCTGCTGACCCCTGGCCTAGAGGCAATGAGCAGGTGGATGGCACACACTCCATGTGTGTGCCATGCAGTACATGCAGTACAAAACGAACATGCAGTATGGAATGAATTAGCCCCACTGATCTCGTTTTTTGACAGAATTACAAGCCTGGTAGATGAAGGGAACTCAGTGGATATAGCCTACCTTGATTTCAGTAAGGCATTTGACAAGGTGCCCCATGATATTCTTGTAAAGAAGCTGGTAAAATGCGGCCATGACTATGCTACCACTCAGTGGATTTGTAACTGGCTGACTGACCAAACCCAAAGGGTGCTCATCAATGGTTCCTCTTCATCCTGGAGAAGAGTGACTAGTGGGGTGCCACAGGGTTCTGTCTTGGGCCCGGTCTTATTCAACATCTTTATCAATGACTTGGATGATGGACTCAAGGGCATCCTGATCAAATTTGCAGATGACACCAAACTGGGAGGGGTGGCTAACACCCCAGAGGACAGGATCACACTTCAAAACGACCTTGACAGATTAGAAAACTGGGCCAAAACAAACAAGATGAATTTTAACAGGGAGAAATGTAAAGTATTGCACTTGGGCAAAAAAAATGAGAGGCACAAATACAAGATGGATGACACCTGGCTTGAGAGCTGTACATGTGAAAAGGATCTAGGAGTCTTGGTTGACCACAAACTTGACATGAGCCAACATGTGACGCGGCAGCTAAAAAAGCCAATGCAATTCTGGGCTGCATCAATAGGAGTATAGCATCTAGATCAAGGGAAGTAATAGTGCCACTGTATTCTGCTCTGGTCAGACCTCACCTGGAGTACTGTGTCCAGTTCTGGGCACCACAATTCAAGAAGGACACTGACAAACTGGAACGTGTCCAGAGGAGGGCAACCAAAATGGTCAAAGGCCTGGAAACGATGCCTTATGAGGAACGGCTAAGGGAGCTGGGCATGTTTAGCCTGGAGAAGAGGAGGTTAAGGGGTGATATGATAGCCATGTTCAAATATATAAAAGGATGTCACATAGAGGAGGGAGAAAGGTTGTTTTCTGCTGCTCCAGAGAAGCGGACACGGAGCAATGGATCCAAACTACAAGAAAGAAGATTCCACCTAAACATTAGGAAGAACTTCCTGACAGTAAGAGCTGTTCGACAGTGGAATTTGCTGCCAAGGAGTGTGGTGGAGTCTCCTACTTTGGAGGTCTTTAAGCAGAGGCTTGACAACCATATGTCAGGAGTGCTCTGATGGTGTTTCCTGCTTGGCAGGGGGTTGGACTTGATGGCCCTTGTGGTCTCTTCCAACTCTATGATTCTATGATTCTATGATTCACTCTGGAAGCCCATTCTACGATAGCTGTCTGGAAGTATCAGGAGGATCATCATGTAGCTGGAGGAGGAGAGGGCGGGGGCTGGAAAATGAATTGTGAGTGGAGGGGCACCCTTCTTCCATCATTGGGACCCCCTGGGGAACTCACCAAACCTGCTGCACCTGGAATTGGGTGTGGAGAGGGCAGCTGGCTGCTGAGTGGGACACACCTGTGGGCAGCAGCCTGATGAGGCTCCCTCCACCTTGGGCCTGCCCATAAAAAGCATACATGGAGGGAGAGACTAGGGCGATGGCAGGAGCTTCTAGGAACCTTCCTCTCTGTGGGAGCTTTCCGAGGAACAGCTGTGAGTTAGTTTAGGCCCTGGGTGCAGGTGCCAGGGCAAGTTGAGCCCTGGGTGAGGCCGAGAGGGGTATTCCAGGAGCAGGAGGAACTGATATTGGCTTGCATGTATTTAGAATTTTTTGCTTTACTGTAACATTTTTATCTACATCTACGTATTCTTGTAAAGGGACGCGGGTGGTGCTGTGGTCTAAACCACAAAGCCTAGGGCTTGCCAATCAGGAGGTCAGCGGTTCAAATCCCCACGACAGGGTGAGCTCCTGTTGCTCAGTCCCTGCTCCTGCCAACCTAGCAGGTCGAAAGCACGTCAAAGTGCAAGTAGATAAATAGGTATCCAGAGGGAAGGTAAATGGCGTTTCTGTGTGCTGCTCTGGTTCACCAGAAGCGGCTTAATCATACTGGCCACATGATGCCGGCTCCCTCGGCCAATAAAGCGAGATGAGCGCCGCAACCCCAGAGTCATCCACGACTGGACCTAATGGTCAGGGGTCCCTTTACCTTTATTCTTGTAAAAGTAATTGTAGTTCAAGTTGTCTTTTGCTTTCCTTTTCTGTACACCACTTAGATATTTGTAGTAGGTTAGATATGGTAAGGTTGCCAGACATCCCCGTTTCCTGGGGACAGTCCCCAGATTTACAGCTTTCTCAGCATTCACATGTACATAGTGAACAATAAGTGTCCCCGGATTCATTGGAAAAAATCTGGTAACCTTATGATATGGTCTTTAAAAAATAAAATTATGCAGAAGATCGAACAGGCGTGCTTTCTCTGTTACTCCAGGAGCAGGGCAGGGGCAGAACTGCGGGGTGCAAATTGCAGCAAGGAAGCAGATTTTGGCAAAACGTTGTGAAAAACATCCTAATGTCTTTGGAAGGAGCTGCCTCAAGAGATCATAGGAAGTGCCCCTCCCCATTGTCCCCCAGCAACTTCTTGCCATTTTGGATTCTTTTTACACCTTAGAGAAAGGCTTTGGGCTACTTCAAATTAAACACAGCAGGAATCCAATGGTGCACAAACCAAGGAGTTAAAACAAAATGTATCTCCCTCCCTGAGTAACAACGCATTTGTTTTTGTTTACCAACTGCTGCTTTCAAATCCTAGTCATCAGACAATGGATTGTGTATGTGTCACTAGAACAATGTGTCCAGATCTTGCACTGGGAACAATAACTGCCTCTCCTCTTCCTGGGCAGAGTAAAGTAAGATAGCTGGCCTCCAAAAGAGATTGGCAGGATGCCACCAGGCCCTGCTTGCGTCTCATTACCTGCTTCAGGTAGCAAAATGATGGTGAGCCTAGGCCAGTCCTGGGAGGGTTTCTCAGTCATCTTGTGCCCTCTACAGGTGAAATAAGGTTCCTTCATAATCAGACCAATCCTTTGCCTACATCAACTATGGATTGACAAATTTGTCGATTTGGGGTTTTCCACTTTTCCTGTCTTAAATTCAGTTTGCCACACTTCCAAATAGTTTGCAATTCAATTATTTTTAAAGCCTCTCACAGAAATTTAACAGCATTGAAGAGCACGGTTCTCTTTATGCAGTGCATACTTAAACTATGGAACTCCCTCCCACAGGAGGCAGCGATGGCCACCAACTTGCATGGCTTTAAAGGGGGTTGAGAGGGGCAGAAAGCTATTGTCAGCTGGACTTCCGGGGTGGCGCCATCGACAATGGCGGACTCCCTCTGAACTGGAGGGACTAGCTCTGCGTGAAACGGGTCTTTCCGCTACGCCGAAGGGCGGACCCTGCTAAAAATCACAGGCGGATGAAGCCTGTGACCATGGGACTCGGCGGGCACCCTTAGCGCCCCCCCAACCCGCAAAGGAACCCACTAACGGGCTCTGAAGTGAAGAGAGGGAAGTGGCGCGGTGCTGTGAGTCAACTGCTATTTCCATGGAGTGAAGCCGCATAGCCGTTGCTAGAGAGCGCTGCCTTTTTCCTGGGACAATTTGGCTTCTAAAATAAGCACCCGTGAGTACTTAAACTTTGAACAATTGGACTTTAAATAAGGACTTGCGAGCAGAAAGGAATTGGACTCAAAAATTTATTTCAATTTGGTACTGAAACAGGAAGGTCTAAACAGGAAGTCAGCCTTCCATTTCTTTGTAGACAGAATAAAGCAAAGAAAACGTAAACTAGAGCTCAGAAAATCGCTTCTAAAGGATTGGCTTTCATCATTTAAAATTGTTGAACCCCCCTTCGGTAGCAGGAGAAGAAGGGGGATCTTTTTTGGACTGTTTAAACCTGCAGAAGTGAGTTTAAAGTAAAGTAACTTTCCACCGTCCTGATCCTGGAGCGGGGTGTCAGGACTGACGTTTGAAGCTCATTGACCAGAGACAAACGTTTTTGACAGATAGTTAAAGGAAGAGAAACATATTGATTCCACTGATTCCTTTCGCACTTTAAAGGAACAAATATTGACAAAATATCTCAAAAAGGATACTTTGTTGCAAGAACAAATAGAAGTTCTCCCCCTAGAGGGAGACCGTGAAACTGTAACTAATTCCAGGGAGCTTGCAGCTGTCTCAGATTACAATTGTGGGAATGGACTTGTGACCTTGCTCTCTGCAAAACAAGTGCCCTACTGGAACAGTTAAGTGAGAAGATGGATTTGATGACTAATGCGGCCAGAATTTTTGAACAGGCAGTGGGAAACTATGTGGAGCCCACCCAGGAATTAGATCAGGAGTGTGTCCTGACAGAGCAGATGAGAGAAGAGGATGTTGCTGAATCTTGGGCGCCAGAGATGGAGGGAGCTGAGGGAGGAACATGAGCTTTTGGATTTGACAAATGAACTTGGAAAAAGCCAGATTTGGAAAGATAAAGTTTGGTTTGGTTTGGAAATGGGGGGTTGGATAGACCCCCCTATGCAGGGATTTTGGACTTTCCGAGTCTGGCAATGGGCCGTGAGATGTTTGGAGCTGTGGGGGCTCTCAATTTTGGAGGGATTCTGAAACATGTTTTTAAATATCACATGGAGTTGAGTCTGGACTATGGAAAAGGGGCTGATTTGTTGAAAAGGGTCAAAAACATCACCAAGCTGGAGTTCCCACGAGTGAAAGGAGAATATGAAGAAGAGCTGCGGAAGGGACATGGAAGAGATTTAAGGGCCTCGGATATAAGGTTACCAGGTTAATGCGCTAGATTGATGGGACAAAAAGGACTGACAAAACCCGGGACCAGGAGGAAAGGACGCTGGATGAAGACTGGATTGTTTTTATTTCTCTTCTTATTACCAGGACTGTTTTATAAAATGGATGAAATGTTAGAAAAATGTTGGAACGAAATTACTAGGTTCTAGCAAAAATGTTTAAAGAATTAGGTAAGAATATTATGGTTGTGAGAAGTCAGTAAAAATAAGATTTAAGTTTTAAGTTTTTAAGGTTTTCTATAAGATAAGATGAAAATAGATTAAGGTAATGTAATGACAGAATACTATGAAATATGGAAAGGATTTGCTGCGATAATTATTAACCAGGATACAAAAAAAGGGAGGAGGAGGAGGTCAAAGAAGAGAAGTTAGAGGTGAATATAAACACCAAGGCAGTATTGATCTTTGTGGATGCGGAGAAGGCCTTTGATAATATCTCTTGGAGTTTTATGAGGAAGAATCTTCATGGGATGGGGGTAGGTCAGGGCTTTGAGAATGGTATGGCTGCAATATACTCTGAACAAAAAGCTAAACTGATTGTAAACAATGTTGTGACTGAGGAGCTTAAGATAGAAAAAGGAACACGACAGGGGTGCCCGATTTCCCCATTACTTTTTATTTCAGTTCTGGAGGTGTTGCTGAATATGATAAGAAATGACCAGCAGGTCAAAGGTGTGCAGGTCGGAGCTAAACATTATAAGTTAAGAGCGTTCGCAGATGACCTAGTATTGACTTTGCAAGAGCCAAACACTAGTACGAAAAGGGTTTTAGAAATAATACAACAGTTTGGCCAGGTAGCTGGATTTAAGTTGAACAAGCAAAAAACCAAAGTTTTAGGGAAAAACCTAACAGATATGGAAAAGGAGAAATTTCAAGAGGAAACAGGTTTGACTGTGGTCAAGAAGGTTAAATACCTAGGGGTTTATTTAACATCTAAGAATCAGAATTTGTATAAGGACAACTATGAAAAATGCTGGTCAGAAATTAAAAAAGATTTAGAGATATGGTCAAATTTGAAACTGTCAATGTTAGGCCGAATTGCAGTAATTAAAATGAATGTATTGCCTAGAATGTTATTTTTGTTTCAGACCTTGCAGATTATTGATAAGATGGAATGTTTTAAGAGGTGGCACAAAGATATCTCGAAATTTGTCTGGCAGGGCAAAAAGCCCCGAATTAAATTTAAAATATTGACAGATGTTAAGGAAAGAGGGGGTTTTGCCCTGCCGGACCTAAAATTGTACTATGAGGCAGCAGCTTTTTGCTGGCTCAAAGAATGGATGCTCCTCGAGAACACGGACATCTTGGATCTGGAAGGTTTCAATAACGCTTTTGGTTGGCATGCATATCTTTGGTATGGTAAAGTTAACAGTGCCTTTAAAAATCACATTGTCAGAAAAGCATTGTTTAATGTTTGGATAAGATATAAAGATCTACTAGAAAACAAAACCCCTAGATGGGTGTCGCCAGTGGAGGCTAAAGCAGTGAAGAAACTCAATATGGAGGTCGGATGGCCGAAGTATTGGGAAATCTTAGAACAGGATGGAGATAAGTTCAAACTACAAAGTCAGGAGAAATTGAAGCATAAAGTAGAAAATTGGTTCCAATACCGCCAAATAATGGAATTTTTTAAACAGGACAGGAAAGTCGGTTTCCAGGTGGAAAAATCAAAATTAGAAACTGAACTGTTAGAACCCAATACTAAGAATTTATCTAGAATGTACAACTTGTTGTTGAAATGGAATACACAGGATGAAACAGTTAAATCGGCAATGATTAAGTGGGCTCAGGATGTTGGACATAATATTATGTCAGCTGACTGGGATTGGTTATGGAACGCCGGTATAAAATTTACGGCATGTAATGCCTTAAAGGAAAACATTATGAAAATGGTATACAGGTGGTACATGACCCCAGTCAAGCTGGCAAAAATCTATCATTTGCCTGATAACAAATGTTGGAAGTGTAAAGAGACTGAAGGTACCTTTTATCACCTTTGGTGGACATGCCCGAAGATTAAGACCTTCTGGGAGATGATCTATAATGAAATGAAAAAGGTACTTAAATGTACCTTCCCTAAAAAACCAGAGGCCTTTCTCTTGGGCATTGTCGGCCAATTGGTGACAAAGAAAGATAGAGCTTTTTTTATGTATGCCACAACAGCAGCAAGAATACTCATCGCAAAATATTGGAAGACACAAGATTTACCCACTTTGGAAGAATGGCAGATGAAAGTGATGGACTATATGACACTGGCCGAGATGACAGGCAGAATCCGTGACCAACGAAAAGAGACGGTGGAAGAAGAATGGAGAAAATTTAAAAGTTACCTTAAGGACTACTATAAACTTAATGAATGCTAAAATGCCGTGGTTACCAGAAACAAAGGGGTACAGGGATATAAGGTTAGATTATAAAAGAGGACTAAGAGGATAGAGATTGGAAAGTAACAATTGGGAGTTGCTAGTCGAACTACGGACATTGGGATGCAGAGAGGGGGGGTATGGGGAAGTCCAAGAAAAGAGGTTTATGAAAATATGTTTGAAACTATACGTGTATGTTTGTCTTTTTTAATGTTTGTTTGTTTTTCTTAAAAATGCTGTAAAACCAATAAAAATTTTATAAAAAAAAAAAGGAGGAGGTCAAAGAAAGAAGGTAATGAGAGTTGAGGATTTGAGAATGATGGATTTATTTTTGTCTGTTTGCGGTGTATTTTTGTTTTTTGAATTTGTATTGTTTGATGTGGTTTGTTTTTTCTTTCTTTTTTCTTTTTTCTTTTTCTGCTTTGTTTTTTCTCTGTAATTCAAAAATTTTCAATAAATATCATTTAAAAAAGAAAAAAGAAAGAAAGCTATTGTCAGCTATTCCCCCACAAGTGACACCTCTGTAGAACAGGGGAGGCTGGCATATATCATTGGTTCATCTAGCTCTGGACTCTCTACACGGACTGGCAGAGGCTCTTTCAGACTGATCTGTCTGGAGATTGAACCCAGAACCTTGTGTGTGCAGAGCTTGTGTTCTGCCACTGAGCTATGGCCACAGAGGCAGCCTTCCTCTGCGGATTAGAAGTTGGGGGCAACCCTCCCCACTGCCTGCATTTTCTTCATCCATTCTGGTTGGGCCCTGTTAGAAGGGGGATAGTGGACTAGGTGGACCCTTTGATTCAACAAGGAGATCTTTATGTACCTTCTGAAACTGAATCTTCCATGCTTAGAATTCTATCACTGAATCCAAGTTGCTGAGGAGCAACAGCAGGTCTTGCTTTGGGGCTTCCCTTTGGGGCATCTGGGTGGCCATGGTGAGGATAGACTAGATGGGCATTTGAACTGCATCCAGTACAGCATCACTCACATTCTTAGTGCCCAAAATATCACAGTGTGAGCCACTTCAGGCATATCTGAATAGGGATGCTCACCAGAGCATCAGACAGAGACCAGCCTCTCCCCCTTCCCTTTGAGCAATACCTCTGATCCAGATCCAGCCCTGCAAGCATCTGAGAAAAGACATTGAAGGTGCTCTCTCCCTCTGGCTGCTGCACCACACGGATCCTTTCCAGCAGCATTGTCTGGGCAGAGAAAAGAGAGAGAATGCCAGCATCCATCCCACTGCTTGCCACCACTCAGAGGATGCCACTCAATGGTGGTGGTGCAATTGACTTTCAAGCTTTCCTTGGTCTACTCTAGAGTTCAGGAAGCAGACAGAGACCAAAGGAGAAGATCACAAACCTTCCACTCCTCAGCTTCCTTCTGCCATTGGTGTCCCCATCTCGTCAACACACACAGAGAGAGAGACACACCACTTCCAAGGGAGGCAACAGAAGCATTACCTGGAGATGAGCAGCTGTGATGTGGCCAGTGGCGCTGAAATCCAGTGCCATGACCATGGAGAAGCGGGTGGAAGCTTTGTTGTGGCTGGTCGTCACTGTCCCAAAGGCTCTCAGCACCCTGAACATGGCCTGGATTTTCTCCACTGCAAAAATCAAGCACTCACTGTCTGTTTTCTAAACAATTTCATCTCATCCCTCCCACCTCCAGCCTGCAGACCATCATGCAATTTCCCCCAAGGAAACACCCACCATGCCCTGAATGTGCCTTTCTTAGAAACCTCTAAGGTGATGCTGGACCAAGCAGCTTTGTCTGCAAGGCCAGTGGTCAGGGATGATGGAGGCCCAGAGAAAGATGTCCTGCACATGGAGGCCCCTGCCTCCTTAGCACATCACCTGCTGCCTCAAGCAAAGGCTTACCTGTGACTCGGTTGTCCATGCTCCCCACAGTGGCCACTAGGTATTCCAGGGTGTTCTGGCAGCAGGTGGTCTTGCCAGAATTGTTCCTGCCCAAGGGCATGATGGTCTGATCCTGCCGTTGCATAAGCATACGCCAGTAGGCCCTCTGTGCCACGGAAAAAATGTGTGGGGACAGTCCATCCCGCTTGCCCTTGAATGCCTGGGAAAAGGTGAACAGAAGCAGTATGCCTGTGAGAACTTAGAAAAGACCCAGCACAGAACAAGTCATGTCTGACAAAACTCATTTCTTTTACAAGCTTGGTACACCATGGGAATGCTGTGGACATAATATATCTTGATTTGTAAGGTTTTTGACAAGGTTTCCTATGAAATTATTGCAAGGAAGCTGGTAAAATGTGGGCTGAATGAGGTAACTGATAGGTGCATCTGTAGCTGGTTGACTGACTGAACCTAAAGAGAGCCCATTAATGGTTCCTCATTATCCTGGAAAAATGTTACATGTAAGATGCCACAGTATTCTGTCCTGGGCCCTTTGTTGTTTAATGTCTTTAGAATTCCTTTATGGACAAAGGAATTGAGGAGATGTTCATCAAATTTGAGAGGGGAAGCTAATGCTGTAGAAGACAGATTGGAAAACTGGGCCCAAACTAATAAAATGAAATTCAACAGGAACAAATGTAAGGTTCTGCACTTAGGCAGGAAGAACCAGATGCATAAATATAAGATGGGGTCACCTGGCTTACTAGCAATAAATGTGAAAAGGAGCTTAACATGAGTCAACAGTGTGATGCAGCAGCAAAAAAAAAAAAAAAAGCTAATTCCATTGTAGGCTGCATCCACAAAAATATAGTGTCCAGGTCAAGGGAAGCAACAGTACTACTCTAGTCTGCCTTGGTGAGACCACACTTGGAATACTGTGTCCAGTTCTGGGCACCTCAATTTAAGAAGGATGTTGAAAAGCTAGAATATGTGCAGAGGAGGACAACAAAGAAGCTCAAGGGTTTGGAAACCAATGGATTCAACTTTGGAAGGAGTTGGAAGAAGATTCCAACTAAACATCAGGAAGAATGATCTGACAGTAAGAGCAGTTCAACAGTGAAATGGTCTCTCTCAAGAGGTTGTGGACTCTTGCTTCGTTGGAGGCTTTTAAGCAGAGATTACATGGCCATCTGTAATCATAGGCACCAACTCTAGGGGGCTGGGGTACCTTTCCTATCTCCCCCCCGTAATTTTCCTCTCAGAGTCCGGCCCCCTCAATACTTCTCCCACCCCACCTGTGCCCGCCACCACTGCTGCGCATCCCTCCTTCCTCCGCTTGCTTGCTCTTTCCCTCTGTGTTGCTTGGCATGCAGCAGCCAAGCAGAAGTGCACGGACAGGCAGGTGAGCCAGCAGAGATGGCTCCTCCCTATGGCGGGAAGAGTGGCCCTTTCAGGGGCCACCCCCCAAAATACCGTGGTTGCAGCCAGAGTGCTGAGCATGTCTGGTCAGTGGGTGGTGGCAGAGGAAGTAGGAGCAGGAGATGCAAGTGCCCAGCTGGCAGTCCAGGTCCCATGGGCAAGAACTGAGATTCTTGCATGCTCTCGTCCTTGTCCTTCAGAGCAGGGAGTCAACTAGACCAGGAAGGGCCAAGTGGTGGCTCCAGATGCAGAGTCATTCCTTGAAGTAATCTTATTTGGGCCCTGATCCTTGGCAACACCATAAATTATAAATGAACGATGGTAAAACATTTCACTGTAGCTTTACAGATAAGGTGCTGGAGCAGGAGTTGTTTGCAAGTGATATGAAATATGTACAATATATTCCATACCCTCCTAGATGGAAATAGGGACATTTCTCCCTCACTCCTAACTAACCATCCTCAACCCCCCATTCTGCCCCCCCCCCGAGCATTTCCTATCAGAAGAAGAGCAAGTGCCACCACCACTATACCAGTGGGACACAGCACACCCCCTCTACCATCCTGAGAGAACCACTTAATCTATTTATTTTATTTTATTTGGTAGATTTACAAAAAGAAAAACACACACTAATAAAGAAATCTTAGAAAGGGCCAAGATTAGACACAGAAGCACAAAGCATTTTTTTTAAAAAGGACTTTTTGCTCTCTGCTCCCGCTTTCTTCCCACCCTGCCCTCTCCCTGCTCCTCAGAGTCAGCGCATCAGGGCTGGGCCTTGGCATCTGTGGCTTCTCCTCCTCTTTGCCTGCTATCCAGCAGCCAAGGGAGGAGGCAGGCAGCAGTGACCATGAAGAAGCAGAGAGAGGCAATGGGATGCTCCCTCGCAGTGGTCACTGAGGCAGCACATCCTCCTCCCCAAGCTCAGCAGTGGTGGTACTGGCAAGGGAAACAGGGCCATTCCAGGATCAAATCAGAAGCTGGGATGGCTTTTGTAATTACAGGACTGTCCCTGGAAATGACGTTAGTATGATAACTGCAAAAAAAATGCCTAGTATGAATGTGGCCTAAAGCTGCATACACACTACAGTTTTAAAGCACATTCGAAGCACATTCCACCCCTCCAGGAATTCTTCGGGACTGTTGTTTATTGAGGGCTGCTGGCAATTGTCTCTCGGGGGGGGGGGTGTAAACTGCAGTGCCCAGAATTCTTTGAGGCAAAGAATGTGCTTTAAGATGATAAGGGTAGAAAATCTGGTGCATACTCAGTCTAAGTGGATTAAGAGGGAGTGCAGTTGTACAGCAATACTTCAAACACCTTTGCCCTTCCTTTGATTCCCCCCACCCAAAAAATGGCAGATTGCAGATGAAGGGGAAGCATGCTTCTGTACTGAAAGAACTTTAACAAAAACTTAGAAGTTCTTACAGAGGCTTTGCACTCCCCTAATCCCCACCTAAATTTCACAACAGAGAAAGAAGGCAACAGGCAAGTAGGCACTCTTTACAGTACCTATCCATGCAAATTGATCCTAAATCTCTAGATAAATTGGGCCTCACTAGTCCAGATAGAAATCCATCTTCCTGGTCGTTCTTCACACCACCTGATGACCACTGGTTGTGTTGCTGCCCAGATGGTGTTATAGGTTTGGGGGAGAGGTTTCCCCACTAAACCCTGGAAATTAATAAATGTTAGGATTTTGATTATTTGGAAAATACAAGGTGCAGAGGAATATCGAAGCAAAATGACCTCACCAGGCTAGGGCCCTGAAGAAACAATGGCCTGGTCTTTGCGGGCCATTGGGAATGCAAGAGAACTGTCCTTCCCTGTTGCCCTGAGGTTTGAATAGAGACTGGTGATTTGGAAGATCACAGCCTTTGGGATGGCTGAGAAAAGCCAGAATGATCTTGGCTGGCTGGCTGAAGGCTGCCTGGGAGAGATTGCTTTGACTCCAGTGCTGCCCTGTTGTGGGGAACAAGCCCCTCTCAAGATGACCATGCTGTACTCCCTCAATGTAGATTAAAGGTGTGAATATATGTAATTAATCCACATTTCTAAAGGTACAACAGTCTCTGCCACACCTTGATTCTCACTGGAATCACGGGCCCTGGGTGAGGGTCTACAACCCTCTGGAATCTTGTCACAGCTTGGCAGAAATTGGAAGTAGCCTCCAACTTTTGCACAAATATTATCCAGCTTTTAAGACTCATTTTCTGCTGTATGGCAGTTGCCCAGGGTGGGCTATGCAATTATTTGTGTTGACCTCTCCTCGTCACCTGGGTGTAGAAGTCACATCCACTGCTCCTGCTCATCAGCGGCATACAGCCCCTGACAGGTGGCTCCTGAAGAAATGCAGTCCACAGGCTGATAAAGGTTTCCTCACCCCAGTGCTAAGCAGTGCAAGAACATCCTCCGCCAAGCATCTCAGACAGCCCTCCTCATAAAAGCATCTGGAAATGCAGGGAGGAACGTTGTGGCTGTAGCAGCAAAAGCCACGAAAAAGTCACTTATGGTGCCATAAAGGTGCACAGAGTAAGAATAAAACTGTCATTTAAGGTGCCACAAGCCCTTGGTTTTATTTACCACCAGTAGTACAGGGGTCTGGGGTCATAGGGGATCAAAGACTTGCTTTTATTTCTGCATCAGGGTCCCTTTCTCCAGCACCCTAGAGCCACCCAATCAACATGGAAGGGGAGCTTTTTGTCCATAGAGACAAAGTCTTCTCACCCTCTGTGCTGCTCAGAGTGATGAGTCAACCACTGAGGATGGGCTCCAAGGAGAAGGTGCAACAGAAGAACACCGAGAAGGAGTTGTTCCATGTGCTTAAAAGCTAAGTGTTTAGAACACAGAAAACGTTTTCACGAGAATGGTGTTACGTTCAATGGAACTTGAAGAAAATGCAATTTAAGTCACTCTGAAAGGAGATAATGGAGCATTCCAAATGATTTGCCCATGTGCATGTCTGGAAAATAGCAGAGCTAGCTGAAAGGCAATGCATTGTTGCAATGCATCTCTAATTATTTTTATGATTGTGTAATTATAACACTATTGTGTAATCTTAGAAGGGGGCATGGCTATGACCACCATGAAGGGTCTCTGCACTTCTGAGTGTCATTACATCACTGGTTGCCAGAGGAAAGGGCAGGTCTCCTCTGCCAGGCAATTATCCCAACTGGGTAGAGAGGTCCTTGTTAAGCGATGCCACCCCAGACTCAACCCCGTACCTTTATTGAACAAGTGGAAACAGAAGACGATGGTTCGATGGCGATCAGATCAGGACCACTGTGGGTGTAAAGCAGCTGAGACTGGTACCGGCGGTACAGAGTGTGGATGACGCTTGACTCATTCAGGCTGACTAGGGAGGCCAAGTCTTCGGCGTAGTCAAATTTTGAAGGATTGGTCTGGGGGATGAGTGTTATAAGAGCTCAACACAATGCTGCCTGCCAACCATGGTGAAATTGCTGTTCACATGAGTTTGCTCCCACTCCCTCCCCCACCCCCACAATTTTAGGAGGGGAGAGGATTCTTGTGCTCAGATTCTGCTTGAGGGCTTCTCATTGGGGCATCTGGTTGGCCACTGTGAGAACAGGAAGCTGGTCTAGAAGGGCCAGCAGACTCTTCTTATGCTCTTCTTTCTTTGTGGCAGAACCGGCCTGCTCCTCTGCCTGTATTCTTTCAGACCAGCTCCCCCTCTCCTACAGACTGCCTGGGCTTCATTCAAAACAGCTGGCAAGGGTGGGTGGGTGGGTGGGTGGCAAACAACCTCTGCTCATCATTTGCATGGTGGAATGTGCCCTCAAACTGCCCTATCACAATGGGCAACAGGATAGCGTCCTCCACCACACACCTAAGGGCATGTTTAGGAAGAAGACTGCTTGGAGGCACCCAGCACCTCCCCATCACCTTACCCTGCTTCATAGCAGGGCTAGCCCTGAAAGTCAGGGACTGTGAGGAAAGCAAGGGGACTCCTGAGGAGAAAGCCTCCCCAGTCCAGAGGCAGCCCATGTATCTGAAGTAGGCAAGGAACGTGCCTCAGAACTAGACCAAGTAGGGATGGTTTGCTGCAGCCATGGGCTCTGCTGGAAGCTTGAGGAAGGGAGAGGCACAACAACTCACTCTCTGGACCTTTTCTTCATCCACCTCCATGATCGAGCCATCAGCTTCCACTCGGACTCGGACTGTCCCTGGAGGCAGCTCAGGAGTGCCCTCATCTGGCTTCAGTTCAGTAGCTGCCAAAGGGGGGGGGGATGGAGTAGTGAGAGGGAAATGACTCTTCAAATACTTGAAGGCTCTTTGTTCTCTCCTCTTTGGCTTGGCCACAGATCAGTGGCAGTCCAAGGGCCTTTCTTGTAGACAGAAAGTCCTCAGGTTCAGTTCCCAGAGTCTTCAGGTTGGGCTGGAAATGCTCCTGCCTGACCTGGGAGAGCCACTGCTGCCAGCCAGCAAAGGCCAGCCTTCACCAACTCCATCAACTCCAACCAGCACACTGATGCTGGCTGGGGCTGATGGGAGTTATAGTTCAAGCTCTCTGGAAGACAGCAGGTTGCAGAAAGCTGGTGTAGACCCAGATAGACCAGCTGTTTGACCAGCTGTGTATAAGGCAATCTCTCAACACAGGGGCTCCCAAGGCCCAGTGGTAGAGCATCTGCCTTTCATTGCATGCAGAAGTTCCTGAGTTCAATTCCCAATGGCATATCCAGGGAGGGCTGGGAGAGGCTCATGCCTGAAACCCTGGAGAGTCACTGCTGGTCACTGTACAGAATACTGAGCTAGCTGGACCAAGGGTCTGACTTGGTATAAAGCAGTTTCCCATGCTCCTAAACTCTCCCCTCCTGCCATCCTCAGGTCGTGGATAATCTCACGCAACTCTACACATTCTGCACCCAGTGGGACCATTTCTGTAGCCATTCTTTCCTGTTCCTCCTTGGTCACACCTTTTCTGCCACCACTATCCCTTTAATTGAAGGAGAAGCCTCTGCTGTAATGCACCCCTCCCTATTCACACACATGATCATGTGCACTATTGTGATCTGGAGCACATGCACCACCAACAAAGAGCAGCTTCCCACCTTGACATTCTCACACCCTCGTAGCTACAAAGTGTAAAGGCTGGAGAAAACTACGGCCACCTTACCAAGAATGAATCCATCTTTTTGTAACAGCCAAACTTTCTCTGTTTCATACCAGACATCATGGTACACCTGGGTGAAGGAAGGAAGAGTGAGGAAGGGGAATAATTGTGCACAATAGTTGTGGATCATTTTTGCTTTTCATCCAAATTCATTCATCTGTCAGGGATCTCCCACAGTCAAAGTTATTCCTTCCTGATTTGGTCCAAATGTTCAAAGCAATCTCAGATTTGAGATGGCTGAAGATTTGACATTCAGTGAAAGAATCTTCACTCAGTGAGGGAATGAATGAACCAAGGAGAGGAAACAAGCGGGATTTCTACTGCAGAGGTTCCACTTTGAAAACCAGCATAGCTGAGACAGAACTCCAAATTCCAGGGAAGAAAAAATAGCCATGCAAGGAGAAGTTAGGAATCTTTGGGAGGCCTTGTCCAGGACACATGCAGAGTGCTCTGCACTAGGTAAAACCACCAAGGGTGCAGGATGAAGCCCTTCCCCAGCAAAGGGATATACAGCTGAAACCCTAGGAAGTGGGCCCATAACACTGAATTCAGCATCAACCTCACCTTGTCCGAATCTGTGCTTTCTCCAAGTTCTTCTTTGTTTTCTCCTGCCAACACTTCCTTAATTTCCTCTGGTTTCTCCTTCATTTCTGCTACTGGAGATTCTTGATTTCTTTTTCCTCCCTTCCGAGACAGTTCCTCTTCCATTTCTCCCTGTTCCACCTTCAATTCTGCTAATACTTTCTCGGTTTCTACATGCCTCTCTTTGGGTTCTCCTTGCTGCTTCCCACTGTCTGTGGCCTTTTCTTTATTTTCTCCAAGCTCTTTCCCCTTCCCTGTAAATTTTGCCTTATTTCCTGGCTTGCTCACAGCCTCTTCCTTGGTCCTCATTTTCCAATTATCCTTTCCTGGGCTTTCAAAGTGTTTGTTCCAGAGTAAATGGCCCTTCTTTTCATGTTCTGTTCCAGACCCAGGTAGATCCTTAGCACTGCTGCTTTTGATTTGATCTGGAGCTTCAGGAACTTTAGGAGGCTGAGATGCATCCAAGTGGACCTCCTCGCCCAGTGTTGGAACTGCTGGTGCTGATTTTGGAGTGGCCGGTGCTAATTCAGGCACAGGCAGTACTGGTTGCTGGGTGTGGCCCCTCTGGGCAGTTCTCTTGAAAGGCAAAGGCTTCCTTTCTGGAATCTCAGACTCACCTTCCACTCCATGCTTCTCACCATTCAATTGTCCTTGCAGCAGCTGTCCCTTGTTGGCCATGTCCTCTCCCACTTCCAAAATGTTGGTGTCCCTGATTACAAACTGCTGCACGGGCCCGTCAACCTGCTTCCCTGGAGGCTGGGAAACAAACACACACTCAAAGACATTAGCACCAGAGGAGTTAGTCATGCCCATTTCCAAACAAAGCAGAGGGGTGTTTCCTAGAGTGCAGCAGCATCAGTTGAGACATAGTCATCTCAAGGGCCTTTCAAAGGTATTTGTGTCTGGTAGGGTTTGTTGCCTTTAAATAGGTTATATTAGATTCTTACAACATATTACAACATCATGCACACATAATAATAAAATATCCCATACCAGTCCAGAAGATGGCGTTAAGGCCATACATCCAAAATAACATCGAGGTTGCATCATACTGTGAGTTCCTATCCCAGACAACCATTTGTACAGAAAGCAATATTCAGTTTATGCCAACCAAGACATTTTATAACGTGAGGGGAGCCGTCTAGTTTCATTTTGTTACTGTGTGTCTATACTGTTTTGTATAAAGCTATACCAAACAGTTACAAAGGAGTCTTTAAGCTTCAAATTTTGTGCCAATTTTTCCACAAGTGCTATTCCCATATTTTATTGGACCAGTCTGTCGAAGAAGCACACTCTGAATTCTTCCAGTATACTGTATAATTATCAGCCTGGTATTTGGACTCAGCTGGGTCCTCCTGCCAGAAATTAAGTATTGCACACATTACACAGGGAAGACCTGGATTTGCCAACCAATGTGGGCACCTAACAGGCCCCTGAGGCCAATCACTGTTCACTGCTGAGAATTCATGTCCATAGTGGGTCCATTGTGTTCTCTCTACATTTTTAGATGCACATCCAAAATGGTGGTGTGTGAAGGGACCTGGAGGCCATCTCCTTTAAAAGTTTGTGTACATCTTATTTGTGAGTTTCAGTGGAAAGTAAGACATGAATTGGCAGGGGCTAAACTAAGGCATGCCTTCTGACCTTCTCAAAGTCTGGCAAAAGCTTCCCTCTTGTAAAGGGTTTTTAGGGCATGATCCTGCTTGCCTCTCTGCTTGATAGATGTTTCAACATCAAACCAGTGTAACTGTAGCGACTGGCTGACTTATCATTTGATATGGTGGTTATGATTTTATCACTGTGAGCTACCCATAGCAGCTATTTGGACTGGGGGGGGGTAGGATATACATTTTAGCCATTGACATTAATTCCCCTAAAAATTAATGCAAGGTGATGTGATGTTAGCACTACTCTACTGTAATTATTTCCTCTATTGCGCCAAAATCTAATTCAATAGCAAAACTGAATATATTTCTGTCAGGGAACTGCCATCAGAGGCACGGGAGAAGGAGAGGGTCTCTGATTCTGAAGGGGAAGGTCCAAGCGCTAGAGGGAGACTCAGCCGGGAAGAAGGGGAAGAGAATGAGTGTAACACCAGGGATCCAGGAGAGCAACGGGACAGGGAGGTGCAGGGGCTCCAGGACTCTTCGTTGGAAGTTAGTGAGGAGAGCCCAAGCACCCCGCTGCCCACGCCCATCCTGCGCAGGAGACTCCCGCGCAGTGAGAAGCGGAGACGATTGGGCGTCAAACAACTCTTATGTTGGCAACGCTTTAAGAAACGCCCACAGACAGATTCTACGAGTGACTAAGGGCAGCCACGCTGAGATGGGCTGTGCAGTCCGGAGGGTTTAACCAGGCAATCTAATGCTCAAACGGAGCAGGATTACGCACGAGTAACTCCCAACCCATTATAATTTCATATTAAGGCAATACCTTTATTAGACAAATGAAAATGTAAAAAAAATAGTGTGCAAACTTTGCAGTTCCCCAGAACTCTTCATCAGGTTAGATGGCAAAAATGCAAAGTGGGGAGGGAAAGGAAGAGAAAGAAAAGGCTGCTGTTCAAGCACTTTTCTCTCCCCCAGACTTTGATGATGATAATATTACTACTAATATTAATAATATTTCTATACTGTCCTTCACTCAAGGATCACAGGACAGTTTACAATATAAAAACACAAACATTTATACCATAATAACAAACAATCACACACACACACACACACACACACACACACACACACCACACAGTTTAAAACAGTGTTTCCCAACCGGTGTTCCGCGAGACGTTGCCTGGTGTGCCGTGGGAGGGAGGCGGGCAAGTCGGGCGGCGAGAGGCGGGGCGGCGGCGACGAGGAGAGGCCGCCCAGCGCGGGGCTCTCGCCGTCTGCCTGCCTGGCTGCCTGCGTGGCGCTGACGTCACGGGGCTGTAACGTGCCCCACATAGGCACACGCGGGGCGGCGAGCGAGCTCCCTCCCACATCCCATCGCCGCTCGCTTCGGCCGGCCTACTGGGCTGTTGCAGGCGGAAGGCCTGCGCATGCGCGAGGTTTTCGCGCCTTCGGGATTCCCTTCACGCCTTCCTCCTCCCGGGTCCTTGAGAGCGTGGGAAGCGGCAGCGTGAGACCGGCGTTGAGCCTGGTAGGTATTGCGCTTGCCAAGGCAGTCATTTGGGAAATGAAAACTTGCAAAGCAAGCAACCAGTTCAATCTGAAGTACGTGTATGCTTAATATCCTGTATCTGAAACCTGTTCTGCCCCCTCCCCCACACTTGGTGCCATTTTCATCTACACATGCAGCAGAGTAAGTTGACCCAGAATAGTACCAATTCAGATGGCAGATGGGAGAATGACAGTGCTGAATGCTTTCCCATGTAGAACAGTCCCTGCAAATAAAAACCTAGCATATTTGGAAGAGGGATGCTAACCTAACCATTACCTTCTATGCTGTTACTATTTTTTTATTTTTTTTTTACATAAGTAAAAAGTGACCTTTCCCCATCTGGCATGGTGGTGTGCCTCGAGATTTTTTTCATGAAACAAGTGTGCCTTTGCCCAAAAAAGGTTGGGAAACACTGGTTTAAAAGGCCATAGATTGTTTAATCAGCCAAAGGCCTGGAAAAAGGGGAATGTTTTCGCCTGACACCTAAAGATGGCAAAAATGCAAAGTGGGGAGGGAAAGGAAGAGAAAGAAAAGGCTGCTGTTCAAGCACTTTTCTCTCCCCCAGACTTTGATGATGATAATATTACTACTAATATTAATAATATTTCTATACTGTCCTTCACTCAAGGATCACAGGGCAGTTTACAATATAAAAACACAAACATTTATACCATAATAACAAACAATCACACACACGCGCGCACACACACACACACCACACAGTTTAAAAGGCCATAGATTGTTTAATCAGCCAAAGGCCTGGAAAAAGGGGAATGTTTTCGCCTGACACCTAAAGATATTTAACAAAGGTGCCAGGCGAGCCATTTAAGGCTTTATAGGTCAAACTAGCACTTTGAATTGGAAACTAAATGGTAGCCAGTGCAGTCAGCCCAGGGGTGGTGTGAGATGCCCGTCTTTATTTTCCTTTTCCTTTTTTCTTTCTAGTTTGGTGAAGTATTTTGGGGGACTCAAAAGCTTATACACCATTTTGTGACATTTCTGTTGGCTGCATAATAAAAATATTGGCCCAATATCTTTTGATTTTTGTCCTTAGGTGCCAATACCTTTACATTTCAGACAGCAATTGTCAGTCTGTATTACTTCTCAAGTGTTGGGTTTGGAATAATTGTCCAAATCTATTCAATTGTTTTCATTTACCATTTATCCATTTGCCTTGGGGGGGAAATAGATTATCACCTAACTAATGCATAAATATGGACAGGCCCAAGGATTCAGCAGTGCAGAGACTGCAGCTGAATGTTTGAAGTCCCAGTGTTGTTTTCTTACTCACATCTTCTTTGGAAATTAATTTCTCTTTTAATTTTGCTTCTTTGGACTCCTTTTCTGTTTCCCGCACAAGTTGCTTGATGAAGCCTCCGGGAATGACCGAGAAAAGTGGGGGTGGCGAGGTGGGTGGCGGGCTGCGGTCTTCTTCCCTAATCTGTATACACAAGCAAAAATTGAGTTATTGTACAGCGTTGGCAAAGGCATTCCACAGAACCCTCTGCCACAAGGGCCACAGACCACACTAGCCAATTACACCCATCTGCTGCTTCTCTGTCAGGATTTTGAAAAGGGAAATAAAATCTGCTCTCACTGAAGATTTCCTAAGAGGAGCTACAAGGACAGAAAAGATGCTCAAAGGAAACCAAGCTGTGGCAGCGCAGGGATGAAATTGGCACATGCAAACCCTGTAAAGAAACTTTGGCAGCAGGTGGGCATTTGGGTTCAAGAGGGAAAAGGATGGTGAAAAGGATACTTTTCCATGCTGCACACATAACCATTTCTTTCCTCCCATGCACACAGGTTGCAAATTTTAAAGCAATGCAAGGACCTGCCAGCCCATTAGACCAGAGGTAATGTGGGATGACTGGGCACATCTCCTTTTTCAAATTGCCTTCAATTCTGGGGAGGCAGGGAGGGCTAGAATCAGCCTCCCGGCAAATACAGGAGAAGACTTCTAAGCAGAGAAGCCCAGAAGAAGAAACCAAAAGCAGCAGAATTCTATATGGAAAGCAAAAATCTAAAATTAAATTAAATTGTGCTGGTGATAAGCTATTTAGTATTGGGCATGGGTTAGCCACAGCAACAGGGAACCAGGAGACATTTGCAGTGCTTTCATTGGGTTTGTAAAGGCCTGGATTTCAAGGAGAGGGCAAAGCTCCTCCCTCATGCCATAGGCTCCAATCTCTCTGCATGCAGAAGGGCTAACAGTGTGGTAGGGGAATGGCACTTTCCTTTTGTTCCCACAGAGCCAGACGTGATGAGATGGCCATGCTGATGTGGTGAGGGTGGCTCAGAGGTTATGGTGCTTCAAAAGATGAGACACAAGGAATGATGCTTTATGGAGATGAGGACACTGGCCTGCCTCAGGACCAGAAACACACATAGTGCAAGGGAAAAAAAGAGAGAGAAAGACTTTTCAGACATCTGCAAACACAACCATTTCATTCACTCTACAGGGTTGTTGTTTTTTCTTGGGTGAGGCGAGAGACTCTGGGTAGAACCTGAATTGTTCAGTTTTTACATCCTACCATGGCCCCAGGTCATAGTACAATGTGAGTCACAATACAGCACAGAGTAAAATATAAAACCAAACAAAATAATACTATGCAGTCATTATAAAAACAGTATGACCACACTTACTTTTCATTTGCTTTTTCCAGGCATAATTCAGGATTTAAAGCTCACAGTCTGAACACCCTTTTTGTTTTTTGCTCCAGAGCTTTCCCCACAAAACCCCACTCTTTAAAGCTCAGTCAGAGCAAGCCTGAATTGATGTTTGTTCCGATTCAGCTTTAAAGAACAGGTTTTCATGGGGAAAGCTCAGGGCAAAAAGTGTGTGCGTGCGTGCATGTGTGCGTGCGTGTGTGTGATCAGGTAGCGGGCCTGGGCAAATAAATATGTTTTTACTGAAAAAATAAAAGACTTTTACATATCTATGTGATGACACAGGGTGCAGCTTGCACCCCAAGAGGGAACGAAAATAAGCCAAGCAAGCAACCCAACCCTTCTTTGTCTTCACTTCACCACTGCAACCAAGTTGATCTCTCTGTTTTCAATGCAAAACCTTTAATCTATACTCATTAGCTTTGACTATTAAGAGAACACATGCACAAGACAAAAACTAGCAGTAGCACTCTGCTCTCTTATTCTTAAGACAGGTATTTTTTTAATGCAGCTCAGCTGAGACATTCATCCCATTACCAAATGAAGAACCTGGATATCATGGAAAGCAGCAGCTGGTGAAGGCTGTGATTTGGAATGGAACCAGGACTATACAGACATTTATTTAGTTAATAAAGTTATACGCCACCTGCCAGGGCAAAACAGCCTCTTGCAAGGCAGCGAACGCCATCCTGAGCTATCCTGTTCCCACCCATTTGCAGACACAATGGAATGTTGATATAAATTCACTGAACACTAGAATACCAAAACTCAATATAAAAACATTGAGAAGGTTATACTGAAAACAGTGTAAACCTAGTTTGCATTATACTTGAACATAGGAAATTCTAAGCTCTGAACAGGTAAGATGCATCCCCTTTATTATATCAATGCTATGCTATTATTATAGTGAAGACTCTCTGCCACGATAATGTGTGTCAAACCTTATAATGAAAAAAATGTTTCATTTGCTATAAATACAAATAAATACCATATTTTTCCATGTATAAGAAAATGTTTTTTTATTATAGAAAAATCTAAAAAATGGGGGCACATCTTATACACGGATAGTGCAGAGGGGGTACGAGCGACTAGTGTTAGCCGCGAGCATGAGTTTGTAAGTGGCAAGTCGTGGTTGCAGCAAGGCCTGCTAGCGATTGACTGCTGCAGCGGCGATTGGGTGGGAGATTGGTGGCTGTATCTTATACACGGGTGCATGTTATACACAGAAAAATACGGTACCTTGTTTTTGAAAGAAGGACACTGACAGTGCTCTCCTGTCTTACCCATTCCCAGCTTCCAGACCCAAAAGCAAGACAGGCAAATTATGACTATAGGGAGATGGGTAAAGAGTCCCTCTCACTGGGGTTCTAGTCTGGATCAGGGCCCTCACACTGGCAACATGTACTTTTAAAAAACAGATTTTCATGGATGAAAATAAAGCTGCAGATGACTCAGTAATGAACCTTATCAGTTCCTTGGCAGACTCCTTTCATTCTTCTGTCCAACTGAAGATAAATAAGCAATTATACGTCCAATTAAATTAAATTCCAAGTCCTCTTAGCATTATTCAGTTCACTCCGTAAATAATAAAGGATGGGGAAGAGTCAGCTCTAAGTTTCCATTGTAAACTTTTTGGAAATAGAGCTTCCCTCCCTTTTTCCATTTTTTTACATACACAAAATTATAAAGGAGATGGGGCAACTCTCATATGAGGAAAGTTTGCAGTGTTTGGGACTTTTTAATTTAGAGAAAAGGCAAGTAAGAGACAACAGGATAGAAGCTTATAAAATTATTGTGGGGATGATTAGGGAGGCATGAGAGGATATATTATTTAATGATATCCTTCCTAACTTGCGCTAGCAAGTTCCATATTCTAGCAGAGTTCCAAACATCCCCCTTTTTAAATTATGCAGCAATCAGCTTGTTGCTGACTCATCTGAGTCTTACTATTAAAGATTCCTTCCTGGTAAAATCCCTTCTAAAAAGGAATAAACACAAGAATCTGATTAATGCTAATATAAAAGTAGTTTACTCAGATTCATTCAGGTTCACAGACATATTCCTGAAGGCAGAATTAGGTTACATAACAACTAGAACTATTCCATAGAGAAGTTAGTCCCAAGTGACTGCGACTAAGCAGTCACTTCTCCAAACACACAGCAACATACAAAATGGAGAAGACAAACTGATCTGATCATGGAGGCCGTGGGCTCCTCCATGCTAGTACAATAGACCTCACCCTCCTCAAGTCTGTCCCAGCTCAGGAGGAAATAGGAAGTCTTCTCCTGAGTGGGACAAAACATCCCCTAAAATGTCCACTGTAGAAATGTTGTACTTGACTGCATTTTTACATCCCACAATTATGCATGGAATGGAGAAAGCAGATAGAGAAAACATTTTCTCCATCTCTCCTAACAGTAGAATTGCTGGACATCCAATGAAGAGTCAGGACTAGGGTTGTAACTTTTTTACTTCCTCCTCCTCCCCCCCCCCCAAAAAAAACACCCGTTTTCCTGTATCATAACGGGATGAACTTTTGCTTAGAAATATTGTAAAAGGGACTAATTCTTCTTAGTTCTGAAAAAAGGTCACCCCGAAATGAAAAGTTGGAATCACCGTATATGTAACGTTGCTACTTGTCAGGTGCTGGTGGTGGTTGCTCGCGAGTAACCAGGCAGGACTCTGACCTGTCTTTTACAGGTTTTATTGGTGCAAACTATTTACAGCGCAGAACCCCAAAGTTCATGTCCGTCTTAGTCACTTGCAGATTTGGGAGTGGCCCCTTCCAGTTTCCCCCCCCAACATAAGAACTTAGACACCCCAAATCTCCGCCTCCCCTCCGTACATTTCACCCCTCTGCACAAGCTGGGCGACGGAAACGGCATGTCTGTTTCCTGGCCAGCCAGGCTAGGTGAGGGCTTGGGCTCTCAGTCGCATCTTCGAGCCCTCCCCTCGCCTGGCTACCCCCTTTCCCCACCGCTGGACGAGGAGCTGCTCCTCAGCAGCGTCGGAGGCTTTCTGTATTTCCCTACCCCTCTCCCCTGTTCCGATGACAGTCCCCTGAGACTAATCATAAGTAATAGCACTTTAAAAAACTTTATGGAACTGTTTAGAACTTTTACAGGCGTCTGGGGACTCAGCTATACAGCTGAAAATAAAACTTTTTAAATGTGTTGTGTAGTGCAAAATATAAATGTGACCCTAGATGGCAACAGTGAGCTATCCCAAATTCAATGTATTTGAAAATTTTTTTTAAGCATTTTCACAGCATTTTTTATGTGTGTAGCTTCCACCTTGAACTCCTAAAACTGTATTGGAGAATCCTGGAAGCAGGAGCCATCCGTATTCCAGATATTCAGAAGTAATAAGTGCACATCACACAATCAAAGTGATGGGGGAACTTTATGGTGCTTGCAGCATAAACAAAGATTTATTCTAAGCAATAAGAAGTGATGTACAATGTACAAAATATTGTACAGTGGCACCTCAGGTTACACATGCTTCAGGTTACATACACTTCTGGTTACAGACTCCGCTAACCCAGAAATAGTACCTCGGGTTAAGAATTTTGCTTCAGGATGAGAACAGAAATCATGCTCTGGTGGCGCAGCAGCAGCGGGACGCCCCATTAGCTAAAGTGGTGCTTAAGGTTAAGAACAGTTTCAGGTTAAGAACAGACCTCCGGAACGAATTAAGTACTTAACCTGAGGTACCACTGTACAAATATTAGAAAATTTGCAAGCTCTGTTTTTCCTGTACAGTGCTACCTCTGGATACGAACGGGATCCGTTCTGGAGCCCCGTTTGCATCCTGAAGTAAACGTAAGATGCGACAGCGCATCTGCACGTGCGCAGGTCATGTTTCGCCGCTACCGCACATGCGCGTGACGTCATTTTGAGTGTCTGTGCATGCGCGAGCAGCGAAACCCGGAAGTAACGCACTCTGTTACTTGTGGGTCACCGCGGAGCGCAACCCAAAAATACTTAACCTGAAGCTATTTCAACCCAAGTGTCAGAGCTGCTTGAAGATCCTAGCTCACAGAGGATCACGCTAGCCAGCGATCATTAAGTAAAAGTCTTTATTGAATTACAGTTTCCATTCTCACGCTGCTGCGCGCAACTCTACGCCTAGTAGCTAGGTCGGCGAAGCTCCGTCTGAGTCTCCGCCCCGTGTGCACCAACTTAATATCCTAGCCTTGCTCCACCTTTTCCGCCTGACTGTCCTCCTCTGGGTCCCTCTACCCCCCGGGGCTTCTTCCTTCCGGGATTCTTCTGACGCTGACCCGGACCCTCCTGCCTCCTTGCGCCGGGCTTTAGGACCTGGTTCCCTTTCGGGGCTGCTTACTGCGCCGCCTTCCTCTGCATTTGAACTTGGCGCGCGCGCCCAACCTTCCACTTTCCTCTTAACCGTTTCTTCGCTCCCCGATGGAGGTGTGGCCACTCCTGACTCATGCCCTCCCTCCTGTGGTGAGCTGCCAGCGCTTCCCCCCTGGCTCCCTTCCTCTTCCCTGCTTCCTGGCGGTGACGCTGGTCCCGATTTCCAGCTGCTCCCCCCTGAGTCCCCTCTGGCTCTATCTTCCTGGGGTGCCCCCCTAGACTCCCCCCTTGCCCTGGCCACTGGTGCTCCTTTCTGTGAATCCTCTGATTCACTGGAAAGACTAGGAGATCTCGGGTCGTCGTCATCACTCATCTTTTCTTCTACCTCCTCCCCTTCGCTCTCTGTTTCCTCCCTTGCCCGTGCCTCTGCTCCTAAACCCCTGACATCCATCCCCCCCTCGAAGCCCCCCATTCCCCCCTCCCCTCCTTCCGGTGCTGGAGCTGGGGGCTGCTGTTGCAAAGGGACGAACGTCGGATATCGGTCGCTTCCCGTGGCGGGCCTCCATCTGAACTCTCCCGGGTCTTCCTCCCTGCTCTCGTCGACGACGGTCACCTCCGCTTCCATCTCTGTGCCGCCGTGCTCGAAACCAGGGTCGTCCCCGAAAATGTCCATGTCCGTCTCTCCCTCACTTCCTCCTGGCGGCGTTGCTCGTCCTGAGCATCCCAGCCACTTTCTGCGGAACTGCTCCTCTGGCCTATCGTCCCACCAATACGAGGGTTCTGAGGCAGATCCCGAGGGTGACCCCTCCGGGGAACGGACGTCTCGTGTCGGTTCCTCGTCCGAGTCGAACCCCCGGAACGTGCTGGCCGAAAGCGTGGGCGTGAAAAGCCAGTCGTCGAAAAAGTCTGCTGGCATAGGTCTATGTGGGAAGAGGGCATGAAACTCGTCTTTGAGCAGAGGTTCGTCCAAGGCGTAGCCCGGCACCCAGCTGTTCGCAGTGGCCGGGGTGCCCTCCTTGGCGAGAAAGTATTCTACCCCCTCTTCCCCCCATCTGGAGTCCAAAATCTCCGTGACTTCGTTGATGCGCTCCTTCTGTGCCACTCCCGCGTGCCCCGTTCTGTCTCTGACCGGACTCGGCGCCGTTCCGGGTTCCTGGAACCTGTGCGGTGCCTTGTAGGGAGTGAGCACCGATCTGTGGAATACCGGATGCATTCTGGAACCCTCCGGAAGTGCCAGTCTGAAAGCTACCGGGTTGACCTGCTCTTCGACTTGGTAGGGCCCCAGTTGTTTATGCCCTAGTTTCTTCTTGGCCAACGACCTGGCCGGCACTGCGTGGGCTGCTAACCAAACCCAGTCTCCCACGTGGAGCTCTTCTCCAACCCTTCTGTGCTTGTCTGCTTGTACCTTGTATGCGTGCTTGGCCAGCTCCAGGTGGCGCCTCAGCTGATCGTGGACTTCCTGCAGCTCCGACGCGAACGCATCTGCTGTCTGCGGCTCCCCCTCCCCCATTCTTTCCAGTCCCGGGAAGGTTCTGGGGTGCCTCCCGTTGTTGGCGAAGAACGGCGTGACCCCCGTGGACACGTGCTTCGTGTTGTTGTAGGCGAACTCGGCAAGCGGCAGGTAATCCACCCACGTCGCAGGCTGTTGATTTGCATAACATCTCAGGTACTGCTGCATGATGGCATTGACCCGCTCCGCTTGCCCGTTGGTCTGCGGGTGTCTCGCCGACGCCAGGTTGATCTTGACGTTCAGGAAGCCCATCAGCTTCTGCCAGAAATTCGAGATGAACTGCCGCCCCCGGTCGGACAGAATAGACCGTGGCAGACCGTGAACCTTGAACACGTGGTCTATGAACAGTTTGGCGGTTTGCTCCGCCGTGGCCACCTTAGCACACGGAATGAAATGCGCCATCTTGGAAAACAGGTCCACCACCACCAGCACTGCCGTCTTGCCCCTCGAGCTGGGCAGATCCGTGACAAAGTCCAGGGCCACCCTTTCCCAAGGTTCGACCGGAGTTTGCAGCGGTTCCAACAGTCCGGCCGGCGGTTTGTGCACTGGTTTGGCCCTCTGGCAGGTGTCACACCTCGCCACGTAGTCTGCGACCTCCCCTCTCATTCCAGGCCACCAGAAATCCCTGGCTACTAATTCCACCGTCTTCTCCTTGCCAAAGTGCCCGGCCGTGGGCGCGTCGTGCAGCTGCTGCAGCACCTTGGCGCGAAGGTCATCTCCCGGCACGTAGATGGCCCCTTTACGGATGAGCAAGCCATCTCGTAGCTGGAAACCGTCGGCCGCAGCCGTGCCCCTTTGCACCTCTGCCATCTTTGCTTGCGCGAAGGAGTCATCCTGCAACGCTCGTCGCACCGCCTCCAGGTCCACGGTGGCCGCGGCGCACGCCCATACTGTTGGTGCGAAGATGTGCATGGCGGCCGCTGGCGTTGCGTCCTCCAGATACTGTGGCTTACGGGAGAGGGCGTCCGCCATGATGTTAGTGTCCCCCGGGACATACTCTATGCGGAAGTCGAAGTTCGCAAAAAACTCAGCCCAACGTATCTGCCTCTGGTTTAGGAACTGTGCCGTGCGCCAGTGCTCCAGATTCTTGTGGTCCGTGCAAACCTGCACCGTGTGCTTGGCGCCGATCAGGAAGTGCCTCCACGCTTTGAACGCTGCATGAATGGCCAGCAACTCCCTGTCCCAGATGGTGTAGTTCTGCTCGGACTTGCTGAGCTTCCTGGAGTAAAACGCTGCCGGTCGCCACACCCCCTGCTGGTCCTTTTGCAGCAGGACCGCCCCCACGGCTCTGTCCGAGGCGTCTGTCTCCACCCTCATCGGCCTGCTGGGGTTGACGTGAAGCAGCTGCTCTTCCGACGCGAAGAGACGCTTGAGTGCCTGAAAGGACTGCTCCGCCTCCTCTGTCCAAACGAACTTCTTTTTCTTGGAGCTAAGCGTGTCTGTGATGGCCGCTGTCTGCATCGCGAAGCCCTTGATAAACTTGCGATAGAAGTTCGCAAAGCCGACAAACCTCTGGACCTCCTTCCGGTTGCGTGGACTCTTCCAATCCAATACCGCGCGAACCTTGGCGCTGTCCATGGCGAGCCCCTTGTCAGACAGCTTGTAGCCCAGAAAATCCACCTCCGTCACGTCAAATTGGCACTTCTCCAGCTTGGCGTAGAGCCTATGTTGCTTTAGTCTGGTCAGCACTTCCTTGACGTGTCTGTCATGCTCCTGCTGCGATTCCGAAAAGATCAGGATGTCATCTAAGAAACAGACGCACGTCTTGTAGAGAAGTCCCGCCAACACGTGATGCATGAAAGCTTGAAAAACGTGGGAGCCATTTTGCAATCCAAAGGGCATAACTCTGTATTCGTAGGTACCCAGTGGCGTGAACATGGCCGTCTTCCACTCATCTCCCTCCCGCATACGAATGAGGTTGTACGCCCCTCGCAGGTCTAACTTGGTGAACACTTTTCCCTTCCGCACCTTCGCCAGGAGGTCGTCGATTCGGGGCATGGGAAGTCCGACGGCTTGGTCCCATTGTTTAAAATGCGATAGTCCACGACCAATCTTTTTTGGGGCGTGTCTCGCTTTTTAACAAAGAATACTGGACTGCCCCCCGCTGCCTTGGACTCTCGGATGAAACCGCGCTCCAAATTATGATCTATGAACTGTTTGAGTTCCTGCAGCTCGTCCTCTGACATGGAATACAGTTTCCCCTTAGGCAGCGCCACCCCCGGCAGCAGGTCAATCTTGCAGTCATATGGTCTGTGAGGGGGTAGCCTGTCCGCCTCCTTCTCGCAGAAAACTTCCAAAAATTCTGCGTACTTGTGGGGAATCGCTTGCAGCGTGCCTAGCAGCAGCTGTGACTCCTCTTCCTCTCCTTCCTGCCGGGGCACGATGCAGTGTTCAGCACAAAAGGAAGAGCCGAAGATCAGCTGCCTCTGGTACCAAGCCAGCGTTGGGCTGTGCTTGTCCAGCCAACTCATTCCCAATACAATGGGCGTATCCGATAGTTGAGTGACATTGAAGCTGATGATTTCTTTGTGATTTCCAAGTCGCATCGCCATGGGCGGCGTCTGCTTCACCACTTGCCCCCCTAGCAACTCCCTGCCATCCACCGTGACAACCTGCAGGGGCAGTGTGGCCGGCAGCAACTGTATAGCGTGCTTGTCGACAAAGTCCTGCCCTATAAAGTCCGCGTTGCTGCCCGAGTCAATTGTGATGGGCACGTCAGTGGTGATCCCATTGGGCAGCTGGAGAGATGCGGTGAGCCTCACCACTGGTTTGGGCGGGAGGGGGTTCACGGGCTGTAAAACCTCTGGGGACTGCGTCACTAACACGTCTGGCTGGGCCCCAGGGCCTCTTCCTCCAGCCAGACTGCGTCGTTTCCCTGCTGTGGTCCCCCTTGCTGCGGTGCTGCAGTCACCATTGCCGAGGCTGCAGTAAGCTTGTGGAGCCTCTGGGGACACTCTTTTGCCATATGCCCTGGCTCCTCACAGACGTAACACTTCCTGTTCCCTCTAGGAGGCTTCGCTTTCACTGCTGCCGGTGCTAGGGCTCTGGTTGCTGACTGAGCCCTTGCACCTCCAACCTCCATAGGTTCGGCTCCTCCTCCTGGCGGAGGCGTGGATTGCGCCCGCGCTGCTTCTCTGGGAAGGAAGGAGGGGCCCCTGGCTGGTTCGCGCTCTCCACGCCCTTCGTCCCTGCTCCACGGACGTCCTTCCAGCCTCACCCACACTGCCAGTGCCCTCTGAACGACCTCCTGGGTGGTTCGGGGTCTCTCCCCCCTCGCGATCTCATCTTTAATCGAGTTGTGCAGCCCCTCCCAAAAGAGGTCTCTTACAGGAGCCGAATCTCTGTCCCATTCCAGGGCACTGACCAAGGCGAAAAAGCGGGCATGATACTGCCTGACGCTGGCCCTCCCTTGTCTCAGCCCATGCACCTCCTTCCGTGCAAGATCCACGTCAATACTTGATAAAAAACACCCATCCATCGCTTTAATAAAGGCATCTGCATTCTGGAGCGCCGGATCCTTATCTCTCCATAAATTGCGTAGCCATGCTTTCGCATCCCCATGCAAATGGGACATGATGAACCCCACTCTCTCTTGTTCATCTCTAAAGTCTTTATGCAGCAGTTGCAGTGCGCACAGTACGTCGGCTCTAAAGTTGGGATACTGTTGCAGGTTCCCATCGAAGTGAGAGACCAGCCCGCCTGTCCGTCTCGCCAACCCAATTCCCTCCTGCCGGGGTGTCTGCTTTGTCAGCACGTCTAACCTGACCTGGAGATCCCTGCAGGCGGCAGCTGCCTCCTCCTCTCTCTTCCTGGATGCGAGAGCCTCGGCGTTCAGTTGTGCCACTGCGTTTCTCAGTTCCTCTATCTGCTGCTCAGCCGTCATGTCGTCTGCCGTTCGTGAGCTCGCTAGTAGGCACCTGTTTCTCTCCCCTCCTCGAGGCTGTAGATGCCCACAAGAGGGAGACGGAGCTTACTGTCAGAGCTGCTTGAAGATCCTAGCTCACAGAGGATCACGCTAGCCAGCGATCATTAAGTAAAAGTCTTTATTGAATTACAGTTTCCATTCTCACGCTGCTGCGCGCAACTCTACGCCTAGTAGCTAGGTCGGCGAAGCTCCGTCTGAGTCTCCGCCCCGTGTGCACCAACTTAATATTCTAGCCTTGCTCCACCTTTTCCGCCTGACTGTCCTCCTCTGGGTCCCTCTACCCCCCGGGGCTTCTTCCTTCCGGGATTCTTCTGACGCTGACCCGGACCCTCCTGCCTCCTTGCGCCGGGCTTTAGGACCTGGTTCCCTTTCGGGGCTGCTTACTGCGCCGCCTTCCTCTGCATTTGAACTTGGCGCGCGCGCCCAACCTTCCACTTTCCTCTTAACCGTTTCTTCGCTCCCCGATGGAGGTGTGGCCACTCCTGACTCATGCCCTCCCTCCTGTGGTGAGCTGCCAGCGCTTCCCCCCTGGCTCCCTTCCTCTTCCCTGCTTCCTGGCGGTGACGCTGGTCCCGATTTCCAGCTGCTCCCCCCTGAGTCCCCTCTGGCTCTATCTTCCTGGGGTGCCCCCCTAGACTCCCCCCTTGCCCTGGCCACTGGTGCTCCTTTCTGTGAATCCTCTGATTCACTGGAAAGACTAGGAGATCTCGGGTCGTCGTCATCACTCATCTTTTCTTCTACCTCCTCCCCTTCGCTCTCTGTTTCCTCCCTTGCCCGTGCCTCTGCTCCTAAACCCCTGACACCAAGGTATGACTGTATTATAATACATGTATATGCTATGAACGTTACATAATACATTATACAGTTACAGATACAAATATTGATTTATTGATTTTGGGGTGACCTTTTTTAAAAGATTTGGAAATGACAGTTCATTCCTTTGTTTTTAGGCAAAGGTTCATCTAACTAAGCTGCAGGAACATTTGGTTGTTGTCAGAGCTGCTTCCAGATCCTAGCTCACAGAGGATCACGCTAGCCAGCGGTCACTTGTAAAAGTCTTTTATTGAGTTACAGTTTCCATTCTCAAGCTGCTGCGCGCAGCTCTACGTCTTAAGGGTCAGACCGGCGAAGCTCCGTCTGAGTCTCCGCCCCCTGTACACCAACTTAATACCCTAGCTTTACTCCACCTTTTCCGCCTGACTGTTCTTCTCTGGGTCCCTCTGCCCCCCGGGGTCTCTTCCTTCCGGGATTCTTCTGACGCTGACCCCCCGGACCCTCCTGTCTCCTTGCGCCGGGCTTTAGGACCTGGCTCCCTTTCCGGGCTGCTTACTGCGCCACCTTCCTGTGCATTTGAACTTGGCGCGCGCGCCCAACCTTCCACTTTCCGTCTGACCGTTCCTTCGCTCCCCGATGGAGGTGTGGCCACTCCTGACTCGTGCCCTCCCTCCTGTTGTGAGCTGCCAGCGCTTGATACCTGGCGCCCTTCCTCTCCCCTGCTCTCTGTTGGTGACGCTGGTCCCAATTTCCAACTGCTCCCCTCTGAGCCCCCTCTGGTCCTTTCTTCCTGGGGTGTCCCCCTAGGCTCCCCCCTTGCCCTGGCCACTGGTGCTCCTTTCTGTGAATCTTCTGATTCACTGGAAAGACTCGGAGATCTCGGGTCGTCGTCATCACTCATCTTTTCTTCTGCCTCCTCCCCCTCGCTCTCTGTTTCCTCCCTTGCCCTTGCCTCTGCTCCTGAACCCCTGACATCCATCCCCCCCTCGAAGCCCCCTCTTCCCCCCTCCCCTCCTTCCGGTGCGGGAGCTGGGTGCTGCCGTGTCAGGGGGACGAATGTCGGATACAGTTCGCTTCCCGTGGCGGGTCTCCATCTGAAAGCTTCCGGTTCTTCCTCCCTGCTCTCGTCGACGACGGTCACCTCCACTTCCATCTCTGTGCCGCCGTGCTCGAAACCCGGGTCGTCCCCGAATACGTCCATGTCCGTCTCTCCCTTGTTTCCTTCTGGGGACGTTGCTCGTCCTGGACCCTCCAGCCACTTTCTGCACCACTGCTCCTCTGGTCTATCGTCCCACCAATACGAGGGTTCTGAGGCAGATCCCGAGGGTGACCCCTCCGGGGAACGGGCGTCTCGTGTCGTTTCCTCGTCCGAGTCGAACCCCTGGAACGTGCTGGCTGAAAGCGTGGGCATGAAAAGCCAGTCGTCGAAAAAGTCTGCTGGCATGGGCCTATGCGGGAAGAGGGCATGAAACTCTTCTTTGAGCAGAGGTTCGTCTAAAGCGTAGCCCGGCACCCAGCTGTTGGCACTGGCCGGGGTGCCCTCCTTGGCGAGAAGGTATTCTACCCCCTCTTCCCCCCATCTGGAGTCCAAAATCTCTGTGACTTCGTTGATGTGCTCCTCCTGTGCCACTCCCCCTTGCTCGGTTCTCTCTCGGAGCGGACTCGGTGCCGTTCCTGGTTCCTGAAACCTGTGAGGTGCCTTGTAGGGAGTGAGCACCGATCTGTGGAACACCGGATGCATCCTGGAACCCTCCGGAAGCGCCAGCCTGAAAGCCACCGGGTTGACCTGCTCTTCGACTTGGTAGGGCCCCAGTTGTTTATGCCCTAGTTTCTTCTTCGCCAACGACCTGGCCGGCACTGCGTGGACTGCTAACCAGACCCAGTCTCCCACATGGATCTCTTCGCCAACCCTTCTGTGTTTGTCCGCTTGTACCTTGTATGCGTGTTTAGCCAGCTCCAGGTGCCGCCGCAGCTGATCGTGGACTTCCTGCAACTCCGACGCGAACGCATCTGCTGCCTGCGGCTCCCCCTCCCCCAGTCTTTCCAGTCCCGGAAAGGTTCTGGGGTGCCTCCCGTTGTTGGCGAAGAACGGCGTGACCCCCGTGGACACGTGCTTCGTGTTGTTGTAGGCGAACTCGGCGAGAGGCAGGTAATCCACCCACGTCGCAGGCTGTTGATTCGCATAACATCTCAGGTACTGCTGCATGATGGCATTGACCCGCTCCGCTTGCCCGTTGGTCTGCGGGTGTCTAGCCGACGCCAGGTTGATCTTGACGTTCAGGAAGCCCATCAGCTTCTGCCAGAAGTTCGAGATGAACTGCCGCCCCCGGTCGGACAGTATAGACCGCGGCAGACCGTGAACCCTGAACACGTGATCTATGAACAGTTTGGCGGTTTGTTCCGCCGTGGCCACCTTCGCACACGGAATGAAATGTGCCATCTTGGAGAACAAGTCCACCACCACTAGCACTGCCGTCTTGCCCCTCGAGCTGGGCAGATCCGTGACAAAGTCCAGGGCCACTCTCTCCCACAGTTCGAACGGGGTTTGCAGCGGTTCCAGCAGTCCCGCCGGCGGTCTGTGTACTGGTTTGGCCCTTTGGCAGGTGTCGCACCTCGCCACGTAGTCCGCGACCTCCCCTCTCATTCTGGGCCACCAGAAGTCCCTGGCGACTAATTCTATCGTCTTCTCTGTGCCAAAGTGCCCGGCCGTGGGTGCGTCGTGCAGCTGCTGCAGTACCTTGGCGCGAAGATCGTCCCCCGGCACGTAGATGGCCCCTTTACGGAGGAGTAATCCATCGCGAACTTGGAACTCGCCGGTCGCCGCCGTGCCCCTTTGTGCCTCTGCCATCTTGGTTCGCGCGAAGGTGTCATCCTGCAGCGCTCTCCTCACCGCACCCAGGTCAACTGTCGCCGAAGCGCACACCCACACCGTCGGTGCGAAGATGTGCATGGCAGCCGCTGGCGTCGCCTCCTCCAGGTACTGTGGTTTACGGGACAGGGCATCCGCCATGACGTTGGTGTCCCCCGGGACATACTCTATTCGGGAGTCGAAGTTCGCAAAGAATTCGGCCCAACGTATCTGCCTCTGGTTCAGGAACTGCACCGTGCGCCAGTGCTCCAGATTCTTGTGGTCCGTGCAGACCTGCACCGTGTGCTTGGCGCCGATCAGGAAGTGCCTCCACGCCTTGAAAGCTGCATGAATGGCAAGCAACTCCCTGTCCCAGATGGTGTAGTTCTGTTCAGACTTGCTGAGCTTCCTGGAGTAAAACGCTCCCGGCCTCCAGGCCCCCTGCGGGTCTTGCTGCAACAGGACTGCTCCCACGGCTCTGTCCGATGCGTCCATCTCCACCCTCATAGGCCTGCTGGGGTTGACATGCAACAGCTGCTCTTCCGACGCGAAGAGACGCTTGAGTGCCTGAAAAGACTGCTCCGCCTGCTCCGTCCAGATGAACTTCTTCTTCTTGGAACTGAGCGTGTCTGTGATGGCCGCTGTTTGCATCGCGAACCCCTTGATAAACTTGCGATAGAAGTTCGCAAAGCCAACAAACCGCTGGACCTCCTTCCGGTTGCTCGGGCTCTTCCAGTCCAACACGGCACGAACCTTGGCGCTGTCCATGGCGAGCCCCTTGTCTGACAACCTGTAGCCCAGGAAATCCACCTCCGTCACGTCGAACTGGCACTTTTCCAGCTTGGCGTAAAGCCTATGCTGCTGTAGTCTACTCAGCACTTCCTTGACGTGTCTGTCGTGATCCTGCTGCGACTCAGAAAATATCAGGATGTCATCCAAGAAGCAGACGCACGTCTTGTAGAGGAGCCCCGCCAGCACGTGATGCATGAAAGCTTGAAAACAGTGGGAGCCATTTTGCAATCCAAAAGGCATAACTCTGTATTCGTAGGTGCCCAGGGGCGTGAACATGGCTGTCTTCCACTCATCACCCTCCCGCATGCGAATGAGGTTGTACGCCCCACGCAGGTCCAACTTGGTGAACACGCGGCCCTTGCGTACCGTCGCGAGGAGGTCGTCAATCCTGGGCATGGGGAAGTCCGATGGCTTGGTCACACTGTTCAAGATCCGGTAGTCCACTACAAGTCTTTTTTGGGGCGTGTCCTTCTTCTTAACAAAGAATACAGGACTGCCTCCCACCGCCTTGGACTCTCGGATGAAGCCGCGCTCCAAATTATGATCTATGAACTCCCTGAGTTCCTGTAGTTCGTCCTCAGACATGGAATACAGCTTCCCTTTGGGCAGCGCCGCCCCTGGCAGTAGGTCAATCTTGCAGTCATATGATCTGTGGGGGGGTAGCTTATCTGCTTCCTTCTCGCAGAAGACCTCCAAAAATCCCGCGTATTTGTGGGGGATTGCTTGCAGCGTCCCCAGCTGCAGCTGCGCTTCCTCCTCCTCTCCCTCCTGCCGGGGCAGAATGCAGTGTTCAGCGCAGTATGATGAGCCAAAGACTAGCTGCCGCTGGTACCAAGCCAACGTCGGACTGTGTCTGTCCAGCCAACTCATGCCCAAGACAATAGGCGTGTCCGACAGTCTGGTGACATTAAAACTGATGATTTCCCTGTGATTTCCAAGTCGCATCACCATTGGTGGCGTCTGCTTCACCACCTGCCCCCCTAGCAGCTCCCTGCCATCCACCGTGACGACCTGCAGGGGCAGCATGGCAGGCAGCAGCTGTACAGCGTGTTTATCGACAAAGTCCTGCCCTATAAAGTCCGCATTGCTTCGTGAGTCAATGGTGATTGGCACGTCCATAGTGAGTCCATTGGGTAGCTGGAGCGATGCGGTGAGCCTCACCACTGGTTTGGGTGGGAGGGGGTCTGTGGGCTGCAAAATCTCTGGGGACTGCTTCACTGACACGTCTGGCTGGGCCTCAGTGCCTCTCTCTCCAGCCAGACTCCGTCGTTTCCCTGCTGTGGTTCCCCATGCTGAGTTGCTGCAGTTACCATTGCTGAGGCTGCAGTGTGCTTGTGGAGCCGCTGGGGACACTCTTTCGCCATGTGCTGCAGACTTTCGCAGATGTAACACTTCCTGTTCCCTCTAGGAGGCTTCGCTTTGACTGCTCCCGGTGCTGTGGCTCTGGTTGCTGACTGAGCCCTGGCACCGCCAACCTCCATCGGTTCCGCTCCCCCTCCTGGCGGAGGCGTGGATTGCGCACGTGCAGCTTCCCTGGGAACGAAGGAGAACCCTCTCGCTGGTTCGCGCCCTCCACGCCCTTCGCCCCTGCTCCATGGACGTTCCTCCAGCCGCACTCCCACCGCCAGCGCCCTCTGAACGACCTCCTGCGTGGTCCGGGGTCTCTCCCCCCTTGCAATTTCGTCTTTAACCGCACTGTTCAAGCCTTCCCAAAATAGATCTCTGACTGGAGCTGAATCTCTGTCCCATTCCAATGCACTGACTAATGCAAAAAAGCGGGCATGATACTGCCTTACGCTGGCCCTCCCTTGCTTCAGCCCATGCACCTCCTTCCGGGCAAGATCCACGTCTATGCTAGATAAAAAGCAGCCATCCATCGCTTTAATAAAGGCATCCGCGGTTTGGAGCGCTGGATCCTTATCTCTCCACAAATTGCGCAGCCATGCTTTAGCATCTCCATGCAAATGGGACATGATAAATCCCACCTTCTCTTGCTCATCTCTAAAGTCTTTGTCCAGCAGTTGCAGTGCACACTGTACATCTGCTCTAAAGTTGGGGTACAGTTGTAAATTCCCATCGAAGTGAGAGACTAGACCGCCTGTTCTTCTCCCCAACCCAATCCCCTCCGGTTTGGGTGTCAGTTGCCCTTGCTTCGTAAGCACTTCCAACCTGACCTGGAGATCCCTGTAGGCGGCAGCTGCGTCCTCCTCTCTCTTCCTGGATGCAAGTATTTCGGCATTCAGACGTGTCACTGCTTCTCTGAGTTCTCCTATCTGCTGTTCGGCCGTCATCTTGTCTGCCGTTCGTGAGCTGAGTCGTAGGCACCCTCCTTCTCCTCTGTCCGCGAGGCTGTAGATGCCCACAACGTGAGACGGAGCTTACTGTCAGAGCTGCTTCCAGATCCTAGCTCACAGAGGATCACGCTAGCCAGCGGTCACTTGTAAAAGTCTTTTATCGAGTTACAGTTTCCATTCTCAAGCTGCTGCGCGCAGCTCTACGTCTTAAGGGTCAGACCGGCGAAGCTCCGTCTGAGTCTCCGCCCCCTGTACACCAACTTAATACCCTAGCCTTACTCCACCTTTTCCGCCTGACTGTTCTTCTCTGGGTCCCTCTGCCCCCCGGGGTCTCTTCCTTCCGGGATTCTTCTGACGCTGACCCCCCGGACCCTCCTGTCTCCTTGCGCCGGGCTTTAGGACCTGGCTCCCTTTCCGGGCTGCTTACTGCGCCACCTTCCTGTGCATTTGAACTTGGTGCGCGTGCCCAACCTTCCACTTTCCGTCTGACCGTTCCTACGCTCCCCGATGGAGGTGTGGCCACTCCTGACTCGTGCCCTCCCTCCTGTTGTGAGCTGCCAGCGCTTGATACCTGGCGCCCTTCCTCTTCCCTGCTCTCTGTTGGTGACGCTGGTCCCGATTTCCAACTGCTCCCCTCTGAGCCCCCTCTGGCCCTTTCTTCCTGGGGTGTCCCCCTAGGCTCCCCCCTTGCCCTGGCCACTGGTGCTCCTTTCTGTGAATCTTCTGATTCACTGGAAAGACTCAGAGATCTCGGGTCGTCGTCATCACTCATCTTTTCTTCTGCCTCCTCCCCCTCGCTCTCTGTTTCCTCCCTTGCCCTTGCCTCTGCTCCTGAACCCCTGACAGTTGTAAAAAAAGATATAGCCCTATTCGGCATAGATAGGATTTCTTCACATGGCACAATGCCGACCTATGTAACTCGTTCCTACAGGAGGCATTGGGCAGTGGTGGCTACCAATTTGGATGGCGGATGGCTTTAAAAGAGAATACACACACACACACACACACACACACACACACACACACTGGTACCTTGGGTTACATACGCTTCAGGTTACAGACTCCGCTAACCCAGAAATAATGCTTCAGGTTAAGAACTTTGCTTCAGGATAAGAACAGAAATCGTGCTCCGGCGGCGCGGCAGCAGGAGGAGGCCCCATTAGCTAAAGTGGTGCTTCAGGTTAAGAACAGTTTCAAGTTAAGAACGGACCTCGGAATGAATTAAGTACTTAACCTGAGGTACCACTGTATGTATGTTTGTGTGCGTGTGTGTATGTGTGTGTGTGTGTGTGTGTGTGTGTATATATATATATAAAATAATTTGCTTTATTAATTTCTACAAAAAAACAAACATACAACAAATAAATAAAAACCCTTTGACACAATACATCTAAATATAATAATTTCCTAATACATATCTTCTATAATGACTTCCCATGACAAATTCATGAAGCATAAGACTATCAATGGAGGCTATAATCCATTTCTAAAGTAATTTAATAAATAAAGCAGCTCTCCCCAGGGAGGCTTGCTTGGCACCTTTATTACATATTTTTAGGTGCCCGGCAAAAACATTTCTCATCTCCCTGACCTTTGGCTAATTAAACCATCTATGTGCTTTTAGGGGGAGTGTTATTGTGTTTATGTGTTACTATAGAATCATAGAATTGTAGAGCTGGGAGGGGCTATATTAAGCATGTCTGTGTTTTTATATTGTAAACTGCCCTGTGATTCTCAGATGAAGGGTGGTATACAAATTTAACGTATAAATAAATATAAATAAAACAGGTGGAGCCTGCTGTGTGGAAATACAGGATCAAGTCTTCTTGGTAATGACCAGATCTTTTTTTCAGCCGGAACTCACCAGAACTCAGTTCCAGCAACACTCAAGTGAGCACAATTACCATTATAAGAGAACAAGGGAGGTGTTTGTGGTGAGTTCTGGCACCTTTTTCTAGAAAATTAACACTGGTAATGACACCCTGGCTACAGAATTCCCTCCTGCTGGAGGTGTGGAGGACCCCTTTTTGCTATGGGGCCTTCTGGTGTCAAGTAAAGACTTCTCTTTTCATCCAGGCTTCTGCAGAAAATTAATGTTGCAAGTCAGGGTGATTATGAGGACCACAGCAGTGCGCTTCACACACAGACACACACAGATACTTTTAGTCAGCTTCTTCCCTATAAGTCATAGAATCATAGAATCATAGAATCATAGAGCTGGAAGAGACCACAAGGGCCATCGAGTCCAACCCCCTGCCAAGCAGGAAACACCATCAGAGCACTCCTGACATATGGTTGTCAAGCCTCTGCTTAAAGACCTCCAAAGAAGGAGACTCCACCACACTCCTCGGCAGCAAATTCCACTGTCGAACAGCTTCTTCGCTTTTTTCCATCCATAATATCCCACAGAGGTATCACTATCAAGAAACAATCTATTCCTTTCCTTTTCCATTTAGCTCCCATAAAGAGGCCCTTACTGACCATCAAGGAATACCCTCCAATCATTTTGTTGGTGGCAACACTCCTTTGTTCAAACCCCAAACTCTGGCCAAGCATTGCTTCCCTGTTTGCTGTTACCTGCAGTAGCCACTCCAACCAATGGGCAGAGGGGTGGGAAGGGAAGAGGGTCTGCAGAGCCTCTCCTTCCCTTCTGCTGCAAGAGAAGAAACTTTGGGCTCCTCTTGTCCTTGAAATCTTCCCATTCCAGCAGATCACCACAATTACTCTGCGGCTAATAAATATTTTTGCTTCCCTCCTCCCTCCCCAACCACTCTCCTTTTGCATCGAGACTGTAAAAGCTGAAGGGCAGGGACTGTTTTATCAGTGGCATTTGTAAACCATCTTGGGAAACTTTTTTGGCTGAAGAGCAGGATTGAAATTGAGTTAAATAGTAGGTCTCTGGGCTGTTACAAGGCATCGCACCTGCCCAGCCGCTGGTGCTCAGGCAGCCCCTCTGCCTGCAGCCTGCAAAAATGTGCCCCAGGGGAGCACAGGAGACAAGCGGGTGACCTTTTCCTGCTGACACTTTGGAAATCTGGCCTCCTTCTTGCAGCCACCTGGCAGAGCTGGGCAGCTCACATACCTCTGTGTTAAAGTCACTCTACTGTACATCACACAGGGAGGGGAAGGCATGGCAAAGGACACCCCCCCCCTGCACTAGGGGGGGGGCACTGCTGCTAATATTGGGTGGTGCAAACTTTGCCAACTCCTGCTGGGGAAGAACAGCTTTGGTGTCTCTAAAAGCTCCACAACACCCCTTCGTCTATAGAAGGCAACATCTCCAGGGTGGAAGGGGCAGAGTCTGGATAGTTGCTACTAAAAAATTAGATGGGAGGGGGTCTGCACATTTTTTCAAGAAAAAATGGAGTTTTTATTTGGAGTTCTTGAACTAGGATGGCCAGACATGCACTTTTGAGAGGCAATGTGATGCGACTTCTGGTCGATCACGGAGCAAAAAGCAAGCAGGAATACTCTCGGAGAGAAATTCCAAGCTTTCGGGAGGAAAAAGGGGGTGCTGCAAGGGCGCCGCAGCCCCCTATTCCCCCTTGGAGGAAAATCCAGGGGGCCAGGTTCCCGACAAAGCCTTTTTGCGGACCACCCGGCCGTCAGGTAGCCCTTAAAAGGGGTGAAGAGTACAGCGGAGTGAAGAAGCAGGCTAAGGGAAGCCATTTTCTACCCACCGAAAGCGCAGCCCCAGGCTTGAACGGAAAAGCGATCGATTCTCAATCAATAAGAACTTTGGACCTAAATTGAGGTATTTAACGAAAATTTTAATTGGGAAAGGATTCAGAACAGATGAAGTGAAGAAAAAGGAGGTCAGCTTCATCTGAAATCAAACTTATACGCAAAGGGAATTTGCAGAACGCAGGAGAGTGGAGTGTGAGTTACCGCAAGCGGTTTTTCTTCTGTTTTTATAATATTTGAACATATACTTAAATAATAAGGATACTGAGAGCAAAGGAGGAGTGGAAAGATACTGTTTAATATAGTTTGAAGTCTTTTTGGTGAAACGGATGAGACCGTGGGAAAAGGGTCGCTAGGAGTTTTTTAGTTTCGGTTTTAAAAGTAACTGCACAACAGGATTGTAAGTTTTTCTTCTCCATTTTTATTTTGTTAAAAAACTTTTCTGGCAGCAACTGGTGGTAAAAAGAGTTAAAGAAAGAACTGACTGGCTGCAAAAGAATCAAAATTTCAAACAGAAATGCTAAATAATGATTACAAAATTTTATCAAAGATGTATAAACTGCTGCTAGAAAGGTATACTAAAGGTGAAGAAGTTAAATCGGTTATGATACATTGGGCCAGAGATTTTGGATACAATATACAGCTAAATGAATGGATAAAATTATGGAATGAAAGGTTAAAATTTATGGCCTGTACTGCGATAAAGGAAAATGTTATGAAAATGATATATAGGTGGTATATCACCCCTGTAAAGTTAGCAAAAATGTATAAAATGTGTAATAAGTGTTGGAAATGTAAAGAAAAAGAAGGAACTTTTTACCATATGTGGTGGGAATGTAAGAAGGTGAAGGGCTTCTGGGAAATGATATATAATGAATTGAAAAAGATGTTGAAATATACATTTGTTAAGAAACCAGAGGCATTTTTGTTAGGAATGGTAGGAAATGAAATAAATAGAAAGGATTGTAAACTTTTTCAATATGCAATAACAGCGGCAAGAATATTACTGGCCCAAAAATGGAAACAAGAAGAATTACTGGAAGAATGGAGAATGAAGTTCATGGATTATGCAGAACTTGATAAATTAACAGGAAAGATCCGAAATCTACGGGATCACAGGTTCACTGAGGACTGGAGTAAATTTACAGATTATTTAAAAAGTATATGCGATGAGCAAATAACGCTTGTGGGTTTGCAAGAAGCTCTGTGAAAATATCTGGAGTATTGTAAAAAAGGGAATAGGGAGGGGAAAGGTTTGATAAAAGGCAATATTAAATTAGGAAATGCGTAAAGAGAGAATCAAAACTGAAGATTCGCAGGAGAACTGAGGGAAGTCTAAAAGAATATATTTGTGATAAAAAATTTGGTATGGTTTTATAAATTTGTATTGGAAAATCAATTAAAAAATTTTAAAAAAGAGAGAGAGGCAATGTGATGCAATGTTTAGTGTGTCAAACTAGGAGCTGGGAGAGAACAGGGTTCAAATCTGCTATGAAGCTCACTGGCTGATCATGGGCTAGTCACTGCCTGCCAGCCTAACCTACCTCACAGGGAATTAAATGAGGGGTGAGAAAACAGTGGTGGACCTTGGCGCTTGCTGTAGCACCCTAGAAGCTCCACACCCAGTATGACTGAACTAGTTGCACTCCCCTAGATCTGCCTTTGGGAAGTAGCATGTACCTTGGAAGAAAAGGTGGGATATAAATTTAACAAACAAACAAACAAAGCACACTGGGCTTGGACCAGGCAGCACTCCAGACAGAAGACTCCGTCAAACAGAGGGTTATCCTCTGTAAAGTAGAACACAAGCACACAATCAGAACTAGGAGTGGGAGGGGTATTCAATTCAGTTCACATTAAAGGTGAACTCAGTGGCGGAGGAAGGTGGGTGTGGGGGGTGCGCTGCGGGTGGCACCCCCCTGGGACACTTGCTCAGGACACTCACCACCGGTGGCACCGCCCCTTGGGGACACTTGCCACGTAGCCTACCTTGATTTCAGCAAGGCATTTGACAAGGTGCCCCATGATATTCTTGTAAAGAAGCTGGTAAAATGCGGTCATGACTATGCTACCACTCAGTGGATTTGTAACTGGCTGACTGACCGAAACCAAAGGGTGCTCATCAATGGTTCCTCTTCATCCTGGAGAAGAGTGACTAGTGGGGTGCCACAAGGTTCTGTCTGTCTTGGGCCCGGTCTTATTCAACATCTTTATCAACAACTTGGATGATGGACTCAAGGGCATCCTGATCAAATTTGCAGATGACACCAAACTGGGAGGGGTGGCTAGCACCCAAGAGGACAGGATCACACTTCAAAACGACCTTGACAGATTAGAGAACTGGGCCAAAACAAACAAGAAGAATTTTAACAGGGAGAAATGTAAAGTATTGCACTTGGGCAAAAAAAATGAGAGGCACAAATACAAGATGGGTGACACCTGGCTTGAGAGCAGTACATGTGAAAAGGATCTAGGAGTCTTGGTTGACCACAAACTTGACATGAGCCAACAGTGTGACGCGGCGGCTAAAAAAGCCAATGCAATTCTGGGCTGCATCAATAGGAGTATAGCATCTAGATCAAGGGAAGTAATAGTGCCACTGTATTCTGCTCTGGTCAAACCTCACCTGGAGTACTGTGTCCAGTTCTGGGCACCACAATTCAGGGAGGACATTGACAAACTGGAACATGTCCAGAGGAGGGCAACCAAAATGGTCAAAGGCCTGGAAACGATGCCTTATGAGGAACGGCTAAGGGAGCTGGGCTGTTTAGCCTGGAGAAGAGGAGGTTAAGGGGTGATATGATAGCCATGTTCAAATAAATAAAAGGATGTCACATAGAGGAGGGAGAAAGGTTGTTTTCTGCTGCTCCAGAGAAGCGGACACGGAGCAATGGAGCCAAACTACAAGAAAGAAGATTCCACCTAAACATTAGGAAGAACTTCCTGACAGTAAGAGCTGTTCGACAGTGGAATTTGCTGCCAAGGAGTGTGGTGGAGTCTCCTACTTTGGAGGTCTTTAAGCAGAGGCTTGACAACCATATGTCAGGAGTGCTCTGATGGTGTTTCCTGCTTGGTGTTTCCTCGCCTTTCACTCCCCTTCAGGAGTCTCAAAGCGGCTAACATTCTCGTTTCCCTATCTCCCCCACAACAAACACTCTGTGAGGAGAGTGGGGCTGAGAGACTTCAAAGAAGTGTGACTTGGCCCAAGGTCACCCAGCAGCTGCATGTGGAGCAGCGGAGACGCGAACCCGGTTCCCCAGATTACGAGACTCTTTTTTTAAAAAAAAATAGTAATTTTTATTGGTTTTTTAACACATATTTAACACAAACAAAACACAATACAATAACAAACAAACATGTAAAATTTCAAGACCTTCTTTTCTTGAACCCTGTTTCACCGACTTCCCCATACCTTCCCTTTCTGCATCCCTATTTTCAAATTTCTTCTAGCAAATCCTCACTTCAGAATTTAACTAGTTAACCTTTTACTCCTCCTGTCTTTACCAAATCAATACAGCTGTAACCTCTTAATTTCCCTAGCCTTGGCGTTATAGCATTCATTTATTTTATAATAGTTCTTAAGATAGACTTTGAATTTCTTCCAATCTTCCTCCACCGTCTCTTTTCCTTGGTCTCGGATTCTGCCGGTCATCTCAGCCAGTCCCATGTAGTCAATCACCTTCGTCTGCCATTCTTCCAGTGTGGGTAGTTCTTGTGTCTTCCAATACTTTGCTATAAGGACTCTTGCTGCTGTTGTCGCGTACATAAAAAATGTTCTGTCTTTTTTTAACACCAATTGGCCGACCACGCCCAGGAGAAAAGCTTCTGGTTTCTTAAGAAAGGTATACTTAAATACCTTTTTCATTTCATTATAAATCATCTTCCAGAAGGCCTTAATCCTTGGGCAAGTCCACCAAAGGTGAAAGAATGTACCTTCAGTTTCCTTACATTTCCAACATTTATTATCAGGCAAATGGTAGATCTTTGCAAGCTTCACTGGTGTCATGTACCACCTGTAAATCATTTTCATAATATTCTCTCTTAAGGCATTACATGCCGTAAACTTTATACCGGTGGTCCATAACTGTTCCCAGTTCCCAATCTCGAACTTTAGACTTCAATTTCTCATAGCTCTCTAGTTTCACCTTGTCCCCCTCTTGCTCTAGAATTTCCCAATATTTTGGCCATTTCGATTCCATATTAAGCTTTTTCACCCCCTTAGCTTCCATTGGCGACAGCCACCTTGGGGTTTTGTTTTCCAACAAGTCTTTGTATCTAATCCAGACATTATATAATGCTTTCCTAACAATGTGATTCTTAAAACCTTTATGAGCTTTTACCTTGTCATACCATATATATGCATGCCATCCGAAAACATTATTAAACCCTTCCAAATCTAAAATGTCTGTGTTCTCAAGAAGTAGCCAATCTTTTAACCAGCAAAAGGCTGCTGATTCATAATACAGCTTTAAGTCCGGCAGGGCAAACCCCCCTCTTTCTTTTGCATCCGTTAGTATCTTAAATTTTATTCTGGGCTTTTTGCCCTGCCAGACAAATTTAGATATATCTTTCTGCCACTTCTTGAAACAGTCCATTTTGTCCAGAATCTGCAAAGCCTGAAATAAGAACAACATTCTAGGCAAGACATTCATCTTGATAACAGCAATTCGGCCTAACAAGGAAAGCTTCAAATTTGACCATACTTCTAGATCTTTCTTTACTTCTGTCCAGCATTTCTCATAATTATTTTTCTCCAGCACTTTAGTTTTTTGTTTATTTAACTTAAAACCTGCAACTTCACCAAATTCTTGAATTAATTCCAAAACCCTTTTCGTACTAGTGTCTGGCTCTTGCAAAGTGAGTACTAAATCATCTGCAAAAGCCTTCAATTTATATTGTTTTGCTCCGACCTGAACCCCTTTGACCAGCTGGTCTTTTCTAATCATATTTAACAGAACCTCCAGGACTGATATGAAAAGCAGTGGAGATATTGTGCACCCCTGTTGTGTCCCTTTTTCTATCTGAATTGCTTCAGTGACCACATTATTTACAATTAGCTTAGCCTTTTGTTCAGAATATATTGCACCTATACCATTCTCAAAACCTTGGCCTACCCCCATCCCTTGTAGATTCTTCTTCATAAAACTCCAAGAGATATTGTCAAAGGCTTTCTCTGCGTCCACAAATATCAAAACTGCCTTAGTGTTTATATTCACTTCTAATAATTCCATAATGTCTATTATATTCCTCACATTGTCTGACAAATGTCTTCCTGGGAGAAAGCCAGCTTGGTCCTTATGAATCTCACCCACCAACACTTTTTTCAGTCTTTTTGCTAAAATGTCTGCAAAAATTTTGTAATCCACATTAAGTAGTGATATAGGGCGGTAGTTCTTGATCTGAGTCTTTTCAGTCTCTGTTTTTGGTATAAGTGTAATATACGCTTCTTTCCACGATTCAGGTGCCTTTTTCCCCTCTAATATTTCATTACAGACTTCCTTCAAAGGTTGTATCAACCACTCCTTCAAAGCTTTATAATATCTGGAAGTCAGTCCATCTGGTCCTGGAGATTTTCCCAGTTGCATATTTTGAATGGCACCCTCTATTTCTTGCTCAGTTATTTTCTGGTTCAGATCTATTTTACTTTGTTGTGAAATTTTTTGTAATCCATGTTTCTTGAGAAACTCGTCTATGTCTCCTTCATTCACCGGCCCTTGTGAATATAATCTTCTGAAGAAGCTCTGAAAACAGTTTCTAATTTCATTTGGCTTATTGATATTCTTTCCTTCAACCTCTAAACTTGTGACTGTATTTAATTTTTGTCTTTTCTTCAATTGCCATGCAAGATGTTTCCCACATTTATCTGCAGATTCGAAAGTCCTTTGTCTCATTTGTTTAATTTTCCATTCTATTTCTTGATTCATCAGTTCCAAATATTGCGTCTGATATAGCTTAATTTCTCTCAGAATCTCCTGGGACTTTGGTTTAGACCTCAGTCCCCCCCCCCCTTCTCTTATTTTTCCCAAAATTTTCTCCTTCTTCTCATTTTGTTTCTTCCTCTTTATAGAATTCTGTTGTATTAGGAAACCTCGCATCACGGCTTTCATAGAATCATAGAATCATAGAATCATAGAGTTGGAAGAGACCACAAGGGCCATCGAGTCCAACCCCCTGCTTTACTTGCATCCCAAATTGTTCTTTTTTCCACCTCTGTTTTCAGATTTATCTCAAAGTAATCTCTCAAAGTCTTCAGATTACGAGACTCTTAACCACTACACCACACTGGCTCACCAAACTGAGGAACCAAAATTGGCATATTTGCCTCTCTCTCTAATCAGAAGCCCTCAAGCAATGCTGATTGCAGGCAAGTCCCTCACCTGTGTGCATAGCAGCAGTTTGGGGGTAAGAGGAACATCAGCGCCAGCTCTTGAGGTCACAGAATCACCGAGCAAGAGAAGCCCACAGACCAAGAAACACAATGAACCATTCCTGCATGAAGCTAAAGGCTGTTCACGCGGGTCCTTTGATTTGTACAGGTACTGGGCCTCCCTCCACAGAATGCCAAGGCATCAACCCTGTGCTGCCTCATTAAAAAAAGTCATGCTCTGGTTGTTTTCTAGACAGCTAGAGCTGAGAACCACTCAAATATTTTCTATATGTCCTTATAGACTTATCCGGGCAAAGTCCATCCAGAAGCAGGCCTGATTTTATCAAGGTTCATGGGAAGGGGGCCCAGGAAGAATGGAATCAAAATGGTCACCATTCTCTGCCTCTCTCTCATTCTCTATCACACAAATGCCACATGCATCCCGAATCAGCAAATGTCTTGCAAAATACTTAAGTCAGTTCCAAACATCCTGCACACTTCAGAACCACAACGAAAGGATAATTAAATGCCATCAAAATTGTGATGTTGTGTGATATTATGACAAATATAGCTCACACAGTTCTAGTGTTCATGCTCACAGAATTATAGAATGGGAGAGTTGGAACGGACCCCAAGGGTCATCTAGCCCAAGCCCCTGCAAATGCAGGAATTGCTTCTTCACACAGTGCATAGTCAAGGTATGCAGCTCACCACCACTTCCTGTGTTAAAAGGGGTGTAAGGGAGAAGATGCAGAGTTTTAAGAGGCAATTCAAATCATTCAGAGGTGTTCAGAGGTTCAGAGGCATTTGTATTTAGCGGGAAAGGAGGGGCTTTAAAAGTTGGTATTCTTTTCACAGGCATCTTCTAGAGCTGAAAGGGTATTAAAGGAAGGTTTTGCACACAAACAAAAAGAGGTTAAACACACCTTTGAAAGCTCTTGTAAAAGTTGGATAAATGTCTAAAACACTTCTTCCTAATTAGAAAGTACATCTGACTCATAGGGATCAGTTTGTGCTATATCCAATTCAACCCACCTGTCAGCATTAGCAGCCTAAAAGTGTCCAAAGAGAGCAGCAAGGTGTGAGCGAAGAAAACAAGCTGCCCTCTCTGCTGAAGAGCCTGTCCCAAGGTGCTAGTTCCCATTCCACTTGCTGCAAGTCCAAAGGTGAACTCATGGCGTACGGGTTCATATGTGCATGCACTTTATGATCTAAGAAGGCAGAGGACCTTCTCAGTAGTGGCACCCACCCTGTGGAATGCCCTTCTATCAGATATCAAGGAGATAAGTCTTATATAAACTTTAGAAGACATCTGAAGGCAGTCCTCTATAGGGAAGTTTTTAATGTTTAATTATGTTTTTGTATACAGGACTGCCTTCAGATGTCTTCTAAAGGTTGTATAATTAATTATCTCCTTGATATCTGAAAGAAGGGCGTTCCACAGGGTGGGTGCCATGGACTGCAAGAAGATCAAACCTATCCATTCTGAAGGAAATCAGCCCTGAGTGCTCAATGGAAGGACAGATCCTGAAGCTGAGGCTCCAGTTCTTTGGCCACCTCATGAGAAGAGAAGACTATTTGGAAAAGACCCTGATGTTGGGAAAGATTGAGGACACAAGGAGAAGGGGACGACAGAGGACGAGATGGTGGGACAGTGTTCTCGAAGCTACAAACATGAGTTTGACCAAACTGCAGGTGGCAGTGGGAGACAGGAGCGCCTGGCGTTCTCTGGTCCATGGGGTCACGAAGAGTCGGACACGACTAAATGACTAAACAACAACAAATGTTTTTGTATATGCTTGAAGCCTCCCAGAGTGGCTAGAGCAACCCATTCAGAACTGGGGGTAGAAATAATAACATGCTCATCCTCATCATGATCATCATCACCACCATCACTGGAACCTGCTGGATCAGGCCAATGGCCAACAGTGGACAACCAGATCCCCCAATAGGAAACTCACAAACAGGACCTGAGCACAAGATCCCTCTTCCTTCCTGTGGCTTCCAGCAACTGACATTCAGAAGCATTTACTGCCTCTGAACATAGAGGCAGGGCAGAGCCATCTTGGCTAATAGCCAATGATAGCCATATCCTCTATGAATTGTAAGAACTTAAAAAAATACTGCTAGATAAAAAGATCCTGTAGCTCAGCTATTGAATGGAGATGTTGTAAACCATTCCTCAAAGACCCTCTGTCTTGCCACTTTCAATTGTTGCCATCTTAGGGAGAAAAGAAGCTGCATTAGTAAGATCATTGGCTCCATTCATTTTAGCATAGTCTGCAACTGCCTTCCCCAACCTGATGTCTTCCATAAATTGTTGGTCTCCAATTCCCAATATCCCTGATCACTGGCCAGGTTGGTGGGGACTCATGGGAGTTGGAGTCGAACAGTATCTGGAGAACATTATATTCATTATATTCTCTCTTAAGGAACTTCCTGACAGTAAGAGCTGTTTGACAGTGGAATTTGCTGCCAAGGAGTGTGGTGGAGTCTCCTTCTTTGGAGGTCTTTAAGCAGAGGCTTGACAATCATATGTCAGGAGTGCTCTGATGGTGTTCCCTGCTTGGCAGGGGGTTGGACTCGATGGCCCTTGTGGTCTCTTCCAACTCTATGATTCTATGATTCTATGATTCTAACAGCAGTTTGCAAAAAGGCTGCTCTACACCATGGGTAGGAAAGCTAAGGCCCGGGAACCAGATTTGGCCCAATTGTCTTCTAAATCTGGCCCGCAGATGGTCTGGGAATCAGCATGTTTTTACATGAGTAGAATGTATCCTTTTATTTAAATGCATCTCTGGGTTATTTGTGGGGCCTGCCTGGTGTTTTTACATTAGTAGAATGTGTGCTTTTTAAAAAAAATGCCTCTCTGGGTTATTTGTGGGGCATAGGAATTCATTCATTATTATTTTTTTCCAAAATATAGTCCGGCCCCCCACAAGGTCTGAGGGACAGTGGACCGGCCCCCTGCTGAAAAAGTTTGGTGACCTCTGCCACTGATTAGTAGAGCAGGAATCCCTGGAATGGTCATTCTGAAGATGCAATGCCATCACCAAAAATGCCCCATCTCTGGCCAATTGAAAAAGCACCTGGTGCAGGGATCATCTCTGGGTTGTCCAAAGATCTAGATCTATTCTGGACAGAAGCAGCCTAGGTTTCCTGCTTGAAACCCCTGAAGCTGTCAGTGCTGTTATAGAAGGGGGGAGGGTTATTGGGTTGCCTCTGCTTTTATTTTTATAATGTATTTTGTGTTTTCTGTATTGTAATTTTATGTTGTAAACTGCCCTGAGATCCATGGGTATAAGGTGATATAAGAAAGAAAGAAAGAAAGAAAGAAAGAAAGAGCTGTCTCCCACTGATTCCCCACCTACCACTTTTAGTGGAGAAAGGGCATGGGGGAGGGTCTGCATTACCCTTTCCCGTCTGTCATTTGGAAGCTTCATCAGAGCATAAAAGACAAAATACAAGAAAATATAAACAATTAAAAACAATTCCATCTTTCCATGTCTTATCTTTCATTCACTTGTTTCCCTGACCTCCTCACACCTCCCTTTTTTGTATTCTAGTTCAATTAAATATTCCAGCAAATCCTTTCCGCTTAGTTTTTATCCTAATAATTTATCTTAGTGTACTATAATTTTACATTCTCATTTCACCACTTAAAAAATCATTTTTTACCTAATCTTTTATATCATTTCTGCTAAAACCACATTGCTTCATTCCAACATCCTTCTAACATTCCTGGATCTTGCAATGTTTCTGTAAATAAATTTTAAATTTTTTCCAATCTTCTTCCACCAACTCTTCACCTTGGTCTCGTATTCTGCCAGTCATCTCTGCCAGTTCCATATAGTCCATTACTTTCATCTGCCATTCTTCCCGAGTGGGTAAATCTTGTGTCTTCCAGTATTTTGTGATGAGTATTCTTGCTGCTGTTGTTGCATACATAAAAAAAGTTCTATCCTTCTTTGGCACCAATTGACCAACCATGCCCAGGAGAAAGGCCTCTGGTTTCTTCTGGAAGGTATATTTAAGTACCTTTTTCATTTCATTATAGATCATCTCCCAGAAAGCCTTAATCTTTGGGCACGTCCACCAAAGGTGAAAGAATGTACCTTCAGTCACTTTACATTTCCAACATTTATTATCGGGCAAATGATAGATTTTTGCAAGCTTGACTGGTGTTATGTACCACCTGCATATCATTTTCATTATATTCTCTCTTAAGGCATTACATGCCGTAAACTTAATACCTGTGGTCCATAACTGTTCCCAGTCAGCCATCATGATGCTCCTCTTTTTTATTTTCATTTTTTTATTTTCTTTTTCTTTCTTTTTTTGTAACTTTTTTGAAACTCTAATAAATATTATTTAAAATAAAAATAAAAATGGAAGCTTCATCAGTCAGTCAGTTGGTTTAGTCCGTCAATTGATTGATTGCTTCTGGCTGGTGTAGATTCACGTCTTCAAAACCAGCCTACCAATACACATGGTTGGGAGGCAGGGGAGAACATTCCCATTTCGTCTCAGGTGGTAAAACGGGTTGGGCTGCGCCTGCCTCGGGTAAGCCCAAAGCTGATCTCTGATCCTGGTGCCTCTACCAATTGTGGTACAATGGATATGTTGGGAATCTGAATACGTGCAGCTACTCACACAGAGTCAATTAAGGTTTGGCAGACAGCCAGAAGGCAATCTGAAGGAATAAGTCTGCCTGGTGATACAGAGGCATGGAGACAGCTCCATGATTGGTCAAGCTCTCTCAAGGGAGTGATAATTAATGGCCTACTAACTGGAATAGTTCAGTGTTCTGTGTATCAGTGTAGGAGTTGGAGGTTGTGAGTTGTGAGTTGTGTATGAGAGAGCAAGCTAAAGATCCATATATATAAAGGTAAAGGTACCCCTGCCCGTCAGGGCCAGTCGTGACCGACTCTAGGGTTGCGCGCTCATCTCGCTCAAGAGGCCGGGAGCCGGCGCTGTCCGAAGACGCTTTCGGGTCATGTGGCCAGTGTGACAAAGCTGCATCTGGCGAGCCAGCACCAGCACCACACACGAAAACACCGTTTACCTTCCCACTATAAAGCGGTTCCTATTTATCTACTTGCACTTAGGGGTGCTTTCGAACTGCTAGGTTGGCAAGAGCTGGGACCGAATGACAGGAGCTCACCCCATCGCGGGGATTCGAACCGTCGACCTTACAAACAGCAAGTCCTAGGCACTGAGGTTTTACCCACAGCGCCACCCGCGTCCCGTTCCTGTATATAGTCCACTGTATATAATAAACACCTAACTACAAGTTCCTGGTTCCTGCTTCATCTATCCTGTCTGCAGCCAAGTTGCCAATTGCTTCCGTGGATTCTGCGTTTACTTTGCTAGGTCTGGCTAAGGTCCTGCAACTAGTCAGAAAGTTGCGAAACACCAATAGGTTTTGCAAATACTGTAGGATATTGATCAGAAAGAGGGCATACTGGTGGTGGCACCACGCCTTTGGAATGCCCAGCTCAGTGCAGATTAAAAACTGCTCCACCAAAAGTATTTGCTTCCATGCAAGGATACACAGACCAGCATTGAAACCTCCCAAAAAGGTCTCCATGAATGTAAAGCACTAGGCAGATAGAAGGGAGAGAGGCAGAGGAAATGGGTGCAATTCTGTTACTGATTCCTCAAGCTGCCAGACAGAACCACTTGACCCAGTCTCTCTTTCAATTTCCAGTCACAACAATGACAGGAAGACTGTGGCTTTGCTGCAATCTGAGCAGAAAACAAAATAATTAAAATAAAATGGGGGAGAATTGGTTCTCCCCCATAGCACCCTCCCCCAACTCCTTTCTCTATGCTTCTGAAATTTTGCAGGGAACTTGACTAGATTTCTTTTTTTCCCCTTTCTTTTTATTAAAGATTTTCTTGTTTTACAGAAGTATGTGTAATGTCTCTCGTATTTTTTCCATGTAACATTTTTACAAATCAGTTTCATTTGTTGAGACATTTGGGGGGGGAGATGGGGGGATGTCACATTCAGGCAAATTGCGCATAAAGAAGAGCAATAAATCGTTCTTTTAAACACTCAAACTTTAACGGTACTTAGTACAAAAAGAAAATGCATCTCTTTGACTGAAATTTTGCAGGCTCTGCCCCCTCTGAACAGACTGCTATGCTGGAAAATTTCATCCAATTCTGCAAAAATACACACAAAAAATGAAAGGCTTCTCTTGATTTCCACCTTGTAGTAAATGAGGAAGACATCCAAGTTTTTGCCCATCACCTGACTCAGGAAAGTGAGTTTGGAGGTAAATATCTTATCTGTGCAAAACCCTATAGTTTTCTCTTATGCTTTTCATATATTGAAAATTGTTGATTTCATTATTAATTGGGGGAGGGGTGTTTTGCTTTATGTATGCTGCTTTCAGCCCTATCTGAGAAAAGGCAGGGGTACAAAAATGCAAATAGATTAAAACAGGGACTTCCGGGTTCGCGCCATCAGCGAATGGCGGAGTTCCTCTGACTGGAGGAACGGGCTCCGTGGAAATCAGGGCTTCCCACCGCGGCGAAGGTGGGGGCCTGCTAGAAATCCCAGGCAGAGGAAGCCTGGGAACATGGGGTTCAGCAGAGCACCAAGAGTGCCTCCCCTACTCACGAGGAAACCCATTTTTGGGGGTCCGGAGTGAAGCGGGGTGAGCAGCACGGTGCATCAAACCGATCACTATTTCCATGGAGTGAAGCCGCGTAGCCATCGCCGGAGAGCGCTGACTTTTTCCTGATGACATTTGGACTCTAAATCAAGTACCCGTGAGTAAAACGGAGAATCGGACTAAGAACTAGCAAATTTTATGAATTAGGCACGAAGCGGGAAGGTATAAAAAGGAAGTCCGCCTCCCGTTTTTGTATACAGATTGAAGCAAAGACCTTGCAACCTAATAGCTTAAAAAGTCTTTTTAAAGTTGGAAATTTCTTGCACCCATAATCAACAAAACCCCCCTTGGAAGCAGGAGAAAAGGGGGGGGGGAATTTGACTGTTTAATCCTGCAGGAAGTGAGAGAAGGAATATAAGTTTCTACCGTCCCAAACCTGGGGACAGGGTATCAGGACAGAATCTGCTTGAGACGTCCATCGATTGAAAGTGGAATACTTTGACAGATAGAAAAAAGAAAAGAAAAGAGAAACAAACTAACTTCAATGCCACCTTCTGCATTTCTGCTCTTTAAAGAAACAAAGTATTTGAAATTGAAAGGACTTTGAAATCGAAAGTAACTTTCTTTGTCTGATATTTTTCTGAAAAATGGAAACAAATAGAAATTGTGTCCCCTAGAGGGAGCCTGTCAGTTTGTGGTTTCAGCGTACATATGTGAGGTCTGCACCGTCGGAACAGCCGTTCAACCTTGTTTTGGAACAGAAATGTTTTGGCAGGAAGGCTTTATGTCTGCCCTTGATAGGATCAACGCTCTGTTGATGCAGCTGTCTGTGAAAATGAGCCTGATGAATGAAAAATTGGATTTTGTGAGTGTGGTGGCCAGTGAAGATGATCTACCAGGGAACAAGGATAAAGAAGTTACACTGCGATCAACTCAGGAATCCGGTTTGACAAGGCAAGTTCAAGGGCAGATGGAGAAGGAAGAGGTGGTAGCTATATCCTACACAATACAAATGGTAAGACACAAAGTTCTACAGGAACAAAAGCTATTGCCTTGGAAGATTGAATTTGGAGAGTGCTGGGAAGTATTTGAAGTTAAGGAAGCTCTTTACTCTGGTGGGACTGTGAAACAGGAGAATAATTATTTGGACAAATACTTTTTGGACTACAAAGATGAAGACTGGGAGTGGAACCGGGGGGAAGGAGACAACCAGACAAAGAAAAATGGAAATTATTATTGGATGGAACCCTCCGGAGAGCCACTTCCTTATAATCCAACAATAGACAAGGAACTGCGTAAGTACAAACAAGAACAAAAAAATCTGCAGAAGGGGCCTAGAAGGGACTTAAGGGCCTCGGACATCAGAACTCCAGATTGATGGACTAAGTAAATGACAGAAAGGACTGATACGACCCGAAACCAGACAAAGGGACGTTGGATGAAAATTAGAAATATGAAGGAATTTTATTTTTTTTAATGTTAACTTTGGAATCAGTGTAAAATTATTGAAATTTGAGGGTTTTGTCGGAAAGGAACTAAATTGGCTTTAGTAGAAATGTTTTCAAGGAGAAAAGTAGGAATGTGATGTGTTTCTGAAATTTTAAGACTTTCAATATAAGATAAGGATAAATGGAATAAGGTAAATTGAATAATAGATTATGCTAAAAGAGGGAAAGGCTATGTTGATTAATAAATAAGATAGAGCGTGAAGATTAACTATTTAAATTAAAATTGAGAAATATGGGAAGAATTTGCTGAAATAACGAACTAAATTAGAATACAAAAAGGGAGGTGTGAGGAGGTCCAAGAATTAAGCAAATGAAAACTGTAATTTGAGACTTGTATATATATATATATTCTTTTTCTTTTTCTATTTCTTTCTTTACTGTTTTCTTTTTTGGGTTAGGGTTGGGCTTTTTCATATGTATTGATGAAACTCTGAATAAATATCATTTGAAAAAAAAAACAAATGGGCAGGCATGATTTTTGGATTTTGGAATATTGCAACTTTTCTATGCAATCTATATTAGGTTATTTTTGCTCTGTTTAGAATACTGAATACACTTTATAGTGGAAGAAATATATCAAGAAAATTAAATAATATTGTGCTGTATGCCAATGTTGGCCCAATGAAATTAATGGAGATGGCTGGTTGCTTGGTTGGTTGGTTGGTTAGTTAGTTAGTTACCGTACTTTTCGCCCCATAGGACGCACCTAGGTTTTTTGGGGGGGGAATTATTTTTCCCCCAGGTGCGGGGCTGGGGCGGGGGAAGGCTGGCGCGGGGCTCCGGATGTCTGCGCGGAGCTACGCGAAGCCCGGGGCTGCAGGCAGCTCCGCGCAGCAGTCGGGAGCCCGGCGCGACTTTGCGCCGGGCTCTGGAGGGCTGCGCGGAGTTGGGCGAAGCCCGGGACTGCAGGCACCTCCGTGGAGCCGTCGGGAGCCCAGCGCGACTTCGCGCAGGGCTCCCGAGGGCTGCGCAGAGCTTCCTGAATCCTGGAGAGCGAGAGGGGTCAGTACGCACCGACCCCTCTCGCTCTCCAGGCTTCAGCGAAAGCCTGCATTTGCCCCATAGGACGCACACACATTTCCCCTTCATTTTTGGAGGGGGAAAAGTGTGTTCTATAGGGCGAAAAATACGGTAGTTAGTTAGTTAGTTAGTTAGTTAGTTAGTTGGTTGGTTAGTAAGTTAGTTAGTTAGTTAGTTAGTTAGTTAGTTAGTTAGTTAGTTAATGGAGTTTGGGCCTTTGTGTTTAATTTCCTATATCAGTCATACTATCACAAGTATGTGGGTGGCTTCTTCTCATGAGCTTGTAATGAGGACTGCCAATCTGGATAGCTTTAACAGAGGATTAGACAAATTCAGGGGTGCCATGGGGGGGATAGATAAGCCCTGCCCTCTGTAATTGATCACATGACACAGTGTACACACGCCTTTTGAATGACAATGGCTATCAACTTGGGGGGAGGGGCTCAAATATTTTATTGGGGGAGTGAAGCCCCCTAAGCCCCTAGGAGTTGGCTCCTATTGATAAAGTCATGGAAGATAATATTAATTATTATAATTATGATAATTATTTATTATTATTTATTATTATCATATTATACCCCGCCTATCTGGCTGGGTTTCCCCAGCCACTCTTGGCAGCTCCCAACAGAATAATAATAATTAATAATAATACTGCTAATAATAATAATAATAAAGTGGCAAAACATCAAACATTAAAAACTTCCCTAAACAGAGCTGCCCTCAGATGTCTTCTAAAAGTCAGATAGTTGTTTATTTCCTTGACAGCTGTTGGGAGAGCATTCCACAGGACAACTGTTGGGAGGGCATTCCAAGAAGGCCCTCTGCCTGGTTCCCTGTAGCTTCACTTATTGCAGTGAGGGAACCACCAGAAGGCCCTTGGAGCTGGACCTCAGTGTCCAGGCAAAACAACGGGGGGGGGGGAATATGCTCCTTCAAGTATACCGAGCTGAGGCCATTTAATAATAATAATAATAATAATAAATTTTATTTATACCTCGCCTTCCCTAGCCAAGGCCGGGCTCAGGGCAGCTAACAACCAATAATAAAAACAAGTTGAACGAATACAACTTAAAAACAAGATTAAAATACAACATTAAAACGTTAAAATGCAGCGTCATCACAGGAGGTGAAAGGAAAAAAGAAAGAGGGGGAGGGGATCAAATTGACTCCAAGCCAAAGGCCAGGCGGAACAACTCTGTCTTACAGGCTCTGTTTAGGGCTTTAAAGGTCAGCACCAACACTTTATGGGACGTGGGTCGTGCTGTGGTCTAAACCAGAGCCTAGGGCTTGCCGATTGGAAGGTCAGTGGTTCGAATCCCTGTGCCAGGGTGAGTTCCCGTTGCTCTGTCCCTGCTCCTACCCACCTAGCATTTCAAAAGCATGCCAAAGTGCAAGTAAATAAATAGGTACCGCACCAGGAAGGTAAACAGCGTTTCCGTGCACTGCTCTGGTTTCGCCAGAAGTGGCTTAGTCATGCTGGCCACATGACCTGGAAAAACTGTCTATGGACAAACGTCAGCTCCCTCAGCCAGTAAAGTGAGATGAGCCGCAACCCCAGAGTCGTTCACAACTGGACTTAACTGTCAGGGGTTCTTTACCTTTACCTTTTACCAACACTTTGAATTGTGCTCAGAAACGTAGTGGGAGCCAATGAAGGTATTTCAGGACCGGTGGTATATGATCTCGGCAGTCACTCCCAGTCACCAGTCTAGCTGCCACATTCTGGATTAGTTGTTATTTCCAGGTCACATTCAAAGGTAGAAGAGAGTGCATTGCAGTAGTCCAAGTGGGAGATAACTGCGAGACAGTCCGCAGGCAGATAGGGTCTCAGCCTGCGTACCAGATAGACAGATAGACAGCTGCCCTGGACACAGAATTCACCTGTGCCTCCATGGACAGCTGTGAGTCCAAAATGATTTCCAGGCTGCGCACCTGGTCCTTCAGGGACACAGTTACCCCATTCAGAGCCAGGGAATCCCCCAAACCTGTCCACCCCCTGTCCCCCCAAAACAGTACTTCTGTCTTGTCAGGATTTAACCTCAATCTGTTAGCCACCATCCATCTTCCAACCGCCTCCAGACACTCACACAGGACCTTCATCACCTTCACTGGTTCTGATTTAGAAGAGAGATAGAGCTGGGTATCATCCGCATACTGATGAACACCCAGCCCAGACCCCCTTATGATCTCTCTCAGTGGCTTCATACAGATGTTAAAAAGCAAGGGGGGAAGGACAGAACCCTGAAGCACCCCACAAGTGAGAGTCCAGGGGTCTATACACTCATCCCCCAAAACCACTTTCTGGACACAGCCCAGGAGGAAGGAGCAGAACCACTGTATAACAGTGCCCCCAGCTTCCAGCTCCTCTAGAAGGATGTCATGGTCAATTGTATCAAAGGCCCCTGAGAAATCCAGCAGAACTAGGAAACAGCTTTCACCTTTGTCCCTAGCCTGCCAGAGATCATCAACCAGCACCACCAAGGCAGTTTCAGTCCCATGATGAGGCCTGAATCTGGATTGGAAGGGATCCAAATGGTCTGCATCTTCCAGGTGTGCCTTGAGCTGTTCAGCAACCACCCACTCAATCACCTTGCCCAAGAATGGAAGATTTGAGACTGGGCAATAGTTGGCCATATTGGCCGGGTTCAAAGATGGTTTTTTAAGAAGCGGTTTAATTTTCGCCTCTTTCAGTGGGTCTGAGAAGGCTCCCTCACAGTGGGAAGCATTCACCACCCCGCAGAGCTCATTGCCCAGCCCTTCCCAGCTCGCTTTTATTAAGATAAAGCTGGCAATGCATACTCGCCACAATGGCTATGCACTACATCTAGAAACAGGGGCAACATGTCTCTGAATCCCACTTGCTGGAAATCACAGGTGCTGGGAATGCTGTTGTGCTCACAGCTTCCTTTTTCCCAGTGGGATCTGGTTAGTCCCTGTGAGGACAGGATGAGAGCCTCTAGTCCGATCTGCTGGGCTCCTGCTATGATAAACAGAAGCAGACCTTCCCAAATCTAGAGAGAGTGTATTTCTGAGTTGTGAGAGATTGCATGAGCGCTAGTTAGTGCATGAAGGGGTTAACAGCAGAGTTCTGTTCCTAGACTCAGCTAGGTCATGGCCCCTCACCCCCACAAGGGAGGAAGTGAAGTGTCTTCTATTTCCTTTCCTCATGTAACCAAGTAGGATGGGCATGTCTGAACTTGCTCCAAAGTTTAGCCTGCATGTTTGAAACTTTATGCTGTATTTTAAACCCAATAGTAATCTATCTGTGTGCTCCTTGCTGCTGCATGGAATAACGGATGAATCAGACCTTTGGATTTAGTAAGAAAAGAATTTTAAACTTACTTAACAGTGTATGGTCTGTTTATTGCTAGAGGGGTAGAGAGGAGGGGCAAGCATCTTAAGGCAGACTAAATGGGATATGCAAAAGGGTTTAACAACCTATATTCCGCACTATGCAGCTGCTGTTAACTCTGAAAGTGTTTTTAAATCTGGAGGCTCTCTCCCACTAAAGAGTGTGCAAATCCCCATTTTTGAATCTAGACACCCAGCTGATTCTTTTGTTAATTACCCACCCATGGGTCAGATCTATATTTCCACCTCTTTTGGACCCAGACCCCCTCTTTCACTTGATCTCCCCACCCCAACGTGTTCAAACCACTAACAGCCATCATTGCTTTGACAGGCAAATGTAGAACGTTCCTTACTCACAGCTTCATCCATGCAGCCCCTGCTTTGGGACTAAGGATCTGCAGATTGAGAGTGTCACCTAACAATGGAATTAGGACTAGAGGAAAGCATCTGATCTTTCCTCCTAAAACCAGCCAGCCCTAAGAGAAGGCTTGGAAGTTGCCTCCTTCTCTGTACAGATCCTGTAAGTATCACCACAGTTCCTGCAACTTGTTTTGTCTGTTCTCCATCCCTCTGTCCCCAAAGGTCTCTTGCAGGAAGCTGTCTTATGCCCATCCAGTTCAGTATTGTCAACAACAGCAGCCTTTTGTTTGCCAGATGCTTTGGACTACAGCTGCTATAAGTCCCAACCAGCACAGCTTACTATCTTTAAGATATTAATCCACTGTCCTTGACTGCCATGTTGCTGAGCTAGACAGACCTAGAACAGCAGCTCCGGGGACTTCCGGGGTGGCGCCACCGGCAATGGCGGACTCCCTCTGAACTAGAGGGACTGGCTCCGTGGTAAACAGGGTCTTCTCCGCTACGGCGAAGCGGGGACCCTTTTAAAATCACAGGCGGATGAAGCCTGTGACCATGGGACTCGGCGGGCACCTTTAGCGCCCCCCCAATCCGCTAAGGAACCCACCAACAGGCTACGAAGTGAGGAGGGGGAAGTGGCGCGGTGCTGTGAGTCAATCGCTATTTCCGTGAAGCGAAGCCGCACAGCTGTTGCCGGAGAGCGCTGCCTTTTTTCCTGGGACAATTTGGACTTTAAAAATAAGCACCCGTGAGTACTTAGAATTTGAACAATTGGATATTAAACAAAGATTTTGTGAGAAGGACAGAATCGGACTATAAAAAAAAAATCTATCGAATTGGGTACGGAGCGGGAAGGGCTAAACAGGAAGTCACCCTTCCGTTCTTTTGTAAATAGAATAAAGCAAAGGCAATTTATACTAGAGCTCAGAAAACTGTCTTTAAAAGATTGGATTTCAACATTTTAAATTGTGAACCTTTTTTTTTTTTTGGACTGTTCAAAGTGATTTTAAGGGGAAGTAACTTTCCTCCGTCCTGATCCTGGATCGGGGTGTCAGGACTGACGTGGAAGTTTACCAAGACAATCGCTTTTTGACAGATAGCTAAAAGAAGAGAAACTTTGCGATTCCACTGTTCCCTTTCGCATTTTAAAGGAATATATATGGACAAAGTATCTAAAGCATCTTTAAAAAAGGAAACTCTGTAGCAAGAATAAACAGAAGTCTTCCCCCTAGGGGGAGCTTGTGAAATTGTAACTAACTCCAGGGAATTGACAGCTGTTACAGAATAACCGTGGGAAAGTATTTGACCTTGTAGGACAATGTATCCAGCCTTGGTGTGTGCTTTTTACAAAACAAATGCTCTACTGGAAGAATTACACGAAAAGGTGAACTGGATGGTCATTTCGACTGGAAATCTTAAACAGGCAGTGGAATGTTTTGACCAGACAGTGGGAAAATATGTGGAGCACACTCAGGATTTAAACCAGGAGTGTGTTTTGACAGAACAGGAGTTTGTGGCATTTAATCAGGAGTGTGTTTTGGCAGAACAGACCCAACAGGAGTATGATCTTTTGGATTGAACAAATGAATTTGGAAAAAGCCAGATTTGGAAAGGAAAAGTTTGGTGTGGTTTGGAAAGGGGGGTCTATGTTGGGATGTCTGGACTCTTCAAATATGGTAATGGGCTGCGAAATGTTTGGGACTGTCGGGGCTCTCAACTTTGGAGGGCCCTTGAAATATGCTTTTAATTACCACATGGAATGCAGCGATGAACATGGAAAAGGGTCTGATCTGTCGAGAAGAGTCAAAAACATTGTTAAGCTGGAGCTACCACGAGCAAGAGATATTGTTAAGCTGGAGTTACCACGAGCAGGAGATAAGGGAAATTACAACTACAAATATGAAGAAGAGCCGCGGAAGGGCCATGGAAGTGACTTGAGGTTACCGGGCTAGACTGATGGGAATAAGGACTGACAAATCCCGGAACCAGGAGGAAGGGGCGTTGGATAAAGATTGGACTTGTTTATACCTTTCTTTTTCTTTTTTTCTCATTATTAGATTGTTTTATAAGGCTGATGAAGGATAGAAAAATGTTGGAAGAAATCACCTGGCTTTAGCAAAGATGCTCAAAGAATTATGAAAGAATATTATGATTATAAGAAGCTAGCAAGGATAAGACTTAAGTTTTAAATTTTTAAGGTTTATTTTATTATAGAAAGATAGGATTAAAATAGTCTAGGGTAATGTAATGATAGAATTTTATGAAACATGGAAAGGAAAGGATTTGCTAGGATAATTAACAACTAGGATACAAAGGAAGGGAGGAGGAGGAGGTCTAAGAAAGAAGGTAATGACAGTTAAGGGTCTGAGAATAACAAACTTGTTTTTAAATGTTTTCTTTTAAAGTTTGGGATTTTTGCAATTTTGTCACTTTTTTGGAATTTTCTTTTTTCTTCTTTTTTACACGGGGGGAAGGGTTTTTTTGTATTTTCTTTTGTTGCTATTTTCTCTTTTTTCTTTTTGTAAAATTTTGAAAATTTTAATAAATATTTAATAATAATGAAAAAAGAACAGCAGCTCCGACGTGCATTTGAGTTAGTCATACCTGCGTCTTTGGCAAAATGTCCAAGGAGAAGAAAAGCATGTGCTATCCAGTGGCTCCACACATTGCCAAACTCAGTGCTATAGCATCACACAACCACAGAAAAGCCAGCATATTTTGCCTCCACTTACCCCAAGCAGTCTACCCCCATTACCACCATTGCACCCTTTGTTGATCCAATCTGTGTGGCCCAGTGTAAAAATCACCCAGGGCTGCAGAGCTCAGCACATTTGCCAGGAAGGATCAGAAGCGCCTGAGACCCTGAAATTGGAGCCACCTGGACATGCCCTGGCTGGCTGGCTGGCTGGATTCCACAGGGATGGACTTTCAGGAGAAATCTGATCATTCCAGGGACTCCTAGCTATAGAAACTGCAGTCAGCTCAAGCACCTTTTCCAGAAAGCAACCTGGACTGTCTTCTTGCAGATGGGTGACTAACAACCATGGAGAATTGCTGCCTACAAGTCAGTTTGATCAAAGTCTAGCCAGGGAGCAAATCAAAAGCATATTTCCTTACCAGGAATCTGTGAAGAAAGACATGGTTTGCAGATCCTTCTTTCCTATGGGGCAGTCATTCAGTGGCAGAGCATCTGCTTTGCATGCAGAAGGAAGGACTGCAGTTCAATCTCTGCCAGCTCCAGGTAGGATCCAGGGAAAATCCCTGCCTTAAACCCCATAGAAATCCAGGGTTTCAGGCAGAGGACATTCCCAGCCCCATCTGGAGCAGTCAGGGATTGAACTGGAGAGCTTCTGTGCAAAGCAGGTGCTCTAGCACTGAGCTATGGCCCCTCTCCCATAATATTTATACTGTTAAAGATGTTAAAGCTGTTAAAGATCATGAAGGGCAACATGCTTTCAACACTTGAAAGACCATTATTTATTTGCCTTAACCCTGAACACCAGAGACTCTCTGAAATTTTGGTCAAGTCATTTTCCCAGTAGCCAAGCTGTCTCAAAAAGCAGGCACGAGGAAGCTCAGGCCTGGAGGATTGTTCCCCAGGCTTGGCCCTTCCTCAGGCCCATCCCCTCCCCTGCTTCTGGCTGGCCGGAATGTCCCCTTAAGCTCTGATCATGCCTGGATGGATAATATTTATTTATTGCATTTATATCCCACTTTTTTCCTCCTAGGTGGCTTGTACCATTCCCCACCTCCCCATTTTATCCTCATAACAACCATGCGAGGTAGGTTAGGCTGAGAGAAGCAAGGACTGGTCCAAGGTCACTCAGTGAGCTTCATGGTCAAGGGGGAGAATTTGAACCCTGGTCTCCTGGATCCTGATCCAATACTCTAACCACTACACAACACTGCCTCTTATCACATTAATAAATAGGGGAGGGTGTTTATGTTTAGGAACCTTTGGCTTTTGAGTGGTTACCTAGTGGAGTCACCCTTTTTTTCCTATGGGCCCCACCACCACTGCTGGCATGCAGCCCTTTGGAGGGTGCCCTTTGGAAGGTGCCCATTGGGCTAAAAAAGGCTTCCGACTCCTGCTTTAAAGGGCTTTCTATCTAACCCTGAGCAAAGCACATCTCCACATGCCCTACACCACGGTGGGTCCTTTCTGAAAAACAAGGAAAGCAGAGTAGGATCTCTTGAAGGAGACTCATAGGGTAGGACTCAAACTAATAGCTTCAAGTTACAAGAGAGGAGATTCTGAGTAAACATCAGAAAGACCTTCTGGTCAACAGCTGAACGATCTCCCTCAAGGAAGGAGAGGCTGTGGACTCTCCTTCCTTGGGGGTTTTTAATCAGAGGTTGGATGGCCACCTGGCATGGATGCTTTAGTTGAGATTCCTGCATTACACCTAGTAAGGTGACCTTGGGGTCCCTTCCAACTCTACAATTCTATTATTCTAAGTCAATGACTTCACCCGCCACCCCCCTACCCACTTGGCTCCCTCCTTCAGGGTCATGGCCTCTTTGCCCCCTTGCCTTTCACATACATATACACAGGTGCATGCACCTAGATGAAGCTTTTCCCACCATTGCACCTCCATACCAGGAATAGCTTCACCTTTCAGTTTCTGACTTATGCAGCTGTTTGAAGCACAAGGGACCTCTTTTGCTCTCTCCATAAAATGGTTACAAATTTTCAGATTCTTAGTTTTCCTCACACCATGGATTTCCTGGTAGGGCCTTCTCCACACAAATCCACGGCCGTTTCCCTCTGCTGAGAGCTCTCTGTGTGAGTGGCATTAAGTGAAAGAAAGGAAAGGAATGAGGAATTTGGATCTCACAATGTTCAGCTGTCAGGATCACAGTCGTTAATGCCGGATTTTCTCCAGCACTTGCATCCCAGCAAACCAAAAACCAGACACTCCCGATCAGCAGATTCAAACTCATTCAGACATGCCTTGCTATGATTAAATTCTCATGCACCAATGGATATGCTGAATATATGAATGGGGTGCAGAGATACACCCTGCTTTGCTAGCAGTCTCTATAGCATTTCAGAGCTCAAAGACTAAATTTCTGCATTTCCTATCAATGAGTAAGTAAACACCACCATTACAGTCCCCCCATTTGATTTATTTAAAAGGAAACATTCCTTCATCCCACCAAGTTGGGCTTCTGGGATTTTTATTTTTATTTTATTTTCATAAAATTTAAACATGGCTTGATTGTAAAACAACAACCTCAAAACAGTTTCCAAAAAAAGACAACTTAAAAATATCAATGAAAAGAACAATATTAACAACAATAATTTAAGACTTCCAAAAAATTAAAGCAATGTTAACAATAAAAGCAGATTAAAACTTGAATCAGGATTTTTTCTTTTTCATTTTCACACTTTAGATCTTGCTCTCTTCATCTTTGTCAGTTCCTAGATTATGTATTTATTGCATTTCTATCCTTCTCTCCCCCCCCCCAAGGAACTCCTCATTTAATCTCCACAACAACCCTGTGAGGTAGGTTAGGACTGAGAGAGTTCAGTGTGGCTGACCTTCAAGGTCACCCAGTGAGCTCCAGGGCAATTTGAACCCTGGTGGCACTCTAAGCAACTACACCACACTGGCACTCTTCTCAAAACGTCTTGGTTCCAGAAGGGGCCTCAATGCCACCTTTGCAAAAACAATCAATATTCAGAAAAAGAATTTTCCATCCCTACCTAACAGGATGCTCCTAGTTTCATCAGTGCCTGGCAGCTCACTTTTGATGAATGGATAATTCAGAGAATCAATAAATGAACATTCCTGCCCACTTAAATCATGTCTTGCTCAACATATATGATCCTATGGTGTGCGCACACACAGCCATATGCTGAAGGGATCAGCTCCAGCCATTTTGATGTCCCCTCGTGTTCCTCCAGGCCTTCTTCATACCTGGCTAAAAATAGCCCCTCACACCCAGCAAGCAGCACACTGAAAGAAAGACATTTTGTATCCCAAAGCAGCCCCCTGCCCAATTAATCCCCTTCCCAATCACTCCCCAAGAACCCACTCCCCAATTTCCTCCCCAACCAAACAAGCCCAGGCATTGTCTACCTTCTCTATTTTCAGCACTGCCAGCAACAGGAGGGGGACAGTTTCTACACAAAGAGCCTCCCAGGCTCTAGGAGCAGCTACAGGTTCCTACCAAGCACAGGAAAAGCGGAGAGTAGGAGGGCAGAGGCTAAGAAGGGGGCCCCTCCCTTCCCTCCCACCGCAGATGAGAACCAGCAGCTGAGTCGAGGGGACAGGTCATGGCTATAAATATGCCCAGGCATCAGGACTGGGGGATGGCTGAGTGACAGGGCCAGGAAGAGCCAGCCAGCCAGCTGACTGAGCCAAGCCCTTGCTCTCCTCCCCTCTGAGCACATCTCAAGGGTCAGCTTGATCCTCCAGGCCTGCACACAGCGAGCCCTTGCTCAAGCACCAAAAACAAGGATGACTCATTAAACAGAATGGAGTTCACTCATGAGTAAGCATGCAGATAATGAGACGTATGCAAACATACACAAGAGCACCACAAACCGACCCTCTACTATAGCTTATTGTACTTTCAAGAGTTTCCTTGTCCAAACTTATGATGGCCTAGCTAATGGAACATACTACTAAACCTTAGGTTGCGTAAATACAATCCTGGTTACAACACACACAACGTAATAGGCTGTTTTTTACTATGTAACTTCTATTTCAAACACAATTCAACATATAATATCTCACAAAGTGTAATTCCATAGACCAACACATCATGCAAACAGAACATATCAAGAGAAATTAAAGTCCAATGAATGGTCAGGAGATAAAGTCCATTCGGTTCCTAAAGTGGCATATTGGCAGACAGGAAAATTGGCTTCCAGGTGGAGAAATCAAAATTAGAAACAGAATTGTCAGAACCTAATGCTAAGAATTTGTCTAGAATGTATAACTTGTTGCTGAAATGGAATACACAAGATGAAACAGTTAAATCAGCTATGATCAAGTGGACACAGGACATTGGTCATAATATTATGTTTGCTGACTGGGAACAGTTGTGGACCACCGGTTTGAAATTTACGGCATATAATGCCTTAAAGGAAAATATTATGAAAATGATTTATAGGTGGTACATGACCCCAGACAAGATAGCAAAAATTTACCATTTGCCTGATAATAAGTGTTGGAAATGTAAAGAAACTGAAGGTACCGTATTTTTCGCTCTATAACACGCACCCGACCATAACACGCACGTAGTTTTTAGAGGAGGAAAATCCGTAGGCATGCCACCCGTAGGCATTTCCTCCATAACACGCACAGACATTTCCCCTTACTTTCTAGGAGGAAAAAAGTGAGTGTTATGGTGCAAAAAATACGGTACTTTTTATCACCTTTGGTGGACGTGCCCGAAGATTAAGGCTTTCTGGGAAATGATATATAATGAAATGAAAAAGGTACTTAAATGCACCTTTCCTAAGAAACCGGAGGCCTTTCTCTTGGGCATTGTCGGCCAATTGGTGTCAAAGAAAGATAGAATTTTTTTTAATGTATGCCACCACAGCAGCAAGAGTACTTATCGCAAAGCATTGGAAGACCCAAGATCTACCCACTTTGGAAGAATGGCAGATGAAGGTGATAGACTATATGGGACTGGCTGAAATGACCGGCAGAATCCGTGATCAGGGGAAAGAGACGGCGGAAGAAGACTGGAAGAAATTTAAAGTTTATCTTAAGAAACATTGTAAAATTAATGAATGCTAAAATGTCGTGGTTTTAGGGGGGGGAAGGAGACTACAGCTGTAAAAGTTTAAGTAAAAGAAAAAAATAAGGGAAAATTTGATAAAACCAAGTGTTAGAATTTGCTGAAATAATTTTGGAAATGGGGATGTAGAAAGGGGAGGTATGGGGAAGTCGGCGAAGTAAGGTTTAAGAAAAAGGGATATGAAATTATACATGTTTGTGTGTTTGTTTGTTTGTATTGTGTATTGTTTGTGTTTATAAAAACTGTGAAAAACCAATAAAAAATTTTATTAAAAAAAATTGGCATATTGGCAATAACCACAATATGGTATGCTTATTTTATGATGTTCCACGTATCGCTGCTTTGAGGAGTCTAACATGCATTGTATGTAGATATCAGATCAGATGGAAAACTTGAAGGTATGGCACAACAAGGATTCTGGGATAATACCTTGTTTCGCCCAACCTGGCTTCGTCAGCCATGTATACTCTAAATTAAACAAACATGATGTACCTGCAAACTATGTAACATAACATACAAATTACTGTATTTTTCACCCTATAGGACGCACTTTTTCCCCTCCAAAAATGAAGGGGAAATGTGTGTGTGTCCTATGGGGCGAATGCAGGCTTTTGCTGAAGCCTGGAGAGCGAGAGGGGTCGGTGTGCACCGACCCCTCTCGCTCTTCAGGCTTCAGGAAGCTATCCGCAAGCCTTGGGAGCCCTCGGGAGTTCCCGCTGGGCTCCCAAGGCTTGCGGACAGCAGCCTGCAGCCCGAAACCCGGGGAGTGCTACTCAAGCCTGGGGAGCCCAGCAGGAGTTCCGTTGCTTGGTCCTGGCTCCTGCCCACCTAGCAGTTCAAAAGCACATCAAAGTGCAAGTAGATAAATAGGTACCGCTCCTGCGGGAAGGTAAACGGCATTTCCGTGCACTGCTCTGGTTCACCAGAAGTGGCTTAGTCATGCTGGCCCCATGACCCGGAAGCTGTACGCCGGCTCCCTTGGCCAATAAAGTGAGATGAGCGCCGCAACCCCAGAGTCGGTCACGACTGGACCTAATGGTCAGGGGTCCCTTTACCTTTACCAGAAAGAGACCATGACATGAAGACATTTACTATTGATATTTGTGAAGTAATGTCCAGTGTGCATTGGCCTCTAAGGATTAACACCTTCCCCAAATTATGTAAAAACCATAAAATCATATGGAAGGGGGATGTGTCATTACATTCCAGCCAACTATCACAATAACGTTACTCATCTTCTCAGGTTCAAGAATTTGTACTTTGAATATCTGCTCTAGAAATACGATCGTATCACAACAAAAGTACCACCTTCTGGGGAGATGTGAAACACAAAAAGGATTGCTCTGCGCTGCAGGGGGCAGGGTGGGGAGAGGAGAGGAGAGAAGGTGACGACTGCAAAAATCCCACCCCACTCCACCCCAAAAAAACCCTCAAAGGAAGCCAAGGTTCCCTGGAGCCAGTCCTACCTGGCAGCTCCAGGGGGTCCCAAGGCAGACCCTGTGCCTTAAAGGGCCAATGCAGGTGCCTGCCTTTGGACCTCGTTGGGGCTGGGGCAGGGCAAGGGGAAAGAGGTTTTTGAAGAGAGTCCCCGCGGACAGGGAGGAGATCGAAGGAAGTCCAGTGCCAGGGCTCCGCGCTCGGTGGGTAGACAGCCCCTGCTTCGAGCCCCGGCGGCGAGGGATGGGACCTTAGGCAGAAATCACCGCGGGCACCATATTAGGAGAGGGAAATAGCCAACGGAAGTGCCTCCATGTTGGAAGAGGGCACAAAGCACCACCAGCGCCATTTTAGGAGAGGGAAATAGCTAGCAGAAGTGCCTCCATGTTGGAAGAGGGCACAAAGCGCCGCCAGCACCATTTTAGGAGAGGGGAATGATCCCAGGGCAGCAATTGCTCTGTTTCCAGTCAATAAAAATTGATTGCAATGTGTGCTTCATGGCATAGCTTGCAGATGCAGTAGAGGCCTCAATCCTCTGTGGATGTTACTTCCTAGGATGTGGACAGGCTGCTTGGACGAGTGAAACCAACCACCTGTCTCCTTGATCTTTGCCCATCCTGGCTTATAAAAGCTAGCCGGGAAGGGCTAGGTGATGGGCTTCGTGGGGTGGTGAATGCTTCCCTCTGTGAGGGAGCCTTCCCAGACCCGCTGAAAGAGGCAGTTATCAAACCGCTTCTTAAAAAACCATCTTCTTTTTTTTTAATACACTAATAAAACAAAAAAGATAAAACGAAAGAACAAAAAGGAAAAGAAAACACATTACATAACAAAATACACCGACAAATTAAACATACAATAACTAAATAACACAACAATAATTGACTTCCCTTCAACTCAGTTTTGGACTATGTTACAAAAGTTTTCTTTCTGCAGTTTCACTTTCTTAAATCTCTTTACGTCGCAGGCGCTATATCGAGCCTACTGTGATTTTTAAATTTCTTACATCTGTTTCAATATATGTCAAAAATTTATTCCATTCATTGTTAAACTTTGTACCTTTTTGGTTTCTTATTTTTTGTGTCATTTTTGCCAATTCTATGTACCGTATTTTTCGCCCTATAGGATGCACCGGCCCATAGGATGCACCTAGTTTTCAGGGGGGGAAATCAAGGGGGGAAATATGATTCCCCCCCCCCCGCAGCTCTGGGAGGAGCGGACAGGCTGCACGCAGCCTGTGCACTATTTCAAGACCTTCTTCCTCCTTTTGAGGGATGTGGCGGAATTCCCCCACCTCCCGCAAAAGCCCACAGGAGCCACACGCGACTCCTGCGGGCTTTTCGACCAGGAGGGAGAAGGGACTGAAATGGCCAGTCAGTCCCTTCTCCCTCCTTGGGGAAAAGCCCCAAAGAGCGGAGCACTCTTTAAAGGCTGCGCGGCTCCTACGGGCTTTTCTACGAAGTGGGGGAATTCCCCCACCTCCTAGAAAAGCCAGCAGAAGCCGCGCTGCCCCTTTAAAGAGCGCAAGGCTTTTGCCTGCTTTTGCGGGAGGTGGGAGAATTCCCCCATCTCCCACAAAAGCCCACAGGAGGGAGAAGGGAAGGACTCAGACCGTCAGTCCCTTCTCCCTCCTTGGGGAAAAGCCTGCTTTCCCCCACTGCCAGCCTCAAAGCCGGGTTGGAGAGTAGCGGGAAGGCGTCGTGCGCCTTCCCGCTGCCCCCCATCCTCTGGGGCTGGCGATGGGGGAAGCGTTGCTTTCCCCCACTGCCAGCCTCAAAGAGCAGACTCTCCTGGCTTCAGCGGAAGCAACGCGAAGCCTCTGGAGCGCAGGCTTCGGAGGCTTCACGTTGCTGTCGCTGAAGCCAAGGAGCCTGCATTCGCCCCATAAGACGTACACACATTTCCCCTTCATTTTTGGAGGGGGAAAAGTGCGTCTTATAGGGCGAAAAATACGGTTTCAAATAATTTAATTTGGCAATCATTTACAGTTGGGGTTTTTGGTGTCTTCCAATTTTGTACTATTAATATTCTAGCAGCTACTGTTGCATATTGGAATAATATTTGGTCTTCCTTTTTAATTTCTTCTCCAATTATCCTCAAAAGGAAGGCCTCAGGTTTTTTTGTGAAGGTATAGAATCATAGAGTTGGAAGAGACCACAAGGGCCATCGAGTCCAACCCCCTGCCAAGCAGGAAACACCATCAGAGCACTCCTGACATATGGTTGTCAAGCCTCTGCTTAAAGACCTCCAAAGTAGGAGACTCCACCACACTCCTTGGCAGCAAATTCCACTGTCGAACAGCTCTTACTGTCAGGAAGTTCTTCCTAATGTTTAGGTGGAATCTTCTTTCTTGTAGTTTGGATCCATTGCTCCATGTCCACTTCTCTGGAGCAGCAGAAAACAACCTTTCTCCCTCCTCTATGTGACATCCTTTTATATATTTGAACATGGCTATCATATCACCCCTTAACCTCCTCTTCTCCAGGCTAAACATGCCCAGCTCCCTTAGCCGTTCCTCATAAGGCATCGTTTCCAGGCCTTTGACCATTTTGGTTGCCCTCCTCTGGACACGTTCCAGTTTGTCAGTGTCCTTCTTGAACTGTGGTACCCAGAACTGGACACAGTACTCCAGGTGAGGTCTGACCAGAGCAGAATACAGTGGCACTATTACTTCCCTTGATCTAGATGCTATACTCCTATTGATGCAGCCCAGAATTGCATTGGCTTTTTTAGCTGCCGCGTCACACTGTTGGCTCATGTCACGTTTGTGGTCAACCAAGACTCCTAGATCCTTTTCACATGTACTGCTCTCAAGCCAGGTGTCACCCATCTTGTATTTGTGCCTCTCATTTTTTTTTTTTGCCCAAGTGCAATACTTTACATTTCTCCCTGTTAAAATTCATCTTGTTTGCTTTTGCCCAGTTCTCTAATCTGTCAAGGTCGTTTTGAAGTGTGATCCTGTCCTCTGGGGTGTTAGCCACCCCTCCCAGTTTGGTGTCATCTGCAAATTTGATCAGGATGCCACTGAGTCCATCATCCAAGTCGTTGATAAAGATGTTGAATAAGACTGGGCCCAAGACAGAACCCTGTGGCACCCCACTAGCCACTCTTCTCCAGGATGAAAAGGAACCATTGATGAGCACCCTTTGGGTTCGGTCAGTCAGCCAGTTACAAATCCACTGAGTGGTAGCATAGTCAAGACCGCATTTTACCAGCTTCTTTACAAGAATATCATGGGGCACCTTGTCAAATGCCTTGCTGAAATCAAGGTAGGCTACATCCACTGTGTTCCCTTCATCTACCAGGCTTGTAATTCTGCCAAAAACGAGATCAGGTTAGTCTGACATGACTTATTTTTCAGAAATCCATGCTGACTATTGGTGATCACAGCATTCCTTTCTAGGTGCTCACAGACTGTTTGCTTAATGATCTGCTCCAGAATCTTCCCTGGTATTGATGTCAGACTGACTGGGCGGTAATTATTTGGGTCCTCTCTTTTCCCCTTTTTGAAAATAGGGACAACATTTGCCCTCCTCCAGTCTGCCGGGACTTCGCCTGTTCTCCAGGAATTCTCAAAGATGACTGCCAGTGGTTCTGAGAATATTTAAATATTTTTTAAAATATATTTAAATATTTTTTAATTCATTATAAATAAGTTCCCAAAACTTTTTAATTACCTCACAAGTCCACCACATGTGGTAGAAATTGCCTTCCTTAATTTTACATTTCCAGCATGTTTTATCTACTGTTTTATATATTTTTTCTAATTTTACAGGTGTGATCTGTACATCATTTTTTCCATGTTCTCTCTAAGTGTTATACAAGCTGAAAATTTCATGCCTTTATTCCAAAGTTTCTTCCAACTATCGTACTCTAGATTGTATCCAAAGTCTATCACCCATTTCACCATTACTTCTTTTATTTCTTCATCCTTAGTATCCCATTCTAGTAGCTGGTTGTACATTATGGATAGGAGTTTTGATTTGCCTTCCAATATTTCTACCTGGAATCTGGATTATTTTTTTCCCGTTCATCCCAATCTTTTTGTCTTCGGTCCACAAAGCATTAATTTGATGAAATTGAATCCAACCTGTTAGTTTATTCTTTATCTCTTCATATGGTTTGATCTTCCATCCTTTTTCTGTTTTTACTAACAGAACTTCATAAATCCATCTTTCTCCTTTAATATTTTTGTTGTTGTTGTTGTTAAGATGTCGATTGGCGATAACCACCAGGGAGTGCTTCTTTCCAATAATTTTTTATTTCTCTCCCATACTTCCAGCAGTGGCCCTCTAATAATATGATTAGAAAATCCTTTGTGGACCTTTTCCTTATTGCGCCACAAATATGCGTGCCAGCCGAATCTGATGTTGAAACCTTCCAAGTCCAACAGGTCTGTGTTTTTTATAACAATCTAATCTTTAACCCAGCAAAGGCACGAGGCTTCATAGTATAGCTTCAAATTTAAAAACCATCTTTAGATGCTGCCAATATGGCCAACTATCGCCCAGTCTCAAATCTTCCATTCTTGGGCAAGGTGATTGAGCGGGTGGTTGATGAACAACTCCAGGCATGCCTGGAAGAAGCGGACCATTTGGATCCTGTCAGGGAACTGAAATCGGAGCTAGAGGCGGAGGGAAGGCTCTCAAATGATGCTGGAGAAGGGCCCAGCAGGAAGAGAGGCAGCTCCGCAGATGGGGAAGCAAATCAGTGCAACACCAGGAATATAGAGGGGCTGATGGGGGAATCAGTGAGAGGGCTCCAGGACTCTTCACCAGACACCAGCGGGGAGAGCACGGGTCCTCCGCTACCCACGCCCACCCTGTGCAAAAGGCTTCCGTGCAGAGAGAGTAGGAGGAGACTGGGTGTCTGTCAGGGGTTTAGGAGCAGAGGCACGGGCAAGGGAGGAAACAGAGAGCGAAGGGGAGGAGGCAGAAGAAAAGATGAGTGATGACGACGACCCGAGATCTCCTAGTCTTTCCAGTGAATCAGAGGATTCACAGAAAGGAGCACCAGTGGCCAGGGCAAGGGGGGAGTCTAGGGGGGCACCCCAGGAAGATAGAGCCAGAGGGGACTCAGGGGGGAGCAGCTGGAAATCGGGACCAGCGTCACCGCCAGGAAGCAGGGAAGAGGAAGGGAGCCAGGGGGGAAGCGCTGGCAGCTCACCACAGGAGGGAGGACATGAGTCAGGAGTGGCCACACCTCCATCGGGGAGCGAAGAAACGGTTAAGAGGAAAGTGGAAGGTTGGGCGCGCGCGCCAAGTTCAAATGCAGAGGAAGGCGGCGCAGTAAGCAGCCCCGAAAGGGAGCCAGGTCCTAAAGCCCGGCGCAAGGAGGCAGGAGGGTCCGGGTCAGCGTCAGAAGAATCCCGGAAGGAAGAAGCCCCGGGGGGTAGAGGGACCCAGAGGAGGACAGTCAGGCGGAAAAGGTGGAGCAAGGCTAGGATATTAAGTTGGTGCACACGGGGCGGAGACTCAGACGGAGCTTCGCCGATCTAGCTACTAGACGTAGAGTTGCGCGCAGCAGCGTGAGAATGGAAACTGTAATTCAATAAAGACTTTTACTTAATGATCGCTGGCTAGCGTGATCCTCTGTGAGCTAGGATCTTCAAGCAGCTCTGACAGTAAGCTCCGTCTCCCTCTTGTGGGCATCTACAGCCTCGAGGAGGGGAGATAAACAGGTGCCTACTAGCGAGCTCACGAACGGCAGACGACATGACGGCTGAGCAGCAGATAGAGGAACTCAGAAACGCAGTGGCACAACTGAACGCCGAGGCTCTCGCATCCAGGAAGAGAGAGGAGGAGGCAGCTGCCGCCTGCAGGGATCTCCAGGTCAGGTTAGACGTGCTGACAAAGCAGACACCCCGGCAGGAGGGAATTGGGTTGGCGAGACGGACAGGCGGGCTGGTCTCTCACTTCGATGGGAACCTGCAACAGTATCCCAACTTTAGAGCCGACGTACTGTGCGCACTGCAACTGCTGCATAAAGACTTTAGAGATGAACAAGAGAGAGTGGGGTTCATCATGTCCCATTTGCATGGGGATGCGAAAGCATGGCTACGCAATTTATGGAGAGATAAGGATCCGGCGCTCCAGAATGCAGATGCCTTTATTAAAGCGATGGATGGGTGTTTTTTATCAAGTATTGACGTGGATCTTGCACGGAAGGAGGTGCATGGGCTGAGACAAGGGAGGGCCAGCGTCAGGCAGTATCATGCCCGCTTTTTCGCCTTGGTCAGTGCCCTGGAATGGGACAGAGATTCGGCTCCTGTAAGAGACCTCTTTTGGGAGGGGCTGCACAACTCGATTAAAGATGAGATCGCGAGGGGGGAGAGACCCCGAACCACCCAGGAGGTCGTTCAGAGGGCACTGGCAGTGGGGGTGAGGCTGGAAGGACGTCCGTGGAGCAGGGACGAAGGGCGTGAAGGGCGCGAACCAGCCAGGGGCCCCTCCTTCCTTCCCAGAGAAGCAGCGCGGGCGCAATCCACGCCTCCGCCAGGAGGAGGAGCCGAACCTATGGAGGTTGGAGGTGCAAGGGCTCAGTCAGCAACCAGAGCCCTAGCACCGGCAGCAGTGAAAGCGAAGCCTCCTAGAGGGAACAGGAAGTGTTACGTCTGTGAGGAGCCAGGGCATATGGCAAAAGAGTGTCCCCAGAGGCTCCACAAGCTTACTGCAGCCTCGGCAATGGTGACTGCAGCACCGCAGCAAGGGGGACCACAGCAGGGAAACGACGCAGTCTGGCTGGAGGAAGAGGCCCTGGGGCCCAGCCAGACGTGTTAGTGACGCAGTCCCCAGAGGTGTTACAGCCCGTGAACCCCCTCCCGCCCAAACCAGTGGTGAGGCTCACCGCATCTCTCCAGCTGCCCAATGGAATCACCACTGACGTGCCAATCACCATTGACTCAGGCAGCAATGCGGACTTTATAGGGCAGGACTTTGTCGACAAACACGCTATACAGTTGCTGCCGGCCACACTGCCCCTGCAGGTTGTCACGGTGGATGGCAGGGAGTTGCTAGGGGGGCAAGTGGTGAAGCAGACGCCGCCCATGGCGATGCGACTTGGAAATCACAAAGAAATCATCAGCTTCAATGTCACTCAACTATCGGATACGCCCATTGTATTGGGAATGAGTTGGCTGGACAAGCACAGCCCAACGCTGGCTTGGTACCAGAGGCAGCTGATCTTCGGCTCTTCCTTTTGTGCTGAACACTGCATCGTGCCCCGGCAGGAAGGAGAGGAAGAGGAGTCACAGCTGCTGCTAGGCACGCTGCAAGCGATTCCCCACAAGTACGCAGAATTTTTGGAAGTTTTCTGCGAGAAGGAGGCGGACAGGCTGCCCCCTCACAGACCATATGACTGCAAGATTGACCTGCTGCCGGGGGTGGCGCTGCCTAAGGGGAAACTGTATTCCATGTCAGAGGACGAGCTGCAGGAACTCAAACAGTTCATAGATCATAATTTGGAGCGCGGTTTCATCCGAGAGTCCAAGGCAGCGGGGGGCAGCCCAGTATTCTTTGTTAAGAAGCGAGACACGCCCCAAAAAAGACTGGTCGTGGACTATCGCATTTTAAACAATGGGACCAAGCCGTTGGACTTCCCCATGCCCCGAATCGACGACCTCCTGGCGAAGGTGCGGAAGGGAAAAGTGTTCACCAAGTTAGACCTGCGAGGGGCGTACAACCTCATTCGTATGCGGGAGGGAGATGAGTGGAAGACGGCCATGTTCACGCCCCTGGGTACCTACGAATACAGAGTTATGCCCTTTGGATTGCAAAATGGCTCCCACGTTTTTCAAGCTTTCATGCATCACGTGTTGGCGGGACTTCTCTACAAGACGTGCGTCTGTTTCTTAGATGACATCCTGATCTTTTCGGAATCGCAGCAGGAGCATGACAGACACGTCAAGGAAGTGCTGACCAGACTAAAGCAACATAGGCTCTACGCCAAGCTGGAGAAGTGCCAATTTGACGTGACGGAGGTGGATTTTCTGGGCTACAAGTTGTCTGACAAGGGGCTCGCCATGGACAGCGCCAAGGTTCGCGCGGTATTGGATTGGAAGAGTCCACGCAACCGGAAGGAGGTCCAACGGTTTGTCGGCTTTGCGAACTTCTATCGCAAGTTTATCAAGGGCTTCGCGATGCAGACAGCGGCCATCACAGACACGCTTAGCTCCAAGAAAAAGAAGTTCGTTTGGACAGAGGAGGCGGAGCAGTCCTTTCAGGCACTCAAGCGTCTCTTCGCGTCGGAAGAGCAGCTGCTTCACGTCAACCCCAGCAGGCCGATGAGGGTGGAGACAGACGCCTCGGACAGAGCCGTGGGGGCGGTCCTGCTGCAAAAGGACCAGCAGGGGGTGTGGCGACCGGCAGCGTTTTACTCCAGGAAGCTCAGCAAGTCCGAGCAGAACTACACCATCTGGGACAGGGAGTTGCTGGCCATTCATGCAGCGTTCAAAGCGTGGAGGCACTTCCTGATCGGCGCCAAGCACACGGTGCAGGTTTCCACGGACCACAAGAATCTGGAGCACTGGCGCACGGCACAGTTCCTAAACCAGAGGCAGATACGTTGGGCTGAGTTTTTTGCGAACTTCGACTTCCGTATAGAGTATGTCCCGGGGGACACTAACATCATGGCGGACGCCCTCTCCCGTAAGCCACAGTATCTGGAGGATGCAACGCCAGCGGCCGCCATGCACATCTTCGCACCAACAGTATGGGCGTGCGCCGCGGCCACTGTGGACCTGGAGGCGGTGCGACGAGCGTTGCAGGATGACTCCTTCGCGCAAGCAAAGATGGCAGAGGTGCAAAGGGGCACGGCTGCGGCCGACGGTTTCCAGCTACGAGATGGTTTGCTCATCCGTAAGGGGGCCATCTACGTGCCGGGAGACGACCTTCGCGCCAAGGTGCTGCAGCAGCTGCACGACGCGCCCACGGCCGGGCACTTTGGCAAGGAGAAGACGGTGGAATTAGTAGCCAGGGATTTCTGGTGGCCTGGAATGAGAGGGGAGGTCGCAGACTACGTGGCGAGGTGTGACACCTGCCAGAGGGCCAAACCAGTGCACAAACCGCCGGCCGGACTGTTGGAACCGCTGCAAACTCCGGTCGAACCTTGGGAGAGGGTGGCCCTGGACTTTGTCACGGATCTGCCCAGCTCGAGGGGCAAGACGGCAGTGCTGGTGGTGGTGGACCTGTTTTCCAAGATGGCGCATTTCATTCCGTGTGCTAAGGTGGCCACGGCGGAGCAAACCGCCAAACTGTTCATAGACCACGTGTTCAAGGTTCACGGTCTGCCACGGTCTATTCTGTCCGACCGGGGGCGGCAGTTCATCTCGAATTTCTGGCAGAAGCTGATGGGCTTCCTGAACGTCAAGATCAACCTGGCGTCGGCGAGACACCCGCAGACCAACGGGCAAGCAGAGCGGGTCAATGCCATCATGCAGCAGTACCTGAGATGTTATGCAAATCAACAGCCTGCGACGTGGGTGGATTACCTGCCGCTTGCCGAGTTCGCCTACAACAACACGAAGCACGTGTCCACGGGGGTCACGCCGTTCTTCGCCAACAACGGGAGGCACCCCAGAACCTTCCCGGGACTGGAAAGAATGGGGGAGGGGGAGCCGCAGACAGCAGATGCGTTCGCGTCGGAGCTGCAGGAAGTCCACGATCAGCTGAGGCGCCACCTGGAGCTGGCCAAACACGCATACAAGGTACAGGCGGACAAGCACAGAAGGGTTGGCGAAGAGCTCCACGTGGGAGACTGGGTTTGGTTAGCAGCCCACGCAGTGCCGGCCAGGTCGTTGGCCAAGAAGAAACTAGGGCATAAACAACTGGGGCCCTACCAAGTCGAAGAGCAGGTCAACCCGGTAGCTTTCAGACTGGCACTTCCGGAGGGTTCCAGAATGCATCCGGTATTCCACAGATCGGTGCTCACTCCCTACAAGGCACCGCACAGGTTCCAGGAACCCGGAACAGCACCGAGTCCGGTCAGAGACAGAACAGGGCACGCGGGAGTGGCACAGAAGGAGCGCATCAACGAAGTCACGGAGATTTTGGACTCCAGATGGGGGGAAGAGGGGGTAGAATACTTTCTCGCCAAGGAGGGCACCCCGGCCAGTGCGAACAGCTGGGTGCCGGGCTACGCCTTGGACGAACCTCTCCTCAAAGACGAGTTTCATGCCCTCTTTCCCCATAGACCTATGCCAGCAGACTTTTTCGACGACTGGCTTTTCACGCCCACGCTTTCGGCCAGCACTTTCCGGGGGTTCGACTCGGACGAGGACCCGACACAAGACGTCCGTTCCCCGGAGGGGTCACCCTCGGGATCTGCATCAGAACCCTCGTATTGGTGGGACGATAGACCAGAGGAGCAGTTCCGCAGACGGTGGCTGGAAGGCCCGGGACGGGCAACACCGCCAGGAGGAAGTGAGGGAGAGACGGACATGGACGTTTTCGGGGACGACCCTGGTTTCGAGCACGGCGGCACAGAGATGGAAGCGGAGGTGACCGTTGTCGACGAGAGCAGGGAGGAAGACCCGCGAGACTTCAGAGGGAGGCCCGCCACGGGAAGCGACCGATATCCGACGTTCGTCCCTTTGCAACAGCAGCCCCCAGCTCCGGCACCGGAAGGAGGGGGGGAATGGGGGGCTTCGAGGGGGGGGATGGATGTCAGGGGTTTAGGAGCAGAGGCACGGGCAAGGGAGGAAACAGAGAGCGAAGGGGAGGAGGCAGAAGAAAAGATGAGTGATGACGACGACCCGAGATCTCCTAGTCTTTCCAGTGAATCAGAGGATTCACAGAAAGGAGCACCAGTGGCCAGGGCAAGGGGGGAGTCTAGGGGGGCACCCCAGGAAGATAGAGCCAGAGGGGACTCAGGGGGGAGCAGCTGGAAATCGGGACCAGCGTCACCGCCAGGAAGCAGGGAAGAGGAAGGGAGCCAGGGGGGAAGCGCTGGCAGCTCACCACAGGAGGGAGGACATGAGTCAGGAGTGGCCACACCTCCATCGGGGAGCGAAGAAACGGTTAAGAGGAAAGTGGAAGGTTGGGCGCGCGCGCCAAGTTCAAATGCAGAGGAAGGCGGCGCAGTAAGCAGCCCCGAAAGGGAGCCAGGTCCTAAAGCCCGGCGCAAGGAGGCAGGAGGGTCCGGGTCAGCGTCAGAAGAATCCCGGAAGGAAGAAGCCCCGGGGGGTAGAGGGACCCAGAGGAGGACAGTCAGGCGGAAAAGGTGGAGCAAGGCTAGGATATTAAGTTGGTGCACACGGGGCGGAGACTCAGACGGAGCTTCGCCGATCTAGCTACTAGACGTAGAGTTGCGCGCAGCAGCGTGAGAATGGAAACTGTAATTCAATAAAGACTTTTACTTAATGATCGCTGGCTAGCGTGATCCTCTGTGAGCTAGGATCTTCAAGCAGCTCTGACAACTACGTAGAAAGAAGAATCTTGGATTGCACTTACTTCATGTCGTGTTCTTTGCTATTAATGCACATTGACACTGAAATAGCAAATTGTGCGCCATGAGAACAAAATAACACAAGACCATCTTTTCGCTCCTATATGCGTAGAAAAAAGACCAATAAGCTTTGATTGGGCTTTTTTCAATTCGCATCGTGTTATTTGTGTGTGCGCCAGAATCACACCAAAACGAAAGCAAAAAGGTTTCTAGGGTTCCATCTACATAAAAAGAAGATAATAAAGCTCTGATTGGGCTTTTTTCAAGTTGGTGTTTTTGGGGTTAGAATGCACATTCAACCAAAAATCGCAGAATGACATGTTTGTTATCAGCCCAAATCAAGCAAAGGTGTCTTGGTTCCATCTCAATAGAAAAAGGATGAATAAGCTTCGATTTCTCTTTCGGTGTTCATTCACCCAGAAATAGCAAGGCGGTGGAACAAGACTAAACAAAGCCAAACAGGTTGTTTTCGTTTCGAACTACATAGATAAAAGAATCTTGGATTGCGCTTACTTCATGTCGTGTTCTTTGCTGTTAATGCACATTGACACAGAAATCTCAAAGTGTGTGCAATGAGACCAAAATAACACAACACCATCTTTTCGCTTCCTTATGCGTAGAAAGCAGACGAATAAGCTTTGATTGGGCTTTTTTCAATTCGCATGGTGTTATTTGGGTGTGCGTCAGAATCACACCAAAACAAAGCAAAAAGGTATTTTGGGTTCCATCTACATAAAAAGAAGATGATAAAGCCCTGATTGTGCTTATTTCAAATTGGTGTTTTTGGTATTAGTATGTACATTCAACCAAAAATCGCAGACATGTTTGTTACCAGCCTAAATCAAGGACAGGTAAACATATGGTAACATCTCAATAAAAAAAGGACGAAGAAGCTTCGATTGCTCTTTCGGTGTTCATTCACCCACAAATATGAAAGCGAAGTGTACGAAACCTAAAAAAAAGGCAGAAACTTTGTTTTGGTTTTCAACTACATAAAAAGAAGAATCTTGGATTGCACTTACTTCATGTCGTGTTCTTTGCTGTTAATGCACATTGACACTGAAATAGCAAATTGTGCGCAATGAGAACAAAATAAAACAAGACCATCTTTTCGCTTCTATATGCGTAGAAAAAAGACCAATAAGCTTTGATTGCCCTTTCATTTGTTCACCCACATAGCAAAGTAAAGTGTAAGAACCCTAAAGAAAGCCAAAAAGGTTGTTTTGGTTGCGAGCTACATAGAAAGAATAATCTTGGATTGCGCTTACTTCATGTCGTGTTCTTCGCTCTTAATGCACATTGAAACAGAAATTGCAAAGTGTGTGCAATGAGACCAAAATAACACAACACCATCTTTTCGCTTCCATATGCGTAGAAAGCAGAAGAATAAGCTTTGATTGGGCTTTTTTCAATTCGCATCGTGTTATTTGTGTGTGCGCCAGAATCACACCAAAACGAAAGAAAAAAGGTTTCTAGGGTTCCATCTACATAAAAAGAAGATAATAAAGCTCTGATTGGGCTTTTTTCAAGTTGGTGTTTTTGGAGTTAGAATGCACATTCAACCAAAAATCGCAGAATGACATGTTTGTTATCAGCCCAAATCAAGCAAAGGTGTCTTGGTTCCATCTCAGTAGAAAAAGGATGAATAAGCTTCAATTTCTCTTTCGGTGTTCATTCACCCAGAAATAGCAAGGCGGTGGAACAAGACTAAACAAAGCCAAACAGGTTGTTTTCGTTTCTGTCAGAGTTGCTTCTAGATCCTAGCTCACAGAGGATCACGCTAGCCAGCGATCATTAAATAAAAGTCTTTATTGAGTTACAGTTTCCATTCTCAAGCTGCTGCGTGCAACTCTACGTCTTATGCTTAGATCGGCGAAGCTCCGTCTGAGTCTCCGCCCCTTGTGCACCAACTTAATATCCTAGCCCTGCTCCACCTTTTCCGCCTGACTGTTCTTCTCTGGGTCCCTCTGCCCCCCGGGGTCTCTTCCTTCCGGGATTCTTCTGACGCTGACCCCCCGGACCCTCCTGTCTCCTTGCGCCGGGCTTTAGGACCTGGCTCCCTTTCCGGGCTGCCTACTGCGCCACCTTCCTGTGTATTTGAACTTGGCGCGCGCGCCCAACCTTCCACCTTCCGTCTAACCGTCTCTTCACTCCCCGATGGAGGTGTGGCCACTCCTGACTCGTGCCCTCCCTCCTGTTGTGAGCTGCCAGCGCTTGATCCCTGGCGCCCTTCCTCTTCCCTGCTCTCTGGCGGTGACGCTGGTCCCGATTTCCAACTGCTCCCCTCTGAGTCCCCTCTGGCTCTATCTTCCTGGGGTGTCCCCCTAGTCTCCCCCCTTGCCCTGTCTACTGGTGCTCCTTTCTGTGAATCTTCTGATTCACTGGAAAGACTCGGAGATCTCGGGTCGTCGTCATCACTCATCTTTTCTTCTGCCTCCTCCCCCTCGCTCTCTGTTTCCTCCCTAGCCCTCGCCTCTGCTCCTGAACCCCTGACATCCATCCCCCCCTCGAAGCCCCCTCTTCCCCCCTCCCCTACTTCCGGTGCGGGAGCTGGGTGCTGCCGTGTCAAGGGGACGAATGTCGGGTACAGTTCGCTTCCCGTGGCGGGCCTCCATCTGAAGTCTTCCGGTTCTTCCTCCCTGCTCTCGTCGACGACGGTCACCTCCGCTTCCATCTCTGTGCCGCCGTGCTCGAAATCCGGGTCGTCCCCGAAAACGTCCCTGTCCGTCTCTCCCTCGCTTCCTTCTGGAGACGTTGCTCATCCTGGACCCTCCAGCCACTTTCTGCGCCACTGCTCCTCTGGTCGATCATCCCACCAATACGAGGGTTCTGAAGCAGATCCCGAGGGTGACCCCTCTTGAGAGCGGACGTCTCGTGTCGGTTCCTCGTCCGAGTCGAACCCCCGGAACGTGCTGGCTGAAAGCGTGGGCGTGAAAAGCCAGTCGTCGAAAAAGTCTGCTGGCATTGGCCTATGTGGGAAGAGGGCATGAAACTCTTCCTTGAGCAGAGGTTCGTCTAAAGCGTAGCCCGGCACCCAGCTGTTGGCACTGGCCGGGGTGCCCTCCTTGGCGAGAAGGTATTCTACCCCCTCTTCCCCCCATCTGGAGTCCAAAATCTCCGTGACTTCGTTGATGCGCTCCTCCTGTGCCACTCCCCCGTGCCCGGTTCTCTCTCGGAGCGGACTCGGTGCCGTTCCTGGTTCCTGAAACCTGTGAGGTGCCTTGTAGGGAGTGAGCACCGATCTGTGGAACACCGGATGCATTCTGGAACCCTCCGGAAGCGCCAGCCTGAAAGCCACCGGGTTGACCTGCTCTTCGACTTGGTAGGGCCCTAGTTGTTTATGCCCTAGTTTCTTCTTCGCCAATGACCTGGCCGGCACTGCGTGGGCTGCTAACCAGACCCAGTCTCCCACATGGATCTCTTCGCCAAGCCTTCTGTGTTTGTCTGCTTGTACCTTGTATGCGTGTTTAGCCAGCTCCAGGTGCCGCCGCAGCTGATCGTGGACCTCCTGCAACTCCGACGCGAACGCATCTGCTGTCTGCGGCTCCCCCTCCCCCATTCTTTCCAGTCCCGGGAAGGTTCTGGGGTGCCTCCCGCTGTTGGCGAAGAACGGCGTGACCCCCGTGGACACGTGCTTCGTGTTGTTGTAGGCGAACTCGGCGAGAGGCAGGTAATCCACCCACGTCGCAGGCTGTTGATTCGCATAACATCTCAGGTACTGGTGCATGATGGCATTGACCCGCTCCGCTTGCCCGTTGGTCTGCGGGTGTCTCGCCGACGCCAGGTTGATCTTGACGTTCAGGAAGCCCATCAGCTTCTGCCAGAAATTCGAGATGAACTGTCGCCCTCGGTCGGACAGAATAGACCGCGGCAGACCGTGAACCTTGAACACGTGATCTATGAATAGTTTGGCGGTTTGTTCCGCCGTGGCCACCTTCACACACGGAATGAAATGTGCCATCTTGGAGAACAAGTCCACCACCACCAGCACGGCCGTCTTGCCCCTCGAGCTGGGCAGATCCGTGACAAAGTCCAGGGCCACTCTCTCCCATGGTTCGACCGGAGTTTGCAGCGGTTCCAACAGTCCGGCCGGCGGTCTGTGCACTGGTTTGGCCCTCTGGCAGGTGTCACACCTCGCCACGTAGTCCGCGACCTCCCCTCTCATTCCGGGCCACCAGAAGTCCCTGGCGACTAATTCCACCGTCTTCTCCTTGCCAAAGTGCCCGGCAGTGGGCGCGTCGTGCAGCTGCTGCAGTACCTTGGCGCGAAGTTCGTCCCCCGGCACGTAGATGGCCCCTTTACGGATGAGCAATCCATCTCTCAGCTGGATCCCGTCGGTCGCTGCCGTGCCTCTTTGCACCTCTGCCATCTTTGCTTGCGCGAAGGAGTCATCCTGCAACGCTCGTCGCACCGCATCCAGGTCAACTGTTGCCGCAGCGCACGCCCACACTGTTGGTGCGAAGATGTGCATGGCAGCCGCTGGCGTGGCGTCCTCCCGATACTGTGGCTTACGGGAGAGAGCGTCCGGGGTGCACACGGGGCGGAGACTCAGACGGAGCCTCGCCGATCTAGCTACTATACGTAGAGTTGCACGCAGCAGCGTGAGAATGGAAACTGTAACTCAATAAAGACTTTTACTTAATGATCGCTGGCTAGCGTGATCCTCTGTGAGCTAGGATCTTCAAGCAGCTCTGACATGCGTAGAAAAAAGACCAATAAGCTTTGATTGCCCTTTCATTTGTTCACCCACATAGCAAAGTAAAGTGTAAGAACCCTAAAGAAAGCCAAAAAGGTTGTTTTGGTTGCGAGCTACATAGAAAGAAGAATCTTGGTGTCAGGGGTTTAGGAGCAGAAGCACGGGCAAGGGAGGAAACAGAGAGTGAAGGGGAGGAGGCAGAAGAAAAGATGAGTGATGACGACGACCCGAGATCTCCTAGTCTTTCCAGTGAATCAGAGGATTCACAGAAAGGAGCACCAGTGGCGAGGGCAAGGGGGGAGTCTAGGGGGGCACCCCAGGAAGACAGAGCCAGAGAGGACTCAGGGGGGAGCAGCTGGAAATCAGGACCAGCGTCACCGCCAGGAAGCAGGGAAGAGGAAGGGAGCCAGGGGGGAAGCGCTGGCAGCTCACCACAGGAGGGAGGACATGAGTCAGGAGTGGCCACACCTCCACAGGAGGGAGGACATGAGTCGGGAGTGGCCACACCTCCATCGGGAAGCGAAGAAACGGTTGAGAGGAAAGTGGAAGGTTGGGCGCGCGCGCCAAGTTCAAATGCAGAGGAAGGCGGCGCAGTAAGCAGCCCCGAAAGGGAACCAGGTCCTAAAGCCCGGCGCAAGGAGGCAGGAGGGTCTGGGTCAGCGTCAGAAGAATCCCGGAAGGAAGAAGCCCCGGGGGGTAGAGGGACCCAGAGGAGGACAGTCAGGAGGAAAAGGTGGAGCAAGGCTAGGATATTAAGTTGGTGCACACAGGGCGGAGACTCAGACGGAGCTTCGCCGACCTAGCCACTAGGCGTAGAGTTGCGCGCAGCAGCGTGAGAATGGAAACTGTAATTCAATAAAGACTTTTACTTAATGACCGCTGGCTAGCGTGATCCTCTGTGAGCTAGGATCTTCAAGCAGCTCTGACAGTCTCCACTTGTGGGCATCTACAGCCTCGAGGAGGGGAGAGACACAGGTGCCTACTAGCGAGCTCACGAACGGCAGACGACATGACGGCTGAGCAGCAGATAGAGGAACTCAGAAACGCGGTGGCACAACTGAACGCCGAGGCTCTCGCATCCAGGAAGAGAGAGGAGGAGGCAGCCGCAGCCTGCAGGGATCTCCAGGTCAGGTTAGACGTGCTGACAAAGCAGACACCCCGGCAGGAGGGAATTGGGTTGGCGAGACGGACAGGCGGGCTGGTCTCTCACTTCGATGGGAACCTGCAACAGTATCCCAATTTTAGAGCCGACGTACTGTGCGCACTGCAACTGCTGCATAAAGACTTTAGAGATGAACAAGAGAGAGTGGGGTTCATCATGTCCCATCTGCATGGGGATGCGAGAGCATGGCTACGCAATTTATGGAGAGATAAGGATCCGGCGCTACAGAATGCAGATGCCTTTATTAAAGCAATGGATGGGTGTTTTTTATCAAGTATTGACGTGGATCTTGCACGGAAGGAGGTGCATGGGCTGAGACAAGGGAGGGCCAGCGTCAGGCAGTATCATGCCCGCTTTTTCGCCTTGGTCAGTGCCCTGGAATGGGACAGAGATTCGGCTCCTGTAAGAGACCTCTTTTGGGAGGGGCTGCACAACTCGATTAAAGATGAGATCGCGAGGGGGGAGAGACCCCGAACCACCCAGGAGGTCGTTCAGAGGGCACTGGCAGTGGGGGTGAGGCTGGAAGGACGTCCGTGGAGCAGGGACGAAGGGCGTGAAGGGCGCGAACCAGCCAGGGGCCCCTCCTTCCTTCCCAGAGAAGCAGCGCGGGCGCAATCCACGCCTCCGCCAGGAGGAGGAGCCGAGCCTATGGAGGTTGGAGGTGCAAGGGCTCAGTCAGCAGCCAGAGCCCTAGCACCGGCAGCAGTGAAAGCGAAGCCTCCTAGAGGGAACAGGAAGTGTTACGTCTGTGAGGAGCCAGGGCATATGGCGAAAGAGTGTCCCCAGAGGCCCCACAAGTTCACTGCAGCCTCAGCAATGGTGACTGCAGCAACACAGCAAGGAGGACCACAGCAGGGAAACGAGGCTGTCTGGCTGGAGGAAGAGGCACTGGGGCCCAGCCAGACGTGTTAGTGACGCAGTCCCCAGAGATTTTACAGCCCGTGAACCCCCTCCCGCCCAAACCAGTAGTGAGGCTCACAACGTCTCTCCAGCTGCCCAATGGAATCACCATGGACGTACCAATCACCATTGACTCAGGCAGCAATGCGGACTTTATAGGGCAGGACTTTGTCGACAGGCACGCTGTGCAGTTGCTGCCGGCCACACTGCCCCTGCAGGTTGTCACGGTGGATGGCAGGGAGCTGCTCGGGGGGCAAGTGGTGAAGCAGACGCCACCAATGGTGATGCGACTTGGGAATCACAGAGAAATCATCAGCTTCAACGTCACTCAACTATCTGACACGCCCATTGTATTGGGCATGAGTTGGCTGGACAAGCACAGCCCAGCGATGGCTTGGTACCAGAGGCAGCTGACCTTCGGCTCTTCCTTTTGTGCTGAACACTGCATCGTGCCCAGGCAGGAAGGAGAGGAAGAGGAGTCACAGCTGCTGCTAGGCACGCTGCAAGCGATTCCCCACAAGTACGCTGAATTTTTGGAAGTTTTCTGCGAGAAGGAGGCAGACAGGCTACCCCCTCACAGACCATATGACTGCAAAATTGACCTGCTGCCGGGGGCGGCGCTGCCTAAAGGGAAACTGTATTCCATGTCAGAGGACGAACTGCAAGAACTCAAGGCGTTCATTGATCATAATTTGCAACGCGGCTTCATCCGGGAGTCCAGGGCAGTGGGGGGCAGTCCCGTATTCTTTGTTAAGAAGCGGGACACGCCCCAAAAAAGACTGGTAGTGGATTACAGGATTTTGAACAGTCTGACTAGGCCATCGGACTTCCCCATGCCCCGTATTGACGACCTCCTCGCAAAGGTACGGAAGGGCAGAGTGTTCACCAAGCTGGACCTGCGGGGGGCGTACAACCTCATTCGCATGCGGGAAGGAGATGAGTGGAAGACAGCCATGTTCACGCCACTGGGGACCTACGAATATAGAGTTATGCCTTTTGGATTGCAAAATGGCTCCCACGTTTTTCAAGCGTTTATGCATCACGTGTTGGCAGGACTTCTCTACAAGACGTGCGTCTGTTTCTTAGATGACATCCTGATCTTTTCGGAGTCGCGGCAGGAGCATGACGGGCACGTCAAGGAAGTGCTGAGCAGGCTAAAGCAACATAGGCTCTACGCCAAGCTGGAGAAGTGCCAATTTGACGTGCCGGAGGTGGATTTTCTGGGCTACAAGCTGTCTGACAAGGGGCTCGCCATGGACAGCGCCAAGGTTCGAGCGGTGTTGGATTGGAAGAGTCCGCGCAACCGGAAGGAGGTCCAACGGTTTGTCGGCTTTGCGAACTTCTATCGCAAGTTTATCAAGGGCTTCGCTATGCAGACAGCGGCCATCACTGACACGCTTAGCTCCAAGAAAAAGAAGTTCGTTTGGACAGAGCAGGCGGAGCAGTCCTTTCAGGCACTCAAGCGTCTCTTCGCGTCGGAAGAGCAGCTGCTTCATGTCAACCCCAGCAAGCCGATGAGGGTGGAGACAGACGCCTCGGACAGAGCCGTGGGGGCGGTCCTGCTGCAGAAAGACCCGCAGGGGGTGTGGCGACCGGGAGCGTTTTACTCCAGGAAGCTCAGCAAGTCCGAACAGAACTACACCATCTGGGACAGGGAGTTGCTGGCCATTCACGCAGCGTTCAAGGCGTGGAGGCACTTTCTGATCGGCGCCAAGCACACGGTGCAGGTTTGCACGGACCACAAGAATCTAGAGCACTGGCGCACGGCACAGTTCCTGAACCAGAGGCAGATACGTTGGGCTGAGTTCTTTGCAAACTTCGACTTCCGAATAGAGTATGTCCCGGGGGACACCAACATCATGGCAGACGCTCTCTCCCGTAAGCCACAGTATCTGGAGGACGCAACACCAGCGGCCGCCATGCACATCTTCGCACCAACAGTGTGGGCGTGCGCCGCGGCGACCGTGGACCTAGAGGCGGTGCGACGAGCGTTGCAGGGGGACTCCTTCGCACAAGCAAAGATGGCAGAGGTGCAAAGGGGCAAGGCAGCGGCCGACGGTTTCCAGCTAAGAGATGGATTGCTCATCCGTAAAGGGGCCATCTACGTGCCGGGAGACGAACTTCGAGCCAAGGTGCTGCAGCAGCTGCACGACGCGCCCACGGCCGGGCACTTTGGCAAGGAGAAGACGGTGGAATTAGTAGCCAGGGATTTCTGGTGGCCTGGAATGAGAGGGGAGGTCGCAGACTACGTGGCGAGGTGTGACACCTGCCAGAGGGCCAAACCAGTGCACAGACCGCCGGCCGGACTGTTGGAACCGCTGCAAACTCCGGTCGAACCTTGGGAAAGGGTGGCCCTGGACTTTGTCACGGATCTGCCCAGCTCAAGGGGCAAGACGGCAGTGCTGGTGGTGGTGGACCTGTTTTCCAAAATGGCGCATTTCATTCCGTGTGCTAAGGTGGCCACGGCGGAGCAAACCGCCAAACTGTTCATAGACCACGTGTTCAAGGTTCACGGTCTGCCACGGTCTATTCTGTCCGACCGGGGGCGGCAGTTCATCTCGAATTTCTGGCAGAAGCTGATGGGCTTCCTGAACGTCAAGATCAACCTGGCGTCGGCGAGACACCCGCAGACCAACGGGCAAGCAGAGCGGGTCAATGCCATCATGCAGCAGTACCTGAGATGTTATGCAAATCAACAGCCTGCGACGTGGGTGGATTACCTGCCGCTTGCCGAGTTCGCCTACAACAACACGAAGCACGTGTCCACGGGGGTCACGCCGTTCTTCGCCAACAACGGGAGGCACCCCAGAACCTTCCCGGGACTGGAAAGAATGGGGGAGGGGGAGCCGCAGACAGCAGATGCGTTCGCGTCGGAGCTGCAGGAAGTCCACGATCAGCTGAGGCGCCACCTGGAGCTGGCCAAGCACGCATACAAGGTACAAGCAGACAAGCACAGGAGGGTTGGAGAAGAGCTCCACGTGGGAGACTGGGTTTGGTTAGCAGCCCACGCAGTGCCGGCCAGGTCGTTGGCCAAGAAGAAACTAGGGCATAAACAACTGGGGCCCTACCAAGTCGAAGAGCAGGTCAACCCGGTAGCTTTCAGACTGGCACTTCCGGAGGGTTCCAGAATGCATCCGGTATTCCACAGATCGGTGCTCACTCCCTACAAGGCACCGCACAGGTTCCAGGAACCCGGAACGGCGCCGAGTCCGGCCAGAGACAGAACAGGGCACGCGGGAGTGGCACAGAAGGAGCGCATCAACGAAGTCACTGAGATTTTGGACTCCACATGGGGGGAAGAGGGGGTAGAATACTTTCTCGCCAAGGAGGGCACCCCGGCCAGTGTGAACAGCTGGGTGCCGGGCTACGCCTTAGACGAACCTCTGCTCAAAGACGAGTTTCATGCCCTCTTCCCACATAGACCTATGCCAGCAGACTTTTTCGACGACTGGCTTTTCACGCCCACGCTTTCGGCCAGCACGTTCCGGGGGTTCGACTCGGACGAGGAACCGACGCGAGACGCCCGTTCCCCGGAGGGGTCACCCTCGGGATCTGCATCAGAACCCTCGTATTGGTGGGACGATAGACCAGAGGAGCAGTGGCGCAGACGATGGCTGGAAGGCCCAGGACGAGCAACACCGACAGGAGGAAGTGAGGGAGAGACGGACATGGACGTTTTCGGGGACGACCCTGGTTTCGAGCACGGCGGCACAGAGATGGAAGCGGAGGTGACTGTCGTCGACGAGAGCAGGGAGGAAGACCCGGGAGACTTCAGATGGAGGCCTGACACGGGAAGCGACCGATATCCGACGTTCGTCCCTTTGCAACAGCAGCACCCAGCTCCAGCACCGGAAGGAGGGGAGGGGGGAATGGGGGGCTTCGAGGGGGGGATGGATGTCAGGGGTTTAGGAGCAGAAGCACGGGCAAGGGAGGAAACAGAGAGTGAAGGGGAGGAGGCAGAAGAAAAGATGAGTGATGACGACGACCCGAGATCTCCTAGTCTTTCCAGTGAATCAGAGGATTCACAGAAAGGAGCACCAGTGGCGAGGGCAAGGGGGGAGCCGTGGCCACCTTAGCACATGGAATGAAATGCGCCATCTTGGAAAACAGGTCCACCACCACCAGCACTGCCTTCTTGCCCCTTGAGCTGGGCAGATCCGTGACAAAGTCCAGGGCCACCCTTTCCCAAGGTTCGACCGGAGTTTGCAGCGGTTCCAACAGTCCGGCCGGCGGTTTGTGCACTGGTTTGGCCCTCTGGCAGGTGTCACACCTCGCCACGTAGTCTGCGACCTCCCCTCTCATTCCAGGCCACCAGAAATCCCTGGCTACTAATTCCACCGTCTTCTCCTTGCCAAAGTGCCCGGCCGTGGGCGCGTCGTGCAGCTGCTGCAGCACCTTGGCTCGAAGTTCGTCTCCCGGCACGTAGATGGCCCCTTTACGGATGAGCAATCCATCTCTTAGCTGGAAACCGTCGGCCGCTGCCTTGCCCCTTTGCACCTCTGCCATCTTTGCTTGTGCGAAGGAGTCCCCCTGCAACGCTCGTCGCACCGCCTCTAGGTCCACGGTCGCCGCGGCGCACGCCCACACTGTTGGTGCGAAGATGTGCATGGCGGCCGCTGGTGTTGCGTCCTCCAGATACTGTGGCTTACGGGAGAGAGCGTCTGCCATGATGTTGGTGTCCCCCGGGACATACTCTATTCGGAAGTCGAAGTTCGCAAAGAACTCAGCCCAACGTATCTGCCTCTGGTTCAGGAACTGTGCCGTGCGCCAGTGCTCTAGATTCTTGTGGTCCGTGCAAACCTGCACCGTGTGCTTGGCGCCGATCAGAAAGTGCCTCCACGCCTTGAACGCTGCGTGAATGGCCAGCAACTCCCTGTCCCATATGGTGTAGTTCTGCTCGGACTTGCTGAGCTTCCTGGAGTAAAACGCTCCCGGTCGCCACACCGCCTGCGGGTCTTTCTGCAGCAGGACCGCCCCCACGGCTCTGTCCGAGGCGTCTGTCTCCACCCTCATCGGCTTGCTGGGGTTGACATGAAGCAGCTGCTCTTCCGACGCGAAGAGACGCTTGAGTGCCTGAAAGGACTGCTCCGCCTGCTCTGTCCAAATGAACTTCTTTTTCTTGGAGCTAAGCGTGTCAGTGATGGCCGCCGTCTGCATCGCGAAGCCCTTGATAAACTTGCGATAGAAGTTCGCAAAGCCGACAAACCGTTGGACCTCCTTCCGGTTGCGCGGGCTCTTCCAATCCAACACCGCTCGAACCTTGGCGCTGTCCATGGCGAGCCCCTTGTCAGACAGCTTGTAGCCCAGAAAATCCACCTCCGGCACGTCAAATTGGCACTTCTCCAGCTTGGCGTAGAGCCTATGTTGCTTTAGCCTGCTCAGCACTTCCTTGACGTGTTTGTCATGCTCCTGCTGCGACTCCGAAAAGATCAGGATGTCATCTAAGAAACAGACGCACGTCTTGTAGAGAAGTCCCGCCAACACGTGATGCATAAATGCTTGAAAAACGTGGGAGCCATTTTGCAATCCAAAAGGCATAACTCTATATTCGTAGGTCCCCAGTGGCGTGAACATGGCTGTCTTCCACTCATCACCCTCCCGCATGCGAATGAGGTTGTACGCCCCCCGCAGGTCCAACTTGGTGAACACTCTGCCCTTCCGTACCTTTGCGAGGAGGTCGTCAATTCGGGGCATGGGGAAGTCCGATGGCCTAGTCACACTGTTCAAAATCCTGTAATCCACTACGAGTCTCTTTTGGGGCGTGTCCCGCTTCTTAACAAAGAATACGGGACTGCCCCCCACTGCCCTGGACTCCCGGATGAAGCCGCGCTGCAAATTATGATCAATGAACTCCTTGAGTTCTTGCAGTTCGTCCTCTGACATGGAATACAGTTTCCCTTTAGGCAGCGCCGCCCCCGGCAGCAGGTCAATTTTGCAGTCATATGGTCTGTGAGGGGGTAGCCTGTCTGCCTCCTTCTCGCAGAAAACTTCCAAAAATTCAGCGTACTTGTGGGGAATCGCTTGCAGCGTGCCTAGCAGCAGCTGCGACTCCTCTTCCTCTCCTTCCTGCCTGGGCACGATGCAGTGTTCAGCACAAAAGGAAGAGCCGAAGGTCAGCTGCCTCTGGTACCAAGCCATCGTTGGGCTGTGCTTGTCCAGCCAACTCATGCCCAATACAATGGGCGTGTCAGATAGTTGAGTGACGTTGAAGCTGATGATTTCTCTGTGATTCCCAAGTCGCATCACCATTGGTGGCGTCTGCTTCACCACTTGCCCCCCGAGCAGCTCCCTGCCATCCACCGTGACAACCTGCAGGGGCAGTGTGGCCGGCAGCAACTGCACAGCGTGCCTGTCGACAAAGTCCTGCCCTATAAAGTCCGCATTGCTGCCTGAGTCAATGGTGATTGGCACGTCCATGGTGATTCCATTGGGCAGCTGGAGAGATGCTGTGAGCCTCACTACTGGTTTGGGCGGGAGGGGGTTCACGGGCTGTAAAATCTCTGGGGACTGCGTCACTAACACGTCTGGCTGGGCCCCAGTGCCTCTTCCTCCAGCCAGACAGCGTCGTTTCCCTGCTGTGGTCCTCCTTGCTGCGTTGCTGCAGTCACCATTGCTGAGGCTGCAGTGAGCTTGTGGGGCCTCTGGGGACACTCTTTTGCCATATGCCCTGGCTCCTCACAGACGTAACACTTCCTGTTCCCTCTAGGAGGCTTCGCTTTCACTGCTGCCGGTGCTAGGGCTCTGGTTGCTGACTGAGCCCTTGCACCTCCAACCTCCATAGGTTCGGCTCCTCCTCCTGGCGGAGGCGTGGATTGCGCCCGCGCTGCTTCTCTGGGAAGGAAGGAGGGGCCCCCGGCTGGTTCGCGCCCTCCACGCCCTTCGTCCCTGCTCCACGGACGTCCTTCCAGCCTCACCCCCACTGCCAGTGCCCTCTGAACGACCTCCTGGGTGGTTCGGGGTCTCTCCCCCCTCGCACTCATCTTTAATCGAGTTGTGCAGCCCCTCCCAAAAGAGGTCTCTTACAGGAGCCGAATCTCTGTCCCATTCCAGGGCACTGACCAAGGCGAAAAAGCGGGCATGATACTGCCTGACGCTGGCCCTCCCTTGTCTCAGCCCATGCACCTCCTTCCGTGCAAGATCCACGTCAATACTTGATAAAAAACACCCATCCATCGCTTTAATAAAGGCATCTGCATTCTGGAGCGCCGGATCCTTATCTCTCCATAAATTGCGTAGCCATGCTTTCGCATCCCCATGCAAATGGGACATGATGAACCCCACTCTCTCTTGTTCATCTCTAAAGTCTTTATGCAGCAGTTGCAGTGCGCACAGTACGTCGGCTCTAAAGTTGGGATACTGTTGCAGGTTCCCATCGAAGTGAGAGACCAGCCCGCCTGTCCGTCTCGCCAACCCAATTCCCTCCTGCCGGGGTGTCTGCTTTGTCAGCACGTCTAACCTGACCTGGAGATCCCTGCAGGCGGCGGCTGCCTCCTCCTCTCTCTTCCTGGATGCGAGAGCCTCGGCGTTCAGTTGTGCCACTGCGTTTCTGAGTTCCTCTATCTGCTGCTCAGCCGTCATGTCGTCTGCCGTTCGTGAGCTCGCTAGTAGGCACCTGTTTCTCTCCCCTCCTCGAGGCTGTAGATGCCCACAAGAGTCAGACGGAGCTTACTGTCAGAGCTGCTTGAAGATCCTAGCTCACGGAGGATCACGCTAGCCAGCGATCATTAAGTAAAAGTCTTTATTGAATTACAGTTTCCATTCTCACGCTGCTGCGCGCAACTCTACGCCTAGTAGCTAGGTCGGCGAAGCTCCGTCTGAGTCTCCGCCCCGTGTGCACCAACTTAATATCCTAGCCTTGCTCCACCTTTTCCGCCTGACTGTCCTCCTCTGGGTCCCTCTACCCCCCGGGGCTTCTTCCTTCCGGGATTCTTCTGACGCTGACCCGGACCCTCCTGCCTCCTTGCGCCGGGCTTTAGGACCTGGTTCCCTTTCGGGGCTGCTTACTGCGCCGCCTTCCTCTGCATTTGAACTTGGCGCGCGCGCCCAACCTTCCACTTTCCTCTTAACCGTTTCTTCGCTCCCCGATGGAGGTGTGGCCACTCCTGACTCATGCCCTCCCTCCTGTGGTGAGCTGCCAGCGCTTCCCCCCTGGCTCCCTTCCTCTTCCCTGCTTCCTGGCGGTGACGCTGGTCCCGATTTCCAGCTGCTCCCCCCTGAGTCCCCTCTGGCTCTATCTTCCTGGGGTGCCCCCCTAGACTCCCCCCTTGCCCTGGCCACTGGTGCTCCTTTCTGTGAATCCTCTGATTCACTGGAAAGACTCGGAGATCTCGGGTCGTCGTCATCACTCATCTTTTCTTCTGCCTCCTCCCCTTCGCTCTCTGTTTCCTCCCTTGCCCGTGCCTCTGCTCCTAAACCCCTGACACGCGGACATGTTTGTTACCAGCCTAAATCAAGGACAGGTAAACATATGGTAACATCTCAATAAAAAAAGGACGAAGAAGCTTCGATTGCTCTTTCGGTGTTCATTCACCCACAAATATGAAAGCGAAGTGTACGAAACCTTAAAAAAAGGCAGAAACTTTGTTTTGGTTTTCAACTACGTAGAAAGAAGAATCTTGGATTGCACTTACTTCATGTGTTCTTTGCTGTTAATGCACATTGACACAGAAATCGCAAATTGTGCGCAATGAGAACAAAATAGCACAAGACCATCTTTTCGCTCCTATATGCGTAGAAAAAAGACCAATAAGCTTTGATTGGGCTTTTTTCAATTCGCATCGTGTTATTTGTGTGTGCGCCAGAATCACAACAAAACGAAAGCAAAAAGGTTTCTAGGGTTCCATCTACATAAAAAGAAGATAATAAAGCTCTGATTGGGCTTATTTCAAGTTGGTGTTTTTGGGGTTAGAATGCACATTCAACCAAAAATCGCAGAATGACATGTTTGTTATCAGCCCAAATCAAGCAAAGGTGTCTTGGTTCCATCTCAGTAGAAAAAGGATGAATAAGCTTCAATTTCTCTTTCGGTGTTCATTCACCCAGAAATAGCAAGGCGGTGTAACAAGACTAAACAAAGCCAAACAGGTTGTTTTCGTTTCGAACTACATAGATAAAAGAATCTTGGATTGCGCTTACTTTATGTCGTGTTCTTTGCTGTTAAGGCACATTGACACAGAAATCTCAAAGTGTGTGCAATGAGACCAAAATAACACAAGACCATCTTTTCGCTTCCATATGCGTAGAAAAAAGACCAATAAGCTTTGATTGCCCTTTCATTTGTTCAGCCACATAGCAAAGTAAAGTGTAAGAACCCTAAAGAAAGTCAAAAAGGTTGTTTTGGTTGCGAGCTACATAGAAAGAATAATCTTGGATTGCGCTTACTTCATGTCGTGTTCTTCGCTCTTAATGCACATTGAAACAGAAATCGCAAATTGTGCGCAATGACAACAAAATAACACAAGCCCATCTTTTCGCTTCCATATGCGTAGAAAGCAGAAGAATAAGCTTTGATTGGGCTTTTTTCAATTCGCATGGTGTTATTTGGGTGTGCGCCAGAATCACACCAAAACAAAGCAAAAAGGTATTTTGGGTTCCATCTACATAAAAAGAAGATAATAAAGCTCTGATTGGGGTTATTTCAAGTTGGTGTTTTTGGGGTTAGAATGCACATTCAACCAAAAATCGCAGAATGACATGTTTGTTATCAGCCCAAATCAAGTAAAGGTGTCTTGGTTCCATCTCAGTAGAAAAAGGATGAATAAGCTTCAATTTCTCTTTCGGTGTTCATTCACCCAGAAATAGCAAGGCGGTGTGTCAGGGGTTTAGGAGCAGAAGCACGGGCAAGGGAGGAAACAGAGAGCGAAGGGGAGGAGGCAGAAGAAAAGATGAGTGACGACGACGACCCGAGATCTCCTAGTCTTTCCAGTGAATCAGAGGATTCACAGAAAGGAGCACCAGTGGCGAGGGCAAGGGGGGAGTCTAGGGGGGCACCCCAGGAAGACAGAGCCAGAGAGGACTCAGGGGGGAGCAGCTGGAAATCGGGACCAGCGTCACCGCCAGGAAGCAGGGAAGAGGAAGGGAGCCAGGGGGGAAGCGCTGGCAGCTCACCACAGGAGGGAGGACATGAGTCAGGAGTGGCCACACCTCCACAGGAGGGAGGACATGAGTCGGGGATGGCCACACCTCCATCGGGGAGCGAAGAAACGGTTGAGAGGAAAGTGGAAGGTTGGGCGCGCGCGCCAAGTTCAAATGCAGAGGAAGGCGGCGCAGTAAGCAGCCCCGAAAGAGAGCCAGGTCCTAAAGCCTGGCGCAAGGAGGCAGGAGGGTCTGGGTCAGCGTCAGAAGAATCCCGGAAGGAAGAAGCCCCGGGGGGTAGAGGGACCCAGAGGAGGACAGTCAGGAGGAAAAGGTGGAGCAAGGCTAGGATATTAAGTTGGTGCACACAGGGCGGAGACTCAGACGGAGCTTCGCCGACCTAGCCACTAGGCGTAGAGTTGCGCGCAGCAGCGTGAGAATGGAAACTGTAATTCAATAAAGACTTTTACTTAATGACCGCTGGCTAGCGTGATCCTCTGTGAGCTAGGATCTTCAAGCAGCTCTGACAGCAAGTTTATCAAGGGCTTCGCTATGCAGACAGCGGCCATCACAGACACGCTTAGCTCCAAGAAAAAGAAGTTCGTTTGGACAGAGCAGGCGGAGCAGTCCTTTCAGGCACTCAAGCGTCTCTTCGCGTCGGAAGAGCAGCTGCTTCACGTCAACCCCAGCAGGCCGATGAGGGTGGAGACAGACGCCTCGGACAGAGCCGTGGGGGCGGTCCTGCTGCAAAAGGACCCGCAGGGGGTGTGGCGACCGGGAGCGTTTTACTCCAGGAAGCTCAGCAAGTCCGAGCAGAACTACACCATCTGGGACAGGGAGTTGCTGGCCATTCATGCAGCGTTCAAAGCGTGGAGGCACTTCCTGATCGGCGCCAAGCACACGGTGCAGGTTTGCACGGACCACAAGAATCTGGAGCACTGGCGCACGGCACAGTTCCTAAACCAGAGGCAGATACGTTGGGCTGAGTTTTTTGCGAACTTCGACTTCCGCATAGAGTATGTCCCGGGGGACACTAACATCATGGCGGACGCCCTCTCCCGTAAGCCACAGTATCTGGAGGACGCAACGCCAGCGGCCGCCATGCACATGAAGAACGAAAGAGCAATCGAAGCTTCTTCATCCTTTTTTATTGAGATGTTACCATATGTTTACCTGTCCTTGATTTAGGCTGGTAACAAACATGTCTGCGATTTTTGGTTGAATGTACATTCTAATACCAAAAACACCATCTTGAAATAAGCCCAATCAGAGCTTTATCATCTTCTTTTTATGTAGATGGAACCCAAAAGATCTTTTGCTTTGGTTTTGGTGTGATTCTGGTGCACACCCAAATAACACCATGCGAATTGAAAAAAGCCCAATCAAAGCTTATTCGTCTGCTTTCTACGCATATGGAAGCGAAAAGATGGTGTTGTGTTATTTTGGTCTCATTGCACACACTTTGAGATTTCTGTGTCAATGTGCCTTAACAGCAAAGAACACGACATGAAGTAAGCGCAATCCAAGATTCTTTTATCTATGTAGTTCGAAACGAAAACAACCTGTTTGGCTTTGTTTAGTCTTGTTACACCGTGTCAGAGCTGCTTGAAGATCCTAGCTCACAGAGGATCACGCTAGCCAGCGGTCATTAAGTAAAAGTCTTTGTTGAATTACAGTTTCCATTCTCACGCTGCTGCGCGCAACTCTACGTCTAGTAGCTAGATCGGCGAAGCTCCGTCTGAGTCTCCGCCCCGTGTGCACCAACTTAATATCCTAGCCCGGCTCCACCTTTTCCGCCTGACTGTCCTCCTCTGGGTCCCTCTACCCCCCGGGGTCTCTTCCTTCCGGGATTCTTCTGACGCTGACCCCCCGGACCCTCCTGTCTCCTTGCGCCGGGCTTTAGGACCTGGCTCCCTTTCCGGGCTGCTTACTGCGTCACCTTCCTCTGCATTTGAACTTGGCGCGCGCGCCCAACCTTCCACTTTCCGCTTAACCGTTTCTTCGCTCCCCGATGGAGGTGTGGCCACTCCTGACTCGTGCCCTCCCTCCTGTGGTGAGCTGCCAGTGCTTGCCCCCTGGCTCCCTTCCTCTTCCCTGCTCTCTGGCGGTGACGCTGGTCCCGATTTCCAACTGCTCTCCTCTGAGTCCCCTCTGGCTCTATCTTCCTGGGGTGCCCCCCTAGACTCCCCCCTTGCCCTGGCCACTGGTGCTCCTTTCTGTGAATCCTCTGATTCACTGGAAAGTCTCGGAGATCTCGGGTCGTCGTCATCACTCATCTTTTCTTCTGCCCCCTCCCCTTCGCTCTCTGTTTCCTCCCTTGCCCTTGCCTCTGCTCCTAAACCCCTGACATCCATCCCCCCCTCGAAGCCCCCCATTCCCCCCTCCCCTCCTTCCGGTGCTGGAGCTGGGTGCTGCTGTTGCAAAGGGACGAACGTCGGATATCGTTCGCTTCTCGTGGTGGGCCTCCATCTGAAGTCTCGCGGGTCTTCCTCCCTGCTCTCGTCGACGACGGTCACCTCCGCTTCCATCTCTGTGCCGCCGTGCTCAAAACCAGGGTCGTCCCCGAAAAAGTCCATGTCCATCTCTCCCTCACTTCCTCCTGGCGGCGTTGCTCGTCCTGGGCATTCCAGCCACTTTCTGCGGAACTGTTCCTCTGGTCTATCGTCCCACCAATACGAGGGTTCTGAGGCAGATCCCGAGGGTGACCCCTCCGGGGAACGGACGTCTCGTGTCGGGTCCTCGTCCGAGTCGAACCCCCGGAACGTGCTGGCCGAAAGCGTGGGCGTGAAAAGCCAGTCGTCGAAAAAGTCTGCTGGCATAGGTCTATGTGGGAAGAGGGCATGAAACTCTTCCTTGAGCAGAGGTTCGTCCAAGGCGTAGCCCGGCACCCAGCTGTTCGCACTGGCCGGGGTGCCCTCCTTGGCGAGAAAGTATTCTACCCCCTCTTCCCCCCATCTGGAGTCCAAAATCTCCGTGATTTCGTTGATGCGCTCCTTCTGTGCCACTCCCGCGTGCCTTGTTCTGTCTCTGACCGGACTCGGCGCCGTTCCGGGTTCCTGGAACCTGTGCGGTGCCTTGTAGGGAGTGAGTACCGATCTGTGGAACAACGGATGCATTCTGGAACCCTCCGGAAGTGCCAGTCTGAAAGCTACCGGGTTGACCTGCTCTTCGACTTGGTAGGGCCCCAGTTGTTTATGCCCTAGTTTCTTCTTGGCCAACGACCTGGCCGGCACTGCGTGGGCTGCTAACCAGACCCAGTCTCCCACGTGGAGCTCTTCGCCAACCCTTCTGTGTTTGTCCGCTTGTACCTTGTATGCGTGCTTGGCCAGCTCCAGGTGGCGCCTCAGCTGATCGTGGACTTCCTGCAGCTCCGACGCGAACGCATCTGCTGTCTGCGGCTCCCCCTCCCCCATTCTTTCCAGTCCCGGGAAGGTTCTGGGGTGCCTCCCGTTGTTGGCGAAGAACGGCGTGACCCCCGTGGACACGTGCTTCGTGTTGTTGTAGGCGAACTCGGCAAGCGGCAGGTAATCCACCCACGTCGCAGGCTGTTGATTTGCATAACATCTCAGGTACTGCTGCATGATGGCATTGACCCGCTCCGCTTGCCCGTTGGTCTGCGGGTGTCTCGCTGACGCCAGGTTGATCTTGACGTTCAGGAAGCCCATCAGCTTCTGCCAGAAATTCGAGATGAACTGCCGCCCCCGGTCGGACAGAATAGACCGTGGCAGACCGTGAACCTTGAACACGTGGTCTATGAACAGTTTGGCGGTTTGCTCCGCCGTGGCCACCTTATCACACGGAATGAAATGTGCCATCTTGGAAAACAGGTCCACCACCACCAGCACTGCCGTCTTGCCCCTCGAGCTGGGCAGATCCGTGACAAAGTCCAGGGCCACCCTTTCCCAAGGTTCGACCGGAGTTTGCAGCGGTTCCAACAGTCCGGCCGGCGGTCTGTGCACTGGCTTGGCCCTCTGGCAGGTGTCACACCTCGCCACGTAGTCTGCGACCTCCCCTCTCATTCCAGGCCACCAGAAATCCCTGGCTACTAATTCCACCGTCTTCTCCTTGCCGAAGTGCCCGGCAGTGGGCGCGTCGTGCAGCTGCTGCAGCACCTTGGCGCGAAGGTCGTCTCCCGGCACGTAGATGGCCCCTTTACGGATGAGCAAACCATCTCGTAGCTGGAAACCGTCGGCCGCTGCCTTGCCCCTTTGCACCTCTGACATCTTTGCTTGCGCGAAGGAGTCATCCTGCAACGCTCGTCGCACCGCCTCCAGGTCCACGGTTGCCGCGGCGCACGCCCACACTGTTGGTGCGAAGATGTGCATGGCGGCTGCTGGCGTTGCGTCCTCCAGATACTGCGGCTTACGGGAGAGAGCGTCCGCCATGATGTTGGTGTCCCCCGGGACATACTCTATGCGGAAGTCGAAGTTCGCAAAAAACTCAGCCCAACGTATCTGCCTCTGGTTTAGGAACTGTGCCGTGCGCCAGTGCTCCAGATTCTTGTGGTCCGTGCAAACCTGCACCGTGTGCTTGGCGCCGATCAGGAAGTGCCTCCACGCTTTGAACGCTGCATGAATGGCCAGCAACTCCCTGTCCCAGATGGTGTAGTTCTGCTCGGACTTGCTGAGCTTCCTGGAGTAAAACGCTCCCGGTCGCCACACCCCCTGCGGGTCCTTTTGCAGCAGGACCGCCCCCACGGCTCTGTCCGAGGCGTCTGTCTCCACCCTCATCGGCCTGCTGGGGTTGACGTGAAGCAGCTGCTCTTCCGACGCGAAGAGACGCTTGAGTGCCTGAAAGGACTGCTCCGCCTGCTCTGTCCAAACGAACTTCTTTTTCTTGGAGCTAAGCGTGTCTGTGATGGCCGCTGTCTGCATAGCGAAGCCCTTGATAAACTTGCTGTCAGAGCTGCTTGAAGATCCTAGCTCACAGAGGATCACGCTAGCCAGCGGTCATTAAGTAAAAGTCTTTATTGAATTACAGTTTCCATTCTCACGCTGCTGCGCGCAACTCTACGCCTAGTAGCTAGGTCGGCGAAGCTCCGTCTGAGTCTCCGCCCTGTGTGCACCAACTTAATATCCTAGCCTTGCTCCACCTTTTCCTCCTGACTGTCCTCCTCTGGGTCCCTCTACCCCCCGGGGCTTCTTCCTTCCGGGATTCTTCTGACGCTGACCCAGACCCTCCTGCCTCCTTGCGCCGGGCTTTAGGACCTGGCTCTCTTTCGGGGCTGCTTACTGCGCCGCCTTCCTCTGCATTTGAACTTGGCGCGCGCGCCCAACCTTCCACTTTCCTCTCAACCGTTTCTTCGCTCCCCGATGGAGGTGTGGCCATCCCCGACTCATGTCCTCCCTCCTGTGGAGGTGTGGCCACTCCTGACTCATGTCCTCCCTCCTGTGGTGAGCTGCCAGCGCTTCCCCCCTGGCTCCCTTCCTCTTCCCTGCTTCCTGGCGGTGACGCTGGTCCCGATTTCCAGCTGCTCCCCCCTGAGTCCTCTCTGGCTCTGTCTTCCTGGGGTGCCCCCCTAGACTCCCCCCTTGCCCTCGCCACTGGTGCTCCTTTCTGTGAATCCTCTGATTCACTGGAAAGACTAGGAGATCTCGGGTCGTCGTCGTCACTCATCTTTTCTTCTGCCTCCTCCCCTTCGCTCTCTGTTTCCTCCCTTGCCCGTGCTTCTGCTCCTAAACCCCTGACATCCATCCCCCCTCGAAGCCCCCCATTCCCCCCTCCCCTCCTTCCGGTGCTGGAGCTGGGGGCTGCTGTTGCAAAGGGACGAACGTCGGGTATCGGTCGCTTCCCGTGGCAGGCCTCCATCTGAAGTCTCCCGGGTCTTCCTCCCCGCTCTCGTCGACGACAGTCACCTCCGCTTCCATCTCTGTGCCGCCGTGCTCGAAACCAGGGTCGTCCCCGAAAACGTCCATGTCCGTCTCTCCCTCACTTCCTCCTGTCGGTGTTGCTCGTCCTGGGCCTTCCAGCCACCGTCTGCGCCACTGCTCCTCTGGCCTATCGTCCCACCAATACGAGGGTTCTGATGCAGATCCCGAGGGTGACCCCTCCGGGGAACGGACGTCTTGTGTCGGGTCCTCGTCCGAGTCGAACCCCCGGAAAGTGCTGGCCGAAAGTGTGGGCGTGAAAAGCCAGTCGTCAAAATATTCTGCTGGCATAGGTCTATGGGGAAAGAGGGCATGAAACTCGTCTTTGAGGAGAGGTTCGTCCAAGGCGTAGCCCGGCACCCAGCTGTTCGCACTGGCCGGGGTGCCCTCCCTGGCGAGAAAGTATTCTACCCCCTCTTCCCCCCATCTGGAGTCCAAAATCTCAGTGACTTCGTTGATGCGCTCCTTCTGTGCCACTTCCGCGTGCCCTGTTCTGTCTCTGACCGGACTCGGCGCTGTTCCGGGTTCCTGGAACCTGTGCGGTGCCTTGTAGGGAGTGAGCACCGATCTGTGGAATACCGGATGCATTCTGGAACCCTCCGGAAGTGCCAGTCTGAAAGCTACCGGGTTGACCTGCTCTTCGACTTGGTAGGGCCCCAGTTGCTTATGCCCTAGTTTCTTCTTGGCCAACGACCTGGCCGGCACTGCGTGGGCTGCTAACCAAACCCAGTCTCCCACGTGGAGCTCTTCTCCAACCCTTCTGTGCTTGTCCGCTTGTACCTTGTATGCGTGCTTGGCCAGCTCCAGGTGGCGCCTCAGCTGATCGTGGACCTCCTGCAGCTCCGACGCGAACGCATCTGCTGTCTGCGGCTCCCCCTCCCCCATTCTTTCCAGTCCCGGGAAGGTTCTGGGGTGCCTCCCGTTGTTGGCGAAGAACGGCGTGACCCCCGTGGACACGTGCTTCGTGTTGTTGTAGGCGAACTCGGCAAGCGGTAGGTAATCCACCCACGTCGCAGGCTGTTGATTTGCATAACATCTCAGGTACTGCTGCATGATGGCATTGACCCGCTCCGCTTGCCCGTTGGTCTGCGGGTGTCTCGCCGACGCCAGGTTGATCTTGACGTTCAGGAAGCCCATCAGCTTCTGCCAGAAATTCGAGATGAACTGCCGCCCCCGGTCGGACAGAATAGACCGTGGCAGACCATGAACCTTGAACACGTGGTCTATGAACAGTTTGGCGGTTTGCTCCGCCGTGGCCACCTTCGCACACGGAATGAAATGCGCCATCTTGGAAAACAGGTCCACCACCACCAGCACTGCCGTCTTGCCCCTTGAGCTGGGCAGATCCGTGACAAAGTCCAGAGCCACCCTTTCCCAAGGTTCGACCGGAGTTTGCAGCGGTTCCAACAGTCCGGCCGGCGGTTTGTGCACTGGTTTGGCCCTCTGGCAGGTGTCGCACCTCGCCACGTAGTCTGCGACCTCCCCTCTCATTCCAGGCCACCAGAAATCCCTGGCTACTAATTCCACCGTCTTCTCCTTGCCAAAGTGCCCGGCCGTGGGCGCGTCGTGCAGCTGCTGCAGCACCTTGGCTCGAAGTTCGTCTCCCGGCACGTAGATGGCCCCTTTTCGGATGAGCAATCCATCTCGTAGCCGGAAACCGTCGGCCGCTGCCTTGCCCCTTTGCACCTCTGCCATCTTTGCTTGTGCGAAGGAGTCCTCCTGCAATGCACGTCGCACCGCCTCTAGGTCCACGGTCGCCGCGGCGCACGCCCACACTGCTGGTGCGAAGATGTGCATGGCGGCCGCTGGCGTTGCGTCCTCCAGATACTGTGGCTTACGGGAGAGAGCGTCTGCCATGATGTTGGTGTCCCCCGGGACATACTCTATTCGGAAGTCGAAGTTTGCAAAGAACTCAGCCCAACGTATCTGCCTCTGGTTCAGGAACTGTGCCGTGCGCCAGTGCTCTAGATTCTTGTGGTCCGTGCAAACCTGCACCGTGTGCTTGGCGCCGATCAGAAAGTGCCTCCACGCCTTGAACGCTGCGTGAATGGCCAGCAACTCCCTGTCCCAGATGGTGTAGTTCTGTTCGGACTTGCTGAGCTTCCTGGAGTAAAACGCTCCCGGTCGCCACACCCCCTGCGGGTCTTTCTGCAACAGGACCGCCCCCACGGCTCTGTCCGAGGCGTCTGTCTCCACCCTCATCGGCTTGCTGGGGTTGACATGAAGCAGCTGCTCTTCCGACGCGAAGAGACGCTTGAGTGCCTGAAAGGACTGCTCCGCCTGCGCTGTCCAAACGAACTTCTTCTTCTTGGAGCTAAGCGTGTCAGTGATGGCCGCTGTCTGCATCGCGAAGCCCTTGATAAACTTGCGATAGAAGTTCGCAAAGCCGACAAACCGTTGGACCTCCTTCCGGTTGCGCGGACTCTTCCAATCCAACACCGCTCGAACCTTGGCGCTGTCCATGGCGAGCCCCTTGTCAGACAGCTTGTAGCCCAGAAAATCCACCTCCGGCACGTCAAATTGGCACTTCTCCAGCTTGGCGTAGAGCCTATGTTGCTTTAGCCTGCTCAGCACTTCCTTGACGTGTCCGTCATGCTCCTGCTGCGACTCCGAAAAGATCAGGATGTCATCTAAGAAACAGACGCACGTCTTGTAGAGAAGTCCCGCCAACACATGATGCATAAACGCTTGAAAAACGTGGGAGCCATTTTGCAATCCAAAAGGCATAACTCTATATTCGTAGGTCCCCAGTGGCGTGAACATGGCTGTCTTCCACTCATCTCCTTCCCGCATGCGAATGAGGTTGTACGCCCCCCGCAGGTCCAACTTGGTGAACACTCTGCCCTTCCGTACCTTTGCGAGGAGGTCGTCAATACGGGGCATGGGGAAGTCCGATGGCCTAGTCAGACTGTTCAAAATCCTGTAATCCACTACCAGTCTTTTCTGGGGCGTGTCCCGCTTCTTAACAAAGAATACGGGACTGCCCCCCACTGCCCTGGACTCCCGGATGAAGCCGCGTTGCAAATTATGGTCAATGAACTCTTTGAGTTCCTGCAGTTCGTCCTCTGACATGGAATACAGTTTCCCTTTAGGCAGCGCCGCCCCCGGCAGCAGGTCAATTTTGCAGTCATATGGTCTGTGAGGGGGTAGCCTGTCTGCCTCCTTCTCGCAGAAAACTTCCAAAAATTCAGCGTACTTGTGTGGAATCGCTTGCAGCGTGCCTAGCAGCAGCTGTGACTCCTCTTCCTCTCCTTCCTGCCTGGGCACGATGCAGTGTTCAGCACAAAAGGAAGAGCCGAAGGTCAGCTGCCTCTGGTACCAAGCCATCGCTGGGCTGTGCTTGTCCAGCCAACTCATGCCCAATACAATGGGCGTGTCAGATAGTCGAGTGACGTTGAAGCTGATGATTTCTCTGTGATTCCCAAGTCGCATCACCATTGGTGGCGTCTGCTTCACCACTTGCCCCCCGAGCAGCTCCCTGCCATCCACCGTGACAACCTGCAGGGGCAGTGTGGCCGGCAGCAACTGCACAGCGTGCCTGTCGACAAAGTCCTGCCCTATAAAGTCCGCATTGCTGCCTGAGTCAATGGTGATTGGCACGTCCATGGTGATTCCATTGGGCAGTTGGAGAGACGCTGTGAGCCTCACTACTGGTTTGGGCGGGAGGGGGTTCACGGGCTGTAAAATCGCTGGGGACTGCGTCACTAACACGTCTGGCTGGGCCCCAGTGCCTCTTCCTCCAGCCAGACAGCCTCGTTTCCCTGCTGTGGTCCTCCTTGCTGTGTTGCTGCAGTCACCATTGCTGAGGCTGCAGTGAGCTTGTGGGGCCTCTGGGGACACTCTTTCGCCATATGCCCTGGCTCCTCACAGACGTAACACTTCCTGTTCCCTCTAGGAGGCTTCGCTTTCACTGCTGCTGGTGCTAGGGCTCTGGTTGCTGACTGAGCCCTTGCACCTCCCACCTCCATAGGTTCGGCTCCTCCTCCTGGCGGAGGCGTGGATTGCGCCCGCGCTGCTTCCCTGGGAAAGAAGGAGGGGCCCCCGGCTGGTTCGCGCCCTCCACGCCCTTCGTCCCTGTTCCACGGACGTCCTTCCAGCCTCACCCCCACTGCCAGTGCCCTCTGAACGACCTCCTGGGTGGTTCGGGGTCTCTCCCCCCTGGCGATCTCATCTTTAATCGAGTTATGCAGCCCCTCCCAAAAGAGGTCTCTTACAGGAGCCGAATCTCTGTCCCATTCCAGGGCACTGACCAAGGCGAAAAAGCGGGCATGGTACTGCCTGACGCTGGCCCTCCCTTGTCTCAGCCCATGCACCTCCTTCCGTGCAAGATCCACGTCAATACTTGATAAAAAACACCCATCCATTGCTTTAATAAAGGCATCTGCATTCTGTAGCGCCGGATCCTTATCTCTCCATAAATTGCGTAGCCATGCTCTCGCATCCCCATGCAGATGGGACATGATGAACCCCACTCTCTCTTGTTCATCTCTAAAGTCTTTATGCAGCAGTTGCAGTGCGCACAGTACGTCGGCTCTAAAGTTGGGATACTGTTGCAGGTTCCCATCGAAGTGAGAGACCAGCCCGCCTGTCCGTCTCGCCAACCCAATGCCCTCCTGCCGGGGTGTCTGCTTTGTCAGCACGTCTAACCTGACCTGGAGATCCCTGCAGGCTGCGGCTGCTTCCTCCTCCCTCTTCCTGGATGCTAGAGCCTCGGCGTTCAGTTGTGCCACCGCGTTTCTGAGTTCCTCTATCTGCTGCTCAGCCGTCATGTCGTCTGCCGTTCGTGAGCTTGCTAGTAGGCACCTGTGTCCCTCCCCTCCTCGAGGCTGTAGATGCCCACAAGTGGAGACGGAGCTTACTGTCAGAGCTGCTTGAAGATCCTAGCTCACAGAGGATCACGCTAGCCAGCGGTCATTAAGTAAAAGTCTTTATTGAATTACAGTTTCCATTCTCACGCTGCTGCGCGCAACTCTACGCCTAGTAGCTAGGTCGGCGAAGCTCCGTCTGAGTCTCCGCCCTGTGTGCACCAACTTAATATCCTAGCCTTGCTCCACCTTTTCCTCCTGACTGTCCTCCTCTGGGTCCCTCTACCCCCCGGGGCTTCTTCCTTCCGGGATTCTTCTGACGCTGACCCAGACCCTCCTGCCTCCTTGCGCCGGGCTTTAGGACCTGGCTCTCTTTCGGGGCTGCTTACTGCGCCGCCTTCCTCTGCATTTGAACTTGGCGCGCGCGCCCAACCTTCCACTTTCCTCTCAACCGTTTCTTCGCTCCCCGATGGAGGTGTGGCCATCCCCGACTCATGTCCTCCCTCCTGTGGAGGTGTGGCCACTCCTGACTCATGTCCTCCCTCCTGTGGTGAGCTGCCAGCGCTTCCCCCCTGGCTCCCTTCCTCTTCCCTGCTTCCTGGCGGTGACGCTGGTCCTGATTTCCAGCTGCTCCCCCCTGAGTCCTCTCTGGCTCTGTCTTCCTGGGGTGCCCCCCTAGACTCCCCCCTTGCCCTCGCCACTGGTGCTCCTTTCTGTGAATCCTCTGATTCACTGGAAAGACTAGGAGATCTCGGGTCGTCGTCGTCACTCATCTTTTCTTCTGCCTCCTCCCCTTCGCTCTCTGTTTCCTCCCTTGCCCGTGCTTCTGCTCCTAAACCCCTGACACTTGCGATAGAAGTTCGCAAAGCTGACAAACCTCTGGACCTCCTTCCGGTTGCGTGGACTCTTCCAATCCAATACCGCTCGAACCTTGGCGCTGTCCATGGCGAGCCCCTTGTCAGACAACTTGTAGCCCAGAAAATCCACCTCCGTCACGTCAAATTGGCACTTCTCCAGCTTGGCGTAGAGCCTATGCTGCTTTAGCCTGCTCAGCACTTCCTTGACGTGTCCGTCATGCTCCTGCTGCGATTCTGAAAAGATCAGGATGTCATCTAAGAAACAGACGCACGTCTTGTAGAGAAGTCCCGCCAACACGTGATGCATGAAAGCTTGAAAAACGTGGGAGCCATTTTGCAATCCAAAAGGCATAACTCTATATTCGTAGGTACCCAGTGGCGTGAACATGGCCGTCTTCCACTCATCTCCCTCCCGCATGCGAATGAGGTTGTACGCCCCTCGCAGGTCTAACTTGGTGAACACTTTTCCCTTGCGTACCTTTGCGAGGAGATCGTCGATTCGGGGCATGGGAAAGTCCGATGGCTTGGTCCCATTGTTTAAAATGCGATAGTCCACTACCAGCCTTTTTTGGGGCGTGTCTCGCTTTTTAACAAAGAATACAGGACTGCCCCCCGCTGCCTTGGACTCTCGGATGAAACCGCGCTCCAAATTATGATCTATGAACTCTTTGAGTTCCTGCAGTTCGTCCTCTGACATGGAATACAGTTTCCCTTTAGGCAGCGCCGCCCCCGGCAGCAGGTCAATTTTGCAGTCATATGGTCTGTGAGGGGGTAGCCTGTCTGCCTCCTTCTCGCAGAAAACTTCCAAAAATTCTGCGTACTTGTGGGGAATCGCTTGCAGCGTGCCTAGCAGCAGCTGTGACTCCTCTTCCTCTCCTTCCTGCCGGGGCACGATACAGTGTTCAGCACAAAAGGAAGAGCCGAAGATCAGCTGCCTCTGGTACCAAGCCAGCGTTGGGCTGTGCTTGTCCAGCCAACTCATTCCCAATACAATGGGCGTATCCGACATTGAAGCTGATGATTTCTTTGTGATTCCCAAGTCGCATCGCCATCGGTGGCGTCTGCTTCACCACTTGCCCCCCTAGCAACTCCCTGCCATCCACCGTGACAACCTGCAGGGGCAGTGTGGCCGGCAGCAACTGTATAGCGTGTTTGTCGACAAAGTCCTGCCCTATAAAGTCCGCATTGCTGCCCGAGTCAACTGTGATTGGCACGTCCATGGTGATTCCATTGGGCAGCTGGAGAGATGCGGTGAGCCTCACTACTGGTTTGGGCGGGAGGGGGTTCACGGGCTGTAAAATCTCTGGGGACTGCGCCACTAACACGTCTGGCTGGGCCCCAGGGCCTCTTCCTCCAGCCAGTGCGTCGTTTCCCTGCTGTGGTCCTCCTTGCTGCGTTGCTGCAGTCACCATTGCTGAGGCTGCAGTGAGCTTGTGGAGCCTCTGGGGACACTCTTTCGCCATATGCCCTGGCTCCTCACAGACGTAACACTTCCTGTTCCCTCTAGGAGGCTTCGCTTTCACTGCTGCCGGTGCTAGGGCTCTGGTTGCTGACTGAGCCCTTGCACCTCCAACCTCCATAGGTTCCACTCCTCCTCCTGGCGGAGGCGTGGATTGCGCACGCGCTGCTTCTCTGGGAAGGAAGGAGGAGCCCCTGGCTGGTTCGCGCCCTCCACGCCCTTCGTCCCTGCTCCCCGGACATTCTTCCAGCCGCACCCCCACTGCCAGTGCCCTCTGAACGACCTCCTGGGTGGTCCGGGGTCTCTCCCCCCTCGCGATCTCATCTTTAATCGAGCTGTGCAGCCCCTCCCAAAAGAGGTCTCTTACAGGGGCCGAATCTCTGTCCCATTCCAGGGCACTGACCAAAGCGAAAAAGCGGGCATGGTACTGCCTCACGCTGGCCCTCCCTTGCCTTAGTCCATGCACCTCCTTCAGGGCAAGATCCACGTCAATGCTTGATAAAAAACACCCATCCATCGCTTTAATAAAGGCATCCGCATTTTGGAGCGCCGGATCCTTATCTCTCCATAAATTGCGCAGCCATGCTTTAGCATCCCCATGCAAATGGGACATGATGAATCCCACTTTCTCTTGCTCATCTCTAAAGTCTTTATTCAGCAGTTGCAGTGCGCACAGTACGTCTGCTCTAAAGTTGGGATACTGTTGCAGGTTCCCATCGAAGTGAGAGACCAGACCGCCTGTTCGTCTCGCCAACCCAATTCCCTCCTGCCTGGGTGTCTGCTTTGTCAGCACGTCTAACCTGACCTGGAGATCCCTGCAGGCGGCAGCTGCCTCCTCCTCTCTCTTCCTGGATGCGAGAGCCTCGGCATTCAGTTGTGACACTGCTTTTCTGAGTTCCTCTATCTGCTGCTCAGCCGTCATGTCGTCTGCCGTTCGTGAGCTCGCTAGTAGGCACCTGCTTCTCTCCCCTCCTCGAGGCTGTAGATGCCCACAATTACGAGACGGAGCTTACTGTCAGAGCTGCTTGAAGATCCTAGCTCACAGAGGATCACGCTAGCCAGCGATCATTAAGTAAAAGTCTTTATTGAGTTACAGTTTCCATTCTCACGCTGCTGCGCGCAACTCTACGTCTAGTAGCTAGATCGGCGAAGCTCCGTCTGAGTCTCCGCCCCGTGTGCACCAACTTAATATCCTAGCCCGGCTCCACCTTTTCCGCCTGACTGTCCTCCTCTGGGTCCCTCTACCCCCCGGGGTCTCTTCCTTCCGGGATTCTTCTGACGCTGACCCCCCGGACCCTCCTGTCTCCTTGCGCCGGGCTTTAGGACCTGGCTCCCTTTCTGGGCTGCTTACTGCGTCACCTTCCTCTGCATTTGAACTTGGCGCGCGCGCCCAACCTTCCACTTTCCGCTTAACCGTTTCTTCGCTCCCCGATGGAGGTGTGGCCACTCCTGACTCGTGCCCTCCCTCCTGTGGTGAGCTGCCAGCGCTTGCCCCCTGGCTCCTTTCCTCTTCCCTGCTCTCTGGCGGTGACGCTGGTCCCGATTTCCAACTGCTCTCCTCTGAGTCCCCTCTGGCTCTATCTTCCTGGGGTGCCCCCCTAGACTCCCCCCTTGCCCTGGCCACTGGTGCTCCTTTCTGTGAATCCTCTGATTCACTGGAAAGACTCGGAGATCTCGGGTCGTCGTCATCACTCATCTTTTCTTCTGCCTATTCCCCTTCGCTCTCTGTTTCCTCCCCCGGGGGGTAGAGGGACCCAGAGGAGGACAGTCAGGCGGAAAAGGTGGAGCCGGGCTAGGATATTAAGTTGGTGCACAAGGGGCGGAGACTCAGACGGAGCTTAGCCGATCTAGCCACTAGACGTAGAGTTGCACGCAGCAGCTTGAGAATGGAAACTGTAACTCAATAAAGACTTTTACTTAATGATCGCTGGCTAGCGTGATCCTCTGTGAGCTAGGATCTTTAAGCAGCTCTGACACCAGCCTAAATCAAGGACAGGTAAACATATGTGTCAGGGGTTCAGGAGCAGAGACGCAGAGAAGGGAGGAGACAGAGAGCGAGGGGGAGGAATACGAAGGAAGGATGAGTGGGGATGACGACCCGAGATCACCGAGCCTGTCTAGCGAGTCCGAGGATTCCCAGAAGGGAGCGCCAGCAGCCAGAGCAAGGGGGGAGAGCAGGGGGACACCCCAGGAAGAAGGGTCCAGAGAGGGATCAGAAAGCAGCAGTTGGAGATCGGGACCCACGTTCCCAGCCGGGAGCAGCGGGGAGAAAGGGGACCAGATATCGGGCTCCGGAGACTTTCAGAAGGAGGGAGGGCATGAGTCAGGAGTAGTCACGCCCACCTCGGGGAGCGAGGAAACGATCAAGAGGAAAGTGGAGAGTTGGGCGCGCGCGCCAAGTTCAAATGTAACGGAAGCTGGCGCAGCCAGCAGCCCAGAGAGTGAACCGAGTCCCAAAGCCCGCCGCAAGGAGGCGGAAGGGTCAGGGGGGTCCGCGTCAGAAGAGAGTAGGAAAGGAGAGACCCAGGGGGGCAGGAGGACCCAGAGACGGAAGGAAAGGCGCAGGAGGTGGAGCAAGGCTAGGGTATTAAGCTGGTGCGCTAGAGGCGGAGACTCAGACGGGTCTTCGTCGTTCTGACCTAGAAGAAGTAGGGCTGCACGTTGCAGTTTGGAAATGGAACCTGTAATCCAATAAAGACTCTTTGAAACTGAACGCTGGCTGACTTGGTCCTATGTGAGCTGGGACTGGGTGGCAGCCCTGACAGGTTCCATCTACATAAAAAGAAGATGATAAAGCTCTGATTGGTGATAAAGCTCAAGTTGGTGTTTTTGGGGTTAGAATGCACATTCAACCAAAAATCGCAGAATGACATTGTCAGGGGTTTAGGAGCAGAAGCACGGGCAAGGGAGGAAACAGAGAGCGAAGGGGAGGAGGCAGAAGAAAAGATGAGTGACGACGACGACCCGAGATCTCCTAGTCTTTCCAGTGAATCAGAGGATTCACAGAAAGGAGCACCAGTGGCGAGGGCAAGGGGGGAGTCTAGGGGGGCACCCCAGGAAGACAGAGCCAGAGAGGACTCAGGGGGGAGCAGCTGGAAATCGGGACCAGCGTCACCGCCAGGAAGCAGGGAAGAGGAAGGGAGCCAGGGGGGAAGCGCTGGCAGCTCACCACAGGAGGGAGGACATGAGTCAGGAGTGGCCACACCTCCACAGGAGGGAGGACATGAGTCGGGGATGGCCACACCTCCATCGGGGAGCGAAGAAACGGTTGAGAGGAAAGTGGAAGGTTGGGCGCGCGCGCCAAGTTCAAATGCAGAGGAAGGCGGCGCAGTAAGCAGCCCCGAAAGAGAGCCAGGTCCTAAAGCCCGGCGCAAGGAGGCAGGAGGGTCTGGGTCAGCGTCAGAAGAATCCCGGAAGGAAGAAGCCCCGGGGGGTAGAGGGACCCAGAGGAGGACAGTCAGGAGGAAAAGGTGGAGCAAGGCTAGGATATTAAGTTGGTGCACACAGGGCGGAGACTCAGACGGAGCTTCGCCGACCTAGCTACTAGGCGTAGAGTTGCGCGCAGCAGCGTGAGAATGGAAACTGTAATTCAATAAAGACTTTTACTTAATGACCGCTGGCTAGCGTGATCCTCTGTGAGCTAGGATCTTCAAGCAGCTCTGACAGTAAGCTCCGTCTCCACTTGTGGGCATCTACAGCCTCGAGGAGGGGAGAGACACAGGTGCCTACTAGCAAGCTCACGAACGGCAGACGACATGACGGCTGAGCAGCAGATAGAGGAACTCAGAAACGCGGTGGCACAACTGAACGCCGAGGCTCTAGCATCCAGGAAGAGGGAGGAGGAAGCAGCCGCAGCCTGCAGGGATCTCCAGGTCAGGTTAGACGTGCTGACAAAGCAGACACCCCGGCAGGAGGGCATTGGGTTGGCGAGACGGACAGGCGGGCTGGTCTCTCACTTCGATGGGAACCTGCAACAGTATCCCAACTTTAGAGCCGACGTACTGTGCGCACTGCAACTGCTGCATAAAGACTTTAGAGATGAACAAGAGAGAGTGGGGTTCATCATGTCCCATCTGCATGGGGATGCGAGAGCATGGCTACGCAATTTATGGAGAGATAAGGATCCGGCGCTACAGAATGCAGATGCCTTTATTAAAGCAATGGATGGGTGTTTTTTATCAAGTATTGACGTGGATCTTGCACGGAAGGAGGTGCATGGGCTGAGACAAGGGAGGGCCAGCGTCAGGCAGTACCATGCCCGCTTTTTCGCCTTGGTCAGTGCCCTGGAATGGGACAGAGATTCGGCTCCTGTAAGAGACCTCTTTTGGGAGGGGCTGCATAACTCGATTAAAGATGAGATCGCCAGGGGGGAGAGACCCCGAACCACCCAGGAGGTCGTTCAGAGGGCACTGGCAGTGGGGGTGAGGCTGGAAGGACGTCCGTGGAACAGGGACGAAGGGCGTGGAGGGCGCGAACCAGCCGGGGGCCCCTCCTTCTTTCCCAGGGAAGCAGCGCGGGCGCAATCCACGCCTCCGCCAGGAGGAGGAGCCGAACCTATGGAGGTGGGAGGTGCAAGGGCTCAGTCAGCAACCAGAGCCCTAGCACCAGCAGCAGTGAAAGCGAAGCCTCCTAGAGGGAACAGGAAGTGTTACGTCTGTGAGGAGCCAGGGCATATGGCGAAAGAGTGTCCCCAGAGGCCCCACAAGCTCACTGCAGCCTCAGCAATGGTGACTGCAGCAACACAGCAAGGAGGACCACAGCAGGGAAACGAGGCTGTCTGGCTGGAGGAAGAGGCACTGGGGCCCAGCCAGACGTGTTAGTGACGCAGTCCCCAGCGATTTTACAGCCCGTGAACCCCCTCCCGCCCAAACCAGTAGTGAGGCTCACAGCGTCTCTCCAACTGCCCAATGGAATCACCATGGACGTGCCAATCACCATTGACTCAGGCAGCAATGCGGACTTTATAGGGCAGGACTTTGTCGACAGGCACGCTGTGCAGTTGCTGCCGGCCACACTGCCCCTGCAGGTTGTCACGGTGGATGGCAGGGAGCTGCTCGGGGGGCAAGTGGTGAAGCAGACGCCACCAATGGTGATGCGACTTGGGAATCACAGAGAAATCATCAGCTTCAACGTCACTCGACTATCTGACACGCCCATTGTATTGGGCATGAGTTGGCTGGACAAGCACAGCCCAGCGATGGCTTGGTACCAGAGGCAGCTGACCTTCGGCTCTTCCTTTTGTGCTGAACACTGCATCGTGCCCAGGCAGGAAGGAGAGGAAGAGGAGTCACAGCTGCTGCTAGGCACGCTGCAAGCGATTCCACACAAGTACGCTGAATTTTTGGAAGTTTTCTGCGAGAAGGAGGCAGACAGGCTACCCCCTCACAGACCATATGACTGCAAAATTGACCTGCTGCCGGGGGCGGCGCTGCCTAAAGGGAAACTGTATTCCATGTCAGAGGACGAACTGCAGGAACTCAAAGAGTTCATTGACCATAATTTGCAACGCGGCTTCATCCGGGAGTCCAGGGCAGTGGGGGGCAGTCCCGTATTCTTTGTTAAGAAGCGGGACACGCCCCAGAAAAGACTGGTAGTGGATTACAGGATTTTGAACAGTCTGACTAGGCCATCGGACTTCCCCATGCCCCGTATTGACGACCTCCTCGCAAAGGTACGGAAGGGCAGAGTGTTCACCAAGTTGGACCTGCGGGGGGCGTACAACCTCATTCGCATGCGGGAAGGAGATGAGTGGAAGACAGCCATGTTCACGCCACTGGGGACCTACGAATATAGAGTTATGCCTTTTGGATTGCAAAATGGCTCCCACGTTTTTCAAGCGTTTATGCATCACGTGTTGGCGGGACTTCTCTACAAGACGTGCGTCTGTTTCTTAGATGACATCCTGATCTTTTCGGAGTCGCAGCAGGAGCATGACGGACACGTCAAGGAAGTGCTGAGCAGGCTAAAGCAACATAGGCTCTACGCCAAGCTGGAGAAGTGCCAATTTGACGTGCCGGAGGTGGATTTTCTGGGCTACAAGCTGTCTGACAAGGGGCTCGCCATGGACAGCGCCAAGGTTCGAGCGGTGTTGGATTGGAAGAGTCCGCGCAACCGGAAGGAGGTCCAACGGTTTGTCGGCTTTGCGAACTTCTATCGCAAGTTTATCAAGGGCTTCGCGATGCAGACAGCGGCCATCACTGACACGCTTAGCTCCAAGAAGAAGAAGTTCGTTTGGACAGCGCAGGCGGAGCAGTCCTTTCAGGCACTCAAGCGTCTCTTCGCGTCGGAAGAGCAGCTGCTTCATGTCAACCCCAGCAAGCCGATGAGGGTGGAGACAGACGCCTCGGACAGAGCCGTGGGGGCGGTCCTGTTGCAGAAAGACCCGCAGGGGGTGTGGCGACCGGGAGCGTTTTACTCCAGGAAGCTCAGCAAGTCCGAACAGAACTACACCATCTGGGACAGGGAGTTGCTGGCCATTCACGCAGCGTTCAAGGCGTGGAGGCACTTTCTGATCGGCGCCAAGCACACGGTGCAGGTTTGCACGGACCACAAGAATCTAGAGCACTGGCGCACGGCACAGTTCCTGAACCAGAGGCAGATACGTTGGGCTGAGTTCTTTGCAAACTTCGACTTCCGAATAGAGTATGTCCCGGGGGACACCAACATCATGGCAGACGCTCTCTCCCGTAAGCCACAGTATCTGGAGGACGCAACGCCAGCGGCCGCCATGCACATCTTCGCACCAGCAGTGTGGGCGTGCGCCGCGGCGACCGTGGACCTAGAGGCGGTGCGACGTGCGTTGCAGGAGGACTCCTTCGCACAAGCAAAGATGGCAGAGGTGCAAAGGGGCAAGGCAGCGGCCGACGGTTTCCGGCTACGAGATGGATTGCTCATCCGAAAAGGGGCCATCTACGTGCCGGGAGACGAACTTCGAGCCAAGGTGCTGCAGCAGCTGCACGACGCGCCCACGGCCGGGCACTTTGGCAAGGAGAAGACGGTGGAATTAGTAGCCAGGGATTTCTGGTGGCCTGGAATGAGAGGGGAGGTCGCAGACTACGTGGCGAGGTGCGACACCTGCCAGAGGGCCAAACCAGTGCACAAACCGCCGGC